>NC_048282.1:24036635-25236635 GCF_009762535.1 Notolabrus celidotus | reverse complement strand
TGTTTGCTGTCCCTACACTGTAAGAGAAGTTAATGCAATGCAGCTTTTTTTTTTTAACATAAGGAAGTTCATTATGTTACATACTGTCTCATTTCTCATTTTGACCAAACATAGGAACCTCTGCAGTTGCACTTTTTCATTTCAAAATCACTTACACTAGAGGGAGGTGCTCATCCATTGAAAAGTTTTCACTGTGTTTCAGTTACTTGCTCGCTCCATAGCCTGTTGGTATGAATAAAATGACTTTAGCAGTGATAATAATATTAACAATATCTGTTTAAAGATCACTGAAGTGAACCAGAGTTACTTTTGTGACAGAAACTATTCTTAATTGAAAGAGATTATTCTCACTTATTCCCACCTGACCACATATTGACCACTGAATTACAATCACAGTCTTTAGGATATTAGGTCTGCCTCAAAAGAGACAGTTCAGCATTAGGGGGAATTTAGTGAACCATATGATCCTCTAATTAAAAATAGGAAGAGTATAAAACAAAGAGAATACAACAAAATAAGGACAGAGGTGGGGTGGGGGTAGAGGTCATGTGTTGTCTGCTTTTTTGAACAGGTAGGTCTTGAGGTGGTTTTTGAATGATTGAAGTGAGTCAGAGTTGCGGATGTGTGAAGGCAGAGAGTTCCAGAGAGCCGGGGCAGCGATGGCAAAGGCTCTGTCCCCCAAGGTGCAGTGAGATTGGCATCTGAATTAAATTAAAAAAGACTTGAACTTAATGAACTGATCTCATTGAACGATTTGAGGGTAATGCTAATTTCATTCGTTACATGAATCACGATTATATGTCATATTTGTATTTACTGCTGCTGCTTGTTAGTCAGAAACTTTGTTAACTGTGCTGCTGCCTGTCTGTAGGACAGTCTTGAAACACACTACCAGTCAAAAGTTTGCAAACACCATCTCATTCAGGGGGTTTGTATTTATTTTAATTATTTGAAACACTGTAGATTAATACCAAATACATCAAACTATGAAAGAACATATATGGAATTATTTAATGCACAAAAAAGTGTTAAACCAAGCAGAATATGTTTTATATTTTAGATTCTGTAAAGTAGCCCCCTTTTTCCTTCATGACAGCTTTGCGCAATCTTGGTATTCTCTCAGTCTGCTTCATGAAGTGGTCTCCTGGAATGGTTTCTAATTAACATGAGCCTTGTCAAGAGTTCATTTGCAGAATGACTTGCCTTCCTAATGTGTTTGAGACCATCAGTTGTGTTGTTCAGAGGTAAGGTTAGTACACAATGGATAGTCCTGACTGCTGTTGTAATCCAGATTATAGCAGAACCAGATTATTTCATAGTTTTGATGTCTTCAATATTAATCTACAATGTCGAAAATAATTAAAATAAATAAAAACATTGAATGAGAAGGTGTGTCCTAAATTTTGACTGGTGGTGTACATGAAAAAGGTAAAACAGTAAATATGATAATGCTGGTTGAGGCAAGTGTGTTGAATAAAGGCCCAGACAGCAGTCTCTGCTATCAACTTTCTTTGAATATGTAATCTTCCCATTTTATTCTAATCTATTTATTTATTTTGTGACCCAATCTTATTTCTAAGGAGGCAGAATCTTTTGTATACCTGACATCAAACCAGGAATGATAAACATATTTGTGATGGCACTAAATCCTCCTTTAGTAAAATAGATATGTTTCACCTTTATATGATTTTTTTTTCTCAGTGTATATGAAGATTTCTTGTACTATTAATATTAATGATTTAGATATTTATTGCCCATTTCATATGGTTATCTGACTTTATAAATGATGTGCTTATCTTTTCCTTTTAAATGTCAGTACTATCACTCCCCTACCCCCTTTTTGTTGTGTGTCTTTGTTGACACACAGTAAATAAATTGAAGCCCAAGAGCATGTATGGTTCATTTATAAAAAAAAAAAGGCAGAGCAGGTTGGATTGCTAACCATCTAACAATAAACAAGTACACGTATAACACTAGACTATCAGACAAGCTGCAAATTACAATTCCTCTTGCAGAGACGGAGATGGATTGAATTAAATTTTATGAATTGTCATTTTTAGAATAAACCACCCACACACATTTTAAAAGATGGCCTACATTTCTTAATGTGTGCCTATAAGACACCATCATCCTGGAGTGTTTCAGGGTTTATTTCTTTCCTTCAACCAATCCTTGTAATGTGTTGTCACTGTCCCCTGATGGTGACTTTAGGAACTACTCTGCAACCTGGATCAATGCATCAGGAAATAAACACAGCTGTCAATGCAGACAATATCGTTTTTAAACATGTTTAACATTGAAGTTTACAAAAAATGTAAATAGCACCAAGATGATGTACAGTATTTGTTCAAAAAGACCAGACAAGAGTCCACACAAAGGGATGTCAAGTGTGCTTGTCAGTAGAAACCCGTAGCAGCGCATTAGTCCCATTTCATCCACTTTGTTTCGTTATCATTGCTCTATTACACACAGTCTAACATCATAGCAATGAAGTCACTTCATATAAGTTAAAACAGGGTAAAATGTCAGAACATAACAATCATGATCAAAGAAAAAAATGCCCTATAAAATAAAACCTCATGGGAAAATATTGCCCAGCTATACAACCAAAGGTGTGTCTTTGTATTCTGTGTTTTTCTCTCCTCACTGAACTGAACTAAATACCCAGGACATCTGGAGGCACTGGGGTAGGGAGCTTATGGGAAATGACTTTAACTGGTTCAGTTCATTTGCATCTGTGGGGATAGGATTTGAAAGAGAGAGGAGAGAAGCAGAGGAAGTCACATGGGTCTGATGAGAAGCAATCATGAGTCTCTTTTTAAAAAAAACAACAAAAAAAAAACAACCGTAACAAGGATGCTACTGGTCTCCTTTTTGGTTGGCTGCTCCCCTGCCTGCATTGTTCTTGACCTCTCCTTGCAGCTTGGCTAGCTGTTGTGAATGGACATCCATGGTGCCATTCGCCTGGGCCAAGTAGGTGTCCGAGTGTCTCTCCAGCTCAGCCCTGATCCTTTCAAGGTGCTCTGCCAGTTCTCCCAGGCTGCTGCACTGGCCCTCCACCTGGCTCACCCTGCTGTCGACCTCCTTCACCTCCTTTTGGACTTCTATGGCAGTGCTCTTGCAGCCCTGCAGCTCCCCAGACAGCCGTGTCTTCAAGGACACCAGCTCTGCCTTCAGCTGGGCAAGCCGCCTCTCCCCAGCACCCAGCAGGGACGCTTGGTGGCCCACTAGTTTGGTGATTCCTTGAACCTGGTTGATTAGCTGGTGTTCCCTCTGCTCCCAGGTAGAGTTAGCATGGCCTACTTCACCTGCAATGACGCTAATAGAGTCCTTGAGGCCCTTCAGGGTGCGGTTTACAGAGTTTATGTTGATCTTGAGCAGGGTGATCTCTCCCTGGACGGTGCCCTCTTCCTCCTCTTGCGCAATGTGGAATAGCAGGCTGTTTAGGGTGTTGTTTAAGCCAGCCAGCTGTTTAGAATGGGAGTTCAGTCTGTCAGTCATCTTCTTCTCCATTTCCTCACAGTCCTCTTCATCTACAGGGACAGTGATACCCCCTGCTGGTGGGGTGGAGGGTGAGCAGGAAGAGGTGCAGAGGAGCTCCAAGTCTATTAACTGTTTCTGAATGCCCCCAAGGTCCCCCTCCAGTCTCCTTCTTACAGACTCAATTTCTGTCTCCAGAGCCGGTACCACCTGACCCTCCAGGAGAGCTGGGGCAGTAGCGTTACTCAGCTCCTCCACTGCCACAAACACTCTCTCCTCCAGGGTCTTCAGCTTGTCCTCCAGCATGGTCTTAAAACCATCCAGACCACCAGGGAGCCCCGCTACTCCATCAGAACCCCCCTCTGTGACATTGAAGTGGCTCTCTATTTCCACCATGCGAGTCTCCACATGTATGGTCTGGTCAGTGAGGGCCGTCTGGAGCAGCCTCTGAGATTCTGTCAGATCTTTTACTGACTCCTCCAGCAGCAGAACACGATGAGACAGACTGTTCACCTGCAAATATCAATAAGATAAAAGTTAATAAGTTAGCCAGCAAAAGCTTAGGTTACAGTTACAGAGATGTTGATATCTCTTTAGCACTGTCTTGAAAATAAAATTAATGGATGATTCGACATATTGGTAAGTTACTCCAATATACCTTTTTGCACAGACATAGACAAGAAAGAAAATAAAGAAACCACTCTCACATCTTATGCTAGAATGATTCTTAGCATAACCTAGCTTAGTTTAAAGACTGTAAACAGGGTTAAACAGTTAGCCTAGCTCTGTCCAAAGGCAAAACTCCCAACCAGTATCTCCAAAGCTAACCATTTACTAGGTTATATTACATTTGTTTTAAGTGTAGAGGCCCGACTACTTCTCTGCCAGGTTCTTTGGCTTTGATTTATTAGCAGTTGGCTCCAAATATACCATATGTACAACAACAAATGATCATTTTACGCTTCTGTTTTGAATGGATTCATCATGATAATATAGCTTGATAAATGCTGCAGGGCTATGGGGCGCTGCTTGTAAAGTTGTACACACTGAAAATAACAGCAACATTTCTCCACATTTAACTCCAAAATGTGGAGTGAATTGTGGAGTCACTTTTTTTTAATCACACTTAGAGGAATATTTGTGATCTTCTTCACATTTAATTTTCTTGTAAAAAATATATTAAGTTAAAATCATTTTTAAATCCAAATTCTGAATATGAATATAAATGTTAAATATAAATATAAATGTTAAAAGTTAAATCTAAACGTTGCTCCACGATCCTAAATATTTAGCTGATATGCAGCAGTGTGAACTGCATATCAAATAAATATTTAGGATCGCAGAGCAACATTTAACATTTATATTTTACATTTATATTTATACTTATATTTAACATTTATATTCATATTTAAAATGTATATTTATATTTAAAATGTATATTTTTATTTATATTTATATTTAACATTTATATTTATATTTAACATTAGTATTCATATTTAACATTTATATTTAACATTTATGTTCATATTTAACATTTATATTTAATAATTGTATTTATATTTAACATGTATATTCATATTTATATTTAGATTTAACATTTAGATTTAGATTTAGCATTTGGATTCATTAACATTTTAACTTAATATATTTTTCACAACAAAATTAAATGTGAAGAAAATCACAAATATTCCTCTTAATGTGAATTTTAAAGATTCACTCTACATTGTTATGATGTTTTTGAGCTAAATGTGGAGAATTGTTGCTGTTATTTTCAGGGTGCATAACTTAACAAACGGCGCCCTGTAGAGGGCTTTGTTTTATTTTTGGTCACAGCCAGGCTAGCTATGTCCCCCCTGTCAGTAGCTTCAGTCATCTTCAAGCTGAAGCTAGATACTTATCTGAAAGACTATTTGTTTAATCTTTCTGTCTAAATTTTGGTTGTGACGAGCAGTTACTAAAGATTTATCCCTTCACTGTACTCTGCAAGTAAACCAAAGTTCCTGTGGGGAGCTTTTAGAGGGTTATGAACTAGACTGTAAGGAATACTGATAACTGTTAGTGACCTGCAAAGGAAACTAGACCACCAGTAACAAGAATGATTGTTAAGATAAAGCCTGAAACTGCTGCTGTTTGGTAGGTGTTAGATAAAGGGATTTACTGCAAGCTGTGCAATAAAAAATTTAAAAAACTTGCCACATTGGTTGCTATGATTGACACAGGCCAAACGTTCTGCACAGGAGCTTCAATTTAAGGGATTGTCATTTGACAAATTAAATGTGCTGTCTGGATGTAATTTATATAGCAATCCCCTCCATGTCATACCTGTCCACAGCAGCTCTCAGTCAGAGTTAGGCCCTGGATCTGAGCCTGCAAAGTGCCCAACTCCTCCCTGAGCCCAGTCTCCCTTCCATCCAAAGACTGTTGCATGTGCTCCTGGCCGTCCATGTGCTCCTTGTGGCATTGCTTCTGTACCTCCCCAATCTTAGAGTCACAGTGGCTCTCAAGGCCAGTTAGCCGGCGCTCAAAGCCATCCAGGATCTCAGCCCGCACATCAGCTAACCTAGCATCCAGGATCTCATCTATAAGAGTTGTGGAGCCAGGGCCAGGGATGGGCTTGCCTCTTGCTCCATCTATCAGCTTCTTCAGCTGGCCATCATGACCTATCACCATCCCCTAAAGACACACAGTTGAGGGAACAATAGTTAGCTTTTATTAAGGTAAGAAGATGGAGAACTGAAGCCTGATCAATAAGCCAAATCTGTACCTTAATCTCTTCTAAGATGTGAGTTTTAGCCCGCAGCTCATCTCTCACTTCTGTAACTCTTCCTGCCAAGTCTCCTATACCAGTGAAACTTTCTCCTCCTTCCACTCCATCAAGAGTCCCATCAGGGATCACCCCAAATCCCACTGTAGAGTCAGGAACACGAGGACCATTTGGTATCAAAGACACCAGGATCTTGTTGGTGTCTTCCCGGAGAGATGTGCGCAGACGCTCCTCCAGGCCTGCGACAACCCCATTGAGAGTGTCCAGACCTTGCGTGAGGCGACGCAGATCATCCTCCATGCGGTCTAAACGTTCTCCTGTCACTCCTGAAATCCCAAATCTGTTTCCTGTATTTACGAGGACCAAACAAAAAGGAAACATGTTCACTTAGACGCACATGATTAGGAAGTAGAGCAAGTTAAAATCCCCAGTGCTTAACATAAATTAGTTTGCTCTTACCATAGTTTGGCTTTCCATTCCCAGAGGGCAGCTGTCCTGTGGGGATAGGTCTTTGGTCGGGTACGCTGGGGATAGGTCTGCCAGGCTCCAGCTGGCCTCCCCCGGGTCTGTGGTCCACAGGGGGTCTGGGGCCATGGGGGAAGCCCTTCACCCCCGGGCGATGGGGCAAACCCTGACCCTTGAAAGGTGGCATGACATCAGGCAGAGATGTTGGACCATCATAGCAGTTTTCTCCAGAGTATCCGGGACAACACCTCCACTCCAGCTCTGTTACTGTCTTGTAACCCACCTTATACTTTGGCTTGTAGAATGTTCTGTACCTAAAGAAAATAGTAAAAAACAGAGTTATTGACAAGAGTTAGGCACAACTGACATGTCAGAAACTGCATTAGAATTGCTGCATTTGTTTTTACAACTTAGGAGCACAGAGCCAAGGCAGGGGATGAGGAGATGGGACACGCAGAGCAGAGATAAAGGGATGAAGTTGTTTTTGATGGGATTACATGTGGATTAGCGGGAGATTAGAAGATTAAGATAAATGTAACATAAATGGTGTGGCAGCAGAGGATTGAACCACGGTCAGCATTCAAAGTCAGTGTTATCTCGTTGAAGCTGAATTCCTATTAGATTGTGGATCTAACTCTCTTTGTTTCATTTTCTCTCGACCACACAAACACGCACATTCATCTTTTTGAAGAGAAATCTACTTGTCTAACTTCCCCTCTTTAGGGGCTATGAAAGCAAATACACACTCATATACCTACAGTAGATACAGAGAAGGTTAAGCACTACTTCAGAACTCCATTAGTATCGTTATATATAACAGTTATATCAATTTTTGTGTATGTAATTTATATTTTTGAACATTTAAGTGAGCAGGCAAGGTACTCTGGAGGAACTGGAGGATCTTCAGTGTTTAGACAAAGTAATGCTGCTCACAGTAGTGGTAGCCAATGTAATTTAAAACTATGTGATGTTTTATTAGATCTGAATCGACACCATTCCCCCCCAGTGGCATCTGTCTGTAGAATACCTCCGACCACAAACACAGCTGTGCATGCAGCTGTGGACCTTCACATCATAATAGAAGACAGCACCTGCTGTGGACACTAGAGGGCAGCATTGATACAGGCTCTGTGTTCTGCATGCTGCGTTTGCTGATTGAAACTTGGCATCAACACATTTTAAAGCTTTCAAAGCAACTCATGAAGACTAAGACTCAACTTTCAAATGTTTCTGTTAAAATATAAGGGTTTTAATTTGATAATATTGATAATTTGGCAGACCAACTTACATGACAACAGGACACTTCTGACCCCAGATGCACTTGGTGGTGTACTCAGCCTTCACAAAGGTAGCCACTCCGTCCTGCATGATGCATGTGATGTTCTTCTGGACCACAAAGGCACAGTGGTTTCTATGGAGCAGAGTGACACATTTACAACATGAGTATATACATAATGATAAATAATACAATAGCAAACTGGTTAGACATGATACACTCTTATTATCTCTGTTCCTGTCAAAATCAGTGCATGCACCACTATGAATGTAAAATAAATGTAACATATTGTGACAATGGCCTATTATGCCTCCTTTCCCATAATGCTGTGTGTTGGACTAAATGTCTGGTTTGTTGAGCCTGTTGTTAGTCATGTTCTTAAACATGCAAGTGTTTGTGTACAGAGGAAGTTTTTATATGTAGTCATATCTTTTTTATCGTTGTTATAGTCTTGTTTTGCTATTAAGATTATCTCATTTTGTGTTATTCTGTTTTTATTTATCTGAGCCATAAGTGAGGAGACCTTTGCAAGTTGTGTTTGTACAGCGTACAATCAATCAGTCAATCAGTCTTTATTTATAAAGCCCCAATTCACAACAAATGTAATTTCAAGATACTTTACAACAAGACTAGCTGTAGAGCACACTTGTTGTTTATTTATTATTATTTACAAAGACCCAACATCAATTAGAATAAGATTCAGTCCTATCATACAGTACAAGACTCAGTATTGTCTCCTCTTAATCCACCATGAGCAGAGCTCTTTGATGCATTTAGTAAGTTGCAGTGGTCAGGAAAAGCTTCCCTTAAACAGGCAGAAACCTCCAGTAGAACCAGGCTCATGTTGATCAAACATCTGCCTGGACTGTTTTGGGATCAGGAAAGGGATAGAGAGAGATGCAAAAAGAGAGAGATGGATAGAGACAGACAGCAACAACAAACCAGTTACCATCCTCTACCTGAATGAATGGCTGGGAGGCATATTAGCATGAAGGGCATGAGACTCTTAGTTCATAGTAAGTACTGAAGTGATAATGATAATGGTGAGTACAAAGATGCCAAATGCAGTTGTATAACTTCAGAGCATTCATCATGTGATAACCAAATTATGTATATTTGAATATAGCAACAATAAGTCACAGCACCATATGGCAGAATCAGAAAAACAACAAATGTTTTAACTTAGGAATGTATTTTTCTATTATTTATCATTTCAGTTTATCTTGTTTAAGCGAAGAAATTGGCAATTTCTTCTCTGAAAAATAACATTCTATCACTTTGAGCAAACAGGTCATAAACTAACACTTTATCCTCCCCTTGATATTTCTGTTTGATACACTGCAGCGACTCCACCTCACACAGGGTGTTGAAATTATTTCTTCCTGCCAAAAGTATCTTCTGAATGTGAGCTGATATGGGAGCTTATCGACCCTGATTATTCTGTCTGTTCTCTGTCAGATTTAGTGTTTTTTAAAACAGGGTTATGTTATTATTGACAGGAATGTATGAGTTCTGAAATGATCTCAGAGGATGTTTTTACTAGGAATTTTCTGGATTTGCTTCGTTTCCTTTCCAACTCAAAGCTCTTCCCTCACTGACTCATTAATTAAAACAGTCAACATGGACATAAAATCATTAGTACAGACCAGAAACAAGTTATATAACTGAAACAGTTTTCAGTATCAGACCTGCTCAGATGTCCAGAATCCCACACATAACAACTTTACTACAATAACTACTTTGAGCAGTTGTTGCATCATGCTGGAGCTGGACCATCTCTCACTCCACTGCCAGTGCAGCTACAGCAACTGTTAAATGTTCCTTCGGCCCCCGTGCACCACAGGAAACGATGATCTGTGCTCTTTAGACTCACATGTGAAGCATTTCTTACATTCAGGGGGGAACGTTTAGCAACACATGCAGTACTTAATGTTGCTCCACAGCTGTTTCAGGACAAATAGAAGTGTCTGAAGGAGCAGGGAGGGACACAAGGGCCAAACAGAGTCAGCATGCCAAGTTAACAGGTTCAGAGAGCTAACAAGCAGGACGGCCTGTGAGAAACCACTGCACTGCTGCTGCTCCCTGCAAATCATTGACAGTGTTTGTGTGTGTATCTTTGTGTGAGTATGTGTGTGTGTGTGTCACCACTCTCTCCGTGTTGACATATGTTAATAGCGGTGGAAGGAAAAGGGCAGGAGTCAGAATGACAGAGCTCCTTTCATACCAGCCTGACAACCTGCTGCTAGGTCAGACGTTGTTAAGGAAATGGCGGTTATGACCCGAACTGATGTGGTATGATGGGAGCTTCTGAAGTACTTAAACTTAGACGGGCAATTTAGTAGTTGCTGGAGATTTTCTGGCTGAAAAACCCCCCTAAAGAAATCTGACTGAAAACGTACCTTTTTTTCCATCAAAGAATTTGCTTACATGTTATAAGGTCAAATTTGATCTGAGCACACAAAATATCTTGCATGATCATTTTCGATGCAAAACACAATCTCCAAATAGACCTTCTCTGCTCATTCCTCTGATGCTGCATTTACAGCTCTGTCTTTCTCTGAACAGCCGAAACTGCAGGATCTTTTCTTTAAGATCCCTGAGGGGGGGTAAACATTGGTCACTCCCTCTGCTGTCATCCACAACTAACAGAACACACAGAGCCTTTGGCATTAAAATAAATCTGGTATTTTTCCTCTGTTTTAACAGAACAAGTAAATACTTTTCATGATTACATTCACATGGTGGTAGTAATAGAGATCCCTGGAGTAAGCTGAAAATACTGTTATGCTGAGAATTTTAGCAGTGACTGGATAAAGAGTTTGAAAACTCTAGAGCAAACATTTCCAACCTAAAAATGCCAAGGTCCGATTTGAAAATTTGATGAAAGGGTAATTCCAGAGTAAGATTTAGCTACCAACACCTTTGATACATTGACCATTTCTTGTGCAGATTCCTTTTATATATGTTTAATGAGCAGAAATAAACAGAAAAAAAGTTTTTTCGTATTGAAAATAATGTTTTTAAAATCACATTTATCACAACTACCTTTACATTCTGCCTAAAACACAAATTGTTTGCAAACGTGTGTGTTTTAGGATTTTTTTTGTAAGGAATATTTATTAATTTCATGGATGGGACATCAAATATCTTCCAATTCTGGAATGTCCCTTAACATGAAACACTAAGATATAATTTCCAGAAGCAATATATACATGCATTTCTGAACATATTTTCCAATATTTTATTGTTTCAGAAGAGTTAGCCATTCAAAATTGAGAAAAAATAAACTGCACCAATACATCTTTAAAAGATAACTACATTTTCAGCATAGAAGTTTCTAGATTCTGTTTGTGGTGCATTTGTAGTCGGAGCAGTTTTGACCAATCATGTAACAGCTGGCTCTGGTTATGCAGGAAAAACAGTCTATATGGAGAGATAAGCAGGTGAAACATATCTGCCATTATAAAATCTATACTCCCATAGATGGTAATGTAACAATTATTTTTTATCTCTGTAAACAGATATATTTTGGCACATTAAGCTCTCAAATGGTTCCAGATGAAAAATTTCAATATGAGCGACAAGACCATAAATTGTTGGTAAATCACAAAACAAGGTTTTCCTCTTCAGACTTTATACCACTGAAATAAGCCAGGGTATGCCTCCCGGTAACTTACTGTTAACTGTGAAACTGAGACCTACTTGAAATAGAGGAATTGAGGTTACTATGAGGGATGTGACGAACAAAGAAATGACGGATGGCTTTTATGTCTGCAATATGAGCGCTGTACTGAAAAAGAAGGTCTTGGCTGTAATTCCTTTGGCTATACTTCGTTGGCTATACTGCAATTACTTAAAAGTTGGCATCTGTTCCCAGAGGCATATCTCACATAGTGTTGTCAGACGAAAGTAGGACTTATTGCTGATGAGTTGTGTTAGTTTTAAATGACTTTGTCTCGCCCACCAGCAGCACTTTTAGAGCTTGACAAGGGCTGTTTATTGCTTATGCACATAAATGTATTGTCTGCAAACAGAGGCTTTATTTTTTGTGTCTATGTGAGTAAAAAAAAAAGTTGTTCAACAGGCATGTATAGATTCTTGACAGCTGATGGAGACCAGACTCAGTGTATGAGTATGTCTGTGTATACAGTACTGTAAGAGTGAGACCCCGCTCACATTACATGCAGAGCTGATCAGCGGAGTGAAAAGTGACCATGTTCACCGATTTGTTTGTCAGGTGCACATCTGGGGGGAGCCAATGACCTTCAAAGTCACACACGATGTCTGAGAAGTTCACGAATCCAGATGTACATGGGAAGAAAAAAAACACTCTTTAGGTCTCTGTTTCGGCCTTCCCCTCCCTATATGCTCTTTGCCTGTTTTCACAGATCTGTCAATGTCATTTGGGTCTGTGAGTGATATTTTATCCCCAAGTGTTGTACAGTCAAAAGGGGTTCTGGGTTTGGGAGAATCAAAGTGGAGCACTGAGATAAATCCTGTCCCCCTGTGCCGCAGTGTCGGTCAGGGCAACAGCAGGTCACCTCCTCTGCTGTGTAAAATCCGATCTTTACAGGATGAACAGGGAGTTTCAGCGTGTGAGATAGAGATATAGTTTGTGAGCTGGAACAACACATACTCTGTCACATGTAATTCACATGTAATGCAGCTTATACGTCCACCGAGACTTTACAGCTCTGTAGGACGAGGATTAAACAAGCTGTATTGACAGAAATATGAACCCATGATGTGTAAATTGTTATATATGAGGAAAAATGTGCTGTTTTAAGTCATTTCAATTGTCTCAACCCCATCCAGGTGCAGCAGGATAGGGGAAAACTTTATTTTGCCTGCTGTGTGTGTATTGTGAAGATGTCCTAAATAAGACAACACAAACCTGAACTCTCAGTAGGGTATAAAAATCAGATCTATAGTTTGATCTGAGTCAGGGACTTTTCCAAGCTATTTTCACACCTCACCCTGACCAATGTGGAAAGCTGACTGTTTTAGACAGTATAAATACATTCTGGTGTTTGTTTTAGCGCTCACTGGTGACAGATGGGAGTGGTTGGCCTTACAGGATAACCAAGTCTGTGCCAGACAGTAAAAGTCAGTCCGGTCAAGTTGATTTTATTTATGACTCTCACTGAGGAACGACTTGCCTTGGCGAACACACCTCAGCATGAAATTTTGAAATTAGGTGTAACATAAACATAGCAAACATCTGCACTTCTGTGTTTCATGAAAGTCATCCTGATGCTCTGAACGAATCAATTAAGGATGAAAAAATTTGTTTCAAACCAAGATTTAAAGATGTCAGCCGGGGGCAGGTGAATTATTTCTTCTCTTTAGGGCGGCCAGAGAAAAGGCCTGATGAACCTTTAACTTTAACTTTACCCTTGGGGAAAGAGAAAGCATCTGTTCAAAGGGCCTGAGTGATTTGGAAAAAGAATACAAGGGGAGGTCAGAGGAATAGGAAGTCACCTGTATACACAATAACTCAAGGCAAAAGTCTACCGCTAGCAGTATTGTCAGGCTGAACTTCAGAACAGCTGTGCTTTGAGATAAAAGCTTTAGAAATTATGGTAAAATGTGCAAATGTTATTTTTAGATGCAATATGATTTTAGGCATGTTTCCATTTTCTCCATCTTAGCATTCTGGTATTAACTAATCATGTAACAAAAAAAATCCTTAGCAAGAATTTGTTCATATATGAATCAGTGTACGAATTTCACCCTTCTGTTGTAAAACAGGACATGATGAAAAGTCTTGAAATGAAAAATGTATTATTTGAGTTATCTTGAATAGGAAACAAGTGTCTCTACCAATGTCATGCTGTCACACTTTCCATCCATTAGTTCCTGAAAACAACATGGCTGGACTTGCCATAGGTAAAGTGGCCATCCTGTCGGTATGGGAACTAGGGACCAGAAGCATGTAGCAGCCAGTCACTGGACCAAGATGGAATGGGATCTACTACCATAACATGCAGCTTTATGCAAATCATAGCTATGCAGTAACAAATTGCATACTCCACATTGATAGCAACAGGTTAGCCATTTCAAGTATTTCCTTAAAGGGAAGGTTTGTGTGATGTAGGATCCTTTTCTATGTAAAGGCTTTAACATTCTCAGGAGAGTGCTACACAACCATACTTAAGGATATTTAAGCATAATGATGGCCTACCACTGAGGGGACAGGCACACCACGACATGCCGCTAGTCCCCTCAATGGCATACCATTGGCCATGCTACATGCCACATGCCACACTACTACCGACATATGGTGTGGTCACTTTATTCTATGTAATTAGCCACTTTTTGATCTAAGCACTGATGATAATAGATAAAGATATATAGGTTGAAGCTAAAGCAGACAGAATATACAAACATTAAATTGCCTGGAGCCAAGCAGTCAGCACAGCTAAACGTCTTGTTCTGCAGCTGATGAGTATGCTCACATGTTACTCAGTGCCTATTTGCTCTTTCCAAAGTTGCATAAAAAAAAAAATCGTTCTCAAACAAGAATTGCAAACAGGCTTCCTCAGATGCAGTTTCAAATATTTCTGATGACATTTCAATACCTCTGCACATTTTTTACGTATCAAATATTTCGCTCATGCTGTAAGGAACTTACATGTCAAATCCTGTTTAAAAAAAAGCCAGAAACACCCAAAGTAATTAAGAAAAAAAAACATGTCTCCAGACAATCCACACCCTCTCTAAACTACCCAACCCAACTGACATAACACATATTTAAATTCATCAGTGTATTTAAAACTCACGTGCACATCCCACTGTCACCTGACCTTACTCTCTGCGTCATCAATCAATTTCAAAACAATCACCACTTCTTTTCATCAAGACATGAAAGCAACATTCTCCTCAGGCAACTTCCTGATTTTAACCCCTTAACGTTGACTTCTTTCAGTCATTGAAGTGTCATTTTTGACCGCTGGTCTGGTCCCACTGTAAATATTTCCAGTATAGCATTACAGCTCCAAAATCGCTTCACAGTCTCCCATAGGGAAAGAGGAATTCCCATCTCAGATTTTCATGTGGAGAGTTTTTGGCAATATTATTGCTGCTGAACCTCCACCCTCTCCTGGGCCCAAAACAACTCACCTTTCAATCACCCCTTTTTCTCATAACCTGCTGTTTCCCATTTTTTTCTGCAAAATCTGCAAAGTGCAGGTAATCTCTGTTTACTTATCTAAGCATAGCAGCACTGCTCTTTGTTCTATTGCTCATACTTTGTTTTCTCCTTCCCCTTTCAATTCGAAATGAAGCCCCTCTGTGTTGCCTCATCATGACCCTGACTTTTCCAGGCCCTCTAACCTCCCTCCATTGTTATGACGCTGTGGCTCTAAAGGCCTCACCTCCCTCATTACTAACCGCTCTCTTACCTGCAGGGTTCCTGACTGTTTGAACCCTGGCCACTGCTGGTGCCTCTGACAGATTTATGACCGCAGCAGGACAGATAGAGAGCTGTGCAATCTTTAATAGGACCTTTAACAACTGTGTCTATGGGCTCACAACCTTCCTCAGGGACCATCTCTTTCCATATATATGCTTTTAATGAAACCTATTTCAAGCCAACTGGCATGTCTTCAAGGAGCACTGGTGCAGGGTTGATTGACGTTGCTCTTGTGGTTTCTGATTGGGGTTAGAGGAAAGACGTGATACTCTGAACTTCAGGATGGAGGGATCTCACTGTCATTCATTCCCAGCTCTGGTTATTGTAGTTTAAATGCAGAATATTACTTTTGCATGCTCAAATTTTGGCCATCGTCCTCCAAACCTCACTACAGAAATGAAACCATGTAAGTTCGGAAACGGCTTGCAAAGAAAAACAAAGTTGGTTGATTCAAAAAGTCATATGTTCACTTATTATGTTCCGCTGTATTTTTCTCATGGAGAACAGTCAGAGGCTAAAACAACATTAGTGGAAAAAAACACATCAATACCTTATCCTCAGGCATTTCCTAAAGCACATAATCTTCTTTGAGTAAGAATAGCTTTCTGTGTTTTAAAAATAAAAGGGTACTGGGACAGAATTGTACATTTGTTAGGCTCAACACGCTCTGCACGCTTGAGAATTAAATCAGTAGCAATGTGTTGTACAAAAGGTTGACGCTTAACGAACCAAAGCAATGCTCTTCAGGGGTACAAGGAAATCGGTTAAAGAAAATATATTCTGAAAACAGTAGGTCCTGTGTAATATTTATGGGGAGCTACATCACAGTTTTGTGATTCAATCAACAAAATACGAGTGTGGACACTATAGAGTTTTGGCTAGCTTGGGTCTTCAGCCTAGTGTATTCAAGCCAGATTACGTGTCCACAACATAGACTCTATGAAATGTGAATATGGTCTAAGTGATGTCAGCGGTATGTTTTTGAAGCCTGACGATTCAAGGCTGTCATATTGGAAATGCTGATTCAGATGAACTTTATGTCGAACTAGCCGATACGTTCCCATTCTAGTCAATGCTCTAGGGTCCACAGGGGGCACTGCAGCGCGTGTCAGCTTCGTCTCGGGAGCATGCCCCCGTACCATTCCGCCAGAGATATGCTTCAATATGCACAGAAAAGAACGACCTGGACAGGAAGTTAGGCATGAGGATCGCATGCAACATCCGCCAATTTCAAAATAAAACATCATATACAGACTCCCAACCGTTTAAAGATCGTTTAGATCAGAAATACTCATCTATTATGGATGTAAGCTACAAGCAGCCAAATATGATCCAATATGATCCGTGATCCATGTCGACTTCAACAGGACTTTTAAGATGATATCTGTGTCAGAAGGTAAAAGGGCAACAAAATAGAGCTAAGTGTAAGATTACTCTGGGGATTCCTTGGCTTTTAGAGCGAGCTCCAAGAACAAACCAAGCTTTTAGCACTTTCTTAGGGCTTCATTTTCTGAAACCCAAAGGTTTGTTGAAATGAGGTAGAGGCTGTTAACGCTTGTATGCATGGCATCCTGGTACAAGTAGGCATAGTTTGCACATCTCTCAAGCAGAAAAACACAAAATAGCACACAGTGAGGAATACATTTTACAATTTGCAGTAAAGTTTCACAAGCATGGCAAAAACTCTCTTGAAGTTGTAGTTATCTACCATTGCAGCTGATGTTACCGGTCCAAACCCATTACTATAATCTGCACACCTCCACCCCTACCAGTTCATCCATGTTCATTGTCTTGTGATAGCGGAAACACTGGAGGACTAGCATGTCTGTCCTGTTGGAGCAGAGAATTGGTTGTTTCGTGTCCATCTACTTTCTTTTTCTTGTTTTCGGCTGCATGTACAAAGTTTCATTTCTTACAACTTTGGCAACCAGCAGTAGTCAATGGGAGGCAAGTACTCAGGTCACCATAGTTCAAGATTCAGATGCTGCAACAAGGAAATTTATCCAGATGTCAACCTATAAGACACTATTGTGACCGTCGGAACTCAAAAAGTATTTGCTCAGTCATTAAACTGAATCAGCCATCTGGCTTTTAGAGGGTGAAAATCCCTGTTTACGATGGATCTACTCAAAGCAACAGTCAGGAATTTTCTCTTCATGCCAATTTTGCTGCCTCTATGGAAAAGATAGATACTTCTTAACTCTTTGTGGCTCTAATTTGAGATTTTAAAAATGTAGTTCTGCATCTTTAATTGTACAAAATGATAGGCAAACGCATGTTGTACACCACTTAATCAGAACCCAACCCAATAACAGCAGTCACAAATAATGACACATTGGTAGTCAGTTAACTGATAGCCTGCTTAATAATAACCATTAAAAAACTCCCCCATGGTACCTTTGAAGATGGCCAAACATTTGGAAGTAGGGTCAGAGAAAACATACCTATATTTGTGCTGGTAAGGAGCATGGGAATTTACTGCCCCAGCCTCTCTGACCCTGAGCAGTAGACTGTGCTCCAATTCCTTGTCCTCCACTGGACGCTCAACACAAAACTTACAACGCCAACCCTCACCTCTAACCTCTACCAACTCACTGACCTCTCCCCTCTGATCTCTGTCCAATACATCATGGAAAAAGCCCTCAGATATGTCTCTAATCTGATCAGTGAAGACATGAGGCATCTGCTGGGACCCTAATTGATTTATTCAGCCAATTCCCGGGGATGAGTAGTGGGCTCTGGGATTGTGTTCACCTGTTGTTGTGCAGTTTCCGCATGTCTACTGCAACATGTGAGACATGTGAGTGGGAATTAGACCAATTTATTGTTGCTGCCTTTTCCCTTTCTTGGGTTACTCATGGAAGCAATATGTAATGTCAAAAATGTCAGCACTTGCAATATTAAAACATAGTTTCTTTACATGATATTGCCAAAGCCCTGACCTCAAAACACTCCAGAAATTGTGACCCAAACTGCTCTTGCTCAGTTTTATAGCTTTGGGAATATATAACCTTCTATGAAATAAATCAGTGACAGGCGCAGTTTTGTAACTGACTAATATCAGTCACAATCAGTGACTAAAAGGCGATAGGCCAACATTTTTTCTCTCTCTCTGCAGCATGGGGTTGCACTGAGTGAAAGGAATGACTGTGAAATCAAATCACTGACGTCGCTGCCAAAACACAGATAATAATTCGACATGAAGAAAAAAGTCTGAGGTGCACCGACAGCTGAGAATTTTTTAAATGTCTCGACAAAGAAAAAGCATGACCTTGCTCTGCTTTGTCCATGTGACTGTGGTCAGTATAAAACAAACATTTGTATTTACAAGCTGTAAAAGCACATGGGTTGAATCCCACACAAAAATACACATAAACAAACATAGACTCATCAACACTCACAAACACATACACACACGTCATGGCACGTGTGTTATTTTTAAGTCTCTATTTCCACTGACCAGTAAGGCCACAACAACTGAGCTCATATATCTGCGGTGGTGGTCTGACACTGACACGTCCTCGGGGCCCACTGTGTCCAAGGTGGGTCAGCAGTGCTTGTATAAACACTATAGTTGGACACAGAGACATGTGGGGGGAACAGAAGCCGCGACCAACTACAAGCCAGACCATCTGTCTCTGCTGATCACTTAGTTTGAATAAGACAATCCATAACGGCTGGTTAATCTATTAATCTTGGGATTCAGGCAAAGTGAAAGTATGAGATAGAGGAAAAATAAGATGCAGGAAAATTAAGCCATATCTATTTTTGCAGCTCCTTTTAACCACAGGGCAAAAGAAAGTGTTTGATACGAAGCAACACAAAGAATTAAAAACATGAGTCATAAAGCACTTGAACAGGATATGAAAGACATAAAAGGAAAGGAAAGACCAAAAATAAAGTTGAATCAGCAATATTAGGAGTAAAGGCCTGTGTCCACTAACAGCGTTTTAGTGCTGGCAGCCCATTTTTTAAACAAAACCATTGCAGCTCAGCGTTTTCAGTGCTCAGCAACCTAAGCGCAAAAACACCCTTACTGTCGGCTGTTTTTTTCTAGCTGAGCTAACAGCACTCTCAACTGAAAATAGTTCAGTGTTTAAACACCACCATGCTCTTCAATGCCCCATCTCCCTATAAAACCAATCAAACTCAAGAAGGGGTGGGACTTCTGATATCAACTTTATCAGCAACAGTGTTCGATGTCCATGCAGAAGAGAACCTGACCACACTGGTTTCTTGGAAGTAGAACTTTTGTAATGTAGCGACAGTCCAAGGTTAACACTCTGAAATGAGGTCTTGGGCACTGCCAGCGCAAAAAAAATGCTGTTAGTGGACACAGACCTTAAAGCACTGGAAGCACCAAAAATAATATTGGTTCAACCTGAATTGTGGCAGCAAGAATGCAATCAAGATCAGATTTAGTAATTGTTACGCATTTACTTATGAGATTAAAGCACTTATATTCCAACAATTTTGATAGTAATCTTGGTAACTAAGTTTTACTGTAACATATTGAATGTTCATAGTTGGCTTGCTAACGTCAATCAAACTGACAAGCTTACATTCAGGAACTCCCTGGCTATATCAGGTAGATTTGGACAACTGGAGAACTTGTGAACCTTGTAGTTTCATTAAGATTATAGGACTCCTGGTATCTGGAGTGGTGCAGCATGATACAGATATCCATCATTAAATATCAAATTTTAAAGAACCTGTGATGGGTGACGTTGTAGTTCTTTGAAGGCACATTTGATTGAGCAGTGGTGAAAGAAAGAGTTAAAGAGTAATGACACATCTTTCAAAGAGTTGTCTGTAAAGAACACTTTACAAACAAACACTTTATTTGTCAGAGAAGAAGAGACAGGGAAACTGAAAAAGGTAAGCAGAGGGATGGAAGAAGGTTACAGTGTAGGTGAAAGGTGGAGAAACATGTTGCGCTCAGCGTGAGCGATGCAGAAGAGCCTGCTCCCCGGAGGAGAGGGTGCATGGCATACTGAGCAGGGCTGGGTGATCAGCGGTGCTCTGTGGCAGTTTGAGTGAAGCAGCAGGTAGCTGGGGAGCTGTCCAAAGACATAACAGCTCTCAGAGGAAGCCAAGCAAAAAGAGATGGGGAAAGGGAGGAAGACAAAAAACATTTGAAACAGCCCTGAAGGCCAAACATAGAGCCGTCTCTTTCCAGGCAAAATACATCTGCAAGACTCTGGTTTATCTCACAGATTCATCCCTCTCAAATAGCATGCAGAGTTTGGGATTTTATCCCTCCGTGCAAATGTGGTTTGACTGTCCTGACAGTGTCAGCATTATCTGATTTTAAAAAATGAGGCTCCTTCCCCTCCTGTTGTTGACACTGGAGAAGTTTGGTGGGGGAAAACAAGCTCTCAACAGCAATTCCCATGCAAACTCACATGAGACTACTGTGATATTTCTTTTACATTGATCAGAGATTAGCTGTACCACTCCCTTCTGGCAGCAGGTCCCCAGCTGTGCTGTCAGTCCTGCCTCTAATTGAGCCCTCCTCCCACCAACACACACTTCCAACGCCTGTAAGGGATCAATACTGTTGTCATCAACTCAGCACCCCCCCTAGCTGCACCATAAAGACCATAATGACGGCTTTGTTTTCATAAAGCAGCATGTCATTGTTGCTCTATAATGTTTATCCTCGGCCACAGATGGTTTTAGGTGTGAACCACAGAAAAGAGCTGATGGTGAGTAAGAGAGAAACAGAGAGTCAATTCAAGGATCTGTAACCGATGCCGATGCCCCTAACTAGTACCATATTTTTCTCTGCAGTTTGCCGGTGACATGTGTTTCTCAGGGGAAATACAGTATGAGGTGGGTCCTGCTTGGAATGCTTTTTGGATTCAATCCCCTGCAGGATGGGAAGGAGGGAATAAAACGTGCATTAGCGCCTGTGACAAGGCCAAAAAACAAAGCACTTACTTGTGACGGGTCATGGGCTTGTTTGGTGAATGGTGAGGGTTGAGTCCAGCCTTGTACAGGTTGTATCTGTTTCCATAAAAAGGATTTACTGGGCCCCCATAGAAAGTTCCTTTACTGTCCACCACAGATAGCAACACTCCTAAGAGAAGGATCTGTGCAATCAGTTTCCAAAACTTGGTCCTCATTTTTTCTGTTTTTCTCTGCAAGTCTTTAAAAGTTCAGTTAATTCCAGAGTCTTCAAATGCAACTTCTTTGGAGGGAAACAGATTGAAAAGTGACAGAGGCAGGCTTCTCAGAGTGTTGAGTTAAAGTTCCCCAGCTTACATGCAGTTTCGTCTTCCTCAGCGGGCCCTGAAGGAGACATGGAGCCCAAACAGCTGTAGCATCAGCAGCATCTCGGCCCCGCACACCCCTTCAGCTTGCACACTCACCGACAGTCTGAGCACACAGGACAGAGCAGAGGGAGAACTAGTGAGGCTGAAGAGGGAGGGGAGAGGAAAGAAGAGGGGGCAAGGAAAACAACACAAAGGTGTGCAGGAGGAGGGGAAAGGAGAGGAGAAAGAGGAGAGAAGGAGGGAAGAAAGTGTCTCTAGGAAAGTTTCAGCTCCATACACACACATGCACGAGTGTGTGGGACCTGCAGACTATATAGGTTCGACCCTCTGAGTCCTCTGCATGAGTGAGGGTGTGTGTGCAAGCAGCAGCGTGCTGCTCTCCTGCCTCTGAAGGGGCAGGCAGACAGACTGGATTTGCATATCCCACCCCAACTCTGCTGGTGTAGGGGGGGAGTGAGGGCTAATATGATTTGGTCATTCCTTTCTTCTCTCTATCTTTCTAAAACACAGAAATTCAAAAGCACATAAAACACATGTTTAAATCAAAACTAAAGAACCAAAACAGCTCTTTCTAGTTTTCCCTCTTGAGGACTGTTCGTCATACCCTATCCTGTTCTCTCCCCTTTCTCTCCAATCTCAAAGAATTTCAGTTTTTTCTCTCTCTGATCCCTTAACACTTTTCATTTCTTTACCCTCTCCTTTTCTTCCTCCATCTGCTCTGGCAGCAGCTGTACATCAAAGTGTAGCCCCAGTGTGTGGCTGCGGCCGCTGCCAGCCATAAGACGCTGTAGCTCCGGACACAATGGACCTCCTCCTCGCCTCACCGCGGTCACTCATTAAAAATCCCAGTCACAGCTTCAGTTGCGATCCACACCCAGACCCCCTGCTTATGTTGTGCTGCTCTTCCATGTAGTTGTTGAATTCGAGCATTGCTTCCCTCTGTGTTTTTCAGGGGATTTGCACTGAGAATTAGGCAGAGTGATTCAATTACAATAATGAGAGCCTCAGAATTTGATCAGTGTCTGAATTAAAGTTCTTTCAGGCCTGAAAAATCTCTCTGAACCTTTTATATCAGAGGAGATTGTTGTCAGGTGATGCTGGTTATATACATTTTTGGAGTGTCAATGTCCTGCTTTGACTTGTCCGAGACACACTGTTACAAGAAACCAAAGCCACTGAAGAAAATAACAGTGAAACTGATTGTAATTAATATTCACATCCTATCCACAACATCTTTAGTTGTGTTTCTTTCAGGCCACAAAAGGCTTTTGGAAACTCCAGGATGTTACATAAATGAGTGGCACAATCAGACATAATTTGGCGTCCTCAGCTGGCCAGATTTTGTTGTTTCCTGGAAGCCTCTTGATGTCGTAACTATTTTTTTCTGTTGTGCAGCAGCAAACCTCTGTCATACTTAGTCTGTTTGTGGTGCAAGAGAAACAAAAACAAATGTTCAAGTGATGAAACTTTCCTCAGTATGGGACATATCATACTTTGAAAGTCAGAACTCTACAAATGTTCAGTTTGCCAGGAGTATAAATTGATGTGAAAAAGTTCTGTGCACCTCTTTGTCCACCCCAAGCAATGACCTTGATGCTTCTGTGGACTTTTTTTAATTTGTATTCTATTTTACTTTTTCAACTTCTGGTCAGCTTTAACCACTTGACTTATCAGTGATGGTCACCCTAAGTAGGAGGGCTTTGTGAAAGAGGCCAGTATCTAAATAAGCCTCTTTGTTTGACCAGTTGGTTTGCTGTGTCCTTCTCACCTGTGTGAGGACCACGCACCATTAACCCTGCTTTATTTACTCTTCATTTACAGGTTGGTATGAAAGAAAAACACACAACTTCACGGTATGCAAAGAGACCCATAAGTGGAAGAGTTTCCAAATACTAAATAGACAATGTGAGTTCTAGCCGTTGAAGAAAAGGACAACGCCTCTTGAAAAAAACCTGCAAAACACTTTTAAGTTATAGTTTTCTATATCAAATATCTTATTCCAATGATTGCACTTTGGGCATAATTCGTATAATCCAGCTCTCTTTCTTAATTCTGTGTTAAATACTTGATTCTGATTGGTCACAACCCAAACACAACAGTAATTAATCCTGATTAGGAAGAGCAATGCCAGGGACAATCACACACGTCAAACCACAAATAGGAGTTCCCACACATTTTATCTCTCCCACTTGGCACTGAAGCAATGTTTTAGCATTATTAATTGGTGAACATTGTGGCAAAACTTGTTTTCTTCAGTGTTTTAAATCAGTAGGCTAAACAATATAGATGATATCTTTAATCTTAATTTTAATACATTTGGGAAACAGTGTGATTTTTGGTTAGTGGCTGACCAGTCACCACCAAAGTAACAAAGAAGAGAGGGGGAAACAAACAAAGCAGAAACTACAGAGGGAAGCAACCACAAACCTCAACCCGCGATGGGATTAAGCAGTGTTACAGGACTGGTTAGTGGAAAGGAAAAGCCAACAGATTCTAATAGTTTCATCAATGCTTGCATCATTGATTGGTGGCCAGGTTATTAACAGGATCATTTGAAGTGAGCAGGTGGTCACTCTATCTAAAGTAAGTGAAGCTGCTCAAGTGTTCATCCTCCCGCTGAAGATTCACCCTGTAGCTCCAGAAACTCTCACCTCAAGAAAGCAGTGAGACAGTAAGATGGAAACAGTTTCCAAGTTTTTGTCTTCTCTGGCAGGCAGATCTGCTCTTCCATACCATTTTTCACAGAAATGACTGGCAGACTTTTCAGAGGTCTGCCGCAGCACACTGTCCAGATGTTGAAGGGAAACGAGAGATATCTGTGACTCTCTCGCTGTTACTTTATGAGTATTTAGAGCATGACTTAGAGCATGAAATAAAATCATGTTGAGGCAAAATATTCAACCAAAACACATGAAGTAGGAAAAAATTACATAAAAAACATTTAGTAAGATTGGAATATGTTTGCCAAAAATTGCAATTTGTTGGAGTCATTACTGTAATTAGTGAACCCTGACAGTTTCTGTTGCCTCAGAAGTGCTCAATTAGTTCTTTTTGCTTTCAGGGTATTCTTGTGTTTAACGCAGAGTGCATGGTCGTCCTCTCCAATATTAGACTGCGTGTCTTCTGTGCTACATCTGTGAGCAGTTTCAGATAAGTATCCTTATCTGCTCCTGACCGATTCCATATTCTAAGTGGATATCTGATATCTGGATATCTTTTGAAAGTCTGCAGCCTGTTGAGGAATTTTATACTGAATACAAAGGTAGTGAAGTGACCCAAAACATACTTCAGTTTCCCTATCTTTATACGACTTTGAACTCAGCATTTAATCCCTTTTTTAAAACTGACAAACTGCCTGCGTCCACTTTCTTCCTTCTGATAGGAGCCATCAGTTGTTGCAAAAAAGTCATGCATAAGTTAATGAATGTGTACGTTTTTATTTCTTTAACCCCACCATGAACCATCCTCAGCATATACAGTATATCAGTCTTTTCCAGGACTCTCACAGGACATACTTCTATCAGATTTAGACACTAGGACACAGACCAAGAGAAAGAAAAGAAGAAAAAAAAAATTGGACAGATTCCAGTTTAGTGACATCAGCTACTTAGCAATGAGGAGGAAACCCAATCCTTTTTTACAGTAGTGACCTGGGAAGTGACCCAAACTTCATTAAGGCATAAAGACACAGGGAATTGCTGTCATTTACTTCCCTTTTCCCAAAGCGTTTTTGTTCACGTTCTTTCAAAATAAATCATCACAAGTGTGAAAGAAAAGCTGAAGCTGAAGTGTGAAAAGTAACAGCGTATTTCTTCATGCACCCTACAGGACATCACCCTGCAAAAAAACTTCTATGAAAATAGATTTATTTACATTTGAGTCACTTGGGGTGTAAATCTCTTAGGTGGTGTGACCCTCCATCACTTCCACCATAAACTCTGCTCGTTAACATGTGACACCAGCAGTAAAATCAGACCTCCATCTACAACAGTTCAACATGGACGGTGATAAATTACCCACTCTCTCCACTTTGCGGGCATTAAAGACCCACTGGAGGTATCCAACCAAAAGGGGAGAGGAAGTATTCTGAATGTGCTCGGGGATGGTAAGATTTCATGTGGAGTGCTTGGAAAATGTGGCCTTTTCAGGAAGTCCCTATCAGAAGAACTGATGAGGTGCAAACATAGTTTAGGCCCTGAGAGCATCCTTTCGGACTTAATTTTCTTCTCACTTGTTTTGAAGCGGGTAGTGCTTATTTGGAATTTTCATATTTTTGTATTCTATATGAAGCAAGTTGAACATGACTAGCAAAGGGCTTTTGATTCTACACATTTACATGTTTCCTTTAAAAGCAGGGATCTAGTGAGGTGTCAAACCTGTTCAAAAATGAAGTTGATGAAAAGTGCAAAACTCTCCAGTTTTCCAAGTGTCCACTTGAGGCAGGCTCCTACAGCCAATGAATCCCCATTAAAGCCCATATTAAAATGTCAATTTGTGCAACTATGATTAAAGCCAAGAGTTATGCATACATTTCCATAATTAGGGGCGTGGTTGATTTGACTGATGGGAAAATTCCAGCTGTTTGCCAGGAGGATACAGGTTTTACCTCTTTGCCACTTCGTAGATTAGCTGCAAATTGGTTGTACCATTTCCAATATGGCGACCGCCATGTTTGGGCTTCATTCATAGACTATAAAAAATATGGACGTAGTATCCGTGACGTCATCCATCTGTTCTGAAGCGCTGTTTGAGGCCAATCGGCGGCGGCAGCCATATTGCTGCTGTTGAGCGATTGTGACGTAAAGGGGCGGGCTTTTAGCCTCCTAGCCAGTAGCTACAGTGTTTCCGCCTGTCAATCAAGTCAGCTGTGCCTCTCATTGGAAGACTCGTAATCTCAATATCTTCGAAACTGCGGCATTAGAAAAAAATTCACCCCCCGTACAGTGTGTCCCGATCAAGAAATGGGCTATCCAGACCACACGCATCTTTTGTACCAGGCTGTAAACATGTTTATTTCTGCTGTACAGATCGGCTTTTTTTAAATTGGTGTGTATGTGGTTTCCGGTACTTCCGGAGCCAGCCTCAAGTGGATCATCGATGAACTGCAGTTTTTAGCACTTCCGCATTGGACTCATATTTTTAGACCGGCGGTTGCCACTTGGCTTCATTACTTTACTCCAGAGACCTACGTGACATTGCTGAGATTACATCCATCCATCTGTTTTATACAGTCCATGGGAGGGACTTGTCACTGTTATCACCTGGCCTTTGAATTAGCTTACACAGCTTAATGTGAAAAATGCAAACACAAACACAATGACGAGCTTTAACTGCCAGCTAGCTAGTTGGTCCTCTGGGTCAGGGAGGTGGGACGTGAAAACCTTAATGAAGGAAAACACCAACTTATAATTGACAATAAGTGCAAAACAAACAAACAAACAAACCAAAAACTGTTGGCCTAGCTGTCTCAGCATGCACCCCATATACAGAGGCTAAAGTCCTCGTCACAGTGGTCATAGGTTTGACTTCCAGCCTCTACCACTTGCTGCATGTCTTCCCCCACTCTATACACTGCATTTCCGATCTTTCTCTAGCTTACCTGTCCAATAAAGGCAAACATGGTCAAAAACATCATTAAAAACTAAACTAAAACATCATAATTTCATAGAAACATGCCTCCTCCAATGGTTTAAACTCATTTTGGCTTGTTAATATATTGAGTGCCACAGTAAAATGCTTACTTAATGTAAGTTACATTAATCCCAAAAAAGTTTTGATCTTCCAGACTTTTGTATAAAAAAAACCCCAAAAAAAACATTATATTCCAAATTTATTTTTTTATTTTTATTTTTTTTACAATTCAACGAAGAACATCCATAATGAATTTAGCAATTACAGTTCCTCAAATAGAGTGGACAAACAGGATTTTCACAGGGGTCAAAGGGGCCTTCCTGGGATGGAAACAGCTTCTTTTTCCACAACAGAACCAGGAGGATGTCCACTCATAAATAAGTAGCTGTGAGAATGGAATGGCATTTCAGTGTGTACTCATGGACCCACTACAGTCACTTTTTCCTCTTCTCTTTGCAGCCACACTAGTCCCAAAGCCCTCCTCGACGTCATTGTCACTCCATGTCAGGTATACTACTGCTTACTGTCTGTTCATAGCCTCAAATGAGCCAAAGGAGGATACAAAGGGTTATGCAGAGAGAGAGAGAGAGAGAGAGGTGGAACGCCATACAGTATGTGTTTGAGACAGAGCGGTTTCTCATTCAGTCTGTGTTGGTAGGTCGTGGCTGTGGGAATGTGACAACTGTTGCTGCTGAAACAGAGACGCAGTGTCAGAGCTGACCTGTGCACTTCCTGGAGGTTTTATCCTGGAGAGATGAGAAAGCTGGCTGCTGTCTGTATCTGTGGGTCTTTGTTTGAACACTTTGGTTTAGTGTCTAACACGAGATAGCAACTGTGCTCCTTGATGATTTACAATTCTGGCACAGCATTTTGCACTAACAACAGTGCTAGACTTTACATCAAAGTTTAGATGTTTTTGTCGGTGTCATCACATAATAGTTAATGTGAATACTTTGTTGCAGTGAGGCCAATGAAAGAATATGGTAATAAATCTATTATGCCCACTTCATTTATGAACTACTGAATTTTTGTGTGGGGCTGTGGTGAGGGGTAGTTTCAGGAGGCAGGACATCACATCAAGATCATGCCAAGGAAAACCACAGAGTACTGTTGACAATGAAGCAACAAAGACTCAATGCTTCATGCAAGAAGACAGATGTGCAGACATCTCCCACGGCATGAGATTGATTCTCCTTCTTCATCTTTGGATTGTTTTTATTATCTTGTGTATGTGTTGTTCTTCCAGGTTTAGATATAAACATAATCACTTCTACTCACTTGCTTGCTGAATGTTCTGCTGCAATCTCAAATCAGCTCATCCTTTCTTCATGTGGAAGTTTCATTTGGGGCAGGCTGGAGTAATCTCAAGGTGAAAACTTTGCGATCACACATGCAGCCCACCCAGAAAACTTTGGGAAGTTTTTTAAGAGTTTTGTGCATGTATGAAAACAATACAGCAGGTCTGTGATGAAATGCAAACTACATTCTTACTACACACTCATCCAAACCTTCCCTCCACCCCTCATTTACATATCTACATAAAAGAAAATAGACCTTCTGCACACTTCTGGACATACGTTTTTGAAGACACTAAGCCCAATGTCAATCTAATACACAAAGTACAGAGCTTTTAGTATTTAATTTCCTTCATTTTACATTCTTCCATATGCCATTTATTAGGACAGCAAAAAGATCAGGGAGGTAAAATCATTCCCTGATTTTTCTTGACTACTGACACAGTATCTGTTTACAGCATTTGTACCATAAGGCTGCTGGAATTTAAGAAATTAAATGTGGTTACTGCAAAGTAACAGTAGATTGTTGCATAACTTGTTTACAAGAATGTCTTACAGTAATAACTGCAGCTTTTGCAATAGAGCCAGTTGCTGATCGTCAGGCCTGTCCACTGGTTGCCCCGCCATACTATTACTACAGTGAGTATTCAATTCCTTATTGCTCATCTTGTCTGATCAGATGATTTGGTGGATATAAACTGGGCTTCTGCCATACTCTTTACTTCTGTCTTCATTATCTGAAACATGTAAACTTTTGTATATTAAACAGTATCTTACAGTCAATCAGAAACACAAGGTTGAAAGACAGGTTTTCTGCTTGGCCATCTTGCTTTTGTAGTTAAATTTCAAAAGAAGGAAAATGAAGTTGAGTAAGCTGCTGATCTGAGCCAGAAGTCTTTTTCATTCCGCAGTAGCCAGAGTCATTTTCATCTGTATGTTGTTTGACAGAAGCCTCGTGATGTATTATGGTACTTTCATGCAACCTGTTTCTGAAGTGATGAAATATTAATGCTAATATGATGGAGTATGGATGTATTCATCATGTAAGTTTAACCATAGTGCAGAATATATATGTGAGTGTATGTTGGGGGTTCCACACTACAATCATCACTCTGTTGTGGTTGGTATAGTGTAATGGGAAGGTTGGCATGTCTGATGTTGACTTGTTAAACATGTCTAGGCAAACATATATACTGTAATGCAAAAAATATAACATATCACTTCACAAAATACTCCACAATCAAGATGTTTTTTCCCTGGATATTTCCATATAATGATTGGTATGGGATATTATCCGACCACAGCATTGTAAAATGTCATATCTAATCATATGTGACCTTTGGGATGGGACCACTTTTATACTATCAGAATATGGGGCTTAGATATTTTCAGTTCTCTATCAAACTTTGCTCGGTATCTCACTATGGGAAGCGCTCTCTGGCGTGATCAATCACGGAAGCTCTACTATCACCACGTCTGTCGTGGGAAAGACCAACCATCTACACTGTAGGGGCCAGCCCTTCCACCTTTATAACGGGACCCTGGCACCCACCACCCATTCTCGTTTTCTTCCCCGTGAAGATCACTAGCTCCTCAGCTCCTGACTTATTGGATTTCCATTCAACGGTTCACAGTCGCAGCTCAAGGTAGTGCGCAGAACCATGGTTGTCTTGATGGGAAGTAATTTTTGTTGAGACCGTTACAGTCTCTTCATTGCCTTTTAGTCAAGAAAAGTCTTTGTTGCGGGGATGTTTTCGTGTCGTTGGCGGACCTTCACCATTATTTTCTCCTCCTTTTGGCTACCGCTGCTCAGGGAGACGCGGGTGGTGGCAAGGGAAGGGATATCATGTCTCAACCTTGCTCAGCTGCCTGGGGTTCACCATCTCAAGGAGAGACCACCAATCCCCTCTGTATCGCGTGTATGGGTCTCAAGCATGCCCAGGCTTTTATAGCGGATGCCGCTACATGTGAGCACTGCGCGCTATGCCGGCCAGGATTCTGGAGGGTTGCTTGCGGGTGTCGGCGTCCACAAGGCCGACACATGCCTGGTTGAGGCCAAGGCAATTCCAAAGGAGAAGCCGGCCGCAAGATGCCTTATTTTAAATGACACACATGTAACATTACTAATGTCAGTATTTCTAAAGTTTAATCAAAAGATTAATGATATGCCAAAGATTTCGTAGAACTCCAGCCAAATATCGAGTCCATATATTTTAAGACATGGCTTGAGGGTATATTTGGGCATTTTACTTGATGTGCATGTAACATTTGACATATCTGGACACGTTATGTTTTATGACAGAAATTCTGCTCAGTATTTGTCCTGATTCAAAGAACATCCGGATATGATCCAGATTTGCAAGAATTGTAAAAAAATATATATATATATATTGGGATTCTTTGGGGTTTGGCATGGTGTATGCAGTTCACCTTCAGCTTAGTGTAAAATTTTAAAGCAAAATAAAACATCTGACAGCTTGCTCTTAGGACGATGATGGATTGTGATTGCCAATGTTACTGCCCTAGAGGTTAAACTGATGCTACATTACAACTGCATTCATCACTAAACTTTAGCATATATCCATGTAGTGTTGGCCATCTGCTTTTTATCAATCCTACATAAAACCAACTGAAAATGACACTGCTCAAATAAGCAAAATGAAATTCAGCATAGCTGGTGAGTCTCAACAGTATAAGGCATGCCAGCAGATTGCCTTGATTTACTCATACATATAGTATGTGCTCCTCAGTGGTTGGATATGCTAAAAGAATAGTTACAAAGTCACTGTTACTCAACCTTAACAGAAAAGGTTGGCTAGGTGTGGCATCGAGTGATGTCATCGCGCAGATGCCATATCTGGGGCCGACCTAAAGGGCATGGTCAGGGCATAACCTAAATGAAATGAGGATGTGTCCAACTAGCATTTACTCTTGGCGCACAATCTGTGTATGAAGTGAATGCAGAAGTGGAGCATAAGGTTGGATTAAGTGCTTTGATTTTTCATGGTGTTTCATTCTCTTTAAGAGCTGGGTGTACCTGTTACTGTTACTCTACAGATTTCTGCCATTCTACTCAAATAAACCAGGCTCAAGCTGGAGTATTCAACTTCTCTCCTTCAACTGTGCCCCTTAACAACACAGTAGCATAACTCCATATTTTTTTTTATCCATGGACTTGCCCACCAAACTTGACAGGGTCTGTTGCTGTCTAGTTTTTCATGTTGAACATCAGTTACATTCATGCACTTCATCAAAGAAAGGTAAGCTGTAAACTTTTATTTACTTATTGTTCCCCATGGATCACTTGGCCATATGTGTTATAGACACTGAGCAGTCTGTAAACCTGTGGGCACAATTGTTAGTGTCACTGGTAGGCATGCATGATGAAGAGCTTAGTGTCTGTCTTAAGCTGGAGTTTTTGGTGCAGGGCTGAGGCACCTGTACACCTTTTCAATGATCAGCGGCTTTCTGTGTCCTCAAGATAATAGGATGTCACCTGTGTGTCAGATCTCACCTCATTTTAAAACCAACACACCCATGGAAGTTATAATGTGTCACGGTTAGGAGGTAAAATGAAGGAAGTAGAGGACGCAAAATGCAGATTAAAAAAATTAGGAATTTAACAAAACTTACTTTTTGAACAAAAACACAGGAGACACGGAAAACATTTGAACGCTAGGAACATGGAACCACTGGAACAGAGGAACAAGAGGTACATGCAGGTGGGGTAGATAATGATCTTACCAGAGACAGGGGAAACAAAGGAACTAAATACACAGAGTAATTAACACAGGAGTGGAGAACAGGACACAGGTGAAACTAATGAGGGTAATCAAAAAGGAGGGAAACACACAAGGACAGAAAGTAACTCAACTTGAATCAGGGATCAGGTCCACAAAACAGAGAACACCAGACAAGACTAAGAAACACAATTAAGTACAAAAAAAGACATGGATTACAAGGGATAACTAATGCAGAATAAACCAGAAAAACCAAGGCATGAACACGAGCAAAAAACTAAACTAAACATCGACTCATCACATCATGGGAATAAGTACACTTGCTGTTTACACAAACTGAGTGTGAAAATGATAACTGCATCAGGTGGAAGGTGGCAAAGACACTTTCAATAAATGCTGAAAGGTGCTTTGCCTTTGAGAGCCAGTAGACTGTGCATACACAGATTGTTTTCATACAACAATAAATCTGTTAAATTGGAAAATGTTCACAGAACTATCCCTATTGTATAACTTTTACAATCCATGCCCCTTCACTCTTTTTATGTGTTGAAAACATTTGATCAAAATCTGGTCTTTTTTCTCTTCATTCAGTAATTTCCGAAACTATGATGAAGAGTAGAAACATCTTTTGAAGATTTGGGGATTTGGATCGTTGCTTATTTACATGTTTTAGTGTTTTGCCAATTTTTGTGTTGCCAACATGAACCCAGTGTACTCTGCCCTGAGCACAAAGGTTGATTAGATTTGACTAATTCAGAAGTTCTGCAAACAGTTTCAGCTCATTCATTACATAAGTTAAGAATTTCAGATGGTTTCCTTCCTGGGAAAGTGGTTTTGAAATAAATCTCAAGCCTAGTCCCCTGTCAAAAATCTCTACACCAACAGAAACCAGCAGCATGTACACCTCAGGGTTTATAGGTTAAAGAGAACCCCCATGTACTGACATAGTTTATCTAACACAGCTTTTAAATGGCGGTAGTAATATCAGTATTTTCCAGTTGCATGGCCCTGAGACGGTGCCAGCTGTATGCAGTCTGTATGATTTATGTTTCGGTCATATGAAGCATGAGCTCACCCCAGGCCAGCACAGAATCCACGCTCTGCCAAATGCGGTTGGTGCGATGCAAAATTACATTGGATCTGTAATCAATGCTGGCGCTCTGCATGCACCAACATACACACATGCACGCACAGGCTTCTTTCTCACTGCAGTGGGTACAAAACTCTGCATCTAGTCCACATCTGGTTTACATCAAATGCCGACCACCACCCAAACCATATCTATCATGAGACACACACATATATGCACACACATTTTAATCTCACTCATTTTTAATACCTCGTCATGAGTGAGACAGAAGCACAGTGTTGTCTGTCTGGAGGATCTGCTCCACCCTTACATCCCCAGTAGCCCCCTCAGATCCTCAGACCAGGGTCTGCTTGCTGTGCCTTGTGTTAGGCTGAAAACTAAAGGTGACCGTGCCTTTGAGCATGTGGCTCCGACTCTGTGGAAAAATCTTCCGCCCCAAGTGCGCTGGGCTGATTCCACTGAGACTTAAAGCACCTTAAGACTCACTTGTCTATCAAGGCTTTTGACCATCTTGTGATTTGTTGTTATTTTGTCTGCTTGCATTATTGTCTTATTTATTGCACATTGTATTTGTCTTGTCGATGTTGAAACTCTGTGAAGCACTTTATGACTACGCTCTGTGAAAGGTGCTATACTAAATAAAGATTACTTACTTACTTTATCCTCCTGTGAGCAAGCTGACTTCACATTAATCCTCAGTGCTTAAACACATAGCATCTTGACTTGCTATAAGATGACATCAGCCTATGGAAGTGCAGACACACACGTTAATAGTGTCTGCATGTGAGCGTGCATGCAAACACTCGCTACTTTAATTGCCTGCTTTGTGTTTTATTGTAAATGCTGGTGCTGGAGCTGGTGGGGGTCAGCGGCCTGCAGAAAAATATGAGGTGTGTTAAGATGAACACGCTCTCACAATGAGCCCCTTGTTTCCTCGGCAATGTGTTCTCAGTTGCAAAGCGATTAAAGACAAGTTTACTGGCGAGGGCTGCTCTTTTCTCTGCCTGTGACGCAATCCTCAAGGTTTGCCGCGCTGAGGGCTGAGTGACGGGCCTGCACATACGCTGGCGAGCAAAAACACAGGCACATGCACACAGGAAGGGGGGCAAAAATACACTTGGACTCATGCATACACACATCATTTAAAGCTTAGCCAGAGTTGGCAGAAGGTAAACACGTCACATTATTGTAGCACAAGGCATGCACTGTATGAGGCTTTTACTTAAGCAGCCTTACAATAACCACACATCAGGATGATTGACAGACACTTTACCATGAAGTCATCGTCATTAATGTGTTGATTTAATGACACGTACCTCCAAATTGATACTTTATTTATGCAGCAAAATACATAATGCAAGAGTGGAGAAGTTCTTAATTGGATTGCCAATCTCCACCAGTTTGACCTTTTCCAGAGATTACGAAAAAAGAAAACAGAAAAGGATTACGCTTACCAAGTCAAACTTCTCCCCTACTTCCTCTACAGTAGGGGTTCCCAAACTTCTCAGCACACGACCCTTAAAATATTGGTGCCAAAGTCTTGTGACCCCCATTGTCCCTCAAAGTGATTTAATGTAGCTTAATTTAGCTGGTCTGCAGAAGCTTACCTTTATGAGCATGTGGTTGTGTTTGCTGTTCCGTTATGAATTAACCTACTGCTACTGATGCTTTGATAATTAACTGTTCACTAACCCTAAACTTAGGAGTCATCTGGCAAAAAGAAAGGCAGAAAACTCATCAAATTTTCTATTTTCAAGGTTTTATTTCAAGTTTAGCTACTATTTTTGTTGATATATTTTACTATCATGGATAAAATTTACTATTTTTAGATAATAATACCAAAAGAAAATTCTGGAAGACATCTCATGACCCCCCATTTGTGTCTTGCGACCCCCCAGGGAGTCCCAACCCACACTTTGGGAACCCCTGCTCTACAGTGTGTCTTGAAAGACCTCTTTGTTCATATTTTTCTTTCATTTCACTCTGCCCTGTGGGATAAAAACTAATCTTGTGGGTTTTTGTTTTTTTTTTTCTTGTGTTGTGTCTTCTATATTCACAGTCTAAAAAGACAGAAATATGGGCCCTGTAGTAATGGCTGAATACTGATAAAATAAACCAAAATGCTGTAAATATGCAAGGCCTTACTGCTTTTCCTCTGATACGATTATTTACTATGTACTGATGACATGGTTCATGGGTTTGTATTTTGGCAAAATATCAATCTATAGGAACCATGGATCATTTTTAATCACTTTCCTCAAACAATTAAGATTAAATAGCGCTCACTGTTACAACAAAAGCAAATCTCTGTGTTTGAGTTTGAGTATGAGGCTAAATATTATCACTTCTCTGGGGTCCACAGCTTAGTATGTACAGTGCAGGCTGAGTCTATACACCAGGCTGATGTGTCTTATGATAGCACTGCAGGGTGTGTGAATGGGCATAACTTTCTCCATGTGTGTGAGAAGTGGTCTTTACCATTTTTTTCACTCTCTGAAGCATCTCCAACAGCAAAATAGACACACATGAAGAAGAGGAATTCATTTTATTTGGAGAGACTTGAAACAGGGTTCCAGAGCATTTAGCCCACTCAGGGTCAACAGGTTCAGTTTGCTGTGGCTTAAGTGGGTGATGAGGTGGAAGAAGTCTTGGCAATCATTTTTCTCTCTCTTTATTTGTATAGCTTGGTTTGAGAAGTTGGAAAAAGTGAGCCCTGCTTCTCTTTGCTGCACTCTTATATCACTTCAGATAAGGTTATCACACGGCGAAGACATTAAATCAATCTAAGAAATCTGCCTTAGTAATTTCCCACTGGTGTTATCTTCAGTAGAGGCAGAAACACACAATAGCAGCCTTTTGTTCTTGTGTTTGTTTTCTCTTTCCTGTGGCTTGTGGTGAAAACAACAGGAATGAGCCAATCACTCTTACAACTTTACGTGGTGTGTAAAGTTGTGTGATTGTGTGTGCCCCTATTTGTGCAAGCTGAAGTGTGTAAGTGTGTTTTTCCCACACACACCAGGGGGCTGTTAATGGTTCATTTGAGGTCAACACTTAAAGGGGTCATAAACTCTCAATACTAAAGCCATCACTGCCTTTCCCTGCAAATATCCTTAAATATCAGTCATCTGGCAGAAAAAGTTGTCGGGTCTCATTCCTCTGTCACTTCTTTCCTTTTGTTTCCCAATGCACACGGTGCAACACTGACAGTAATCTCTTTCTCTATTCCCTCCCCCGCCCCTTTCTCCTTCATCGCTCCATCATAATGGAGGAATTTAATTCTTGAGGCTGGCCAGTGTAGTTATCCAGCCCCCAGCTTGGCTCCCTCTCTAAGCTGATTCTGTGCTGCGTTAACTACCATTGGTGCCGGTGTCACCACCCTCTGAAATACTCGGACACAGTCCAAAACAACTCTTTACAATGAGACCAGGCACTGGGATTTACTATAAGCTTTCACTTTTTCCAAAGTATCACGACTGGTGCCAACTGGTTCCTCCTGGCCCGTCTGTGTTAAAGGCCTTTGACTGAAAGGTCCTTTGGAGTGTCAGTCAAAAACAACAACACTCAAACGCCCAGCCACTTATTTTTAGTCCCGAGAGACAGAAGGAGCTCAAATTGGTAATGCTTAATGGTCGTCAAAGCGGTAGTGAGAGACACAAGTTCCAAAATTGATGACAGAAAAAGGCATACATGGTGAACAACTGCTTAAGTACACACAACTCTATTTGTGCACTGTCAGGGGACAAAGTCAGGAAAGGATTGTATCAATTTTGCCCCTGCTAAATCTACAGAATGAGCAGAAAATACTTTAGGATGCAGCTCTGTGTGATTGACAGAAAGGGACCCATTCACCAGTATAAAGGCCTCTCAATGCCGAACTTGAGACTTACAAATGGTTGTCAACAAACCACTCATGACATCATAGTAGTGACAGCATTGAATCACTATTTGACAGGATGCAGATTTTATGAATGCTATGTCCTTGGCACAGTCACACTTTGCCACATGGTTAATTGCAAGTCAGACAGCAAATATCACCCAGATGCAGATTTATTTATTTTTTGTTCTGTTTGCGCAATACAATTTGTAACAGGGACCTATCTTGGACTGGCCTCAGATTCTTCTATGATGACTTTTCTTGGCTTGGAATTTAACTCTAGGGACTCAAGACTTGACTAAGAGTTAACATTTTGGTGACTCAACAACAACAACACTGCCATGAATGAATCAAACCTTTTAGCAGGGAAGATAGTGATTTCAAGCATTGTACTTTTGGTGCTTTTAACAGCCACAGTCCATTCTTTGTGTATGAACCTTTCTGTGTTGTATACAAAGTGGGTATATTCCACACTAAGTTATTAAATGAGGTTAAATCAAACTGAGTCTTTACAAAGTTGACACCTACACATATGTTCTGTAGACTAAATGCAACTTAAAGTTCCTAAAAGTTCAGTTGTAGTCTACAGCCATGTCGACAGCTCGGAAGAGCTTGCTAAAAGAGCAACGCTGCAATCCAAATTCCACAACATGTTAATACTGTATACTCCAATTGACACTGCTGATATGCTCTATTCACAGGTTGAATATTTATCATTATCATTATCATAGTCACTATCCTATTGACTCATTTTAGCATGTGCTAATTAGCAATAACCACAAAGCACAGCTGACACTGACAGGAAAGTCAGAATTTTGCATGGTTATCTTGATACAGGAAAGTTCCATTATACTAGCAGCTATGGCTCAGTAGTAGAGCAGATCTCTCAATTGTAAGGTAAATAGTTTGAACCCAGGTCCCACAGTTATATGTGTTATATATGTATATAGATTGTAGCCTCAGTGACACCACCCATTGGTTTCTGAAGAGGCATAATGAAGTCAAACAATGGAAGTCGCCAAAATGGAAAATGCTGGCTCAGTGTATCTTTTCATCCACCTAGAAATAGACTAATAGGAGGGGTTGAGGTGGGCCTTTGGGATCCTGGCAAAAAGCATCAATGCCCCCTAAATCCAAGCAGAACTCTTAGCTGTGATAGCTTAAAAACAAAAAGGGTATATAAAAAAAATCCTTCTCCCTAACAGTGTAAATTTTGTAAACAATATTTTGCATCAGGCTGTAAACATTTTAAGATTGTGTCTAGGGGGTCTCCTTGGATTTTGGAGCCAGCCTCAAGTGGACACTTGAGGAACTGCAGTTTTTTTCCACTTCAAGGCTGGCTTAATTTTTCAACATGGGAGGTATTTTTTTGGGTGGCACTACATGAAAATCAGTGAACCATCAAAGCAACTGTACAGTTCATCAGCGGATGAACACAATGTGTACACCAAACTTAATGATCAGTGTGATAGACATTTCACTCAAAAGCCACTAAAGCTGGATGGGGTCCCTATTGACAGTGGTCAAATCCCCCGGAAACCACCGATGCTTGCTCCGAATTTTTTGGTGGAATCACCAATGGTTGTTGAGATATATAGTTGTGCTCATAAGTTTACATACCCTGGCAGAATTTATGATTTCTTGGCTAGTTTCTGTTGACATTATGATATAAAAAAAGTAAACACAGTTGTTTGACAATAAATTGCCTCACCCAACCTCTCTAACCATGAGTGAAAAAAAAGTTTTTCTCTTATCATTCATATTCTCTGAAAAATCTCCAAAAAAATTACAAATTCTGCCAGGGTATGTAAACTTATGAGCACAACTGTATTAGTTGAATTTTGGACAGATGGAGTAACATTGCCTTTCCTGGAGCCCCTCCACTTGAGTTTCTAAAAATGAATCCAGCCAACAAAAAAAGAAGTAAATGCCACCCAAAAGTTATTCAGACTGTGATTTGTTGCAGAAAAAAAATCTAAAAATGTACTTTTGCAATCCCCTCAAATCATTCCCCTGTCAAGCTGGGCTTATTCACATCTTTAAATCAAAGTTGCCGTATTATAGTACTGAACAACAACCACTTTGTAAAACAATAAATAAAGCCATCACCCCCCTGAGAGTCTGAATGAGAACAAAGAAAAAAATACCAAAGATGGCCTGATTATTGATTTAAAAAAGACGTGGGAAATCTACTGAGGACTACGATCAGGACCACCCAGCATTCAGTTGTGTCAGCCATTGGTGAAACCCACGGCTTTATCACACTTTGGGTAGCATCAACAGCCAGCAGATTTAAGTTTTTGCTACTATATTTAATACTTTTAAAAATATGAACCATATCTGACAAACTCCACTCACAATGATAAAAAATAGTGCAAATTTGAAAACAGGTTGTTGGTTTAAGAAATAGACACATCATTTATTTTTCACCATCTACCTGGCATTAAAATGTTCCATTACAACAGCCTTTTCAGAGGAGTGAAGCCATTACTTCCAAATGGCACGTACAAAAGCGCTATGGATTCATATGAAAGAGTCCATGGAGCGCAGCAGTCCTGCTTCCCTGCCTGTGTGGCGAGTTTATGATTTACAAACACCACTGACAGAGAAGAAGAAAGAAGAAAAGAGGAGCGTTTGGCAGGAGCTGTAGGCCAAGAGGGGACGATTTACCGTGCTGTGATCTCAGCCCGCGATGAAGGCTTTTACCACTGCTTGTAATCTGTTTTTCTTTTTCGACCTTCACCGCCAACATAGCACTCACAGAACACACGCATACAAACATTTGAAAGCACTTTTTTCAGCAGAAAATAGAAATACCTCATGTCAGTGACATTTATGAGTTTCATGAATGACTCTCTCAGCATCCACAGCAGAATCTGGACGCTGGGAGGGTTTATTTTCTGTCCCACAAGGAGACTTATTGTCAAGTTTAAAATGAGTGTAATATGTCTCTACTTTTTCACCTTTTTTTTTAACCTAAATGCACAACCCACTCAACTGAGATCATAAAAAGTAAAGCTGAAATTAAATGTCCAAATCATGTCTCAGGGGTTAAGCTCCCCTTTTCTTTCCTCCATAATTTCCTGTTAGCTGAGCGCAGCAGACATGTAGTAAAGCAGGGCTCATCTGGACTGCAGTCTCTAGCCGTAGATGCCAAGAACCCCTGGCCTGCATACCAAGGGAAGCTGAGACAGGATGGAGGAGACGAGGGAGAATCATCAAACGTACCGCCCAATATTTCAAACACTGCACCAAGCTGAGGATCCTCACCACTCTCTGAGGTAGAAACAGCAGCATTGATCTGATCCTTTGGGTGTGTTGTGTATTAGTACAGTGGCCCCAAGAAGCTTAACTCCAGGTTAAAGTGACTTTAACAGGGGAATAAGGAACACAGATGGATGAATAATGGACACATAGGAATACAGCTTGTTGGCTGTCGCAGTCAAAAAAATGCTCTTCGTTTGAGATGGAAAGTCTTCCACTGAAGGCGAATAAATATGATTGTTCAATATAATTTGACTTTTGCAAGGCAGTTTGCAAAGGTCCTTGCAGAATCCTTAAACTTTTTTGAGTTAGTTGTATTTTTGTCTCTTTGAAACCTGTAGATCCAACCAGCTGCTAAGTGCACTGCAGGCGGAGGAACACACATGTGCCATGCAGTGACGGTTCTAGACCAATTTTACTGGGGGGGCCAGGCTGGGGTAAAGGGTGTTGTCAAAGGGACATATTCAACCCTGACAAAAGAGACTGAGAAGGGCGAGGACCAGCTGAGAACAAACTGGCAAATCATCAGTGCATCCCTTTATACTAGACATATATACTACTGTGTACTATATCAAAATGCAGACTGACTGCAGCTGTTTGGTTGTTTACACTCAACATGAGTCCCTTAGCACTCTAAGGGACTGGAACCAAGTGCCACATGCATGTGTCCTGCCTGTAACATCGGCGCGATACCAAAGCTTTTTTTATTGTATAATATTATTTCGGTGTGGAGGGGGGGGGGGGGGGGGCACAGGGGGGTCCATGTTCAGTTTTGCAGGGGCATTGGCCCCTGTTTGCCCCTCCACAAGGCTTTCTAACGGCAAAGAGAAGCCCTGAGAATTTTTGTAATAGTGTATACTTACATTGACATTATCTTTTTTGAGTTTCTTAAAATGAGCTTAATTACAATAACTTAACATAATAATCCAGGTTTTCTCTTTTGAGGGAAGATATGGTTCTCAAGCATCAGTGACTTCCCTCTTTTCTCTGTTGTCAGATCAATCCTATTGCACAGAAGACTAAAATTCACGTAGGAGTGTGAGGGGCCACTTCACTTCACATATTTTCCAGATTAAGAGTTCAGAACCATGTTTATTACTCCAGACAATTTTATTTTAATTGTGAAAGTTATAACTTAAAGAGTTTTCTCATTTCAGGCCCATCATGAGTCTCCTTCCCCCATTGGACTCATGCGTTTACAGTCCCGCTCTTCCCCACTACGGTGTCCATCTATTCAGACTTTGAACAAAGTAGAAAAAGCAGTTCATTGGCTCTACCTCTCTGACTCTTTTGCAGATAATTGAAGTAAAACAAACATTCACAGCACAGTGGCACTGCTCCCACCTCCATTTTCCTGGAAAGTGGAAAAAAATATACCAACCAGTTTTGTGTCTTACAAAACCTTTTATACCTTTTTACCGGCATCAGATTAGGTGGTATCAACCTTACTTCCTTTCAGTTAAACTCAGCTGGTCTTTCATAGAAACAATCATTATCTTCTCAAGAGGCATAATTAAAACTGACATGAGATCATGAAGTACATAATGAAAATGGAATCGAGCAATTTAAGAAAAAAAACAGGAAATTTAACACAGGGAATGAAGAAAGTGGGCTCCATGACAACTTATTTTATTAGAAACATTGCACACTTTGAGTCAAACAGCTTTGATTTGAAATTTATGGTTTTGTTCCTCCTCTCCTATTTTTCCACACTAATAACATACTTAGTCATAACCTGCTGCTCCGCACACCTGACTGAATTATCCAACTATTTAATGGTTCACACGTGCGGCAGTCTGTATTGGCACTTGGTCCAGTCCCTCTCCACTCCCTGGGGCCAGGTCTAGTAAAAAGGCCTCTATAAATAAGGCCAACTGTTTCTCTGAAGCATATAAATCTAAAAGAGCCAGATTTTCTCCATTGTGGCATCTGGCGTCATTTGTCACATATGTGGTGAGCAATTAGGTTAAAAGGAAAAGCAGGAAACCCAGCAGAGGCCGCATTGGCTGGTGCCAGCAGCTATTGCTATGTTAAACTTCACCACAGAGAGACCACGAAGCAGAGGCTGCAGAAGGAGCCAGAGAGAGTGAAAAATGACTGAAAAACCAAAGTATTGGGTCTGGGTAATGACATCACTGTGTTTAGTGAATGATGTGGTTTAAGATTCTTGTTTAGAAGATTCAGCTTAGACTGCAATCACAGTCCTTAGCTCCCATAATCTGGGGATGTTAACCTTGGATCTGGACCTTCAAACAAAGAGTTAGGATATAACTACAGGCAGAAATACACAAGTAAAAACCTTTGCACACACAATGGAGCATGCATGTCATTGCTGCGACTCTGACAACCTGATTTATGGCATTTTATTGTTTGAATTAAAATAACACATCCTGTTGACATTTTTTGAGACTGCAATGACATTTCAGACACACATTGATTAAATAAAGGGTAACTGTGCAGCATTTCCTGCAGAAAGTTCCTTGAATGTGAGTGTACTTCAGTTCTTGAAAAGGCCCTATTGAGCACAAACCAAAATCTAAAATAGGTCTTCCTGTGTCACACCTAATCAATTCAAGTTGCTAGTTGTACGTAGTGCTCTGACATCAAACTCAGGCTACATTTTAAAATTCATGGAAACACAGTCTGCTTTCTTTAAATACTGGTATCCTGGACATACAACTGAAGCATAGACACTGTTATGATATTTTGATTACAGGCGTGCTCTCTTTTCTCACATTCTGAGGAGACTTTTAAAGCAGTAAGGAAAGACATAATCCAAATACTCCTCTGCAGCTCTTCCTCCACCTAAACCCAATGGGAGTCTAATTGCTGCATCTGTTTCCCGTCACGATATAACCACAATTAGGAGGTTTCACAGCGCAGGGGTCAAACAGCAGAGCTACCGTCTGAACAGAAAACATATTGGACACACTAATGACTGTAGACAGAACAGGACGTGAGTCAGGTTTGCAGTAGAGGACCTGTTATCCATAAACTTTAATAGAAACGTCTGCAGTCTCTGCAGCAATGTTCAAATTTGTACAGGATGGATAAGTCCGATATAAGGCCCTACCATGAATACTTTAAACCACTTGTCGATTCCATCTGGAGTAAGTAAAACATCCAGCTACACCTTTCACTGGTCCTACACCTCCCTTTCATCAGAACCCCTCCTATTTCTCCTGGCTTCCTGATCTGGCATCTTCAAAGTCTTGGACTAGGCCGCTGCATGCACCTGTGCCAATAAACATAGAAGCATAACATCAGTACATATGTGTGTGAATTCCAGCACATACCTGTATGTATGTATGAACATGCAGCCCCTTTCGGATTTGGCATGCTTTTACAGTGATTGTTACAGCTGCTTGATTTTGTGGCAGATGTTCCTTTAAAATTGCATATTGCAATGTATTGCATTTTTTTGTGTTACATGTTATATACTTGCTGTAAGGAACTAACTCCTATAGAGCCATTTATTGGCAAGTGAAATGTTTTTCCTCTGACATTACAGTCAAGTTGCCAAATGAAATGCAAAACAAAAAGGAAGTCTCAAGCGTGCAGTCTTTAAAACTCAAATTTACCAACATCTTTTAACCTTAGGGTCAATTTGACCCCAGCAATTTAAACCTCCAGAAACTGATTGTTACCCAGGTTTATGTTTCAGGTACTTTATGTTTCATTTATGTTATACAAATGTATGTTATAGTGACCTCAATATCATCCAAAACAACTAAAACAAATGTGTGTAAAATGTTGAATTTTCTTATGTTTTATACAGCTCAAACAGCCTGGGGTCAAATTCACCCCAAGGAACAACGATGCATAATTATTTTTCACAGGAAATTGGACCACATCAACATTTTAATTTTACGTTTTCCCAGTTGTCCCCATTAAATGAGGGAAAGTAACGAAATATGAAGGCAAAAACATGATGCTAAGCATTAATTTAGAGACGTTGAACATTGAATGGGGTCCAATTGACCCCAAGGATAATAGGAGGGTTAAAGATAGTAAGGGTACAGTTTAAGATATTGTAGATAAAGTTGATGATACCCTCCGATGTTATTTGACATTGCAGATCCAAGGGGGAAGCATTTTGAACATTAAAGAAACGTGTCTGATGATGTACGTTGTACATGACAATACTCACATGGGAAATGAGGAGAGTGGTAAAATTTGCTGCAGAGTTTCTGTGATTGGAGAAAATGTAAATGGATTGGCCATAGTTGCTTTTTACCTACGATAGATCCTGGAAAATAATATTTTTTGCCTGATCCTTAGCCTATATTAGCTTCTGTGGTCATAAAATAGGACCTAAAATAGTAGACTCACTTTCCACATGAAATCACAAACTGGCTCTGTCTAGACAAGTATCAAAGCCTGAGTGTGTGGGAGCATTGACAGCCTGAGTGGGAACTACTGGAGTCTGAATTGGCAGCGAGAGGGACTGCAGTAGCAAATTCTTTCGATCACCAGGCCGCCCTTTCCTCTCACTATCCCCACAACAACACAAAATAGCAACAAAATGCCCTCTTAATGGAGCTTTGACCTTCGCAGTGGGAAAGTGCGTCTGAATGCCAGAGTCAGAAAAGGGGTACCAGTGTGTGTATGTGGACTGAGTGGATTGAGATCAGTGATGCACATCAAGCCATCAGACCCAAACCCAACAACCCTTCAACTTCTCAGCCCTGTGGCTCTCCAAAGCCTCTCATCCCCTCCCACCACCATCTCTGTCTATAACGTTCTTTCTTTGCGTCTCTTTCTATACCTCTTTCATTCATGCTTTCCCTTCCTCCTCCTCTCAGGATCATGCAGTAAAGAGAAAGGGCTAACTCCAGTTCATTGATAGTGGAATGCCATTCAAAGCCTCTTCTTCTTTTTCAGGATTTAGTATGGTATCTTTCTCATGCTAAAAAACCAGCCCATGCTGTAATTTTGCAGAGATTTCGCACAGATTGAATGTATAGCCTGTCTGCTACTGTGGTTACTTCAGACCAAATCTCTGAGTTCAAATGTCATATCCTCTCGCTAAGAGACTTCAGCACTAACCTTTGACTTCTTCTTATTAGACAGAAGCTGTGGCAGCAAGTTCAAAGGGCTACAGGACATACCAGAGGCATTATGGGAATCACCACTATATGAGGGCTTACTTTTGTTTGTGTGCGCATGCCCAAGCACAAGAGCATATTGGCTTTTAACACTGAGTGATGTTAACCATTCTGTGAGCACTGTGAGCCAACAGTTAGAGCTCCTGGGCTACAAAAAAAAGAACCTAATGCACCTCAATTAAACAAAGCACAATGCAACTTCTGTTGTTACAGTGAAACTCACCCCTCTCTGTCCCAAACACACATCAGCAAAATCATTAACAGATGTCCAAACAGCCTCCTTTGGCCAGCGTTTCACAACACACTAGCTCTTTCTTAGTGTGTATTATTACTATTCCAATTTTGTGTCATCGTATCTGGCTATATTCCTTTGCATTCACTGGATTTTATCTTGATTGCTCTCATGCTAATACACTCAAGCCTAAAACACCTGAGAATACTGAAAGCAAACACATCCTCACCAATATGTTCAAGCTTATCCCAATGTGACAAAATCCAGATAAACAGCATTCTCAGAATCTGCTATCAACGTAGCCACTTGGAGTGACAGTTAATTCACCAGTGCTTCTGCTTTAGCAAGTAATTGGCAAGAAAAGTCATCATTCCAAGACTTTATTTTCCTAGTCATTTGCTAAAGTTGGGCTAGCAACCTGTGAAGACAGACTGGAGTTGCAATATGGTTTAGGGGTAAGGGTTAATGGTTTGAAAATAAAGCTAAACCATCTTCCAGGGATAGTGGAAGGTTCCATAAATTTGTTATCTGATGTGCTCTGCCTGTTTTTGCTCTCCATGCTAGCTGATTTCTTGCATACAACCATATGCTACGGAAACGCTAGCAGACAATCCTACTCAAAATACAAACCAGAGTGCTTCAATACTAAAAACTTGTTTCCTTCCCTGCAGATTGAGCATTCATACAAATAATCTATTATGGACTTGTACATATATATATATGGAGTTGTACTTATATAGTGCTTTTCTAGTCTGTCTGACTACTCAAAGCGCTTTCACACACTACTCGTCGCATTCACCCATTCATACCCAATCACTCACTGGTGGTAGAGGCTGCTATTTAGTGAGGGACCATCAGTTTTAATCTCATTCGTACACATGCACACATCGCTGAACAACAGCGATTTGGGTTTCAGTGTCTTGCTCAAGGACACTTCGGCATGATCGAACCGCCAACCTTCCAATTGACAGACGACCGACTCTACCCACTGAGCCACATTATAAATCCCATTTAGACATAACAGTCAACAGAAACGCAGTCCTCTTCATTCTTTGTACCTATCACTGAAGTGTTCTACTGTGGTGTCTTCAATTCTGCATAAATGCTGAGGTTGTTGAAATAACATCTCATATCAGCACTGTCATATCCATTTATCTTTTTTATTGCATACAACTTTTTCCTTTCACTGTCTCAGGGCCTGTATCCATGAAAACGCATTTTCACAATGGTAGCGATTCTTTTCTATACAAACCCAATGAAGTTAAGTGTATTTGCAGTTCTCAACATTTTCAACAAAATTGGCAGAGGAGAACCAGACCCATTTTTTTCAAGGGTACAATTTCCAGGTCTATAACTACTGCTTTTTCTATATTGTTATTTACACTTTTTCTTGGTAATAATTTCCATGAATAAAAGCACACAGAACTATTTACAACAGTAACCGTCATAACCTAGCAAAATAAGCGCTGGTTAGAATCACTCTAAAATTGAGGTTGTGGGTGCTGCCCGCAAAAAAACAATCCTTCCAGTGGGTACAGGTCCTTATTTCTACATTGAGACTGTCATGACTAGGAAGTAGTCTAGTTTGTTTTGACCTTCCTCATGTTTCATGTCTTGTGTTTACTGTTTTATTTTGTAGTTTACCTTTTGTCTCTCGTTGCAGTCGTCTCTCGTCGTTCCCTTTACCTCCTGTGTCCCGCATTCGTGATTGCCCTGATGTGTCTCACCTGGGTCTTGTTATCCCCACGTCTTCACTGTATTTAATCCCTTAGTGACCTCCCTCCTGTGTCAGTTCATCTTGTCTTTTTGTCAGCATTCTGACTATCGTTTCTTGTAGACATTCAGATTTTTTAATTAAAAGTAATTACCTTGAATCCTGCAGTCTCGCCTTTTTGGGTTCAATTCTGTGGTTAAGCGTTACAGAGACAAAGCACAGAAATAATTCCTAAATGCACTACAACTAAAATGTATTGTTGTTGTCTTGTCAGTGTGACTGTGAAATCCATTGAGTTGTTCTCAGCTCATTAAGCTCTACACCTTTTAGGGGGAAATCGACAATGAAGGAGCCCTGCTTCCGTCACCATAACTAGCACGCCCTTCATCAGCTGTGCTCAGTAATTATCACCTCATAATTAGTGGTCCGGGTTTTCACAAGCCAAAAAGGAATATAAAAGAGGTGTGCCAGGGGAAGCACTTGCCAGGCAGTTAAGTAAAAAGGAGGCAGAATTTAGTGAGGTGAAGGAAAAACTGGGTAGAGTCCTCAGTGAGACACAACGCACTCAGGAATTTACAGTTGGTCTCATAAAGCCAATGTAAAGCAGAGCTCTTAAACAGCAGGCAAAGTCATCTGAATGAAAACACTAGGAGGAAGACAGAGCAGGGCCAGTTAAAAGTTATGAATGGACATCAACAACAAGCAGAGAGGTAGAACGAGGGAAAAAGAGCAACAAACAATGTGGTTTATCATTCAAAATGAGCTGGTGCCGCCTGTAGATTTATCCACACACATAATTAACTACACCATGTTAAGTAAAACAGGCAAACTGACTGGCTTCTCTTAAACAAACCACTTATTGGCTTCAGGATCACAGCAGCAGGGTCCAATTAAATAGCTTGTGGTTTTCATAGTAAAGTGATAATATCTATTAAGGCTTACAGGATTAGTGTCAGTTACAGGCAGACACTGGAATGTAGGAAGAGTGTGGTTACGCTCGTCGATCAGCGCAAATCCACAAGGCATTAGTCTGCTAACTGGTCCAGAGGTCAGGGACCCGGTGTTGTTTGGTCAAAGTTGGAACACAGTTGCATCATTTGGGCCAAAACTAAGGGAAGCTTGCCACAGACTACCTCATAGCCAGGATTTGGCTTGGTTACCCTGGCACTGGATTAGTGTATGTGTGTGTAACCGAGAGTAAAAGAGAGAGTAAGGGCAAAAGGCAAAGTCATGGACGGTTAACCGCGATAGCAGCTGTGCATGAGCTTGTGGAACCACACATTCATCTTGATGGGAAAGTATGTACATGGCAGTTCTGAGAGGGTCTGAACAGGCAAAAAGTAGAGATGTCAAGTCCAACTCACCCACCAGAACCCTTAGAAATGTAGGGGGGTTATATGGTTTATGCTGAGCCAAATGATCCTGAATGAATATGCAAACAGAGCTGAGTTGAATTTCTGTCAGACACTGAAGTGAACTTTGGTTAGCTGCTATTGCTGGCCTCTCGCTCCATGTTTCAATGTTAAATTAGCACACTTACCACGAGGCTTTCCAGAGGACACAAAGAGATGGAGTAAAGACGAAAAACAAAGACAGAAGGGCTCATTACAGAGGCTGCATAGGAACCCTTTGCTTGTTTTTGCTTTTGTTTTTTTGGCATTCTGCTGTTGTTTACTGTTAGCGTGTGGGGTCAACATTCAGACCCTGAGCGTCAGGCTTTCTCACAGGGCAGCATGCAACAAAGGCAGGAGTCTGCTTGTCTGCACAAAGAGGCCCCCAGTCATACCAAACAGGGGCCCGGAGTCACCAAATCTGGACCCTTTTGCCTATGTGTTACCACCTACGAGTATGCAAACATCATAATCGGATCATGAGTACAAAATTACTTCTGCAGAAACAATCTGTCTGCTGCTTTCATTCCGATGGTGCATTCAATCAGCTTTAATCCGAAGAATATGAAGATTTTTAAAAATAAAGTGGGATAGCTCTTGTAGCTGTTAGTATTTAGGAAAAGGGACAAAGAAGGAGAAAGAGGCAAAACAAAAAAACCAGGATATTCAGAAGGCAACACAACAAAAGAAACCCAAACATCAAAGCCTGACACAGTAAGAACTTCTGGTCTGAGTGTGAAAATATTTTTATCCTGGGGATGCTATGTACTGTATCTGGAGCAAACTTGCTGTACAACTATTTTTATTTGTGCCTTAATACGAATCCTAGAATCAAACCATGTGCCCCAATTTCCAGCAGAGGGCTTCATTCTAGCAGTTAGGGTTCCAGGGCCACTCTAATGGATCAATGGAGTTAACACCAGAGAGTTTCTTGTTTTGAGTTATTAAGTTCAATACATTTTTGTGCCAACAAAAATTAGATATTACTGGTACAGTCTATGCCATGAGCTAGGGTTTTTAGGTCAGCAGGTCTCATTGGAAGATAAATCTAAGTGTCGTCTGCATAGGACAATATATTGTTTGGCTGCATGTCATATAAAACCAAACTGGAACCAAAACAGAACTTTGTGGTACACCACTGGTAATGAAAACACCATGATGCCAACAGAAATATTGGTTGGCCTTGAAATGACCCTGCAGAAAATAGCCTGTTTTTTCTAAATCCTGACATATGCGACCAAGATGTCTTCAGATATTGAAGGGTATCAGACTTTGTGAAAAAAAAAACTATTAGTCACAGAGATGAAGCAAGCATATCGTTAAAAGGTCATACCCACATGGTTTTCACCTACAACACTCATACTGAGATAGTCCATTAAGTAGTTTTACAGATCTGCACAAAGTTTTGAATGCCATTTTTTCCAATCTGCATGCTTCAGATATTTGAAGTATTGTGTTGCTGCTAAAATTCTTTCCTGTTTTTCACTCTCAGCTCCAAAGACGCAGTGCACTTTGAGGAGGTCATATCCACTGAAGACACATGGTCAGGATTCCAAAACCTGCTCCGAGTCTAAACATCCACTTACCTGGATATGAAGGGGAATATGAGGTTTAACATTCAAATCATACCCAAACCATTCACTTACTGAGGGAGGTAGTTAAATGCAGTAGTCAAATTGAAAATTTAATAAAAGCTCTGTTTTCTGTCTAACTAAAAAAACAATAACTGGTGTGATGGCTGGGAACTTGGAGAGACTCCTATGAAGTTGAAAACCTCTTCCCTTAATGGGCTGTTGATGATGGTGAGTGGTTTGCTGTAATCCTAGTGATCAATGATCCCAGCTGCTCTGTCCTCTAAGCCATGCCAGCTGGACACAGTGTGGCCCTTGGAGCCACTAGGACCAAAGGGACACAAGCCAGTGAGACTGGGAACAGATAAGAGATTTCCTGGTAGAATTAGTTGAATTGGTAGCTAAGGGGGCAAAGCTGAGAGCATCTTGGGGATTTAGTGACATCTTTGAAGGCTGCGGCAGAAGATACAGCCGGTGGTTACTAAATATGTTGGCACTGGTTCCATAAGTGGAACGAAACCAAAGAGAGAGACAATTCAGTGTGAGATTAATGGGGAAAGGATATGAAGTCCAATGGAATCCATGGAGAATACTGGCGGAATTGGCGAAAGACTGACAGCTTTTATGATACTTCATTGCTCTCACTTTGGATCGACATCAGTATCGCTGGATGACTTTACAGATGACCTCAATTACAGCAGATTGTCCCATCTGGTGCCTCTGAGGGCCTCAAAGCCCACTGCTGACTGTCATCGAGTGCATGTCTGTGTGTGCTGAGTGCTCATGACTTGTATTCATGCAAACCACTGCCTGTTTTCAGGTTTAGGCCATCTAATGATTGTCATCTAGCTGTTTTTATATGTCCCTCCATAATCCCTGTTAAGAACATGTGGGATTTTGCAATGATATAGGATCATACGTAGCTTGACCATTCCTAAATGTATGTTCATATGAAAGCTCTGTTGATGCCTCAATGTCTATTTAAGCTGAGAACAGAAGCTTCACACATCAACCATCATACTTCCTCAAATAGGACTGAGCTCATTCAGGAAATGCCAGATGCCATATCTTCATTTTAGATTTTATTCATCAGTGACTAGACACATCTGGAAGTAGCAAGGCAGATTTTCCAAATTAGCAGAGCTTTGATGATTCACTTATTCTCTTCTCCTGTTACAATATTTTAAGTCCCTTCTCCTGTCCTTGAAACACAACTTTACATAACCATAATTCATTGCAGCGTTCATCCAGAGGCTTGTTCTGCTGAGAGGTCATCGTGGTCACTTAAGGACACAAAGTCAAGACAACAGTGTTTCATTCCAGTAATCTGGTTAGCCCTGCCTCCGCTTTCTGACAGGTTGACAGACATCAGAAATATGTGGAGATGAAACCCTACCAACAAATATTCACATCTGCGGACCAGAGATGCAAATAAGTAAACACAGGATACATATTGGGGCGGAATGAGGCAGGGTGACACGTTTACATTTCCCTAATGCAATAACAGGAGGTCAGACAGAAAGTGAAAGTAAAAACATGTGAAAGCTTCAGCTTGTGGTGCCTGCAGGGTTTAATTTAGGCAGGCTTGCAACATGTACGGGAAATAAACAAGCAAAGAAAAAACATTGAACTGAAATCAAACATGAATTATCTCATTGCGCAAAGCTAACAGCATCAACACTGTGGTTGATTAGACACAGACACAGTAGTCACTTACATTTCAAATAAAATGAAACCACGTAAAGACAGGATTCTTAAAATTCCATTGGTGAGGTCTTAAAAAGAGTGAACATTTCTCTTCTTATCTTTACATCAACCACGAAAACACATGCTTTGTGCCATGCATTTGTGTCAATCTTATCTAATTTGTAGCAATGTGAGAGATGTGTTAGTAAACCATGCTTGTAACCTCCCACAGGGGCAATCTTTTACTGTGTGTGTGTGATCTCCTTTGAGGCCGTGATGATGTGGTGCTCTATCAGTCCATCTCGGATGATAAAGCTTGTTTTTCTTCTTCTCCCAGTCTCCAGGGGCCTCCCAACTTTATCACTTCCAGGCAGTTAGCTGGCCACCTGGGAGCTCTGGGCGTTGAGTGGTTTGTGTGTGTTTTTGCATTCTTGTATATATGCACTTTTTTTGTGGGTGTCTAGCATGTAAAAACACAGCAGGGTTTAATGCAAGCAGCAAAAAGACAAAGACATGTGCAACACCAGGGCTGAAACAAGGGGGTAAGTTGAGTCCTGGCAATTTGACCTTTTCTTCTCCTAAGCAAACACCCAGTGGAAACTCTTCAACACAGTGGAAAGAAAATACAAACACACATGTACGCATAAGGAGTATCGAGTGGAAAGTCTGTCCGAGTTTGGGAGGCTGTGTAATCAAGCCTCAGGATCAGAGTCAGCGTGAGATGTCTGCATCCTCACTGATAAGCTAGAACCTTTCTCCTCTGGTGCTCACACCCCTTGGTTCACATATCGTGTCAGTAATCCCTGATTCTGAAGATTTTTTTTCTTAGAAAGTCCTCTAGAACCACATAAATCTTACTTAAACTTAAACAGAAGTTGTGAGGTTTAACCTTTATTGAGAATGAATGTTGCTTATTAGAAAATGTCCTAACACCTGGGGTGTTTTCTCTCAAACGCAGATTTTTCAAGGTGAGAACATTTACATTTACATGATTTATCCATGCACACTATCTGCTGATTAGGCTTGACATCACATGACAAAAGGATTAGATCTGGGTCTTATTAAAATGCCAGAATACAACAGAGAACACACTTTGGACTGTAGCACAGATGTGGTGTGAAAAGGAACAGTGCAACGCTTTTTCGATCTCCACGGTCTTCTTCATCATGAAAGTGTATCAGTTTCATCACCATTAAAGGAATGATCTCATTAGACTGGCACACAAACCAAGTCCAGCTTTTACACACAGTCTAGAACCCAAAGAGCCATCCAGCCCAGTGCACCAGTATGCAGACACACATGCACAAACACAAACATGCACCTAAGTGAAAGTGGACTGCCGCAGCTACTACAGTGTTTGTTTTTGTGCAGGCTGCCAATTCCAATGGGCGGACTTTCAAAGCCGTTTCTAATCCATTTGATTAGCTGAACCCAAGAACCTGGTCGGCAGACAAAGAGCTCTTTCACACATGCAGCCGCTGCTTTCAGCTACATGTGATCTCAGGAATCTGTACATCACAAAACATTCTTCTGCATTCCACCTCCCTGCTTCTAGCTGTTTGTGTTTCCCTCTCTCGCCTCCACTGACAAGACCGCAGAGGTTTTTCTGACTTGATGCTATCGTGTTTTTCTTTCCGAAATTTCTGCAAAGTCATCACCTTTTTCTATGACTCAAAAAGATAGACTTGAAAAATGGGTTATGACTTATGAACAAGGGATTAAAAAATTAAAACTTACGGTGAACCACACCACAAACTAAAGCCTCAGTTATTACAAACCTCCTCTCTAATTAGAATTCTCAAAAGAAGGATTTATTGCAGGATTGGGAAACATATTTTCTCCAGCATTTTCACATTCCACTGCCATAAAGTTTGCTGTCTAACAAGACACAGGTTTGAAAAACAAAAGTCAAAATCAATGCAGTAGAGGGACAGATATCCTGACGATAGTCTCTATGGATTTAGCTCCAGAAGGATTGGATCATTCTGCAAATTAATGTTGGGTTCATTTTTTCAGATGCTTATCCATCTTCTAAACCCTACATCCTCTTGGCTGTTGTAACTCAGTTCTTCTTAAAACTTTTAGTGACAAAGCCAATGCTTGCTTACACTCTGATGATGAATGCTAACTTAGACAACTGACCCTCCAAAAGTCTTAGCTCACCTGATTACTTTGTACAGCCTGGCAGAGATGAGCTCTAGCCCAAACCGGACCATGGCCGTCTTCTTTCTAACACTCCTCTAGACACTACTTTCTCCGTGTTCGCTCTCAAATCTTCCATCTTGAAAATGGGTTAACGGGAGAGATGGAGCGTGCAGCCTAACCTGGAGGGGGTGAGCTCAGCCTTTACATGATTTTTACCCTAACTCTGTCTTCCCTGTCCTCTTTCTGCAGCTGTCCTCTCTCCTTTTACTGTGTGTGTGTGTGTGTGTGTGTGTGTGTGTGTGTGTGTGTGTGCGTGCGTGCGTGCGTGCGTGCGTGCGTGCGCGCGTGCGTGCGTGCGTGCGTGCGTGCGTGCGTGCATGTGTGTGTGGGTATGATGGGCGTGGAGAGCAAGCCTGAGGGGAGTGGTTCTGGGATGCCAGAGCTAATTGTCGAGCCTCCCTGAGGTGTATTGGGCCTAACTTGAAAAAACACCAGTGAAGGGAAGTGCCAGCTCTTGTAGCCCACCTAGTTCCACGGTCAGGGCATGGGGGCCATGAAGGGCCAGGTGGTAGTATCAGCATTGTCAATATCTAGACCTTACATAAAGAGAGCCATGGTAATTTTATAGATGGCAATACAGTATGGCCATTTGGGAGGAAATGTTACTTAAATAGTAAGGTCAAAGTATTGGGATGAAGACTCCAGAGGGAGTAGTTTCTCACTGAGAGGGCACAAGTAGGGCACAAGTATCATGTGCCCTTACCTTAAATGAATAAAACAAGTATTGCTAGCTACTTCCTGATGATTTTGGCAATTGTCAGACATTGGCACTTGTAGATTTTGTTAGCATTAGCTTCTGAGGCTGGAATGACCGTGCATACGTTTGGCTGCCAGTTAGAGGAAAATGGTAATATCTCGGCGCTTCTCCTCCTGCTTCGACCCGGTTGACTTTGGCAAGCCCGGACTGTGGTCCGTCGGTGTCACTCCATGATTACAACACCAGTTTGTTTAATTTGACGCGGACAAAATTCAAACAAAAACGGACAAGGGGGTCTTCAGCGACAATCTTCTCTTCTCCTGCAACTCTCAAATTGGCTGCAGCTCTCTTAGCCTCTCTCACCTGTTCTGAGTCTCTAATCAAGTCCTCACTTCCTTATTTCCACCAGTGTTGACTATGTAAGCTCACCCCCTTGCCTGACAGCCATGGTGATCAGCCAATAGGGAGACAGTGTGCCTTGACAAAGGTAAGGTGAAAAGTCTGTCTTGCCATATTCTTTTGAAAATGTCAGATGAGTTTAAAACAAGTTTGGCAGAGGTTGCTGAAGTTTAAACTTCAAAAACAGAGCATGATAGACCTCTGGTGTTACCCCAAACGTTGCCTGTGTTTCAGTGTAAACTGTGACCCTATTAACTGGTGATTGTTAGCCAAATGTGACTCACCTGTTAGCCAAATGTGACTTTCCTGTTAGCCAAATGTGACTCTTGCCAAAGCTGTTTTCCATTCAAGTCATGCAGTATCTGATCACTTGATTTTGACATTATAATTAAAAAAAAGTACTAGGATGGCTTCACAAGGACTCTTTCCATACTTCAACAACCACTGACATGTTGGTCTGAAAGTTGCCAGGTAGCATGGTCACTCTTAAAACCAGAATGTGGGTTGCTCTGTAATGGCTGTGATCCTGTCAGAATTCTGTAGAACTCGAGTCCAACTGTGTGGAGTATCCTGATGACTGACTACGCAACAACCAGACATTTGAAATGTGGATACAGTTTGAATTCAGTGTTTAAAGCTTGCTAATTAATGAATGGAGCAAAAACCCTTCTGTTGCTCAAATGTGCCAGCATCTGATTCTTTTTGGCATTTGTTTATAAGACAGACAAATCCTCTCACTGGTATGCAAAGTGACTTTCTTTGCTGTATACAACATACCATTTACATTCATTTTGATCCACTTTACTACTGTTGTAATGAAGAAAAAAATGCTCACCAATAAAAAGAAAACTACTGTAATTTCATGGATTCCTGAAACCTTACGTCTAAAAGCCACCCAAGAGTTCCCCAAATGTTCAAGAATGTTGGCATAAACAACTCTGTTTGACATATGAAACAGGGGCAACATGAATGCATTCCTTTTTGTTACTTCATGTCAACATGTCGTTAGCAGATCCCCTGTGTTACCATCTCTGGTCCTGAAGCTGAGACGTAATGGACGGGCCATCTGCTCTGACAGGGCCTCTGACATTGAATGTCTTCAGTTTAAGTACCACAGGAGATCCCAGGGAGGAGCAGCATGGTCACACTCACGTGAATACCACCACCTAGTCTGAAGCCCAAACACATGATTCAATGCGTGAAGTATGCATCGTTGTAAAACGGTGGTAATCAGGAAACCTCAGAGGAACTCTAACACATGAAGTGTGTGAAAAGCTGTGAGAGAGTGATCGTCTTGTTCGGTTCACCAACACTTGATCAAGTTTAACAAGTCCCCTTAGTTCACGTCTGATCTTTTCTCTACTTCTTCAACTGAGTCAGCGTTGAGATGACTAATAGGAAAGAGTGAGCTTCTTGTATTTGGTTTTCTTTTGGAATTACTGGGCCAGTTTCTTAAAACTGGAGTCCAACATAAATTATTCTTTCTCTCTTGCAAATGCAAAAAGTGGGAAAGTAAGCATCTGAAAAAATATTCACTGTATCTTAAGAACATATATGCTTTAAGAGTCGTAGACCTTTATTTTGACACCACCAACTCCCTTCTCCTATTCACACCAACACATATGCACAAAAATGCACACACAAATACATGCACAAGAGCACCAAGACATTCATATGACTGCTGCAATAAATAAAACAACAGCATGTCATAAAATTTAATGAAATGTGCATTAGGTATCATCCCCAGAAGGCTAATTTAAAGGTGTGTTCTACAGTTTAATAGATTGTTCCAGACAAAAGCACTTGGGACTCAAGCCTGTCTGCACGAGTGTGTGTGTGTGTGTGTGTGTGTGTGTGTGTGTGTGTGTGTGTGTGTGTGTGTGTGTGTGTGTGTGTGTGTGTGTGTGTGTGTGTGTGTGTGTGTGAGAGAGAGAGAGAGAGAGAGAGTTTTATGCGACACAGAGGAGAGGCAGATCCTACTTGAGGAGGGAGTGTCGTTGTGACGGGACTCTGGAAACAGGCAGTCTCCCGTCTCTGGGGTCCATCTCTGTTCTGCTTGCTGGAGACTCTGTGGCAGCAACAACTAATGAAATGTTTTCCCAAGGACAATGATAGCAAGCCTTAAAACGCTATTACCTTCATTTTCAGTATGCAGGGCCAATACACAAACCACAGAAGCAACACACAGTTAATTAAAGACAAAGAAAAGCATCTGTGATGGGAAAAAGAAGAAAGAAAACTGGATCTGTGTTGTTTCATGCACATGTGTGTCTTTCTGTGTGGTAAAGTACATGACAAATTGCTATCTCATACAGCGTAGTTAAATAAACTCAATGTGCACACTTTATTATCCCCTCATGAAAGATGTTTGGCATTCAAATGTACACAGCTACAACAATGAGTGTTGCTTATCTGCCATATTGTATTGTTTGTGTTTCATTCACACTAAGCAAAAACAGACAAACCATAGAGCCAGCAGTGTGAAGGGACCAGCAGAGTTATCCAGGTTTTGGCAGGTACAACCCTGGATCCCCCCCCCCTCTCTCATTTTCTTACCCCTGCGCTTCTAGCCAGCTGTGAGTCCGTCCAGCCAGTCAGCGTGAGACATCTGGGATGCATTGGACCCGTGAGAGAGGAGAAGGGGGGCAGCTGGAACCTATCAGAGCCCAGAGGATCAGCAGATCTGTTCTGTGTGTGTATGAAATCTGTCCTGTCCTCAGGTTTAAACTCATCCACTGTCCAAAACTGGAATGATCACAAGGTATCAAGAGGGTGTGATAGTAACAGTAAATAACTCTTTCACTTGTTGGTCAATGGTGTGTTTTGGGTTTATGTGGAATCCACCACATTAAGGCGGCTAAAGGGTCAAGAAATAAGTTGAATGTTAGCCTGGGATAAAGCAAGTGGCGCTTAAGGCAGACTCTCTGTTTTGGGTCTGTCTTCTTCTTGCAAAGAAATATATAGTTCAGACTGCAAATGGCTGTCCACCAATGAGTCTGGTTCTGCTGAAGGTTTCTGCCTGTTCCAAAAAAAAAAAGTACGTACCACTGTGCCACATGCTTTCTCATTAGCAGATCGGTGTTGGAACTCTGTAAATGTCGTTAAAAAGAAAGGTTAGGTCCACTCTACAGGTAAAGTGCTTAAAAAAATAACTTTTCTATGTAATTTTGAACTTTATGAATAAAAACTGACCAGTCAATGATTGAATGTTGGTCTCTGCCAGCAGATTCAGCATAAAAATTAAGAATCTGTCAGTGCTTGATTGGATTTTGGCAAAGAAGGGTTCTAGTTTCCGATTATAGTACTAGAAGTATTGTCTGCTTGCTCTCAATGGGCATTGATTTTATGCAGGAGAGTAGTCCGTTTGGAAAGGTTGAATGCAAACCATCATAATGCAATCCAGAAATCTATCAGCACTGCTACAACAATGATGTAGCTATAATTAATATCTGTAACAGACATCTGAATGCCAGCACAGCTAACAACAATTTTGGGATTTGGGATTGGCCTGCCAACCTGATGACTGACTCTACCACTGGGCCATGCTCCTTATCAAGTTGTTAGTTGGAATTTAAAAAAAACCAACCCATGTAAAGGAGGAAATCTTGGTCAGAATTTGTATACCACTAACTGCTGGTAGCATGAAGCCCTGGAAAGTTGGACAGTAGCCAGTAGGTCTTGAGATTGATATAGTGCTGTCATGTTGGTAGTTGATTCCATTCCTTGGGAAAGATACAGGAAGAAGGTGAATGTGCAGCAGGTCTGCAGCAAATTGTTCTGCAATAGTCTCTGGGTCTTTACAAAGCAGTCTACAATTTACTTCTGGACAGGTAGACCAACTATTTTGACTCTACAGTTCAAATTCAAGGTTTGTATTTCTTAATGTAGCAGTAATTAACTGGGCAAGGATATTTAATACATTATTTTTAAAGGCTTGCCCTTCGGAAACTTAAATGTAATTTGTTTCAATAACTACACTCAGAAGAGAAGTCACTGAACCTTTAAATTCCTTCAGACAGTAGCTCAAGAATGTTAGATTAAGGAGTCAAACATTGGGACTCAGCCAATGACTGAGTCCAATTCCAGTTTTCAACAGCTTTCCAATCCTCCATCAACCAATCACAGCCAACATCTGTGGACAGGTTAAACCAGGTGTGGCTTGTCCCCGGCCCTGTAAAGCTCAGGGGTTACATCTGGAGCTTAATGCAGGGGGACAGATGTGTTTATTGGGAGGCACTGAGTCTAATGTGTCCTGACACCTGGAGCCTACAGTGATGATGAGAATATTTGGACATGTCTGTACCCTGTAATCCCTTTTACGCTTGGCCTTTTTGGATGAGAAGTGAAATTAGTCCAAAATGGGTCAGAAAATCACCTGTCAGAGCATTTTCAATCTCTGCCCTCTGGTGGTGTTTAAGCGATGACACTTCAGACATACCTGCCCCTGGAGCCACCTTGCACATGTGTTTGCTGCTCCATCAAACTGACACAAAATGTCAAATTGGACGGGGTCACTGGTTAGACATGTCAGGAGCATTAAAGTGGTTTTGAAAGATGTTGACTGGGGACATAATTTGATTAGGGCATGCAGAGAATATCATTTTGCTCTGGCACATAAAAGAAATTCCAAACCAGCAGGTCCTACTGGGAAAAGCAGAGGAAAACAAGCTGGAGCTCACGTGGACAGTTCTCATCTTTAGGGGCTTAAGTTGTGGGCAGTCAGGGATCGCAGTGTTGGCTTTCACTGTTTTTAGGAGAACAACATCCATCATCCCTGCCAGAAATCAGGGTCCACCCTGGGATAATTGAGCAAAATGCAATCATTCTCATGGCTGCAAAAAAATAAAAAACATTTTCAAAGACCTCATCCTTCTACATTCACACAACTTTGCTTCCTGACATTTCATACATCTTTATTCTTGTATAAAGTTCAATATGTTCTCACAAATCTCAGCTCCAAACACGCTCAGCTGTGTGAAAGATGACACAGCATTTCCAAATAAAGTGTCCAAGCAGAATCGCATGACCTCTCATAACCACGATCCACGCTCTGAATTTACAGTTAGATTAATGTTTCAGATTTCATCCTCCCTCCTCTATTGTCTTATGTCTGGCCAACAATCCAAGGCCTTCACACACTGCTTCCATATGCTTGACAAATGCCCTGAGCTATTGGTACCTTAGGCTAAAATCAAGCTGCAGAATATTGTTTGCTCTACAGGCTACTTCTTAGTTTATCAAATCCGTAACATGCGTGCAGTCATGGATGCTAATGAAGCAGTCTCCTAAAAAAGTAGCGTGCAGCTGTGTCCCAATTCAGGGGCTGCATCCTTTGAGAGGACACAGGCTATTAAGGATACGTCTTTCATAGCCCTGCGTATATCAGTGGGCTGGAGAATGAAATGGGATATTCTACAGAGGATTTGGTGTTTACAGCTTTTTCTTGTTTGTAGCTTTCCCCACCCTGACTCTTACACCACAAAGCACAGCTCCTGATGCCTGGCCATCTTAGTCTAGCAACCTGGCTGACTAGCTTAATAAACGTCATGTCACCTAACCTACCATTTTAAAGATAATTCGAAATTTGCAGGCCCCTTGCTATATAGTTTAACGTGAACTTTGGGATAAATTGGGCCATGGATTCGTCCTTCTTTTACAGGGCCATAGAGGTTGCATTAGGTGCATCCTTTATTGGCCTGGAAAGAAGGACGCATTTAAAGCCTTCGAATTGGGTCAATGATGTTGTGCCGCTGTGCAGCAATCGGTCTTGCATCTTTTTTAGGGATGCAACTCCCTGAGTTGGTTCACAGCTTATACAATGAAAGCACGGACCCCAAATCCTAGCAAAACACTGACACCTTCTTTCCCAGGAAACAATGGAAAAAAGATGTGTTTGTTTCTTCTTGGATGACCCCATGCTGCTCTGCTACTCCCTGAGGTTCCCACACTGATTTGTGCTCCAACCCATCATCCAGTTTTCCATTTTTTTCCCGCTAGACAGTACATTAATGGGTTATATCATCCTCAAATTACTGTTTTTGTTTCAGCATGCAGTCCAAAAAATCAAAAATCATTCAGGCAGGAGGCTGTCCAATACAGTGACTCATTGTTTTTGTGTGTAAACAGTGCACTAGGAGTGCGTATTAATCACTTGCGACAATGACAAAGCTGAGGGAAAACAATCCCCTTGTATGTTTTAAGTCTTGCTGAAGGGGGCTTTTGTGTGCATAAGTATCATAACAAGACCACCCAACAAAATGTCACAGAGAAAGCCTGAGTGAACAGAGATTAACTGCTCAGTTTAAATGTATGAGGGGGATGACAAATCTTTTAAGTCAAACTAAATTTACAGAGAGGTTAAAAGCTTCTAAGAAACCTGATATGCTTTGGCATTTTTTACATGAGTAAATGCTTTGTCAAAGCTGTAAAAAAAAAACATATAACTTTGAATTTATGTCACTTTGAAGTTTTATTATTTTTTCTGCTATGATGCCGCCCCCCTCCCCCATGTTCTCTTGAGGGAATTACTTTTTATTTTGCCAGAAAGGTTTGGCACCGTTATATAATTGAAAAAATACCAGAGTTGTTGAAAGCTAGAACAAGTTAAAAGTTTTACTTAATTTCAACCACACTGTCCATTTGACCAGCAGCTTGTTTTAATGAATGATGCAAGTTGTTGTTTAGTCCCTTAGACCACTATTAAACTCTGAGACTCTGTACGGCGTTATACAACCAAGCTGTGATAGTAAGCAATTTTGGAACAGTGGCACGATAGAAATGGCACAGATGCACACAGGCCCAAATTGCTTGATTCCACTTAAACAACTCATGGGCAAAATATCCAAAAGCTCATTAAATTACAATTTGATTCATTTTTCTATTAGCACAGTGAAAATCTAGAAGAGCTATGAAATAGTTTAATCCTTCCTCGTGGAGTAAAACGTTAACCATACATTCCACAAGTTTTGACTCATGCAAAGAGACGCATGACGAACTGGTCCATAACCAACGCTTAATAAAACAGAATGAAGACAAAGAGAGGCAAATATTTTGTATCAATGCTTTTAGGCTTTAAAGGTCGTTGACATGAAAGTTGAAGTCAGCAGCAGTATCCTAGCAACTTCTACCATCAAATATCAGGCACTCCCTACCATGGGGAATACACACCCAGAGACTTTAAGCACAGAGTTTATTTCATCAAGTGGACTTAACAAGTCCTCTTTTGAAACTGTGAGAAAGTGCACGGCAGCTGCAGCGCCATTTTATCTATTTTACTTTGCAGGTGAGAAAACAGCCAAAGCAATATACTCACATGCAAATAATTTTCCCCTCCTGCACGTGCATGCACATCCCACCAGGGAGCTGGTTTTGCACCTTCCTGCCTCTTTGAAACAATCTGATTCCTGCAGGCCTGAAGCCACTGTGGGAAGCCTGTGAGCCCTGGAATTCGGGGATCCCAGATTGGTTTCCTTTCCTTCCAGAGAATAACCCCAGTGCATTGTTTTCCTACTTTGCTTTCCTTCGTGTGTCTTTTAGGTCAGAAGTCTTTTTGACTGTGAGCTGCTTTAATATCAAAGTCACAGGTGGAGACCTGTCCTGCTGAGGGGCTATTAGACTCACCGTCACACACCTCACTGACTCACAAACAACTCGTGACCTGAGTGGCTTTTTTTTTTTTCACATGTCAGACAATCCTTTCTTTATCAATCCATCCATAAACATGCAAAGTTAATTTTTCTAATTATTCACTAATGTAAATTGACAAGTCGGATTCCCTTGCAAACAGAGTTGACCTCTTAAGCCCCCCCCCCCCCCCCCCCCATCTGTGTTTTGGACCACCAAGGGCCAGTTACCAATGTGACCTTTGACCTAAATGTTGACTGATGGTTTAGCCACTTTCCTCTCTTTCTCTTACTTCCCCTCTGTCCCAGGGGTTTATGTATCCGTCTACATAATCCTTCCCACACTTCAGACTCTGTACACTCAGGCTAATGCAGAGAGTTTGTCTGGCCCATCCTACACAGTATTTGGCAGACAATACAGAGTTCCAATGAAAAATGAACTGTTTAAAAACCCATTTGTGCAGAGGTCATTCAATATGTAAAACAACAAATCTTGAAGTATACAGGTTTCATATCTTTTATTTGTTTATGTTGTGCATTATGTGGAGCATGTGCAATAATGCAAATGTGCATTGTTTTTGGAGGTCAATGGTATATGTGGATTGTTGAACTGTCATTTGTTTTCATTGTGTTTTCTATTGTATAATTTATTTCGTAACTTATTGAATTTAATTTAATTGTATGTTATCATGTACTGATCAACTTGTAGCATAGCATAGTATAGCATAGTTTAGGGTAGCGTAGCAAAGCATAGTGTATACTATCATAGCATAGCATAGTGTACCGTAGCATAGCATAACATAGCATAATGTAGCGTATTGTAGTGTAATGTAGCGCAGCATTATGTGGTGTAGCGTAGCCTAGCACACTTTACTGTATCAATCATATAGTATTGTATAGTATTGCATCTTATCCAAGCGGCAACCTTCGGTCTCAAAATATGAAGCCCATGCGGAAGTGTTATAAACTGCAGTTCATCGAGCATCCACTAGAGGCTGGCTGCAGAAACACCGGAAACCAAATACACACTTATTCAAAAAAGAGGATATTTGCAGCATTAAAGGTGACATATCATGCAAAATCGACTTTTTAATGGTTCTCTACCTGAAATGTTTCCCTGGCATGTCTACAAACCCCCCTAGAATGAAAAAAATCCATTCTGCCCCGTTTTGATTTCTACACCTTTCTGTAAATGTGTGTGAAACGAGCCGTTTCAGACTTCCGTGCTTTTGTTACGTCACAACAATATCTAGTCGATGATTTTTATTTATCATGGATAAGTGCTAGCGCTAGTTAGCATACCCACATAGCTACATGTTCGTAGCTGTGTACCAAGACACACGTCGATAAATAAAACAACAAGAAACACTAAATCTGTGACCAATCGTTCAGAAAGGTCCTGCTGCAGGCGCCTCTCCGTCAGGATCAGATTCTGGATCAGATTCAGTAACGCGATCTGTGAGCAGCCGTGTATATTCAGCCAACATGTAAACATTAGATCAACGTGCTGGAGAGCCGAGGCCACATCCACTTCCTGAGGAGGCGTGGTCAGAGGGAAAACAGACCGTTCTGAGGAGGGCTGAAGAAGAGGGCTTTTCAGGCATGTCAAAATCTGATTTCAAAGTGTTTTTTTGAGAAAGACATGTTTTGGGGACCTCTTAGACCAATATATTTTGATGAAAAAAGCGTGATATGTCACCTTTAATAAACATGTTTATGGCCTGGTTCAAAAAACGGCTTTGGTCTACGTAGCTAATTTCTCTATTTTTGCCCAAATAAGGACATGCCTTACTTGATTGACCGGCGTAAACACATAGCTGTTGGCTAGGGGCCCAAACCCTGCCTCTTTATGTCACACTCTATTGGATGAGTTCAGCATTTTCAATATGGCTCCCGCCGACGATTGGCTTCAAAACAGCACTCAGTAACAATACTACGTCCATTATTTATACAGTCTATGATTGTATCATATGGTATTGCATCATATCGCATCACATCATATGACGTTATACTGTATATCGTGTCGTATCATACCGTATCATATGGCACTGTGTAGTACAATATGGCATATCATATTGTATCTTTCCATCTCCACATCAAGTGTTACCTTGCCTTCCTATTGTGTCTTCCTTTTGTATTGATTTCATTTGACCTTTGACCTTTGACTTCTTTCTCATCACTTTTTATCATGTTTCACCTTTTTTGTCTAAGATGCAATCGAATGTTTTGACCTTTGTTGTGTTCCCTACAGCTCATACAGTTGCTATGGTGTGACTGCCTGGGTCAGTAAAGCTCCTCTGTGATCTCTTTTTGAGGTCCGACATTAAGGCGGGGTCACCGAAATGACGATATAATGATCCACTATTCCTGCCTCTTCCTTGCTGCTTGCCAAGAGGAATTCTTAATCATCCAAGCAGGTATTCCCAAAATCTCACAGCGATTAGAGAGAGCTCTGTGCAAGAGGGAGGGAGGCTGCATGTGTAAATTTGAGTAGATGGAGAGTCTGCAGAGTCATATTCACTGGAGTAGCCTAATAAAGGTCTTGTAGAGTGCACACACACAGTAAATCTTGTGTCACAAAGAAGGGTGAGAGCTCATTGGCAGGCTTATTTGAAAAATATTGGCCATACATCTGGTTAGCCTTTGTATTAAGGTTATGGTGTGCTTCATTGTTGTGCCGTGTTTCAGGGCAACAGTGACGTGGATTCAGACAAATGGGTAACAAATAACGGTTCCTGTGGCCTGTAATCTCATCTGAGCCCTGGTTCATCATTAGCTAATATGACAGAAATGCCTGACCTCTGTGTGATGAAAGGATCAGCCGTATACATGTGTTCTTAAAAGGGTGTGAGGGCAATGCGGCCATGAAGTAACTCCTTGTGGGAACCTTATTCTGGCAGCCCATATTTCACAATGGGGCTCTGTCTACGGTGACATCAGAGGCTGTTTGCACAATGATAGACTAAGCATGATTAGATCTAACAAACTGTCAGACTTTATATAGAAATGCTTGAACAAATCCAACATTTTCCATGCTTACAACATTTTAGGGAGAAAAAAAAAACAAAAGCAAACTTGCAACTTTAAGGGGAAGCAGCAGTGTCACTTTTTATATGTCATGAAGTTATGCAGGCCTACTTAACAAGCGTATTGCATTGTTCTGATACATATTGTGATCTCTGTGAGAGATGATCAAATCTGCAAGTATTTTTGTAACAGAGATTTGGGAATCAAATGCTGCACTAAATTATTGTGTGTACTTTTGACCCTAGCACAGAAACAGCTTTTCCTGTACTTAAGTCAACCCCTGGCAAATGAAGCCTCTGGTTCTGCATGTTGTTTCTCTTCTGTTTGAAGCATCTAATTTATTTGATTGCTCGTGTTGTAGTGATACAATCTGCATCAATTTAGCATCGCCAGTCATACAGACTATGACAGAAGTATAGCTTACCTTTTCTCCCCTTTGAAGGACAAAAAGGTGGCATATAGATGAATTTACACAGGGGGTATCAAATAACAGCAAGGATTCATCCATTGTGTTCAATAATTGGTAAATGCTAAAATATGAATTCTTCTTTTTCATCTCTTGCACTTTAGTCAGTTTACCATTAGGTTATGCTCAATTTGCATTAAAATCAAACTGTTTGGGACTAATGAGTCTAAATGACACAATGCCACTCATAGCCAACCCCAAAAAACTCCCATCTATTGACACAGCTGGGTGTTTATGAGGGTAAACAGGGCAGCTAAACAGAGGTACCCAAGGTTCAGGATGGCTTTCTGGCTTGCTTGTTAAACAAAAGCCAGATGCTATCATAGCTTTCCAGATTTTTACCATTTTATTTATTAACCTCAGTCATGGGCCATGACAAGGATTTCCAGATATTGTACTTTCCATCAGTGTGTTCCATCAAGTTCAGGCACCAAAGCCAACCCATTAGTTTAGGCTTTTAAACTTCTGGGCCTATCTGATGTGGAGGTGGAAGCCCATTGAAATAAATCCAATCCATCAATGATGAGTCCAAATGATTCTAGAAAACAGTCAAGCACCATTTAGCATCTGTACTGCCCTGACATGTGCTGTTCAGAGTGACTTCAGCCTTGCACTCAACTCCAAGGACATCGTTGTCCTGTTGCTGCTGATGTAACGGCAGCTGCTGGCCAGGCTGTTGCATAAGTTCTGGACCCACATGAAAAAGACAGTTTTCAAATGAAAAGCAGTGAAAACGTCTCTGGTCACTACAGAACCATACAGCTCCTCCTAACACAGGCTACTGGCCAAGCACATCATAACAGCTCTGCACTGCCATGATCCCTCTCCCAATATGACTGCCATATGGACAAATCAACAGCTGCAGGGATGTGAGCTTGTGCAAATTGTTAACATATTCATCTGTGTGATATCTGCTGAATAGAAATGTGTTTCAGCACTAAACTGCCACATGGAAACGGCTGTGTAGGCTTCATTTAGCTCATTAGGCTCAAGAATGACAGTTTTTATTTCTTTAATATCATTACAATTTAAAATAAACAGAATGGTGGGGCGATAAAAGTTGCATCGTTGAAATTCTCCCTTTTTTATGCTTTGGATGAAACCAAAAACTACTCCCAAATTGTAAATATCCCCCCTTGAGAGCCAAACTGATGACACAACAATGACTTACATAAATGTGTTTGTAAAAATGAAAGCCGTCTCTCATGAAAATAAGCCAACAATTCCAACAATTCAATCTTTGATCCAATAAGTCTGATTTTCTAGCATCATGTACTCATTTAACCTTGCATGTCAAAAAAATGAAAACTGCACAAACTCTGAAATAAATATTGAGGCAGTTGAATCACAGAGTGATAGGCCAGGCTTCATCTGTATTCGTAGGACATTAGCACTATTTGAAATACTCAGCAGCCCCTTATTACCCAATTAGTTAGCAGAGTAAAGTTCAGACCATGAGGTGTGTGCAATCGATGGACGAGAGACAGTGCAGGAGAAGTTGTTAGTTCATTCATTCATTTATTAATTTTAGTTTTGTTAGTTGGCTTGGTCACGGCCGACAGTGACCAGTTAATAGAGCTCTTGTGTTCACGAATCGGCTCGTCATCATTGCAGCATCCAGATGGACGTTACTATATTATAAATCATTTATACTGACCGCGACGACCCGGACAGTATATTTCATTAAACATTGAAAAGACCTCTCTAGCAGTGTTTCTTTGACATCCACTTTCACTTCAAGATGGGAATTGTGACACTGTGGCCATCTCTCCCAAGATGAAGGTCTCTGTTTGTAGTGAAAGAGTGTATCCGTTTTTTAACATAGTTACTCTCTTCTATGTAGGCTGCTGTGCTTTATTTTAATTTTTGAAACAACACAATGTGCACAAAATCCTCTGGTATGTCGTGTGCCTTCGTCTATCGTATAAAAAATCATGGTGGGCAGCCATGGCCAAAAAGGACAGGGCCATTTTTTGGTCCCAGTCCAGCCCTGCCTATTGCTATAAGGCAGCTAATGTTAGACCACCCCTTTCTACCATGCAAGAGAACACAACACTACAAAGGATTCATGGTTATTGCTAATGAGTCAACAGGTATGAATGCAATCTCAAACCCATCAACTCTAATCTGGCAAAAATATAGCCTTTGGTGGCAATGGCCAACCTTGTTTGGTTTCCCATGTGGCTAACAGCTAGCAGTAAAAGATTAAAACTTTTTTTTCTGTGTGTTGCCTTTGTTTACAGTCTGACTAGGAACTTGCCTGTCTAAATATTAGACTAGCTCCCATTACATGTAGAAAAGGGATAACAAGGCTTACATCACTTCAACCTCCTTTTCAAATGATCCCTACTTTGTACTGTCCCTTGTCTCCAAACCAGTTACAAATATAAAACCTGCTTGGCAGCAGGTTTCACAAAAGTTGCATGATTTCGCAATGTTCGCTAATGAGGTGTTTGCTAGCCTGAGAACATGCTCTAAACATACCCTTAAAGACACGCTACAAGCGATGATGGGGTTTTGCCTGCACATTTCATCATTAGACCTGGTTTCTGTTCAATATCTCAATTATCTGAACAAACTGTATTGTTATTCTTCATCATCCAAGCACAATAAACTGCAGTACTGTAATGTTCCTTCCCATAGTAAAACCATGACCTCTATTTCCAACCAGGAATGGACTCATTACAATCCTAGTTTCATAAATTTGATTTACAAGACAGTTTCCTCTGACCAGAACCAAACTATTTTACACAGTGTGTGAAAGTCAAGCATGGTAAATAACATAATCACTTGATGAAATCTCATGCAATGCTGTTGGATACTATTTTACCTCAAACTGCCAAATGGGAGGCGTCTAATTTCAGTCGGCATGTACACCCACACATGTACATGCTTACTGTACTGAGGGGTATTTTTTAACCAAAAGTATGGATTGTAACATTCTCCGATAATAACCAAACCTATTCAGCATTAAAATGAAATAATAGTGGAGGGTAGAAATTATATATCAGAGCCAGGCACTGTAACTACAAACAGATGGACTCTCTACCACTGAACTTAATTGATGGAGGAATGGAAATAATTTCAGCCTCACCAATCAGAGGTAACAAGAGGCTAGTCCTCCCCTGACGCCCCTGTTGTAATTAAATATTACTGATGGTGTATGCTATAAGCCAATGGTTGGATAATTCTGCAGTGAGTTGAGCTACTTCACTTTGACCACATTTTATCCCATGACCTGACCCTGTAATTCTACAAATCAAGCTGCAATTTTGCTTTTAATTAGTGTGTTCTTTTTCTTTCTACTGGGCAATGTAATCAAGATAAGTTGCTGCTCTCTGCATATCAGAAAAATCTCTGTCTCAACTTTAGAAACTGTATAACTTTGAAGTCAAATAAAGGTCCTCATTTACTCACTGTTTGACCTTTATGTTAATGTAAGGGAACCCAAAAGTGAACCTTAGGCAGCATGAGAGAATAACAGCATATGTAACTGGCCATATGCCTCTCACACGGACAGAAAACCAGAAAGGCCAGCAAAAGTCATTTCCAAGAAAAAGGCCTACGTGGACTGAGTTAGTATGCTCTGCACATTGGCATTTCCCCACAGAAGAGGATTAAATCCAGAGTTGCTCCTTTGTCTGATTTATTTATTTTGCTGGTCATTTTAGACTGCAGTTATTGATTGGATGAATATTGAGATGTCTTATATAATCTTCTTAAATGGCATTAAGTGTTTACTGTTATACATGTTGAAATGATTCAGTGAAGAAAAGTCGGGAATTCGAAGACAGAGATAGAAAACATTTGAAACGAATAAAGTGCATTCCGTTCAGGCACTCTTTTTGCCTGCAGAGGAGGACTGGAGACAGAGAAGGGAAGGAAGCTTCAGTTTGTTGGATGATGGTCAGCAGCTGAACGCAGCAACAAACTGAATGCTCACCAGAGGCTGCTTTGCAGAGGTCTGGAGTCCACTCGGTTTTGTTGACGATGCTGGAGTGAGCTCAACGTAAGTAAACACCAAGATCTGCAATCAATCAGTGCTTCAGGCTGTAAAAAGACCAAATTGCCACTGGAGGCTTGGTGGAAGTGAATGTGTGTGCATGTGATCACCTCATCATGTCTATCTGGGCCACAAAAAAAACAGCAGAATGGAAGAACTTGAGTTGTGAAGCTGGATATATTTACTTAAACATCATAGAGGCATAAAATATATTGTTGAAGAATATCAAATAGAGGGTTCAGAGATCTTCGTGGGAAACTTACTGTCTCCTGGAAAGGTTGGCCCACAAGTTAAACAACATCCCATTCTCTCTGAGTCTGGGAGATCAACTTTTTTTGTTTAATATGAGAAATATTCAGGATGGCTTGTTACACGGGGGAAAACATTTTTGCCTAAGCAAGGACCTGGAATGAGTTGAGGGCCATACGGCTTTTGTTTTGGGACTAATCAAACACAACTGTAAAGAATGCTAGCAGAGCAGCACTGGGGGTTGGAAAAGGACCAGGGGGTATAGAGCATCAACGCTGTTGCGTGCTCTGCCCTCCTGCTGAACTGCTTGCTGGCAGGTGGAAAGACACTGGTGGCGTCATCATGTGCATGTCCTACGTACACATGGGGGAGACACACCCTATTTGAGCTTACAGTGGGACTTAGTTATAATGAGGAGGCGCATGGGAAAAATGAATTTGAAATAAACAGCACTGAGAAAAATAGTGATAAAGTATAAACTGCATCAAGGCAATTGCTAAAAATCAATGATTAGAGATCTTGAAAATGTCTCTTATCAGCATAACTAGAGAGAATAACACTTGGGAACATAAAAGTTGGGTGGGGGTAGGGCAGACTCTAACAATAGACATGTGATTATGACGTGGGCTTGTAAGTATACTGTAGACATGTGGATTGAGGTCACAAGACTTTGACTCAAGTCATTAATCTAATGCCTCGAGACGTGACCTGACAAAACTAAAAGGAGCTCACATGTGACCTCACCACTAATGACTCATGCTTTCACTCTGTTTTTGACCCCAATGACCTGATTTTGTGTTTTTGTTTTGCCAGTTATTGAAGGTGTGTTAAGACTGTTTATTTCACCCAACATATGACCAAATGTTCTGAAATGTATAGAAACCTGTGTAAGTTAAAGTATGTAAGTATTATTCGCAAAATGTCCTCAAAGTCTCAAAAGTAAAAGTAATGTGCAGGGAAATGGCCTCTTTCAGTGCTCAGTATTATGTTTGCACAACATAGTTATTGTGTTAGTTATTGTGCATACATGCTTTACTGTTGCAGAAGTTATTTAATAAGACTTTAAACATACTTAGGTAGTCTATGCAAGACATAGTGGAGCAGACAAAGTGTATAAAGATAATAAAATGGGGAAAAAATGGTATTTACCATAGACTGTGTAAGACATGAATGTAGTCTCCATGATGTTTTTCACTGTATGCATCGGACCAGTCTGCCTCGAGTACTGTTCCCCACAATGCACAGCGCTCGTTCCGTTTTTTCTTTTTCCTTCTTTCTTGATGGGAGGAAATCCATTTTGGGGTAATGTGAAAGTTATTGAATTCCATACAAACCACTTCTCAACTTTTTAAATAATAAGTGGATGCTAAAGAAGCAGTTTCTCTATCGGCTTTGCCGTTGTTTACTTCCGCTGTTTGAAACCTGAAATCTAGGTGGTGTTAATGTGGGGTATTGTCTGTACAAGTTCAGTATGCCGGTATGTGTGTGTTTATGTTTATGTGTTATATAAGCTCAAAAATGAATAAATAAAGTTGTTGTTTTTTTCAACTATGGTCTTAACTTCGTATGTTAACTCAACTTGTTTTCACAAAGTACCCTGTAAAGTAAGTCATAGCTAATAATACAGGGTGATCCTGTCTGGGGATTAGACATATTTATGTATCCTACATATGTACATATGAGTGTGCGTATAGTAGTTTGTTAAATATAATTACAGTAATAGAATAAAACCATCCTCCAACTCTTTTGGGTGGATGCAAATATCTGTTTAAGTCAACCACTGCTAAATGAAATGAGATCAATCTTTTTCACTTGGTGGTCCCATGGCGAAAATGAAACCCATGAGAATCTGTGGAGTAATTTGTAGCCCTTTGGGGCACATGACATAAAAACACTTTCAACAGAGTACATTACAATGAAATACACTGAAGACCTACAGTGGGCATCATTGATTGTCTCATCTTAAAGAGGAACTGACCTCAAAGAAATGACAAATAAAGGACTTACAGATGGAGACGCTCATGCAAAGACAATGTGGGCTCAATAGAAAGCAGAGCAGAAACTTTGAAGACTTCACTTGAAGAGAGAAAGATTGTAATTGAGGAAATCAAGACAGGAATATTGGAGTGGGTAATGTAAATTATGCTGTGAAAAGTCTTTTTGTGTTCAGCCGGTCATTTATTTTGTTCCTCTATCATTATCTCAGGCACATAAAACAGCCAGGTAACCAAGATAGAGAGAGAAACAGAGCCGCCTTTCATTAAAACTTCAAAGAGTGTGTATCATTCTCCAACCTGAGCACAGCACTGAGCCACTTGGTGCCTCGCATGCCTTATTAGATGAGTTCAAGCTAATCCAACTGTAACCAATTGCACGTTATTGTTCACGCTAATTACTCCGTCAGAGGAGGTCGCCCTCAGCTGCGCTCGCCTCAGGTTCACATCAGGAAGTCAGAGGTCACAGCTGACCGGGGTTGAAACTTCTCGCTCCAATACCAGCCCTCCAACCTCACCCTGCCTCACCCGATCACCCTCCCTTCACTCAGCAGCTTGACCCATATTCTCTATACCCTCGCAGCCTGGGAAAGATTAATCCACAATAACTGGCAAGTGGGGATGTCACTGGAGATTTGAGGTAATACACATACATCCGCCCCCTGTTGTGGCGCTGTGACCTGCAGATGTGCCCCCGTCAGATGAGAGCACAGGTATGCAAGGAACGCTGCTGCTGCAGCAGAGTCAATCAGACATTGCAGAAGGCTGCAAGCAAGAGGATTTGCAGGTTAGGAGGTTAGGGCTGCTCTTCACGCCCTGATGAATGTTTGTTCAACCTGGGATCATTTATGAAAGGAGCCTGAGCTGAAGGAGAAGGTTATTCCCCCATCATCCCTATCTCTGGCAGAATAAGCTCCTCTCCCACAGGCTACAGGATACAAAGAAAGTTATATGTAATGATGTGGAAGAATTAAATCCAGGTTGGTCTCCCCCCTCCTGTGGTGCATAGTTAGCCTGCAGCTATCTCTCAGCAGTGTCTATCGTCTGTCTTTAACCCTGATTTGTCCCGCCTGGAACGCAAGAAGAAGTGAGAGGGCTCCTCATTTCACACATAATAATCTCATTTCACAGCCGCTGGCACAGGGTCAGAACAGAGGAGACGCATGGAGAGCTCTGAAAGCTGGAGGTCACAATCACATGGTAGTGAGTGTGTAAATGTGTGTCTAGTGTGTGTGTGTGTGTGTGTGTGTGTGTGTGTGTGTGTGTGTGTGTGTGTATAAGGGGCCTCTCCTCTGTTGAGGTACTGGGATATTTGAGTTTTCCTGTAATAAAGTAAAAGGTATCACTCTAAAGATTCTGTGCAACACTTTTTTCATCCAGTGCAGGTTCAGGTCAAAGGCAGGAGGAGGTTAGCGTAGTGGAAGAGCATAGAGCATGTCCTAACTAACTAATGCAAAAACCCCAGTTTTTGTAGAAAGGTTTTCCATTTCATTAACCACAACCACAACTTGTTGGTATGCGAATGTCTGTCTGTGTAAGTAAGCCAGTTCGGACAAGCAACTGTGAATCTATACATTCCTGAAAAGTCCTAACACACACACACACTTAGTGTCTCCATAGCTATATAGCTAAAAGCTATACAACATAAATCTGGTTTCAGAATCTGAAATATAATTTACAAAAATGTGTCTTTTTACAATCCAATGCCAAAGCTCCATCCAGCAGTTTGGCTCTTTTTTTCAGTGTGTGTTAACACGTTTGTGTGGATGGCAGTTGAGGGTCAGGCTGTGGGACCATGGACTGTTCATGGGAGATTAATATAAAACACTTTCCTCACACTGTAGTTGGAACGGTGCTTTTGAAGTACAATATCCAAATGGTGGAATAAAAAGGACTACAAAAGAAGGCTCTTCCAAGCATTCCCTTGGAGTTGAGGATAATTCTGCTACCTTTCAATCTGATGCTTCTGGGTTCAAATCCCACTAAGGGCTTCCAATGTGAGATGGAAATGACACTCTTTCCTCAAAATGTGCATGAGCTGTGCTTTTAAAATTACTGCGACAAAATGTGAAATAAAAATTCCTTAAGAGACAAGCACTGGTAAGCAGCTCTGTGGTGTGGTGGACGGGGCTGCTGCCTTTCAGTCCGATGGTTCTGGGTTTAAGTCCAGTGTAGGGACAGAACAAGGTTGAGGCAGGGACAGTAACAGTTTGAGGAAGAGACAGTGGGGGGAGAGGAAGGTACAGAAGTAGGATGAGGCAAGACAAAGAGCAATGACGTCGGTAAAACAATAAAAATCACCATAACAGGGAGAATGGGCAAGAAATGGGCAACGTACCAAAATTTTAAAATAAGGTGGTATAAAGGCTGATTTATACTCCGTTACTCAAATCAATGGAGTAGCCTACGCCGAGGGTCTGCGTAGCTCCCGTGCCTACGCATGTAGCTGACGTGCACCTCCTCCAAAATGTAACTATGTGTAGAATCAACGCAGACCGCAAACCCTGTGATTGGTCCACTCGGCAGCATTGTATTTCCTGCATTTACAGCACTTCCGGGATCCCAGACATCGGCCGTGTATTTCATCTCCTCCTCTCAATTCTCCCCTGTAATCATGTCTGTATGATAAACATCAACATGTATCAGCTGTAGATTAACATAAAACACTCTGAATCGCTGTGGAAAAGTAAACAGACATAGTAGCGGGGCTGGAAGCAGGCGACCGGCTATCAGAGAGACCACACTGCCCTCAAGCATTTCGGCGGAGAATTGCTTCGCGACACGCACACATCGACGCACAAGTATGTAATGCTCATGTCCGCCTCAGCCACTGCTGTGTAGGGGCGACAAAGAAGTATAAATCAGCCTTGAGGTGCTACAGTATAATAGGAATCAAACGAGTAAAGTGACCTCTGCCCCAACATCATTGTGGACCTACTGCTGCCATTCCTAAAGAATGCTTTAATGACCCCAATATGATACTTACTCCATTCTAATGCATAGAACATATAGTAAAGCCAACTCTACTCCCCTGTATGGGCTCTTCACCATGCCCTTCAGAAATCCTAAGTATGCATGTGTCTCAAACTGGGTTTTTTACAAAGTGCAAAAGGACTGTTGCCATAATACAGTCTGGAATGTAATCAAACTTGAAAGCTGGATCAGTGTCAATAAATCAATAATGAAAAGGTCCATTAAAGCATGGTGCATGTTGGTTTAAAAACAGAGCTCAAGTTTAAGCCCAGGGAGGTTTAAACAGACTCTTTCGTCTGGCAGAGTATTCCGTCATATGACACTGTACTATCCAAACAAATTTCACATTTTAATAAAGACAGGAATTCTTCTCCAGACTGCAAGGGGACTAAGTCTAGATTGGGTGTGATGCGGGTGGGAATGCGTAACTCATTTGCCTTTAAGTGTGGAGGAATCATTTGTTTGTTTGAGGCAGGTTGAGAGGACCATGGGTGTCCCACTGTTCATGCTGTCAAACAATGTTTAACTTTATCAAACCTGCACTTATTTCTTTGCAAAGGTTTGAAAAAATCTCTTGGTTTAGTAGAAGTATGTTTGGTTAGATGCTTTATGAAATTACAATTACTCGTCCTGGTGGTGGAAAAAACCTTTCCTTCCTGCATATAGACTACAACTTATTACTATATTCTTGTCCTTTACCTCAAGGAGGGAAGAATGTCAGCCATCGTGTGTGTTTACTGTGCATAATATTCTTTCTCTGGGGATGCTCCTGAACTAATGTTGGCGAAACCTTGCCAGCCGAGTCTGCTGATTAATCCTCTGTAGTCACCTCCTATTTGATGTACAGTCAAAATGAGTCCTCTTAATGATCTTTAATTTCAACAGTGTTGTATTTAAAAAGTAGTTGAATATACTAGTTACCACTAATAGAAACTAGACAGTAACACATTACTCACAAAACTGCTTCTGATTATAGGGAGTTGCTTCTGCTCTTTACACAGGCTGTTTCCCCACATACAACCAGAGCCCGCTGAAACACACTTCAGAAGCAGTCAGTCTGTGCTTGGTGCTGCTGTCTGCACGTAATCGTTTGTCATGGTGGATACTCACATCATCACATCATGGTTATGATATCATTCATGGTGTGGACTGCTGCATATGTTAAATGGGATATTAAGTGGCTCTAAAGAATACTTTTACAATAACAATAGTTCAAATGACAATGTGAAAACTATGTGACAATATTGCTTGTTGTGATAAACTTACAGCTTTATGTAACAAAGCATCATTCAACTATTCCAATATATACCCTAAAACCTGCAACTATGTGCTTTTGTTTATTCTCAAAGCTTAAAAAGTTTTGGCCTCAGCGGGTGACCAGTTGAGAAGAATTGTTGAAACATCCACTTGATACACTACTAATCCAAAAGCTAAGAAAAAGCTGGTGAACATAGCAAGTTATTTGCGTAACGGTCCTAACCCAGTGATGCCCTTGGTAAGTGTGAGTTCTCCAGCTCTGTCTCCTTCTCTATAGTTGGCAGTGTTCTGGTGAAGGAGTAGCTCACATGAGAGATTTTACGTCATCAGTGGACTGCTGCTGAGAGCACACCTGTGAAGGATCCTCATATGAAGTTTATATAAGGTGAGGGCTGGTAGCGTGCTGCTGTCAGAATGTTCATGTTCTTCAAGTTCATTTGAGAGTCCTTACATCTGATGTCAAATTTTAAACTTAAGACTCAGATAACATACTACTTCTTGAGGGTCGTTATTTCTACTTACTTAATTGCAGTGTTATTGCCCTATACCTACAGTTCCTAGTTCCAGTACTTTTCGTCTCACTATTTTAAGTCTCCTTCTTTGTGTCTCCAAACTGCATCTGGATCAGTTTATCTCCCTTGTGTCAGCACATTCTGGACCTAGCAGACTACTACATCCTGAGCCAGCAATCTCCATCTACACTGTAAACTTGGTCTTGGACCTGAACCCTGCCCTGGTTCATTTTTTGCCTGACATTCTGCCTTCATCAACATATTTTGATGATCCCAAATCCTGCCATGAGTTCCTAAATGGGAAAGTTGAGCAGCAGAGTTTGGCTAGAATGATAACACACACATCTTTATATTCAATGATGGGTTTGAAAAGGATTCTTTGGTGGGCTTTGTTCTTTGGTCTAAATTTGTGCTCACCAATAGGCAACATGCTAAGAGGCTAATGCTCCATTGCTGCCCTCTCAGAATCGTGAGCCTGAGACATGATAATATAGAAGAGGATATCTAGGACTCTCAACATTGACAGCTGGATCTATTGGATGGGCCACCCAACACACTGCATGTCCCAGAACCCAAAATGTCCAGTGTGGTGGAGAACACACTACTAAGCGCACCTTTCATTGGAGGTAACTTGCATCTCCTGAAGCAAAGCCAGATTTTCAAGTTCTCTTGCCAGATCCAAGAAATGTTGTCTCCACAAGCCTCATGTTGTCCGGGTGGAGAAAATGCTTAACCCACTGTGGTCTGGCCAAAGCTCCTGAGGTCCATAAGAGTCTGTACAGTGTTTGTGTGGAAAGCCAATGGTCTCTGATCATTAGGCTTGCCACCCACCCCATCGTTGGTGATGCTCCTACAGTAAACCCTCTCCTAAATGAGCATTGCAAGGGAATGAGGATGCACATGGTGGAACTGGAGGTTCATAGTTCAGAGGAGAGGTGCTGAGTCCTGCAGTTTTAACATCTTGGGCAGCCCTTAGGTAAGGGACACCTATTGGTAGTACCTGGGGAGAAACTTGTTGGAATCCCTGGAGGCATCTGTCGAAGGGCGAATACTGTAACAATCCCACCCAAGTGAGCCCCCCTGCTGAGTGTTTTTAATCATTTCTTTATTTCACCTTTAGAACAAATGCAGCTTTTTTTGTTTTCTCTCTCAGGCTGATCACTTCCAATGGGATTAGTTGGACACGCAATTTGTATCTAATGTCTTCCAATGCATCTGCAAGTTGTTGCCGTTGTATCAAACCTTGTGCGGTCTGCATCACACTTTCTGAACTCAGTTGTTTCCTGCTAAAAGCACAAATGGAGAATCCTCCTACAACTTTATACGGAGAGTTTTAGGCTTACAGAGAGGTGTAGAGTTGGTCTAATCAAAAATATTTTTGCAGTTTCTGTTGCTGTAAACCTACCATTCTTAGTTTAAGTACTTCTCTGCCATTTACTTTATTTAGGTCTTCAGTAGTCCTTGACCCAAACCTTGATCCCATGACCCAAAGTCCCTTATCCATTAATCGTTTGAAATACCACAATGTCCATTAAATTGGCTCTTAAGCGTCCTAGTTGAGGCATGAAATTACTTCCTCTTCAGTTAATTCCATATCACAGTTTTCTCTCATCCACAGTTCTACCTTTTAGTAACAAACCCTGACAGAAATCATGGACAAGGTTTTCAATTGTGATAAACTATTCATGCTCACAAATTAAAAAATCTCCCTCTGATTCTAGTTCTGTTGTGTGATCACACAGTAGCTGAGAGTTTCACTTGTAGGGTTGATGATGTCCCATGCGACTTTGAGGGGGGTACTGTGTCTGCCCTGGAGATGATTTTGTTTAATGAAAAAAAAATCATCAGCCTACAAGAGCAGTGACAGTATGGATTTAGCCCCTCATCTAGGAATCTCAAAGACTAACAAAGCTCCGCTCTTTACTGAACAGGATATGAAGGATATCTGCCACAGCAATCTCAGAACATGTGCCACTCAAACACGTGTGTGTCTGTGTGTGTGCTTGGGAGAAAAAGGGAGAGAGGGAGTCATGCATGCACATAAGTCAATTTGTGTGGTCTGAATGAAAAAACAATACTCTGATGCACAGACTGCCATGTGTTTCATCGGGTTATTGGGTTTAAAGTAGGAATTTGGGCATTTGTGACCCTAGATAGCTAAATTAAGGTTGACTGTGTCTTCAAAAGCTCAGGCATGGCTATGGCTGAAGCAAGTCCCAATTGGACTATTCAGGAATCCAGCTAGATTAGTCCCCAATCCCCCTAAAGCATGTAGGCGTCAGTAGTGCATCCCAAAGGGAAAGGGGATTTCATCGCTTTCTATGGTATGTATACATTTCATATACGGCCTCATGTCTCAGTCACCAATCCCCTGTCTCATAAAAAAAGATCTTTTCTTCTTAACATTAAAACCCAAACAAACACGTTTACAATATGCTCCCATGTCCATACTATAGACTGAGGTCTTTCTCTGTGTGTGAAATAATTTTATAAATGTTTGACTCAAAATTGATACAATGTGGTGGCCAATGATCTGTCAATCATTCTAACACTTTCATGGGACTTAAAGGGCAGCCAAAAGAAAAGGGTGGTAAAATGTTACCTTAGAAGTAAAGAAGATAATAAAAAGGGGAAGAAACATTTACATTAAAAGATAACACCCCAACAATATAAACTACTTTTGCTAACTATATGACGACTATTAAACCTTTTTTTGTTTGATTATAAGAAAAAGCAGTGGGGTGGGCAGTATATAAAAATGTGTCGAGGAACAGGAACACGAGTAGAGACAAGTCACAAAGTCATTGAACCGATCAATTTAAGGAGTAATTTAGCTCATTTTAAGAAAGTCCGACCTTAAACATTATTGTAACCGTAAGTGTATGCTCTATTTTGAATTTTGTCAGCATTTTGTAGTCAGTTTGTTTTAGCTCCACTGGTGGATGCAGAACATACATGTTCTTCTGCATACAGCTCACTGATCACTTTTTCAGGTCTGCATGCTTCAAAAGAGACCACAATACAACCATAGAAGTGAGAGATTCTGACATAGATGATGACATGCTGTTTACTGTGGACACCTTTATGAACTAGAGTGGAGACAGGAAGAATGAGACTCAACAGACCAAAGAAGAGGTGGGGGATGTCTGTGCTAACTGGAGAGCAGAAGAGTGCAGCACATATGTGTTTAATGCAGGAATAGTACTTCAAGAAATTGACTTTTCAACAATAAAAGGATGAAAAATGTCTAAATATAACTAACACTTGCTCCGGCTTTAAAGTTTGGGTCAGACCACAATATACCACCTTCCGTCCGTTTTTATTTTTGTACTTCCATTATTACTTTTTCTCCTAATCATGGTGATTTCCATTGCTTTACTGATGCCATATCCACCACACCAAAGGGCCACCTGGTCATGCTTTTTTTCTTAGGTCTTTTAAATCCAACATTTATTGTAGCACTTTAAAAGCACAGCTGAACTACATTGTGAGGAAAGTGTTTTATTCCCATCCCAAATTGGAAGCCCATACTGGGATTTGAACCCAGAACCATCAGATTGAAAGGTAGAAGGCATGTGCTCAACTCCAAGGGGCTGCTTGGAAGAGCCTTCTTTTTTAGGTATTTTCATTCCACCATTAAGACATTTTACTTCCAAAACAAGTCCAAACTACAGAAAGTGAAGAAAGTTTTTAAATTAACCTCGTATGGACAGTCCATGTCCAGGATTCAAACCCGTGACCCTTGCATTGAAAGGCAGCAGACCTATTCCAACACCAAGGTGCTGCTTCAGGTATTGCATTTACTATTGACAAGTACCTCATACAACCTCATTTGAAAAATAAACAGAATATGTGTTGAATTTTGCTAACACTAACTCCTATAGGTGTCAAGTAAAGTAAAAATTTGCAAAGCTGAGAATAAAATATGGTTAGCAAACATGTGTTTTATTGTCAATGATGTCAACTTTTGTGCCTTGTACACAGTCCTACTTTGACTGTAATAACTGATAATAATATTGATTCAGGAAAGGCTATAAAGACTTAGCATCACAAAAATCCCAGATTGGATGTCTGTGTGCACCCCACGGCTTGGGGATTGACAGCCAGCACTAATCTTCTGTAGAAAAACACCCCTTCCTTTCCCCTCTCTGACCATTAAATGTGGCTAGATCACTCGCATGTTTCCGCCCAAGAACAAGCCTGTGTTTGTCTGCCCATGAATCCAAGCGGCTCTCGCGTTGGGGGTGCAGGAAGGGATGCAGACTGGAAGTTGTGAAGGTAGAATATCATTAGCCATAAAGCAGATCTTCACTCTTACATCCCTGTATATAAACTTGACATATGGCCTGGGACTTCTTCACTGTCAAGGCAGCTGTGTGTGACCGAGTGAGCTCTAAGATCAGATGTTTACTTTGGAATGGACGTCTTCCCTCAAGAAACTACAAGAACAAGACACCCTGATTCTGAAAAGAGAGGGGGGAAGCCCTGTCAGACTCTGACACCCCACCTGGCAAAACAGAGGAAATGGTTTCAGTGTGCATATGAAGAACACACATACAAATCACACATAGACATTTGTAAAGGCAATATTAAATCTACCATGGGCTCAGTAGCTTAAAGGAAGAGCAGCTCTGCATTACCGACAGGCTGAAGATGTGGATAAAGACATCAGTGAATACTTATGTAATTCTTGTTCTTATTTTCTCTTTAAATATAATGTGTTAGCAATTGAATTTGCTAATATTCTGTACAAAAATATTTTGCGTTTCAGGGCCATATCAAATCCTCATGTTGTCATTTTCCATCCAGCTCTACATGTTTATACTGTGATCTCCAAAATCACTTACAAGTCCACAGTCTCAGTCCTCGGACTCCTCTCAGGACACTCCCGTAGTTCATGTGCAGGCATTCTGTGGGCAGTCAGGGCCTGACTTTCATTAGCCAGCTGTGGTTCATTGGTAATGCGGATATGGAGAGGGCCCAAAGCAGAAACATGGAGCCGGTCCAGACCAGGATTGTGTGTTTGCTGGCCAGACAGCATGGGTCACAGAGGTAAACATCAGCAGCAGCAGCAACAGCAGCATAGCAGCTCCCGGCAGAAGCCACATAACAAAAAGTAGAGTGACACGAGGAAAGAACGTAGAGGAAGAGTGAGGAGTGTTTGTGGAAACTTTTGAGTGATAATCCTTCTGGGTGTTCTGCAGAGTGAGGGAGCTGTTTGCCAAAGTGTTTAAGGTTGAAAAATGTTCTGTTGCAGCTCATAGTGACATCATGGGAGAAGAGCAGCTTCTGAGAGTTGTTTGTGATTAAGGTTGAGTGACTTCAGCCCCATCATTATCCCTTAACCCCTCCTAAGTGCTGGACTGCTGCCGAAGTCAGAAGTATCTTCTTATGCAGATGAAATAACAACTTGTGTTGTTTCTCAGTATTTTTTTTTTAAATAATGTGCTACATGACCTTGGGCTCTTCAAACTTCTTCTTGTCAGCTTAAAGACCAAAACCTACTCTTCAGACACTCACTAATTTCTAAGCTCATCAGCATTTATCCGCCATAGCCTTTCTATATATCTCAGATCCAGGGCTATTATCTCTTCCTCAGTGCTCCATTAACATCTTGGAACAAACTCAATCCGCTTTGGTCTCATCTGTATAGGAGCAAATTTCAAATGCTCAGGCCAAATGTAGGATTCCTGGTTATATCTGATGTCTTCCAATGCATCTGCTGCCAAGTCATTGGCGCTGTATCAAACCTGCGCGGTGTGCATCACATGGAGGTATTTATTGCCTGGGGTTTAACATCCAAAGAAAAATGGCCTCCTGTGAGCCCAACACGTGGCCACCTGGCTCCAGTGAGCCTGGCCACAACATGGATGTAGACACATATGCACACATAGACACACACACACACTGACAGAAGCCTGTCCTATTAGACAGAGGTAATTATAGTGGTGACAGCAGTGGGTTAGGACAGGAGACAGCAAGCGCTCAGATTAGGGACAATCAGCTGAGTTGAGTCTGGGATTCTGGCCAGGGACACTGAGGGAGCAAGCCCTTGATAGACCAATGGAAAGAGTTTAAAGTAAATGCCAATTAAAGATTATTTACTTAATATCCCTAATAAACATACCCTGATGAGAACAGATTATCCCTTTTGGTCTGTTTATGATTAAAAGCGCATTTAGTGTGGAATAGAAAAGAAGAAGAAACCAAAGTAGCGATAACAGATAAGACACAACTCTCCCGGCTCTGCTGCTCTGCTTGATCGTCCCATAACTCAGCCTGAGCCTGAACAGAGAAAAGCCAAGAGCTGGAGGAAGTGGGATACAGTAGGAAAGAGTGGGATGGGGAGTAAAAGGACACAGAGGAGGAGGAGGAAGATTTACTGTTGCATTAAAGCAATGTGGGAATATAACAGGGGAGGTGGGGATTTTTCTACCACTATTTAAAAGCTCCCAGTGTCACAAAAGCAATCCAGCGCCTTTCAGAATGAGCTACAGCGTGTTACACAAGGGAGATCTACACACACCTGCGTTGGCCACAGAGAGAAAGAGAAAGAGAAAGAGAAAGAGAGAGAGAGAGAGAGAGAGAGAAAGAGAAAGAGAAAGAGAAAGAGAAAGAGAAAGAGAAAGAGAGAGAGAGAGAGAGAGAGAGAGAGAGAGAGAGAGAGAGAGCTGTAAAAAGGAGTGACATTCACACACAAGTGTCTATGGCTGTTTCCGAAACGGCCTGCTACATACTACTTACTAATGTAGTAGGCAGTAGGTATTGCCTACTACATACTGCGTTTGAATTTAGTATGTAGTATGACTGTTCTGTCCGATCTGTCATGCAGCATGCTGAGCCAGACTTCGCTGGATTTCCGGTTTCGGAAAGCGGAAGTAAACAACGGCGAAGCCGATAAATAAAATGCTTATTTAGCATCCATTTATGATTTAAAAAGTTAGGAAGTAGTTTATATGTAATTTGATAACTTTCACAGCACCCAAAAACGGATTTCCTCCCGTCAAAAAATGAGGAAAAAGAAAAAGCAGAACGAGCGCTATGCATTATGGGAAACAGTACGCGAGGCAGACTGGTCCGATGCACACTGAGATATTTTCCCGAATCAGTAGACATCCGGGGAGTTTTGGCATACTGCAGATTTTGCTCTTGTTCACATACTACTTACTACATACTGAATTTTGGACATATCAGTACATACTGCTAGTATAGTAGGCGATTTCGGAAACAGCCTGTGCCTTCGGGATAAACTTGGGGTACAGTGTCTTACCCAAGTACACTTTGACATGTAGATTTCAGGAATTGGAGATCGAACTCGCAGCCTTTTGATGAGAGATGACCCGTTATAGCACTGAGTCTCAGCCGACCAAATCCTGACCTCTTCAGAACGAACTACTTTGATATAAATGCAATACTCCAACCCAAACTCATAGACCACTTGCGTTCTTTTGCAGAGCTTTTGACCTGGAGGTTGAAGAACAAAAAAAAAAGAACATTTGACAAATTGTCTCCAAAATGAGCGCTCTCACTGAGTTTAGAAGGAATATTTTTTACAAATAGAGCTTGCTATCATATATCAATTATCTTTTTGAAGGTGAGGAAATGTAATCTGCAGCTAGAGACCACAAGATGTGGATTGAACATGCATGTTTAGACTAGTGTTCAACGGGAAAACAGCTTCATCAAATTTTCCAACATAAACAGTGATTTCTTAAGTGGCAACCATAGACTGTATAAAATATGGACGTAGTATCCGTGACGTCACCCATCTGTTTCTGAGGAGCTGTTTTGAGGCCAATCGTTGGTGCGAGCCATATTGCTGCTGTCGAGCGATTGTGACATAAAGAGGCGGGCTTTGAGCCTCCTAGCCAACAGCTACAGTGTTCCCGCCTGTCAATCAAGTCAGCTGTCCCTCTCATTGGAAGACTCGTAATCTCAATATCTTCTAAATTGACGCGTTAGAAAAAAATTCACCCCGTACAGTGTGTGCCGATTGAGAAATGAGCTATCCAGACTACACTTGTCTTTTGTACCAGGCTGTAAACATGTTTATTTCTGCTGTAAGGATCGCCTTTTTTGAATTGGTGTGTATGTGGTTTCCGGTACTTCTGGAGCCAGCCTCAAGCGGATCATCGATGAACTACAGTTTTTAGCACGTCCGCATTGGACTCATATTTTTAGACTGGAGGTTGCCGCTTAGTTGCAACATGTAAATACTTTGGCAAAAATGATTCTATTATAGTGAATAACAGTCGCCAATGAAAAAATTCAAAGACAGACGAGAGGTTTGAGCATAAAACTGCCTGCATGACAGTTAGCAACTCAACACCGGCTTCTGTACCTTTGTAGACGCAGTACCTAGTCTGTATAAATTAGGGATACTCTGAAGCAACTTATTTTCCAGTCATTTAAACAAAAACTTATATCCTGACTAATTAACTAACATAAAGATGAGAGAGCACAATTTATTTTATTTAGAACATAAACAATTCAAAATTGATTTGCAGAGGGTAGCTAACGTTGGTAGAGGTAGCCACCAGCCTTCAGTTCCCCTTGCACACCACACACTATAAGATCAGAAGAGAGATCTTGTGCGATCTGTCTTTTGTTATCATAAAGTGTGAGGTCTCTAAATGTGTGAAGGTTTGAAGAATCCTGTAATGTGTGCCAGGCATTAGCTAAATTATGTGGTAGAGCTGACCCTGTGCAGTGGTTGATAGCCTAGCTAACAACTGTTTTCCGGCTGCTCTCTCATCAAAGGGGCTAAGCTGACCAGAATCCCATGTGGCTAGTACGCTAACCGATGAGAATATCACACAACCTCACTTCATAAAACTGAACTTTCTCTTTAACAGGAAAAGGAGAGCAGAAAAATATATATAACTATCTGGCTTTCACAGCATTCTATTCAGCAACTTGAGGAAGTCTTTTAGCTTTATGGGTTATAAAAGTTGTTCTATTAAAAAGGAGATTTTATTTGCTTTTCTCAACAACAAAAAAAGACCAACATCAAGTGCAGTTTTATTTTCAGTGCCTTCAAAAACACATTCATATTTGGACTGAAGAGCCAGAGATTTAACCTTACCATTAAAGACTGACCTGCGTCACTACCTGAGCAAGATTTACCATCGTATTTTGTTCCATAAGAGAAATTCAGAGGGTACAGGCAAAAAGGAGGGTTCTTTATTTTCACTTGGAGGGGAAAAAAATCAAAGCAGACAAAAACAGTGCATGTGTCTGTGAAAGAGAAAAGTCTGAATAATACATCAGAAATCTCTGAATTATTCACAAGGTGGAGGGTGCTGCAGCGCCGGCAGGAGAGGGTGAAGAGAAAGCAGAAACAGAAAATTGATAGAAAGCAGAAAAAAGGATGGAAAAATAGGATTAATACCCAGAAGAAAACAGTGAGTGATGAATGTCAGAGCACCATCTGAAAGGCCCCGGTCTGCTCAGAGTCTCCCTCCTGCCCTTCCTCTCTCCACCCTGTTACCATTCAGCTGGTTCTCCCCTGGGTGTGGGGCTACCAGGAGGGGGTCTGCTTTCACATCAAGACTCACACACAGAGACACACAGACTGTTCTAGAAAGCAAGACAGAGAAAGGGTGTAATCGCAGGAGGTCATGTGAGTGTGTATTTGGGGTGCAGCGGGTATTCAAATCCTTTCTGCTGTGACGAGGTCTGCCAGAGTTCATGCGCTGAGTGCCACAGCCAAAGACAACACACACACACACACTAAAAATGGAAGTCAAGGAGCAGTCATGTGATGGGCAGGTGGGGGGAAAGTGAAAGATATCTGATGGACTGGAAATCGAAACCAGGAAAGGATCTTTGCTGTGGTTTGTCTGAATCGTGCTTGATTCCGAATGACTCCTCCACTGTTTAGTTTAGCTCTCAGAGATGATTTACAGCACAGGCGCAGACACTTTTATGAGCTCTGTGACAGCACTGAGACACAACAGTGGAAGTTATCTCTGTCTCTGTTGTGCTGCTTATGTCTGTGTGTGCACTAATCACAGCTTGTACTTGTTTTACCTCCACATTAGTTAGCCTGGGACATTTATAGGCCAGCTGTCGTGTCCGTGTGCTCTACATGATCAGAAAAGCAGACACTGACAGACACACATGCCTGCTGACGAGACCTCAAAAGGTCTACTGCTCGTTTGTAGCCCCTGCCTTTAATCCCTTCAGCAGATCACTTTAACAGAACATATTGTTCACACAGTTGCACACACACACACACTCTGTCTTTCTCTGAAATTTCAAGGAGGGATTTTTTACTCCGTCCATCCTCGCTCTAAGTATTCTCTCCACCTCTGCCTCCGCCCATATGTCTGGGTACCAGAGCTCTAAATTTGCATGAGGCCCCCACAACCACACACTCATATATGCTTCACATCCTGGGAAAATGTACACGTGCCTGCCTCACATTTGGGTCATGTGAGTCAGACATGTGGGGAGAGGGGATACAGGGGAATTGCAGAGTGCTTATTAACACGCACAGATATGAGGGAGACGTGTAAGACAAAAAGGGGAGAGGGTGTGCAGCTGGGAATTATTTGTTGTGTGTGGAATGAATCCACACTCACAGATGTAGTAAAACAAACTTCTCATGCCTAGTTTCAGAGAGCAAGTCATTAATCTATTTCTAGAAAGCTTTGTTTTTGTCTTTTTCACCTGAAAAGTGAGGGCTACAGTTGTTACCAACTCAACTATCAAATGTTTGTAATTATACATCTGCACATGCACCCTCAACAAAACAGTAAAAAGAGGTCAGGGAGGTAAACACTCTTCCCACTTCTGTACCAACATCTTTTCCCACATGTAATTTAAGGACACGGGCAATTAGCAAACAGCCCCCTTTTTGACAAGCAATCCATTATAATTATGCATCAAAGTGGTCACAGAAAGACACAGACTGTGCCAGAATTGGTGAAAGAGAGACAGCTTGGAAGAGAAATTGCAAGAAGTAAGATGCACAGAAGAAGAGGCTGCATAATAAACAGAAACTGGAAATTCAAACTTATTTGGTGCAATGCAAGGACGCAATGCAAAAGACAGCAGTCAAAGGACGGTGGCTGACTCTGCAAGTGCTGACACTCCTGTTAATTTCTCACTTTATTTCCTGTATCAAGTTCAAGAAATACATAATCAGACACCTGATATGCTCAGTCAACCATCATTTATATTAAAACTAGAGTCAATATTCGGTCAAGAAGTCACACACACACACACTAAAATCTGTCCTCCTTGGTGCAGCTAGGGGGGAGACGAGCGGGTGAGTGACTGCGAGAGAAACAGAGGGGCCTGTGTTTACACTGGCAGGGCGAGCAGCTCGTGAGCCCCGTTTGAAATGGCCCGCTCCCATCTCACAGAGAGAAAACTCTGCCATGACTGACAGGACCTGCTTGGCTTTGAGCTCCTTCATCATCATCAGTCCCTTTCCCAGCATGCCTCACTCCCTAGGGTTGGCTGAAACCAAATGTAACAAATGAGGGGAGATTAAAAAGAAAAATGGTTGCCATACTTGGAACATGGCAGGAGGGTGAAAGGGTGAGTGCGGAACAGAAAGAGTCGGTCACTTAATGAGTCGTGCGCTGTCTTGCGGCACACTGTAATTCCGACACTAATAGAGGGGCTGGAATGCCAAGGACGTCCCGACTGTGTAATTTCTGAGACTATCTTCATTGACAACAAGCAGTTTGTCATCCCCAGAGAGGAGAATGAATGTACAAATAATTGGCGTTCATTTCCTTCCATGTTGCGTTGATATGTTTCCACCATGTGTTCCAGGCCATTTTCGCCATCTAATTGCATTCAAAGGGAAAGTTCACAACCAGCGCAAGGGCCCCAGTGGTCTCAGAGTGGACCACAAATGCTGAACTGATCTTCTTTTAAGATGTGCGTCAATTATCAAAAGGGGGGGGGGTCATCACACAGCTTAGCATTTCCATCCATTTCACAATACCATCTGTCTTCTGGGAAAGAGAATGAACCCTTTTGCATTGGCATTTGGGTCTCCATCAACAGGCCCAGACTCTATTGATGCACATAATTACATTAGACCGCTTTGGTCCTCTTCACAGCAGCATCATGGTTATAGACGGACTCATGGAGCCGGGGCACATCAAAGCAGAGGCGTCCAGCTGGAGAGAAAAGAAGGTTCAGGCAGGGTGGAGGGGAAATTAAGCAGTGAATGGATTGATGGAGAAGTAGGACTTAGCACAAGGTCTGTCCAATCAATCACAGTCTATAAAGTGACATTCTCTCCCACACAGTTATGTTATCCTGTTGATCTGCATGTTAACTGTGCACTCAACATGTCCTCCTCCACCTGTTATTACCCACAAATCATCTTTGATGCATTCAGAGCAGGCGGAGATGATACCCTGCCATGTTGGACTCTGCACCAAGCAGTAATATGAATCAGTTCAAAGTTGCTCACAGCTTTCAAACTGCTTTAAATTCTGAAGGCAGATTTGCACATGCAGTTTTCTAAGATCCTTCAATAGAGACACAATGTTGTGAACACTCACAGAAAGCTTTTGAACGCCATCTAGTGGTGGAGGAGGAAATTGCTTATTTTGGCTTAAAATGTGTATCATCATCAGTGTTGGACAGTAACAAAGTAAAGTACTGTACTTGAGTGCTGTACTTAAGTAATTTTTTTGAGTATCTGTACTTTACTTGAGTATTATTTTTTGGGAAACGTATTACTTTTACTCCACTACATTCAGAAGACAATTATTGTACTTTTTACTCCACTACATTTCTATCAGTGCTCTAGTTACTCACTACTTTTGCTTTGAAGTCAGCTCATGAATTTCCTTCTCTTTTCTGAAATCTGATCCCTAAGAGAGTAAAAATGTGTTTGTGTAGTTCTGTTTGTCTCAGTGGTTTAGTCATACTTGTATATTGTGCGTCTCCACGGTTGAACGTGGAGCAAACACAGAGCAGATTTAACTCAGATCAGGCAGTGCATGTAGAGGTGGTAATGATGGCTATAATTCTCCACCTGAGCACCCAGGGCCATATCTTCAGCCCGTGTTAGAGGATTTTGAAATGAAGAATGATAAGTATGTTTGAAATGTTCTCCCTGTTTCCCACTCTGCATAAACATACAAAATTCACAGTCCAACCTGAGAAAGCGTGTTGAGCTACGTAACATCTGTTTCATTCCAGATGAACATTTCAAACTAAGTTGTCTGTGCTTGGAGTAACTTAGTTTCTGTTTTTATTCCATGGTATAGTTTTTAGAGATTTCAATTAATGGTTTCTAAATAAACATGATGTACTCCTATGTATTCTTGACTGCACTCATGCTTTGTGAAAATACAACATTTTGAGATATTTTAAAAAGTACTTTGAATACTTAAGTATTTTTAAAAGCAAGTACTTCAGTACTTTAACTCAATTAATAATTTGACTGAGCAACTTTCACTTGTATTGGAGTAATATTTGACCTGGAGTATCTATACTTTGACTTAAGTAATGAAGCTGAGTACTTTGTCCACCACTAATAATCATCACTCAAGTTGACACAGCTTGTATCAAAAGTGTTTTTTATTGAAGGGGGATTTACAATTGCAAATCAGGGCTTTTTCATGTTCTTAAGTGTGAAAACAAAAGTGGCTAAACATAAAAAATCTCTCTTTTTTTAATATATAAGAGCAACTACAGTGCCTCAACTAAACTTTTGTTTTCTTTTGGATGTACACAGCAGTATTGTAAGATTTGGCAGCAGTTACAGTTAAATGTCATCAACTATTTATTTATTCTATTTATTTGATACCACCTATATCAAACTTGTTTACTAACTTAAGTAAGGTTAAAAATGTTTAATTTTGGCAATAAATGTGACAATCAAGCAACACAACTTTGAGGAAACCACCACCAGAGGGCACTGCTGTCATATACCATGCAGCAGAAATGCTGTGAGTGAAGACTTGGGGCAACATTGACAACATCTTTGCTTTCTTTAACACGGATCTGAAGCGTTCAAATTTATGATAAGATGTTGCAAAGACCACATGTAATACCCAAAACACACTTCTGGAGAGCTACTGGTGTTACTGAAACTAAGAGTGTGTTCATTTGAAGACATGTTGGACTGCAGCAGCCAGATTGTTAAGTCTCCTGGAGTTACATAGCAGGCTTCACTGCTCTCCTCCAGTGTAATATTTTTTCCAGAGTGTTTCTAGTTCCCACAAAGTGTCAGTCCACTGCAACACCTTCAGGCAGGTCCACCACCACAGGAGCACAGTCGTCTAAATCTGCATCAAAGTCCCAGCGAAACTTCTTGGTCAGGTGAGCTTTGAACTTCTCTGCTCTCTTACGCAGAGTTCCATCTACACCAGGACCGCTGGCAAACTGGAAAAAGTCCTGCAAGACCATAAATCAAACCTGCACGTTACAATGGTTTCATTCTCCACTTGGCTCCAACAATCAAAGCAATTTCTCAAGAAATGTACAGGGTATACTTTCATACCAACTGGAATGTGTTTTCCATTTTAGTTGCTAACGACTGGGAGTTGTTAACAAGTTAAGACAGCTCCTCAGGTCTCTCTAAACTTCATGGATGTAAGGTTACTGTTCTCTGTAAAGAAATTTGACCCTTTACAGTCAGATCTGATAAGTAATGTGAGAAAATCGAGAGGTGGGACCACCTTGCTTCTCTTGAAAGGTAGGAGCCCTGGTCTCAGTCGCAAAACACTGATAGGGGGGGGGGGTAAAGAAATGCCTTTAAAATGCAAAAAATTAAATTACATAATTTATCTGTAATTATACAATTATAAATGAAAATAGTGTTTAAACCTTTACAAACAAGACCATATAAATGTTTTTCTATGTTGTTGCCACGAGACCCCTGAGTTGACTGAACCAGATTAACAATGGTATGCAGCAGCACAGACAAAACACTGCAATAATTGCTAAAGGTAATCTAATTTTCTACCAACCAGCTAAATGAAGTATCTTAGGCCCTTTTTTTGTTCTATTGTGTTCATCTTTGGATTTAGTTAGTGCATTCCCACAGCACTGAGGAACATTTAACCATATGACCCATATGGCACTTTAGGTGGTATTCAAGGCGTTTCTGAAACTGGCAATTGTGTCAGAATCCTTCTGAATGTGTTATATATAATTAGTAACACCCTTAACAGTATTTACAATATTTTTCTGTAATGGTAATGTGTAGGATGCTAGAGACTATTTTGGGGCATCCTGTGTAGCACAGTAGGTGCTCCATATAAAAAGCCTACAGTCACTGCATCGATTGCTGTTTCCACTCCTGGCCCCGACCTATTTTCTACCTTTCCAGCTGTTTCATCATAGCAAGGCAAAATGTTGAAGTCTATGCACCCTGGTCAAGTTGCAGCATTGATAAATTGTTTCTATTAATTTGTAAGTGCCTTATGGTTGGGATAGTTGTGCATCTACCTGCAGTGTGGAGGTAAGGAAGTTGTCCTGAGAAACGATGTCAACAAAGAAGTCAGGAGGGATTTCCCCGAGCTGGTGGTAAAGCACTGCGATGAGCCCCAGGTACAGATCCTTACGCTTCCTCATAGTCTCCTCTGATCGACACAGCAGGGACAGAAGAAGCTTCCAGTGCTCAAAACCCTCGTACACATTTCCGATGATGAAGCACACAAAGGCAAACTGCAGCTCACCTGAGGAGAGACAAAATATAGGCAGTCTAGTACACATCAATTTGAATCATATGCTTTTTTTTGATGATTTTACGTATTATATCCAACATACCCAGCAGATTGAGGGGCTCCAGTTTGTGGTTGTTCTCAAGCACAGTCTCCAAGGCGTAGCTCAGGTCCATGCTGCACCTGGTGATTTCTGCTGGTGTGGCCCCCGGTGGGTAAGTCTTCTCTGGGATAACAGAGAAGCGTAACTCTGTCCCCTCCCTCTGCTTCATTCGTGGGAGCCGGTCAAGCCCTTCTTTCATACTCTGACAGGCTGTGTCGTTCCTCGGCTGCTCTGCCCTGTCTTTGGTGTGTCTCATTTGGATCTCTGGAATGACATCACTAAAGGCACATACTCGACCTGAAAGAGGCTGTAAATTAACGGCCACCTCCTCGCTCAGACGGTCAGTGAGGGACACCCACTTCCTCATCACCTCATAAGGATAGGGCCCCAGGAAAGGATCCAGGTCTCGCAGGTTCGCCCTGATCCGGTTCACCTCTTCCTCATCCTTTGAGGCTTTGAAGTCCAGATCTTCTTCTTTGGGATCCCAACTAGCCAATAGGATTTGTCTGGGTTTGAGATCGAGGAAAAGTCCTGTCTTTGGGCCAATTTCTCCTCCACAGCCTGGCGAGTTCACAGAGCAGTAGTGGAGGAAGTGCAGACCTGGGGGGATCATCTTCACACCCTTGAAGCGGGGGCCGACCATCCAACTCTTGCAGTCAATCCCTAGCTCGGTACCCTGAGGAACCCCCATTAGCACCAGGGTGGCTCCCTCCTCAAACAGCCTCCGAGCAACATCTGGATCCATGTCCATACTGTCGCTGGAGGCCATGTCAGCTTTGTGGAAGACTTCCTAGATTATTTGTCTGACTGATACACACTGAGCAACATTAATACTGACCTTCGCTTTTGACTGCTTCGTGAGATTTTCACATGTTCAGAACATCTCGTAGTGTTTCGTTTGAAGCGGGATGCTGTCTGTAGAAAGAAAATACACGGAATATAATCAAATATACTGGTCACAGAAGTCTGAATAAGTCGCTTATAATTGTACATTCCAATAACTATATTGATATTCATTAAACATGCTGCATACATTTACCAACGAAGCCCTCGGCTGCTAGTTGTCGATGTTTCGTGTCGTTGGAAATCGTTTGGTCGACGCTGTGCACCGTGAAATTTGCTCCGGACGGAAACAGTGCTACAGTAATAATGTTCCTCCACTGTACCAGGGAATTTTTGACAGAGTTTTTTTCTTCTAGGAAAATAATTTATTGCCAATAGGTATAATATACCCAGTTATAACTATAGGGTAGTGCTAACGATAAGGTTAAAGTAATATAAAATTTACATCTATTTAATATTCCCACCGGAAAGAGTGCTGGATGAAAAGTGTCATATAAAGTTTAAAAATAGTTAATTGGTCATAAAAAGTCACTGTATTTTCACTTCTATAAACAATAATAATAATACATTTTATTTAAAAGCGCCTTTCTCTATTTTTTTATTTTTTTCTTTATTATTATTATTATTATTATTATTATTATTATTATTATTATTATTATCATCATCATTATTATTATATTATATTGATTTTAATCGTTATTTTGGAACTACCTATTGTCTGTATTTTGTCTGTAATATTAACTCTTCTCATACAGTAGGCTTCCTTCTCTTCCTTTATGTCCTTTGTATAAGTCTATTTTCTGTCTACATGTTTAAATTTGAAAAGCAAAAAAAAAAATATTCAAAACAAAAAAAAAACCCACCTTTCTCAACACTCAAGGTCAGTTTGCAGAAAGATTAAAACACAATAAATAAAACAGTGTGATGAAATAAATAAAAACAACAAGCAGTGAACACCAAGTTAAAATGAAGCAGTGAAATTAGACAGGTAATGCAGTTTGAAACAGATGGGTTTTGAGTTTTAAATTGAGCAGGTAGTGAGTCAGAGTTTTGGATGTCTGGTGGGAGTGAATTCCAGAGTTGGGGAGCAGAGCAACTGAAAGCTCTGCTCCCCATGGTGCTGAGGCAGGCAGAGGAGAGGTGGAGGGAGGAGGAAGACCTGAGGGAGCAAGAGGGTGGCAATGTTTGGGAGATCAGACAATCTCAATGTTGGACATTTATTAAAGTAAGATATTAAAATGATAAAAAGGGTACTACCCCACATGCAATTAGAAATGAACACAGTACTATAAGTCAAATTGTGTTTTTATTATATTGCATATGATACAAAACATAACTGGCCGAAGAACATTTGATAACTATGCTGACATTTAGCTTCAGAAAATAAAAGTTGACTGTTTTATACCAAAGAAACTCTTGAAAATGTGCACACTCTCAAGATATTTGGTTTCAGATATTTTAGCTTATCCGTGGTTACTGTAGAAATATTCCATTACACAAAGACCAATGCTGACATGCAAAGTCTGATATGATTTAACACAGAAAAAAAAATCTGAGAACTTACACAGTAAACATTTATAACATTGCCTTTGAAAAAAGTTATCTAAACACAGTTGGCTAATGACTAAGGGTCATCCAGTGGCCTTATGAGAAAGCAGCGAGAGCAAGAGAGGTGGACAACACAGAGTTTCTACTTCTAGAGCGCCAAGACAGTCTGAAGTTTCTGCCAACAAGTAATAAGCGCCTTGATAACTTTAACCTTTAACCTTCTCTTCTTTAATCTTCTCTTCTTTCCTTTTATCTTCTTAGCAGCTGAACAAGAGGCCGTATTCCCCTGAAAGCAACCAGAATAAGTATTGTTATGCAACAATATCCATTTTTTCAGGTAATCAACCTTTATCTTCATATGTATTCTTATTTTCAGCACAAGAGGGGTGGTTAGGCCTGAGATATCCCTTTTCTCTGCTTGCAGTTTTATTTTGGGAACAATGAAAAACTAATTTCAGAACTGACTCAACCCCAAAGGAAGAATACACCCCTCTGTTGTCCTTTCCCTCACCAGATACCCAGGGCTGCAGTTGTGAGTGATGAGCTGCTCCATCCTTCCAAGTATCTTTTCCAGGTCAGACAGCTGCTTCCCACTCCTCTGACACTGTATCTGCTGTGTTGCACCATAGATGGAAATCAGGATGAGGCGTGCCTGCCATGGGACGGTATAGCCCAAAAAGTAAATAAAGCATATCCAGTAATACTTTAGGCTCATCATAATATTCTTGCAAATATTTTATGTAAGGATACCAATTCATGTGACAAGGTATTTTAAAAGGCGCAATAAATCAGTATTATGACATATTAGACTGACATCAGTTATTATTACCCTGTCCATGGTGCTGAAAGTGCACACACTGTTACACCTCTCACCTTTCCTGAGGGACAGATGTCTCTCTCTCTGGAGGTATTTACTGAGGCAGTCAAATTCTGCAGAAAGAACACACGTGTATCTGTTTGAAGAAATGAATTTGCCAGGCAGATTGAAAAAGAAGACAGTGGCTAAACACTGCATCAGTGCAGATGATGCTCAAGATTTGCTGCCACCAATTGATTACAGCTGCAACTGTGTCATAACATTAACTGACAGCATCAAAAAGTCCTCACTGACACACATAAAGGGCACAACACATCGCTTCTCATACCAGATTCTGCAGGTCAACGAATATGACCTCTCTGTAGGAGCCCAGTATTTCTGTGTAGTTACATCTGCGTTTACCACATGAGTTGGTCAACAAGAGAACCATCAGGACATTACGGAGTAGAGTTCCGGTCTGACACTACAAGAGAGATAAGGTTCAGAAAAGAAACATGTGAAAACTTCTGTAATGATGCAGTGGAGAACAAAACACACTGGATAGGCTATCATAGAATTTATGTAGAGGTGTAAACACCAACCCGATGTTCTAACCACACTTACCATTTATCATGTTCTTCTGCAGAATCCTCAGACGAGCAAAGCCATCAAAAACAATAAGGAGCTAATAAATTACTCCGGATCCCACCGTGTTCATTGTATCCAACCCTTATTTAATCAGTGTACTTTCTCTGGTAGATAGGGAAACCTAACTGCGGTCAAGCCAGCCTCCACTTCTGAAACGACAGTCGAGCCAGCCTCCTGTAATCTGTTGTGTGTGTTTAGAACAGGCGTTACGGTAATAGCGCGGAAACACGGATTTTAACTAACTGAATGATGATTTTAGATATTTTCTAAGTGAGATTATTAGGAAAAACCCAGTTTCCACGCGACTGATTTGAATTCAGACTGATAGTGGACAACCTCATGGTTTAATCTTGTCAATCACACCTCGATCTGATGTGTCATTTCAAAATAAAATAAAACATTTGAAATTTTTAAAAAGCGATAATTCTGGATACTTTCAAAGTGAGATTATTTTAAAAAATCCCAGTTTCCACTAACTAATTTGAGTTTAGACCATAGACTGTATAAAGTTCAGACTATTAGTGGACAACGTCATGACGTATTCCTGCCAATCACAGTTCGATCTGATTTGTCATTTCACATTAAGACTTGAAGATGAAAAAAAAGGAATAATTTATTATATTTTCGAAGTCAGATTATTTGAAAAATCTCAGTTTCCACTGACTGATTTCAGTTCAGACTGATCGAACACAACGTCATGGATTAATTATGCCAATCCCAGCTTGATCTGATGTGTAATTTGGGATATTTTTAAAGTTTGTTTTTTTGAAAGGTTTCAATGTCTTTAATTTTAGAATTACACATCAGATCGAATTGTGATGGGCAGGATTTAACCATGACGCTGTCTACTATCATAGTGAACTGAAATTAGTCAGTGGACACTTGGATTTTCCACATAATCTCACTTTGAAAGTATCCAGAATTATTGCTTTTTTAAAATGTATTTCAAATGTCTTTTATTTTTGAAATGACACATCAGATCGTACTGTGATTGGCATGATTACATCATGACGTTGTCTGCTATCAGTCTGAATTGAAATCAGTCAGTGGAAACTGTGATTTTTCAAAAAAAAATCTCACTTAGAAAATATCATAAATTATTCCCATTTTTTTCAAAATTCAAGTGTCTTTTAATTTTAAATGACAAGTCAGCTCTCCCTGTGATGGGCAGGATTAAACCATGAGGTTGTCTACTATCAGTTTGAACTGAAATTAGTCTGTGGAAACTGGGATTTTTAAAATAATTTCACTTTGAAAATATTATAAATTATTGCAATTATTCTAAATTTCAAATGTCTTTTATTTTGAAATGACGCTTCAGATCGAGCTGTGATTGACAGGATTTAACCATGACGTTGTCCACAATCAGTCTGAACTGAAATTGGTCAGTGGAAACTGGGATTTTTGAAATAATCTCACTTTGAAATGATCTCAAATCATCATTTATTCAGAAAATTTCAAATCTCTGTTTCTGCGCCATTACCGTAATGCCTGTTCTAAACGCGCACATACAGACTACACTTGAGGCTGGCTTGACCGCAGGGTAGATTTCCGATGTGGTGATGTTGCGGGGTTTCCAACATCACCAGAGTGACTGCTACTCCGATTTCTCTCCTCGTCATGGACAGTGACGCTAAGTTTAGGATATCACCAAACTCCAGTCTGATCAAGTCGTGGAAAACGTTTGCAATCAATCCCTCGCCTTTATCCTTTCGCTTTCTGTGGTAGAACGCGATACAGAGGAGTAGTGGGAAGAATGGGTGCAAATATAAAGAAAGGTTTTATTTAAAGCGCACTTGCACTTACAAAGAGATCTCATCTTAAGTCACAGAGGCTGTTATAGGAATGATTAAAGTATACAAGATAGTAAACAGAACTATAAACTAAAAGTGGCTTCAGCCAGACCAAAGGCTACAAAGTCACATGGGCATTAAATAAAGACAAAAGCTTCCTGGATTGGTGTGACACATTTGTTGGATCTAAATGTCAAAGAAATATCAGATCGCAGAGAATCAAAGTGGGCACTCTGAGTATTAAAGGAAATTGAGGTCAGGTCGGTATTTTTTATTTAATTTATTTTTTTTCAGTCTTGTATATCCAGGTGTTTTCAGAGGACAGCTGTATGGTAATCCACAGGATGCTGTCAGCTTCATCTGTGACCATTTACTGCTTAAAGGACAAACTCAACTCAACTCATTTTTATTTATATAGCACCTTTCATACATTCAATCATGCAAAAAGGAAAGTGTTATAGAATACTTAGAAATAAAATCATGACAATCAAATCAATAAAATAAAATCAGATTAGTATCAGAACAAATAAAATAAAATAATTATAATAAAATCAATAAAATAAAACCAGATAAATACCAGAAAACAAATACAAAAATAAAATAATAAGATATAATACAATGAAATAAATAAAAAATATGCTTAAATAATGGTCATAATGGTAATATATTGCAGTCCAGGGCTAAAAGGAAATTACTCCAAGTTAAAAGCCAGATTACAAAAGTGAGTCTTAAGTTTACTTTTAAAAACCTCCAGAGCTCACTGTTTTGATGTCCAGACTCAGAGGCAGAGTTCCACACATAAAAACAGAAAGCTCTGTGCACAACATTTAAAAGGGAAGCATTCAAGGACCTCAGTGATTGTGGTGGAACATAACATGACAGGAGATTAGTGATGTATGGAGGAGTAAGGCTGTTAAGAGCTTTAAATACAATTAAAATAAATCTATTCTATAACTAGCCGCATATAACATTTTAATGTTTTTATTACTTTTCTGGTTTTTGTTTTTAACTCTGTAAAGCACTTTGAATTGCTCTATGTATCAATGGTGCTTTATAAATAAACTTGCCTTGCCTTGCCTTGTCTCTAAAAGAGACAGGTAAGCAGTGCAGAGTTTTAAGAAGTGGAGTTATGTGATCTGTTTTCTTTGTCAGTTTTAAAACTCTGGCTTGTTTACAATGTGAAGCAAGGCAAAGCATTTAACTACACAGCTCCAAAGATAATACGCTGTGACCCCTATGAGGCTCTGCACCAGGGGGCTTCATAAATTTGGAATAGGCCATAAAGTTAACATTTTTTTCTGAGGTAATGGAAAAATGCAGTTTATTAGATGCCAAGTATTTCAACGTAATTCCAGTTAAATAAAAGAAAAACAGTAAATAACTTTGACATGAGAATTCATGTAATAAAAAATGAGTTTATTTTGACCACCAACAGAGATATGACAGTTAATAAGACAAACGATTAAATTCCTCAAAAACAGAATGAAGATATTTTATTTTTTGTTTGTTTTTTAGCAAAAGAGAAAACAGTCAATTACAACTGAAACTTCATACATTTAAAGTTGGGTCAAAATTACTTCAAATGTGGAATCAACCTCCTGTTTAGTGTACATCTCTCTGAAAAGAGGTTATCATTTTCACATCTTATGTTTTTTTTGTACATTCTGAAATACACCACTGTGATTTGAATGCCAACACAAATCAATGAATTGTTCTAGATTTAGTACAAATATAAAACAACAGAACTGGTTTCCCTCAAGTATTGTGTGGAAACGTACCACATGGACAAAAAGCCAAACCAAACCAGAGACCTGTGGGATCAAATTCCAAAAGGTTCTCATCAAATGGAATTACAGTTGATTTGCATGTTCATGAACTTTCACAGAACTCTGGGAATGGTTCTCTTTAGTAACACAGAGATTTATTTCAACAAAAACGGTTGCCTGGGTGAATCACTAGGTGCAGCTCTATGGCAGTGTTGCAAGGAGAAGTAAAGAAATCCTGTTTCATCTGCATTTGCTGGGAGGCATGTGGAAGACTGCAGCTGTGTAGATGATGCTGGTCTAGTGAGAACAAATTGAAATCAATCATAGAAAACTATATTTCAGGGGATATGCTTAGTAAACCAGTTTGAGAGACACATCATGTACACATTTGAGCACCATGGCAACTTGGAACTTTAGGTAATCTTCTCTGTGAGCCTTCTGGGGGCAGAGAGTAGCATGATTACATCAAAATACAATGAATTTCCAGACAGCAATGGACTTGGGGAAATTATTTCTAAGCAAGATAACGTGCATATTAAATCAAAGCCACACGTGGATGGCATACAAACAGAGTTATCTACTTTCTGGGACAGCTGAATAACACCCAGACCTTGATGTGTGTGAGGGCTTCAGAACTACAGACTGCTGTCTTCATTCTACTTGAAAGACAACAGACACAGTCACTTCAAACTGTAAGACTATTTACTAAAACAGGGTTACATGTGATTTGTGGTTTATATTTGTACTAAATGATACATTTTTAGAGAATTGTTTCACTTTAACGTCCTTTTTTTAATGTTGTTAAGTTCACACAGTTGGGTTCAATTTTGTAAAAAAAAAAAAAGAAAGAAAGAAAGAAAAACGTCAGTCTGTGTTTTTGTATCTGCCACAGATGGGCCATTTCATGTGGAGAACAACAGTCGAGCATGTCCATGGCTGCTTCCTGCCAGACTTGTGACTGCCAGGGCTCTCCAGGTGTTTCAAGTCCAAATTTTCAAGTCTTAAAAGGTATTCTTGAGCTTGCCGGCCACCCCCGCTAAGATCTCTCCTGTCTTCTTCTGCCAGTTCAGGACATGTTTGGACTCGGCGCACCACAGCTCTCCATGGCGGGGTTCAGCATTCTCGCACCGCTTGCGCACCTCTTCTTGTTGTTCCTGGCGGATTCAGAACATTGAGGTTGGGTACCCATGATGCAATGCACGCATGAGTCATACACTAACAAAGATGCAGAATTGATTATCTTTATGAATGAAAAATAATTGTATTTTGATAATAAGATCCTTACCTCTGTGCCATGCTGCTGCTCAAATTTGTGAAAGAAAGCCCATGCATCTCCAAGGTCTGGCTCAATCTTGACTGTCCTTAAGAACCACTCTCTGGCTTTGGTGATCTTGCGTTCACTCCAAAACAACCTAAAATGTGTGAGCGATATATTCAGAGATATAGGGGATATCACAAAACCAAGGTTAGAATTAAAAGCAAAGCTTGTTCCTGAGGTAACAGTATAAAACAGTGAAAAAAGTTCAGTCATACTTGGCCACAGCCAGCAAGACATGAGGATCGTGTTCACACTTCTTCAGAGCATCCACACTCTTAGTCTTCCTCTGAGGTCTGGCTTCCAAGAAGACCGCCTCAGCCCACAGGATACCTTGAAAGAAGGAGAGGGGAATGAGGTTAGACAAAACATTGAAGTTTATGGACAAGAAAATAAAGTAATGAGAAAAACATTTGCTTCTTCATGCAGCCCATATGATTCCACATTCTTTCTGGAAAGCATGATTATCCTGAGAAACCAGCTAATTCAGAGATACAGATCCATTGGACTTAATTTCTAAACTCAAAATAGAAAGAAAAACAAGACCAAAAACAAGACCAAAAAATGATACCAGCTGACATGGCCCTCATTTACCAAACGCATGTACAACCGAAAACAGGGTGTACGGCCATATCAGTACCTCTCAACTCTCCCGTGTGCACAGTTAACTCTATAGAATATATTGTTGGTGATTCAAACAGAAAAACAGAAACATGTCAATTCACCAGGGGAAACTGACTCAAACTTTTAGCGTTCGAAATAGGTTGGGTTTTTTTCCTTAGAAAGATGTGGTTGATGACAGGACTTACCATGAAGACGATTGTTTTACTCCTGATTAATTTATTGAACATTCATTCACGTGAGATCAAAACCTGTCAGCATGTCTGGAGTAATTAATAATTCATGTAACACTCTGGTTTGCCTCGTGCGTAATTGCGCACAAGCGATTTCTTGCCCAGGCAACGTGTGACAAAATGACCACAGTCAGAGTTAATTGAAAATAATTGGTAGGTTAACTACAGTGTGCGGTCTACGATATCTAATATTTGCCATCATCTGCATCGGACACAGGCGCAGGTTCATCTGTGCCCCCTGGGACCCGACGCAGACCCGGTAAGTGCTGCTGCTCCCCACTTACAGTATAAAGGGACAGTTCCAGGCTGGGATCTCCAGTGTAGATTGTTTTGAGAGCGACCACATGTTTTTTTTATAGCGATCTTAAGGTCTGCAGTTTTTTCCCCCCTGAATATAAAGAATTTCTCATATTAAAGCCTCTAAAAGTTTTACATCATGGATGAATACGTTTCTTTTTTATCGAAGGATTTATAAATCAAATGGTTAAACTTCAGCTGGAGTTCAGATTTCATCCCATGCTGCTGCAGTGACTTTCATCCAGACTAAGTATTTCTGACTCCCGTAAAGCCTCTTTTCAGGCTGCCAAACAACACAGTTGTATGTTTCTACCTCCGTTGCTATGGTGTTGATCTCCAGATCAGACATGTTTCCTGTTTTTTTTGCCGTACAGCATCCCTCAATGTCAAAATTCTATGGGGGATCCCAGCTGAACTGTGAATAATTAGGGGCGTGATATTGAAATGATGCTGGGATCGGTCAGATACGAATGTTTCATAAATCACACGCGTGTCCTGTTGTAAGACCAATTCTGCACTCAGATCTTCACCCGTTTTCACACAAGATTGATACATGAGGCCCATTGTGTTGATGAAAATGTATACCCAACAAAAACCATACAAAACTCTGTCTTATCAAAGTGGAGCAGCTTGGTTTTCTAGAACCCTTTTCTTAGTTTGAAAGTGGGGAGGGAGGGGGTGCGCAAAAAGAATATATGCTCACCTGAATTGGGACACTCCTGTAGGGCTTTTGCCATCAGTGTGTTGGAGATGTTCTTCAGCCCGGCCCTGAACTCTAGACGCACTGACTCCAACCTGATCAATAGGACACACAGATATGGAGGCACAGATTCCGACATTGAGACCCATTGTTAAATCTTTTAATTTTGGGTGATGGTTGGGCTACTCTTGAGTTTTAATTTGACATCAATCCAAGCCTGGGCTGGGTGCTCTTTCCATAGAAACATAACTGCTGAGTTAGTAAAGCTATCTCCATCTTTCCTACTTTAGCATCCAAGTCGCCTCCTACTCAGTTGTGTACTTTCTTACCAAAGCTCAGCGCACTGGGGGTTCTTGAGTCGGGCTTTCTCCAGGATTGCCCTGGCTCTGGTGAGCTGTCCTATTCTCTCCTCGAGACGAGACAGCAGCAACCACAGGGACACTGAGTGGGGACACTTTTTCAACTAGAGCAAAAAAACAAGTCATAGGATTAGAGCGGTTAGGACAACACAAACATCACCGAAAATCAAACTTCCTTGCTTTTATGCTTATAACAATACCTAATCAAACACTCCCCCTGACTCACCCCTTGGTTGTACGCCTCTCTGGCCTTGTCCATGTTTTCACATTGCTCTTCTATCTGGCCTCTCATCATCCAAAGCTTGGGGAAGTCCTCGTAGTGTTTCAGGGCTTCTGTGCACAACTCCTGTGCAGCCTCTATGTTTCCCAACACCCACTCCAACTTCACTGACTTCATGAATACCTGTAAGTGTCAAAAAAAAAGCATGCAAATACCTTAGCAGGTTTCAAAGTTGTGAAAAAGCATCTTCATAGTGCATGGCCAAAATTCTTAACTGCTACATTAACACCGTAGAGATGTTTTATCAGACAAGACAATCAGTTCAGCCATCATAACAACAGGCCATCATTGTCACATGTCAACAAACACAATAGAGATAACTACAGGGACTGATAGACAGAGTTAAGAGCCGACTATGGTGTAGTGTTTTAAGGTGATGGAAATCTACAAGCCTGAACCTGAGAAAGACAGCATTCCTTTTGAAAACAGAAAACACAATTTACTACAACTTGCACTTAAATATGAAGAAAACAAGGCTCAAATCTCTGTTCATACAAACATTACGTAAGGAAAAAACTTCTGCACCAGTACAAAGGGTCATGGGAGGACAGTTTGAGAGCAAGAGAACAGTACAGTTCATCTGAAAGCAATCTTCCCCTGCTGAAAGGAACAAAGGGGAAAAAGTTGAAGTGAAGTGTTTGTTTCATAAGTGTTCAAAGGACAGCTTTTGTTGTAAAAACTCTTTCCAGTTTGTATCACAATCCATAATATTTACTGTGCTTGGACATTATGAAGAATGTTTTCATTTACTAACAATAACCTCTCAGGCTGGGGAGACCACTTTTCAAATTGAATCCAGCAGCTCAGTGGGTTTGTGTTTATCTTCTATTTAATTACAAGAAGCCAATGATGGTTTGAAATCTACCCGTCTCTATTCCCCTGTTTCACTTGTGCACTCACCCTGGCTGTCGGGGCGCTGCTGCGGGCTTTGGCCAGCAGTCGTCGGGCTCTCTCATATTCATTATTCTCAGACTCCAGCTTGACAGCAGCCAGCCAGATCTCTTCACTGTTCGGGTTGGCCTAGGAAGGAAAAATAAAAAAGGGGCGAGAGAGAGAAGAAGTGTAGGTTGAGATGTGCATAAATAAGGCAGGGGATGACAGTTAGGGAAAAGCTGCATGAAAAAGTAGGAGATTGGGAAGCGTCATCCTCACCTGGAAGGCCAAAGCGAGGATACTTCTGGCTGCAGGCACATCCTCAGCCAGCCACTTCGATTTAGCCCCCATCAGCCACAGGACCTCTGCTTTGGGACAGTGAGCGACCGCCCTTTGGAGCAGGTTCTCCAAAGACTCCCTGAGAGATGTAGAAGGAAATAAGGGAGATGAAAACAACGTTAAATCAGATGTTTATTCAAGTGGTTCATAAAAGTATGGATAAATGTGGATGTAGAGAACTGATGTTTTCTAAGGTGAGAAATCAATTTTGGTCACCTGGTGCCGTTACTTTTCTCGAAGTAGGCAGCTCGAAGCCAGACACTTTTCTTACTGGGGAACACTTGCAGAGCGTGAGCATAGATAGCCCTGGCACACTCCAGCGCTCCATGGGAAACACACTGAAACATGACAGACAGGCACCGAATTACTTCAAACAGAATGATCACTCTAGATGTCAGTGTTTAAACTCGGCCTGTGTAACATAAAACCCAGGTATCAGTACTCACACTATCTGCATCCTCCATCCAGGTGTGTTTGCAGTCCTCTTCTTCAATTCCAATCCCAATGACTGCTCTTATCACGGCCTGGCAGGTGGCGACACTACCTGCTTTGTCACACTCCTCTGCATCCTGCAGGACAAAGCAAATAGGAGATATGGGTGACACGCAGAAGAAGGAGAAAGCAAAGAGAGTAGAGGGAAGAAGCACTGGTCCTATGAGTGAACTGGCTTCGGCATTGGTTACCTCACGACAATTCCCTTAGACTTAACCAGAGGCCAGATTAGCTAGGTAGAGATTAGGGATTCCTGCAAAAGGCGTGTGATTGCAAAATAGGGTTGCAAAATTCTGGGAATTTTCAGAGTTGGAAACTTTCCATGGGAATAAACAGGAATAAACCAGGAATTTACTAAATTGAAGGTTGGCTCTTAATAGGGAATTTAAATATTGTTGGGGAAAATATATTTTAGCATAATCTTGACCAAAACAACCAGATTTCATGCAAGTACAGTTGAATATCTATGCTATTCCTCAATCACATGCACATAGCACACTGCTTACTGCAGGGCTATTGAGACCATGCCCCCTACATGCACTGTGCATTCTTCCATCACATGCACAGATGATTTCTAGAATCTTGGACCACACTTTTGAGCAGAGAGCACCAGACTATTGACGCCACACATTTGAGCCTGTGGACTACACAAAGTGAAATAAGTTTTGATGATATTATGTGGTGATATATTTAACAAATTGGATGTAATGTACTAATGTTGATCTTAAAATTATCCAATTTAATTGTATTATTTTGGATGGATGTCTGCTTATAACAAAACAAATATTTATGCTTGGCTATGATACCTTTCCATTAAATTACCCTCAATTCATTCCCATTCATTCCCATAATTCCAAAAAGTTCCCATGAAAAGTTTATGATTTGGAATATTTCCAAAATTCTGCAGCTTCACTTCCAATGGAAATTTACCGGAAACTTTCGGGAAATGTTCCACCCCTTTGCAACACTATTGCAAAACAACTGCAAATTGTACCAAATGAAATATCCCTCAAAGCTTCTGCTTGCTTTTTGTTGGACTGAGATGAAGTAGCACAGGGCAACATTGCCAAAAAACTCTGGCACACTATCAGAGCTGACAAGCCTATGATGCAGTCTCTACGCATTCGATAGAAAGAATCTGTCATGTTTTGACATAATGATTTATCTGTTCATTCAGAATGTTAATGATCCAGCTGAAGAAATCCTACAGCTGAATTAACCTACCCATCACAACTGACATTATTCAGTGAGTTTACTTCAGCGTCTAAAATCATTGCTGATGCGCTAATTGCAGAATCAATCCATCAAAAATCAGAACTACTTTTTTTGAAGTTTGCTCATTAAACGAGCTTGATTACATAAAGAAATATCAAATACAAGGTTTTGTTTGAGTGAAAGAGTGATTCTGCACAAACCAAAGAAGCCACAAAAGCACACCTGAATCCACTGCTCTCTGTTAATCTCCACACCATTGGCGCGCAGAGACGTGATGGCTCTGTCAATGATCTTGTCCACCATCTGCGTGTTGCCATTAGCCTCCTCCAGCTTGGCGGCGGTGATCCAGATGTGGCGATCTGTGGGAATGTTCTCTCGAGCTTTGTTCAGGACACGGCGGGCGTTCTCATACGTCTCTAACCGGGCCAGGGCCAGCCACAGCTAGAGAGGAAGACACAGAGAGGGGATCGAAATGTTGCATTGCAGTTTGGACAACCTGTTAATTCTTTATGCTGATCAAAATATGATGGGCGTACCTCAACGCTAGTCGGGCAACACTCCACGGCTCTGCTCAGCATGATCCTGGCATCCTCTGGCTCCTCAAGCTCCACAGCTGTCTTCCACAGTCGAACAGACTTGGAAACATTCTCCAGGGCTAAACAGACAGTGACACTACAGTTCAGACATTTCATAGCTTCTCTTATTTACAACAGTCAGCTGGTTGGCGCCCCAGAAGTCTAAAACCTTGCACCTTGCTTTTGCATGCTCTCTGATTCACCAATAGGACAAAATGGTCAATACTAGAAATATACTCACACCTAAATATTTATACTGGCAACACTTCATACATGGTGGCAAAATAAGGAAATGGAGACACCTCAGATTTCAGTTAACACACCCCAATGAAAATTACCAGCATATCCTGCAATTATAGAAGGGTTTCAAAGTGTCTGTGTGGGAAGGATAAGTGTTGTGTATTAAATGGAGGAAAGTAGTGCAAAAGAAGCAGAACATGTCCAGGCAGATTGAGCTCTTCCAAAAAGGAAGCTCCCCCTCCAGCTTTGTCAGTGGGGTATGCTGCTGGGAAATATCCATGAGCGTGTCTGTGTGTGTGTGTGTGTGTGTGTGTGTGTGTGTGTGTGTGTGTGTGTGTGTGTGTGTGTGTGTGTGTGTGTGTGTGTGTGTGTGTGTGTGAGCATTGACATGATGGTTCAAATTGGGTTTCTGGCCTTGATAAGACGCCAGAGCAACAGCTGCCAAATGTAACCCTTATGAAATCTGGTATGAGTGCCTTTAGGAGACAGTGGACAGATGGAGGCTTGTTGTGACTTCTTGCAAAGCAGAAACAAGAGTTTCTTCCTTTTGGCTGGAAGCACAGACAAATAACTAAGACGGCACACACTACGGATTAGAACATAGCAGCAACCTGTCAACATTTTCACTTTTAGATTTCATACATGACAATAACTGTGCAAAGAAAAAAGAAACGCGAGTCAAAAGCATCACAAGACAAAGTTGTAATTGCTTTCTTATATGTGAAGTTACGAATATATATGGAACCCTTACCCTTTCTGAGGACTCGTTTCTTTGCCCTGACGTCCGTCTCCAGCTCTGCCGCTCTGATGTAGATGCGCACCGACTGCGGCAAGTGGCGGACAGCCTGGGCTACGACAGCTTTAGCTGTGTCGCCGGGCTGGAGCCTGGCTGCCTCAAGCCACACATCCTCACTCTGGCGGACACAGAGAGATGTTTGTATCATGAGGAGGGCATCTGCTGGCTTAGCTACAAGCAAACTAGTGTTAAATGCTGATTCCTGAAAACAGCAGTGTATAACAACAACTAACCCCTTACTCCAATCTATAGTGCGGACCAGAGAACACATATGTATAGCTGGCTCAGGCTTGAACCAGCTCTTAGTTATGCTGCTATAGGCTTAGACTGCTGGGCAAACTGGCGCACTGACACACTTGGATCCTATCTCACCCCCTTCCCCCTCATCACTTACTTTAACTCTGCCTGTCCCACAAGTTACTAACCATAGACCTTTCTGGAGTCCCTGAGCTCCATTGTCTCGTAGTCTCCTCTGAGCTGCTGTAGACGTCCTCCTGCTGTGGATGTTCCAGACTCCAGCTGAGATGGACGTGGTGGACTCCAGTGGCAACAGCTTCTACTACTCGTCTCATCACTATCACCGCTCCCTCTATCTCTAATTCTCCTCTATCCTTCTTTCCAGCCCAACTCGGTTGAGGCAGATGGCCGTCTGACATGAGCCTGGTTCTGCTTGAGGTTTCTGCCTATTAAAAAGAAGTTTCCTTGCCGCTGTAACTAGCTAAATATTGCAAGGTGCAATGCTCATGGTGGATTATGGTGGGGTAAGACTGAGTCTTATCCTGTCTTGATGTTGGGTCTCTGTTCATAATTTAACATAGAGTGGTCTAGACCTGCTATGTTTGTAAAGCGTCTTGAGATAACGTTTATTGTGATTCGGCGCTATACAAATAAAGATTGATTGATGTATAAACACAAAGAGTAAGTCATCCTTTACCTTAGCACACATCTCTGTGCCTTTCATGATCAGATTCCTGGCCACCTGCAGTTTGCCGGTCACCTCCTCCAGCCTGGCAGAAGCAATCCAAGCAGGCGGGTGATGAGGATTGGTCTCCCTCACTGATTTCAGCAGCAGACGAGCCTTCTTGATGTCACTGCACAATCAGAGCACAGATTGAACCATCAGACACACATTAAAAAACTAGCTCATAATAATCTAGAAACTGATTCTCATCTACGTCCGTACCTGATGTCTCCTCCGTGTGTAGGGATCATTGAGTTGAGATCTGTCAGGTAACCCTTGGGGTCCACCACTGTCTGTCCGCTCACTGAGTCAGACACCTGGAGGTAAATAAAAGGCAGACACAGGTAACAGTTAATGTCATGTGTATCAAGATAACAGCAGCTTTGTGTGAATGATAGAACGGGGTTAACAAAGGTTATTACCTGGCTGAGCCTCATGTCCATGAGTGTGTTCCTGGCCTGGCCAATTTTCCTCATGTCCAGCTCTCCTGTTCCTGGTGTCATCAAGCCTGGGGTCATGCTTCCTGGGTAAGGTGTGTTCAGACCTCCCAGCTAGTAAAGGACAGAAATGACAGTAATGGAGAAGAGCATTATACTCTTGAGAATAAAAGGCTGCAGGAAGACAGACCTAGATCATATGACACTTTTTTTTCGCCACTGCAAAGGATAACCACAGTGTAGAGAACTCAGTGTTAGAGCTTGCTTGTTTCCAGTGATACCCTGACTCCTGCTGGTGCAGGATGAAACTACAATCGTTGTTATGAGAGATGTCAGTTTTCATCTGGATGATAAGAGTATGCGAATAAATGATCGCACGCAAACTGACCCCTTGCAGAGGATCAACAGTAGTGTTCTTGTCTCCGCTCTGCAGGTGTTTGGAGAAGAAGCTGTCGGGAACAGGGGTGAGTTTCTCATAGCGGGGATTTCTCTGGCGCTTGTTCCTGGCATCTCCCACCTCAGGGATGCTCAGCCACTCCTCCTCCGACACCTCTGCCAACTTTCTCTGTGAACGGGAAAATGATTATGTTATACAAAATGTTAGAAAGTGTAAGAAGAACACTGTGGGGACTAATTGAACAACATAAAAGATGAAAACAGAAGCAAAAGTTTGGCGTCTTTTGTTGAAACATTTACCTTTAGATCTGAGAACTGCTGCTGGATTTTGGGCCGCTCCATACGGTATTTTTCAATTTCTTCCTTTTCTCTCAGCTCCCTGAAAAATACACAGGAAGAGATACAGAATGACACCCAGCCATAGTGTCAATTGCACTGGATTTCCCAATGAGTTTAAATTAATGCAGAGCGCAATAAACACTCAAACATACTGCGCGAGCTTAAGAGAGTAATGTTAGTTTCTAAATTTCCATTAGCAGATTCTACACAAAACTTAGTCTTAAAGTTCAACTGTCCACTAGTGTTTCAGTGGGAATGAACTGTTCGCAGACAAAAGGTCCTGTGCAGAAATAAAAGGACAAATTGCATCAGTAGTATTGTATCGCAAGGTTAGCTTTAAACCTAAGTCTCTAAACAAAAATCAGCAACTCACAGAAAAGGACTGAAGACTAAAAGTCTTTAATCACTACCCACTTGCTGCAATTAAGGCCTCCAAAACGAGCCATTACCCCCAGACGATTGGTTCTGAGGTTGCTTATATTCAATTAACTAGAAACACTTTTAGTAACCTTCTTTCTTTGCGCCTTTCATCCATCCTCTTGTCCAGTGCTGCATATATAGCATCTGCTTCTTCATCATCCTTCTCGTAGGGCCCACTGGAGAACAAGCTACCAGCATATCCATTGAACTGCAAGACAATAGTCATAATAATGTGTTAAGAACGCATGAAAAATTCACATGTATAGTATTTATGTATTTAATTCAGATTTAGTCCTTTCAAACAGCCCAGAATAAATAAATATCAAACAAGAGGCAAACAAAGTCCGATCATTGGCACCTCATCATAGTTAGTGTCGTTCAAATCTTCTTCGTCTTCTTCCTGGTTCTTTTTCATTTGGTCCCCAACCGTTCTTTTCCCCGGAGGTGCATGTCGGTCATCCACTGGATCGTTGGCATCACGAGCAGGACCGATATCAGATCGGGTGGTGAAACCAGTTGCACTGTAGGGAAGTAATTCATTTGGATGTTACATACAAGATTAAGGTAAATTTCTGGTAAGTATGACTTTTAACATAATGCAAAATAAACTGGACTATTTTTCAATCAATCAATCAATCAAGTTTTCTTTATATAGCACCTTTCATACAAATCAAATGCAACCCAAAGTACTTTACAGCGATTGAAAAACCAGAAAGAAGCATAAATAAAACAATGACATATTAGGGGAAAATAATAATAACAATAAAAATAAAAATTAAAATAGCATAAAATAAAGAGACTATTGCCACCAACAATAAAATATGTGTAATTAAAATAAGTAAAAAAAAAATGGCAAGACATATTAGGGGGAAATAATAATAATAATAATAATAATAATAATAATAATATTGTAATGTATATAGTATAGTAATAATATATAATGAAATTAGTTAAAGCATCAAAATTAAGAATACAAATAGTTAAAATAAATAGATTTAAAAAGGGTAAGGATAAGAGTTGAAAATAAAACTAAGGCTAAAAATATCAATAAAACTGAGTAGATAAATAAAATAAATAAATGAATAAAAATAGAATAAGATAATAGTTGAAATTACTAAAATAATAAAGCAACATTTAAATCAATATTACAGTAAAATGTAATTAATAAAATTGTTAAACCCTACATAAAAGCCAGACTTAATACGTTTTTAGTTTACGTTTAAAAGTCGTTTTTAAGTCTGATTGGAGGTGGTTGAGAACATTGAAGTGGTTGAGTATAGAACTTGTGTTTTTAGTTTGACATGAGGACCAGGACTAAACCAATTCATTCAACCAAGGATAACAACCTAGCTTGTCGCACGTTAAACTATCAGCAGAAGTGAAACTGATATAGGTCACCTAATGCTTCAATAGGATTTGATTTTATTATATATCCCTTATGTAATTAGAAACATACAACATATTTCAGTGCACAACATGTAGCTGAAACACGTCTTAGTAAACAGCTAATAGCAACTACTTATAGCATGCTAGCAAGCTGAGTTAGCTTACCCTCTGCCCAGACCGGGGACGTAGCCGAGCGGAGCGGGCATCCCCAGGAACGGCTTCTTCTTCTTCCCCATGAGTGGAGAGGCGAGGGGCATGATCGGGGGCACGCCGCCAACCCCCGCGGCCCCAGGCCCTCCAGCAGACGCTTTGGAGACAATTTTGGGCGCTTGTTTTCCCGAAGCGCTCGCCATGGTTGCTGCTCGCACGTCGAAGAAGCAGCTAACTGCCGGATAAACAACAGCGGTACTTCCGGTACCAGCTGACGTCGACCTTCTCGAAACGTCTGGTGGTGTTTGTAACAGCGCCCCCCATCGGACAGGAAGGTTTGCTTAATGATCTTGGATCAGATGTTTATTTTATTCAAAATGTTGATTAAGATGGTGTAACGTTCTTATTTGTCATAACTCGAGTTGTGACTGAGTAACTTAAACTTGCAGGGGTTCTCAAAGTGGGGGTCAGGACCCCCTGGGGGGGTCGCGAGACACAAATGGGGGGTCGTGAGATGTCTTCCAAAATGTTTTTTTTTTATCTTAATTACCTAAAATTAGTACATTTTACTCATTAAAGTAAAAAATATCGACAAAAATAGTAGCTAACCTTGAAATTAAACCTTGAAAATAGAAAATGTAATGAGTTTCCTGCCTTTCTTTGTTGCCAGATGACTCCTAAGTTTAGGGTTAGTGAACAGTTAATTATCAAAAGCATCAGTAGCAGTAGGTTAATCTATAACAGCACAGGAAACACAGCCCCATGCTCATATAGGTAGGCTAATTTTCTACAGACCATCCAAATGAAGCCACATGAAATCACTTCGAGGGACAGTGGGGGTCGCAAGTCTTTGGCACCAATATTTTGGGGGTCACAGGCTGAAAGGTTTGGGAACTCCTGACTAAAAGGATTGCTTTTTGATATTTATTGTCTTTCATACTAGTATCAGTATTCCACAGAAGCCACCAGAGGGCACTGTATCCCATAAAATAAAAGGCCTCAGACACTCAGATACTGTAATCAATTATATTTAAAGTGGGCCCAAAGGCTTCGTACTCCTAAGTTAACGCCATTTTTCATGTTTCTAAATTTTATAGCCGGAGATGACTTTGAGAGATTTTCATTTTAAACACCCCAAGAAAGTTCAGCTTTTCTTGTGCTGTTACTTCATGCTCCATGTGCATATTTATGGCATTAATATTTTACTATGAATACATCAGACTAGTTTTATGTAATATCCCATCTGTCCTTTTCTCAAGGACTCTGATGCAACTTGCAAATAATAATTAATTAACTGCATTAATTTTATCCAACAGTATGATATGTCCAACGTTCTTTTTGTAAGACTTGATCAAATCACTCATGTCAGTCAAGATATCTCTGAGGTTTCAGAGCAACAGGACTGATCAGTTATGTATCTTTTTCTCTTTGTGTCTAATATAAGTCTATCAGTGGAATCATTTGTCTTATTGCCCTTAATGTTTATGCCTTGTGTTCATTATTAGATGTTCAACCCTCCATAAATTTATATAACACCTGAAACAAAGCTATTTAATTTCCTCCCTGGACTGCCTGTCATAAATAGACCTGTGACCCTAATCATGCAATGGGACTGTGCACAGACATTTGTTTAGAGAAACAGCCAGGCCCTGAATTTCCATATTGCCCAATACAGACAAACTTTCCCATGATTCTCAGGTTGTTAAGAGGAGTAAGGGATTTGAAAAAAATCAGTATAGTGTGTATTAGTGTGTATGTTTCATCAGGTCCAACTGAAGTATACTCTGAGGCTCAGTAGGTTTTACAGTTTGATGAAGTGTTTAGGTCATTTCCTCAGAGAGCATATTCAGATGCATAGAGCTGATAAGCCATATGTTTATGTGATTTAGGATTAATTCTGGCTGACACGTTAATGTAAGAGCCATAAGTTCTCTTGAATGATGAGGTAAAATATAAATGTTGGGAGTCTATATTCAGGCTTGAGACAGGAGACTGCAATAAAGGTAATTACAGTCTTACATGACATTTCTGGGTTTCATCCCCTGAGATGAAGTGAGGCCATACGTCAATTAGTTTCAAACACATTTTAACATAACCCGCAGTCTGAGCCTCGGCCCAGGCCTTTACATTTTTCTTCATTTACATCGCCTGGAGGGCAGACATTATTTCACTCCTGGGAGAAGACTGTTATGATGAAAATGGACTGTCAGGCACATTAGAAGATGTATAGCTCACAGAGCCGAGGGCCAATTTAACCACGAGGCGTAGCTAGAGCCTTGATTTCATCTCCTGCACACAGCCTCTTTTACTTTCCTGGGATTATTTCATTTGAGTGAAAATATTTTATAATCATGTATAGAAACTGACATTATTTACAGCTTGAATTTCCATCATCTGTCTATTCTAATAAAGTAAAAGGCTGTAAACTCAACCACTGATTACACGCCGGTGTGCAAATCATAGCTGACCCAAGGATGAGCCATCCAGGTCAGTCTCATTAGAGATAAATAAATCATTAGTGATACAGGCCAATGTTAACAATAAGAAAATCCTTCAGCACACATGCAGTCCGCTACTTAATTTGCACAAAGATGGGTTGATTTATCTCTGCTGTGACCAATATATCAGCAACAACCACAATGAAAAATCCAAATGGCAGAAACACTGTGAAAAACATATATTTTGGTGACTAACATTTCATTTTAATCAGCACAAACACGGTCAGCAGAAATCTTCTACACATCAATGTAGGACATTACAATCTGCAAGTCTTGTACCAGTGTGAGCCAAAGATATCTTATATCCGCTGGGCTGGGGGGTCGTGGAGGCTGACTGAGTTACTGCGGTCTCGCCACAGATCATAACCATTCCCTTTGATGTGCAGCCATAAAACGTTTGGCAATGCTGTGTGTAAAAGCAGCCGTGAGCTGGAAACAGACAGTGGAGTGAAGATACTCCAGTTTATCCAAATAAAACTCAACTCAAAACAGGGTCTGCCACAAATACCCATGGGTTATTCAAAGTGATGCTTGCATCTGATTTCAACAGTTTTAATATTTTTTTTCTTTTCAAAGCGAGTGTCAGAAATGTTAACAGAATGAGGATTATGATTTATTGTCAATTTGTAGACTTTAATTGTACTGAGGGTGGAAAATAATGATTAATCAGATTAAGCAATGAGTGTAATTTTTCTATGTGAGCAAATCTGAAAGACAATCATTCAACAGTTACGATTATTTCTTTTTAACAAAGACTAATCACTTCATTTGAAAGGAATTGCATCTTGGCTGAGGAAAAACAACAAAATGAATTCCCTCATTTTGTGAATATTACTTTAACTTTGATAAGAGAGACAAGCTGCCGCATGAGTAAATGTATAATTGGTGAATTTAAAAGTGCTTTAACAAGTGGAAGTATATCTGTGAAAAATGTGTGCATATTCCATGCAAACATGAATAAATCTGCATGAACTCATTTGTGTGTGCAACCAGTTTGCATGGATGCATGACTCCGTTTCATCTGTTTGTTCAGTGCATATGACACAAGATAGAAGGGAGGACCACTGGACTATCCGTCCTATCTGTCACACCAGATGTCCACAGCGGGATGATGAATGTAGAAGAGGAATGTAGGTGGAGCTGCAGGGATACAGAGGATGAAGTCTCAAAGCATCCTGGAAAATAACATAATGTCACATTTGTAGTCCGCTGACTGAGAGAAATGTGCCGTTAGCATGAGAGAAGCACAGGAGAGATATCTTGGCATAACAGGTTTATTGATATCCTTTCATGCATCACCTACAAACACACACCTATACACACATACAGGAACACAGACACGTCATTCATGCTGCCTGAGCTGCATTGTGAGTTAATTTTAGTTAATTATATTCAACAATACAATGTGGGGGAAGGAGAAGTGGCAAAATGGGACACAAACACCATTTTTCTCTATTACACACACATGCTGGACTCAATTAGCATCTTTTGGTTGAAAGTGGTCTGAATTCATACATGGAAGAAAGTTCTGTGAGGATTAATGGTCTAGTTAGGACTGATTATGGAGTGTGTGTTATTGTGAGACAAAGGGAAGTGTCCTTGACAAAGGACGACAGTAAATTGCTATTAGAGCCTTCCTTTAGGAGTGGCCAACCAGATGCAGTTTCAGCAACAGATGCTTGAATGGATCGTCATTGATCCACAACAAAGCTCCATATGAGGAAAGTCCATTAATAAGTCCAGGGAGGAATCTGGGACACTGAAGGAAAGAGAAAACGGATGCTTGATTTTAATATTTTGAGGACAGATGTGACAGATGTGGGTCGGTCAAATTGGTAACCCCTTGAACATGTTATGCAGTAATAGGTTAGCTTTGAGTCTCAGGGACTTGTACAATGATAGATTGCTGACATACAGTACTTCAGCGTGTACTTCACTTTTTACTTTGTGTCACATCATTCCCCTGCTGCCAGTTTTGGAGGAAGACAGTGACTTTGGTGAGAGGCATCAGTTTTCAAAGATGAGACTCCAAAAAAGGATAAAAGATGATGCAACCTTTTTTTTTTTTGGTTCTTTTTTACCTCCAGAGTTTGCTAGTTTCATGATCTGTGGTTTTTACAGGGAGGGATCATTTTTCGGTCTAGCCAGTGGATGTTTTTTCAAAGGTCAGTGTGGAAAGAAGTTATTACTGTTTGATTTTAAAGCATCCGACTTAATCCAAAATGACGGGGTTAGAGATGCTCAAAATTGCAGTAAAAGAGCACTAGTGAAAAAACGTAATCTGGCATAGTGTACTGCCATGATATTTTCAGTGTCCCTTGACGGAACATCTCTTGAGCTATTCTGAGGGAATGAAACAACTTTTTTATAAGAATTAAAAAAAAAGCCATTCCCTTATTTGGGGTTTCAATTATAGTGGTTCAGAGCAATGATCCAAAATTTTCCATAAGTGTTAACATGTTGTGACCTGATGAATGCAGTGCCCACAGCATATTATTCACAATTTATTCATTCTCATCAAACCATTCAGTGACCCTTGGTGCCCTCTGGCTGAGGTCACTCTCACTCTGATAGAGATCACTCTCATCAGGATATAAATGTCTCCCCAAACAATTTAGATAATAACTCAGAATACATTTGTATTGATTTACAGCAACCTTTCCCTCCGAGGAGACAGGGGAAAACCAAGCATGCTGGGAAAACGTCCCCCACAGCTTGACAGAACTGCTGGACTTCCTCTCTGTAGGGTCAAGCATTCAGGACTGGAATATCTTACAATGCAAATGCACTTAAGTTTAGTGTGCTGCCATGATATTTTCACATGATGGAATATGACTCAATTGAGCACATTATGTTTTTGTGTTTTCTGCACCAGTATCTTAATCTGGATTCTATGCTACTCTTATCCATCCGTCCATAATCTATACCGCTTATCCCGTTTGGGGTCACAAGGTGGCTGGGGCCTAGCACATCCGTCATTGGGTGAGAGGTGGGGTACATCCTGGACAGGTCTATCACATGGCTGACATATACACAGACTAACATTTATCCTAATGAGCATGTCTTTGGATTGTGGGAGAAAGCCAGAGTACCCAGTGGAAACCAATGCATGCTCAACATATGAACGCCACAAAAAAAAGGCCAGCTTTAGGATTGTATGAAGAATCTTTTCATGAACAAACAGCACTGACCACTACAATGCCAATATCAACCTATGTGAATTTGTATTTGAGACCACACATGTATGGACGCTTCTGTACAACTTTAATTCCATTAAAGTTGGGAACTGTGAGCAATGTTGATAAAAACAGAATTTGATGATTTGCAAATAATTGAAACCCCATATTTAATTGAAAAAAATATATGGGCTATGTAATTAGTTGGGAGATGTTTTTTAAGCATTAAACACATTTCCCTGTCCCAACTGTTTTGAAATGTGTTGCAAGCATCAAATCTAAAATGAGCACTTATTTTCATTGAAAGAACAACACTTGATTTGTTGTTTTTGTGCTATTTTCAATTAAATATGGGCTTTGAATGATTTGCAAAACATCAAATTCTGTGTTCAACATTGTACACAGCGTCCCAGCTCTTATGGACTTAAAGGTTGTACATTAAATTTTTCAGATTGCCATAAATACTCAATTATAATTCAGATTCAGACAACTTTATTGATCCCAAGAAGGGCAATTCATTTATAGCTTACCATACAACAACCATACAACATTTAACATGTACCGCACAGCACCGGGTCTGTACATGAGACTAGAGGGTCTGTGGAGGACAGCAACAAGTTAATGTAATAAATAAATAAATACCAGTAAGATACAACAACGATTAAAAGACAATATAATCTCTTGTCATACCATTGTTATTAAAAATGACTAAAAAGACTGCCGTCTGAGTTTAAAAGCTTGATAGCAGACGGGATAAAATATTTTGAATACCAATTAGTTCTCCTCACGGGTGCAGTACAAACTTCGTACAAAGGACATAAACTGGGGGTTTTGTTTGCCTTTACTGTGTTTTTAACCCTGTTACTCTCCTATAGAGTCAATGGGGATACAATCACACACAAAGTTACATGCAGAGCATTTATTTGAGTTACAGCATTTAAAGAATAATTCAGCAAAGAACTCAAGATGACATTCTTTCTTTTTTGTTAAGAGTTTGTCCACTATGTCCAGAAAATACTGTATATAAACCTCAAACAACTCTACATGGCAAGTGTTGGTGTTTGGAGAACAGCTCAGGTTGAGATACTTTCTGTTACTCTGTGATCATTTGCATAACGGTGAGGTCACCGTCAGAGAGTGAGGGGAATACGAATGCTCTGCTGTCCCTCCCCTCCTGCCCATATGTTCATACATACACATGCAGACACACACACACACATAGAAAAGCAGAACCACACTGCACACCTGAAGGCACACACAAACGCACAGGGTGCAGAGAGCGGGAGACGAGAGGTGATGATCAGAGAGTGGCACCGGGAATATGTCTCTCAAATAGGTTCTGTCATCTTTTGCCCCATATACTGAATAAGTGCAGAGAGGCGACAGCCCTTTTTTCTTTTTTTTTCAAATGGGACCTCTCCACAATATGTGCAGAGACCTACAGAAAACTCCCCCAGGCCGATGATTAGGAAAACAGCTCAGGGCCACAACTTAACACTATAAAGTGGATTCCTCTCTATCATCTGCACTCATCTCAGCGGAGTAAATAGCTTCCTGTGGGAATTCATTAGATTGCTTTCACTTCCACCTGAAAGAGCCCCAGCTTTCAGGTCAGATTAAGTACAGGCAGAAGAGGGAGCTTATGTTCTATTGAAATCCAACCTCTTAGAATCTTTTCTACTTCCAAGCATTTAGATGCACCGAAGGTTGGTCCGAGTCTTTCCTCAACTGCTCTTTTCTTTCCGTCTTTTTTTTCCTCCGTCCAATTTGGCTCTGTTATTTCAAGCTGCCAACTCAGGGACAGCCATTCAACATGACACCAGCTTTGGCAAGGCTGATGCCACACTCCAATATCAATAGCTTCTCTGTGTCTCTTGAGGAAGAGCTCTCTCGCTTTTAGTCTCTCTAGAGCTCTCTAAGCCTAAGACGCTTCTTTTTCATCATGTTATCTGACACAATCTGGCTGTTTGTAGTGCAAACATATTGTGTACTTTCCCGTTACATCTGTTTAAAACATTCAAAGTGGTGTTGGGTTTTTTTTTGTGATGCTCTTTTCCATGAATGTGTGTTGTACTGTCACAGAAAAAACAAAGGTTCCTTGGCATGCAGAGAGCAGGCCATATGTGATGGAATAACACTGACAATAAAAGTTTAATGGCATCATCTGCTAGTTACGGGATGTAATGAATAGGCTGCATGGAGATGCTAACACGTGCTGAGTTCTCATCACTCTTCACTTCCACAACTGCTTCATCAAGAAAATCTTTTTTCACCAAACTCTCAAAGGAAAGTCTTGACAACCACATGAAGAATGAATATCTGCAGAGTAAAGAATGGTCATAAACAACATTTTTCATTCCCCTGAGCTCATATTCCCTCATGTTTATCTGTGCCGTGCTGCATGTCCCTGTTCAAAAATTTATTTCTACAAGAGATGCTTATGTTTAAGCCGCTGCTTCTCCGCAACTCTACACCCAAAGGACCCGTTTTACCTCTTGATCTTTGCACATCCTGGTCTCTTTATTATTCACAACACTGACCATCCTCTGAATTAAAGATACTAGCTTTGAATGCTCAATTTTTCTAAGGGCCAAAGTGTCCTTACAGGCACACTGTAGCGCCAATCTAAATCAAGCACTATCTCTGAGAATAAGCGAGTGCATACTAATGCACATCGATGGAATAAGCTACATCTATATATGAGTATCTATGAGTGTTTGTGGTCATAGGATTGAGTGTGCTTTCACTACCAGTCAGTGTGTGTTCTTGGTGAAGTCGTGATGCACCATGGCTGGCCCTTTGTTCTTCATTGTTTTCTCTTTGATGATCCAGCCTGGGCTTCTGGGACTGCCCTCATCTTTCCAACACAACCTGACAGACTGTCTTGAAGTCTTTCAGGGACATATCGTTCCGCTGTTCTACAAAAAAAAAAAAGCACCAGCGCAGAGCAGTCTGCGTGCATCTGAACGCCAGCAGAATCAATTAGCTGGGTGTGTTATGAGATTACTTTGACACAGACGTGCACACAACTTGCTCCAAAATCCTCTGCTTTGAAGTGAGGCTCAGCTGTTTGATGGGCAAATAGCGGCTGACGTGGATGTCTACTAGGAAAACGGCTGATTTTAGGCTTTTCTGCAAGTAGTAAGCGGATCTCTTTCGTGTTTCTGTTTCTTGGTTCGTACCAAGACTGGGACTTGCATAATGGTAGCCTAGACATGCTCTTGACTTTTCTTCTGTTTTCACAAAGCTGACAACACAAGGCACTCAACCCATTTCACACAAAAAGAAAAGTTTATGTATCATAGCAACACTATTCAGTATGGACAAAAACATCTTCAGCTTGGGTCTAAGATCAAATGCTAGTGTGACTAGCACTGGTATAACCTAGGGGTTCCCAATCTTTTCAGCCAGCGACCCCCAAAATATAGGTGCTAAAGACTTGCAACCCCTGCTGAACCTCAAAGTGATTTAATGTGGCTTCATTTAGCTGGTCTGGAGAAAGTTAGCCTACCTCTATGAGCATGTGGCTGTTTCCTGCGCCGTTATGAATTAACCTACTGCTACTGATGCTTTTGATAATTAACTGTTCACTAACCCTAAACTTATGAGTCATCTGGTAACAAAGAAAGGCAGAAAACTCATTACATTTTCTATTTTCAAGATTTTATTTCAAGGTTAGCTACTATTCTTGTCAATATTTTTTACTATAATGGGTAAAATGAACTATTTTTGGATAACTTAAAAAAAAAAACATTCTGGAAGACTTCTCCCAACCCCCTATTTGTGTCTTGCGACCCCTCAGGGGGTCCCGGCCCCCACTTTGAGAACCCCTGGTATAACCTACAAAGGCTTTTGAGTTTAAAGATAACACAAATGTAGCTCTAATTATGTAATTTTTGGTTGCATTAGAGGGATTGTAGATCAAGTCCTCAAAAGCAAACAAGATCTTATTACTATAGTTGGATAAGTATTTGCGTTGGCTGATTTGACATCCTTCTGACATCATGTTTGGATCGTTAAACTGGAATACCCTTAGGCTTGGTTTGCTCATGGTTCAACTACTATTGGTAGGTATTCATAAGCATCTAATAACATTGTCTTTGGTCCCATGTACAGGTATTAACTACAGCAGATGGAAAGCCGATTATTTGAACATAAAGCAGACTAATTTTGTTAGGATTTGATTTAACATTAAACACTGATGCTCTGACAGGTCCAGGAAAAACATCTGGTCCAACCTGCTCTTTGTTTTTATATTTTTGACCATTATAAACATAAATCATATTGGCCACTGTAACATAATGATACTTGTGTTGGGGTCAACAAGTGCAAGTTCGCTACAACTAACAAAAAGCTAAAGGAATTAAACAGAAACCATCTCTGAAATTGTTTTTCAGTCTGACTGCAAACAAACACAAAGAACTTTATAAAACAGCTGATCTTTGTCAACTTTCCACCTGACTTACTGACTATTTCGGAATGTTTGTTTATGCTATAGAGCTCCCCTTTGATTTGGCTTGTTTGCATAGAGAAGCGATGAGTGCGAGGATCCATGGCAGCAGGGTTTCTACCTGAAAAGGTACAACGACAAGGTACACATCGTGCTATTTTCTATGTGCCACTGTACCATAAAAGGTTGATGTTATACAGAAACACTTGGGACTACTTCCTATGTTTTTTTCTTTTACTTTCAGACAGACTGAAACATTAGTTTTTCAACTTTTACATTTAAATTTACTTTTCTTAAGGGGGAAAAGGGAAGGAAAAAAATAGTAGTCTTGTTTTCTTTGCTCCTGATCAATAATATCTCTACAATGAACTTTTTGAGTAATATTTTTAACAACAAAAAGTCAATAGATGTCAAAGAAAAAGATTATACCCAGCTTGATAAATGCTATAGTTTCACAAGTATGCACTTGAAAGGCAGACACATTTATTGGTGTTGGCTTAACAATGTGAAACTATTTCTTTGACTCAGGATTCTCTCTGGCCCTTAGTTTAATTTCACAGTAACCACAATAAATATCATTAACATACATGACAATGACATTCAGTACTCAATATGTGGGAATTTTTTTTAAAATCATCTGCTTCAAAGTGTCATTTGTAGGTGTCTTTGTGATATATTGTCAATGTAAATAATTTCAAGTTGTAAACACACAACAAAGCCATTGGCGTATAGGGCTATGTTCCCCACATATAGAGACATTAATATGGCTTATATAAAAGTAATTTTAAATACCATGAAACCTTTTTTTCCCTCAATTATGTGATGTTTCAGTAACACAGCAAGTTTTGATGACCCGATAAGTTTTACTCACCTACTGCTATATTCTGGCTGAAAAATGTTACACAGTTAGAAACAGATTTTTAGCCTAAAGTGTTGTTTTGAATAGGAATACAGTTGATTACCTTGTTAAATCTTCTCAACTGATTATGAATCCCTTTACTTTAGCTATAAACAAGTAGGGAACATGGAAGAAAATGTGGCAACCATGCTAATTCCAGCGGGAGAATGCTGAGGTGGTGTGAACATTTTGTCCCAAAAATAAGACCAATAGAGGTGTGAAGAAGTATTTTTGAAAAAGATGCATTAATGGCGAAAGTTAACAATGTTAACTTAAATTGAGGTAGGCTACTTCAGTCTTATGTTGCATGCATTGAGCAAACAGACAGCTGCTAACTAGAAGAGTTCTGTCGCACTGCTGTCGTTCAAAATAATGTAAGTTAAACCTGTTTCATCTAAAATTAAACAAGCTGTGCTACAGCAATGTTTCCTTAAAGTTAGACGACAATGTCAGTCTACTGTAGCATATTGTAGACTTTAGGGTTGCCAACTGTCCCGTATTAGCCGGGATATCCCATATATTGGGCTAAATTGGTTTGTTTCATACAAAAATGAACTTCAAATATCTGTAAACTGTGACTTGTCATTTAAGGACTTCTCTGGCTGTGCAAAAGGACAACAGACTGCTTGAGTCAGTCAAGAGCAGCAAAAACTACCCATGGAAAAAGTACATTTGGTGAGTCTTACTCCTCTTCTGCATTTTCATTTTTTTTTTTGCCTGTTTTTTTATGTAAAGGGCCAAATTGTGGTTTCTTTGAGGTTTATTCATATGAAGTTACATAATGATACAGTAAGGATTAAAGGGAATATACACACTTTCTGCATTTCCAGTTGAATCAGAATTTGAATATACGCTGAATTCACATATCATGCAACGTGCACCTGTCCCTTATTTAGTAGTGAGAAAGTTGGCAATCCTAATATGAACCGTGGTTGTCAGTGGTTGCTGATATTGATGATATGCACTTATTGTATTCAGTGGAAATACAGTCAACGTTGGGAAACTGAATGTGTTGTTTATCAAAAATGTGCATGTATACCAAGGACAGTGGACTCTATTGTTTATATAGAAATAATAACTAGCTGTTATTGCACATTTCTGGAATATACCCATAGTAACATTATTCCCATTGTAGCCCATAGTACTTATAGTACTTACAATAAATGGGGCGTGTGTGATCGTGTGCACATTGAGAGAGAGAGAGAGAGAGAGAGAGAGAGAGAGAGAGAGAGAGAGAGAGAGAGAGCTATCTAGTATGGATCCAGTAACAGCTGGTGTCGGGGCGTAATGACCTTTTGTCTCCCGGCGGTCAGGTACGGAGAGGGGGGCGGAGACTCACAAGAAGCCGCTTCATATCAGACTCGTCCCAGCGGCGTCCCGGACAACAAATGGCCGTGAACCGTCTAAAAGGGAGCGTGTGAGCCAGGTTTCTTTTTATTTTCTCAGCACAGGACTACAGTAAGTGCTGTCTCCATGTAGGTTGAAGGGGGCAAGGAGCGCTCTGAATCCTCACACTCTTTTACGTTTTACCCATCTGGCGGAAGGATGCGAGAGTCCCGCTGACACCACGGAGAGATACACGCTGAGACCTAGTATGGCTGTGGACGGTAAGTGCTTACTATTGCTTTCACTATGCCATGTTAAGCCTCACACTGTTCATGCAGGGACTTAATGTATCACTCAATTATGAGTCCATAGCACTTTCAGATGTGTATTCTTCACATTTAACCTCAAGCTGTTTTTATTAAAACAGAAGGGAGCACTTATTTGGAAATTTAATATCACTGTTGGCAGACTTACTGTTAATTTAAAACGCAATTTATATTGAATAGAACCACTCATGTTATAATTATAGTACTCCACAAGCTCCAAATCTTGATAATCAAAACCACATTCAGAAATAAACCATCAAAGTTGTTTCTGACAGAATTTCAGATGCTATCAGGACAATGTGTAACAGCATGTCAGGTTAGCTTGACAATACCCACTTTGAAACTTATGAATAATCTATGCAGTCACAAATCATCCACAGTTAAGTGCTGGGCTGATGCAGTGTTTTGGCATATTTCACATTTTATTTTAGTTGTCCACAAATTATTTTGAGAAATAGGAGCAAGAGTTGAAGTTTAGACCTTGTCTGATTGTACTCTAAAGTATATCTATCTCACATGGATACATCACAGGCAGTATCCAGCTGAGGGATCCAACAATAAGACAGTTGTATTTGTTCTTAATATTTTGAATAATGGAGATAAAATGCTTCAAAAGATGTACTATTTTATCAAAATGATATTGTTTTCCTCTGATATGGTTGAAATCAAAGGAGTGGAATCCCAGGACTTTAAAATAGGAGTATTTTTGTTATTTGTAAAAGCATGCTGACAGGGATTAGAGCCAAACACACACCCAGTATTGTTCCCAGCACAAAACCACAACCAGTTGAAAGTGGAAGGCATTGAACTAATCCTACATGTATGTATTTGCTATTAAAAGGAGACATGTTGTGTCATGTAGATTTTTTAACCACAAATTGTTCCTTTTTGTATCTTATTTGGATTTCTTTGCCAATTATGTTCCCAATATTAATACACTTTAACAGTTATTAAAGCATCAAATGAGTTTAGCTTATGTTTTCTTATCAAAAACATCCAAAGACTTCTTTCATTATACTATTAAAAAGAAAAACAGAAAATCTTCACACCGAAGAAGCTGCAAACTGACAGTGTTTGGATGAAAAATTACTGAAACTTGCAAATAAATAATGATTAATCCTCTGTTGACTGCATAATTGATTTAAAAGCTCAGCATTAGAATTCTGTGCAGAATTAGATATTTGTCAAACATTTTGAGTTAAAGAAGTCAAAATGATGCAGTCTGTCTCAGTGTAAAAAAGACTAACTTTCTGTGGTCTCTGGGACATCTACGTTTTTATCTCCAGCCTCACGGACAAAGCTGATTAGCTATTAACATAGTGTGAATAGCTGCAACTATTCAGGTGTTGTTTGCACCTATACTTCTCGCTAATTCCGTTGTCGTCCTACCTTTTTCCTATCCCTGTGCCGGGCCGGCTCCTGTGTGGGGAAGCCTAATCAGAGCCTCTCTCTTCTCAAGGGCAATAATACATGTGAGAGCACCAGCGTAGTGCCAAGTGTGTTTTCCATCTGTCCTCTGTCGACTGAAGCAGGTTAGCTCTTCATTAACATGTCTGCAGGTAGGACACGCAGTCAAATGTGCATATATGCCAAGTGACACATTTGGGTATCTATAATTAATCTTTAGTTTACTTAAGCATCATTAATTTACTTAGAGCCCTGGGCGTTGACGGCAGCCTGACACAGTGCTGTGCTACTTAAACTTTAATAAAGAGTGCAGAGCAGTTTGAAGACATACACAGGGCTTCATTTTCTCTGTCAGGAGCAGGAGCCCCTAAGATTTACTAACACTCCCTCTGCATGTAGGGCATTGACTTTTATTTGAGAAGTTTAAGTGCAAGGTTTTCAAAAGGTGTTATGCTTTTTGATACAGCACTGGATAACTGTCAACTGCGGGCAGGTATTTAAACATTAAAAAGTTAAATCTGTGATGAGATACTTTAAGTTTCATCCTTTAAGTGAAGAGAAAGTATTCTCAAACAACTTCACATTTTTACGTGGGAACATACTGAAAGCTAATTTGTTAGCTGTGGGTGATTTAAGAGGGCTGTGTTTGGTATAATAGCTAAGTTGTTTAGTGATGTTCCCATTGATTTCCATTAATCAGGAGACTGCAACTGCTTTGTTGGGGAGCTTTTAACTACAGGCCTGCGATACTATTGATTACAAGGGGCAGTGTGCATTTGAGACATTTTTTGTCTTATCTTCACATAAATTGCTTTGAAAATTGCATTTTTCCACCAGCTGCTTGCTGAAAGTCCTGCTGTATAATTTAGTTTCCTTCGTGTATGGCTGTTCAGAGTGTCTGAAATAAATCAGATGTTTGCTTAAATCTCCCAGGACATCTGGCTGTATTGTCATAACTGAGACAAACAGCGATATACAAGTGATTCTACAGGGATAGTCCATGGAACCACGGCAGGGTTGGATACTTTTTTGAAGGGCAAAAAGTTAGAGAGAGAAACTTAGTAGCATGCATCCCCTGTTTACATCAAGAATAGGCATTGGGGGCTTCCCAGTGTGTGAACCACTTTAAAGACACAGGCCTGGCTAAGCTCAGCATGCAGAACATCCAAAGATACAAGCCTGCATGTAGAATTCCAGGGTGGCTTCCATCCATCCATATACTGCTAGACGTATGTGCTCAGCATCGACCTGACAGACCCACATGGAGACATGCCTTTAGAATCCAGAAACAACCAATCTATTTATCTCAACTCCATGTCTCCCTGGGCATGTGGGTAGATAGCTCGCTGCAGGAGGGTTGATGCTGTCTGTTGTCTGTCAATGTGATGGACATATAAGGGGGAAGAAGGGGTAACGGATGTGGAGAAATATGTTGATGATGCCTCTTAAAACAGGAAGAGTTCATTTGTTTGGAAGAATGCTGGAATTACCCAAAAAACAGTCAAAAAAAACCTGGTAGTCCATCCAGGATAAGTGTTAAGGAAGAATCCATAATTGACTTCCTCCTTGCAGTTTTGTCAGATACCAAAATATTAACACAAATTAAAACAAAAAAAAAAAAAGATATTGAAGCTCAAACATTTTATAGCTGTGTCGACCCTTGAAACTGGCGACCTCATAGACTGTCTTTAACCCTTGGCCCAAAATCCCCAACAGCACCCAAACACACCCTATTCTTCTACTTAGGTCACACACTCATGTGCTCAGTCAACTGTGAAATAGTTGCCCCATTCCAGTGGGCTGCTCCTGTCATGCACTGGATTCCCATCTCTCTCTGTGTGTGCATGTGCTTTGGCTCTTGTGTATGTTTATATTTGTGTTTGTTCATATGCAGATGAAGCAAAACAAGGGCCAGGATCCCAGTAGGCGGGACGATGGGGGGGAGGCAGGGGTGTGGATTGTTAGCTTGACACAGACAAATACACCCTTTGTTGTTTTTTTGGCATGTGTTACGTCACCTGCTGGAGACAGCATCCATTTGGTGCTTTTAGTGTTGATGCCAAATGTGTTTCTGGCCTCTGTAGTAAAGAAACATGTTTATAGTGTGTAAACCCTCTCAGCTGCAGTGGGGTTATACTGCAGTTTGATGTGTTTGTGCGAGTGAGAGAGCAGAGGCAAGCTGTTAACCTCTTTCTCCAGTCCATCATTATCCCCTACTTCCTCACCACAGGGAGTGTGTCACTCAATATAATGCATGGAGAATCCTCTTCAACACACACATGCACACACCCTGCTGTCATCCATCATCAACTCTATGATCCACCGCAGCTTTGCAGCTGCACCTGGCCTGAGCCCATGGATTTTCAGCCTCACAGAGAGAGGAAGAGAGAAAGTGGACAAAGGAAGGGAGGAACAGAGATGGATGTGTTTGTATACACTTGTACAGTGTGTCCTGAGAAGTGCTTTGACTGCAAAATATAAATAAATTCCCCCCCTATTGAAATTTTAATTTAAAAAAGTGGCATTTATTAAAACTTGTATTGTGACATTAGCAACTGGTTTAGAGAGATTATCTAAACCTCAAAACTTTACTATGCCCAGTAGGTAAGAGATAAAAAAGAAGCTCAGAATTTAAAATATTAAAGATAAATATGTATGATTTAAATGTACTGTTTATCTTTGTTATTACTGCTGAAAAACTTCCTCACTAAACTCTGAGTTGGTTTTGAAGCTGAATACTTATTGCCTACAATTCTGTGTAGTCAACTCAGACCCCTCCACAGCTGTATGAGTGATCCCAAACAACAGAACTTTTCACCCAGACTTTTTCCTTCTCACCCCCAAGTAAAACTTCTGCAAGAATTTAGGGTGAGCTGATATGTGAACAGCAGGCAACAGTCAGGAAAACTCACCTCAAGTGAGTGGGAGGGGATGACTACATCTATAGCCTGCGCCTGCTACGCTGCCTGTGTGATTTTCATGCATGTAATGGAGCTGCTTTATTCTCTTAACTGCCTGCCAGCATGTTCTTTTCCGCTCATTCTTTGATACTGTTAACAGAGCAGGTCTTTTTACGTATAGCAGTAATGTGAAGTTAAAACCTGTCATCACAGTGTCATACTGTGCTCGGTCCTGCCATCTTGAATACCTGGTAACTACTGCTGCGTCTTTTCTATGTCGAGTCATTTCTCCTGACATCCTTCTCCTGAGGGATAAGTGTGAACTTAGAAAAATCTCAGGGGATGGCAGCCATGAAATTTTCTGAAAATTTTCTGGAGTGCACATGAGATAAAGGCTCATTTTGACATTTATTAGCAATTTAGCACAGCACTCCTAGCACTGACTTGCTGATATAAAGCTTAAAACTATTAATTCATGTAGCAAAACCAGTGATAAAATCGTCACTGTGTCACTTTTACAGTGAAAAGACGGCACCAAAATTACCAACAATGCAACTCACATGCAAACAATTTGGTTCGACATTCATGTGTTTTATGCTAGTTGCAGCAGAATCAAGCTGCTAGCCTTAAGAAAGCACAAGGACTAGGCTACGTAAGGTTTTTAAACTCCCCTCTTCCTTAAGGCTGGTTTATACTTCTGCGTCTCCTCCATGCAGCGGGGGCTGACGCGGACATGAGCACCACATACTTGTGCATCGATGTGTCCGTGTCATGCAGCAATTTTCCGCCAAAACTCTTAAAGGCAGTGTGGTCTCTCTGATAGCCGGTCGCCTGCTTCCGGCCCCGCTACAATCTCTGTTTACTTTTCCACAGCGATTCAGAGCGTGTTATGTAAATCTATAGCTGATACATGTTGCTGTTTATCATACAGACATGATTACATGAAGACTAGAGAGGAGGAGATTAAATACACGGCTGATGTGTGGCCGATGAGCGGGGATCCCAGAAGTGCTGTAAATGCTGTAAATGCAATGCAGCTGAGCGGACCAATCACAGTGCTTGCAGGCTGCGTCGATTCTACAGGTAGTTACATTTTCGAGGAGGTGCACGTCAGCTATGTGCGTAGGCCTCGTTTTGACACAGAAGTATAAATCAGGCTTAACTCTACTACCCCAAGTTTTTTTTTTATAATGAACTCTTCAACCCCACACAACACTGCCCAGATTGATGTCACTTGAGGCAATATATCATATTTCTAGCTCCATAGGGAGCCACAAAAGGCTCATCAGTAAGATCTGTGAGTCATTACGTGAGTCATATGGAAATAATAGCAATAAGACCAAATAAGCATAATAATAATTACCCAGAGGAATATTTGTGTTAACTGCACTCTGAGCTGATGACACTTCTGATGCATGGCTTCAAAGTAACATGTTATGCCCCACCTAAAGGCGGCCCTGTGGGGCTAACAATAATCCAACCCATGAATCCATAGAGACCACAGAAACACCTTTTAACACTTAACAAAAAGGGATTTAATATGAAATGACAAAAATGGACAAACAATTCAACAAAGATCAACTATATTCTAATAAGACAAAACACAACAAAAACACAACAAAAACACACACAAATCCCCTTTAAGGAGAGGCAGACTGGCAGCAGTGCCCAGCTCAAATGCCTCCCCTTGACTGCAGGCCCACAGCCAGGTGAACTTCATTTCCTCAATCAGGAGGCACCTGCAGAGAAGGTGACAGCAGGGGGAGGGACACAAAACAAAACATACAGCCGTAACAAACATAACAATCAATTTGATTTAAACTCAGACATCCGCGAGAGAGTAGAGGCTAATGGAGAGCGTTTTCACTGGGTTATTGATCTAATAGATTTCTCAAATGATGCTCTCGGACCGCCCCGCAACAGTTTTGACCTCTGACCTCTTGTGGAGGGTTCTGATGGACAGCAGATGATTCAGCTGATAAACATTTATGGGCCGGTCCTACGAGCCTTCCACATAGTGATGAGGCGTTGAAAGAGGAGAGTCCCCTTTGGTACAAATCAGCAGTGGATTAACGGGAGCACAGTGCGGGTGGATTTTTTGGATTCTGTTCTGAGGCGTTACACTTCGACTGCCTCATCCTGTCTGCCCTCACTGCCAACCTCAGCATCCCTTTAATACTGCCAAAAACGACAAGCCTTCACCGTTCTGATCCAGTGCCCTTGTCCCAGGTCCGACTTCTCCCTCTCCCTCCCCCTCCTGCTGCCTAACCCTCATCCTCCCTCTTTCCTCTCTATGAATTAGAGTGCGCACAGGCCCATATCCAATTTCTCTCCTTTGATTAGCCTTCTGCATGGGGAGAGGGATCAAGGGAGATGGGCAGAAAGGTTTCCGGGATGGATGATAAAATGAGATGTAATTTTTCTGAAGGATGGCGCTAATTGGGCATAATTTCATACAGGGGTTGTATCCCTCATGTACCACAATGTTGTTACTTACTGAATTATGCCACATAAACTCCATCACTGTCTCTTCCTCTTTTTGGTTGTGTTTTTCTTTCCAGTGCATGCTTAATCAACGTAATATGTTTTTGTCCTCTCAGATAAAGGATTTGTTTACTTTTATCTAGGCTGTTATTATGTTTGTGAAACTGTAAAGACTCAATTTAGCATTAATGAGTATTATTTGCATTTCTCCCTATCAAAACCATCTGTCTGTGGAAAATGAGATAGCATCAAACGTGACAAGGCTAGCTTCCAGTGACATCCTCGTGTCCTCCATTTCATCCTTGGCCAGATGTCTTTCAGGCTGCAGTTTCAAGGAGAGCAGTCAACCTCCACCCCCCCCCCCCCCCCCCCCCCACTCACACTCCTTCCCATTAGAGACTGCTAAACAAACAGTCTAATTAAGTGTGGCTCAGAGCTTTTCGCTCATTGTTAATAGGTTGGCCTGTTTCTCCCACAGTGTGCTGGGGGGTCAGCAAAGTCTGTGGTTCAGATTGCCCATTAAACCAAATGGCTAATGGCTCCGGCTTCACCGTAACAAGGCAGACGTCCTCACACACTCAGGAGCACAAGTCACGTTCAACCGCTGCAAAAGCAATTACACTGCCACTCGCAATCTAGGAGCATGATCTGGGGCTATGGATTGTATGCATACACAAAACTGACTGAGTGTGTGTGCGTGTGTGTGGTTGTGAGACTTTAAAATTGAACATGTTTTAGACTCATTCCAGCCATCGTTCATACCTCCTCCAAAAATAGAAATCAATTTTGCTTTCTGTCTTCCAGTCTTATCAGACTTATAGTCTCCCTGTCCCCTTCTTTTGCTGCTCCAGCCCTTACTTCACTTTTTTAAAAAATTGTTTTACCTCTACACTTTTCAACTTCTGATTCACACTTCTTCTTTGTGCACATTGCGCTGTCTTTCTCCCCTCTCTTGATTTGTGTTGTTACAGTGGCCTGTGAGTACACAGCCCTGACAGGCTCTACGGAGGCTGGCTGTCACAGTGCTGCTCGAACGGGCCCTCAATTTACCATGTCAATAGGCAACCAAGTGTCAGCGTGTCAGTTCCACAGCTGAGGTGAGGATAAAGGGTTGTTTAAATGCTGCTCAAGTCCCTCTCTCTGTGACAATCTTTAACACCTAAAACCAACACTTTCCCTACGTTACTGTAATTTCTCACAGCATGTTGTCTGTTTTTCATTTTTACTCCATCAACCTCTTGTATCTTCTCATTTTTTTCATCCACAATCCTCTTTCTCTCATCTCTGTAGTTACATTTCTACAGAAGCCCCACCCATATCATGTCAAGCCATTGCATGCTCAAGTCTTGAGCGTTGGCTGACATATTAAAGCCATATGGCACTATCAAGAAATGCCTCACGCCATGGGGAATGTAGAGATCTGCATCATGCTCAAGCTACATGGATATTTGTGGGTACTTTAACCTAACATGCACATGTACACATAATCTGATTTTCAGCCTCTCAGGCATAAATGAGAAGTGACTTTGATTTTCTTGATGTCACAGGCCAGAAAATGTCCTGGAGGCTGAACAGGAGAGATCCCTTTTGGCTTAAATGTAACTCACTACCTCATGTGCACCCTCCTGTCTGTCTAATAAGTGATTCATTCTCAGAGAGCTGTCAGACTCATGATGCCAGGGTCTGCGTGTTGTGCGACATTTACTGATCATTTTTCACTAATAGAAGTGATGTTTCATTTGTGATCTTTTTTTTTACTTGGAATCCCAAGCATGAAGCTCAAGCTAAAATCATTCTTTATATCTTTGTTTTCCCATTTTTTAAAATCTATTTTTAGTAGCTTTAATCCTTTACTTTGGTCTTTGGCTTCCTTTGCATCAATTGCTGGGAAAATCAGCTTGCAACTCTGTGCTCTCTTTTGTACAATAATGCTATTGTGAGTGTCAGCACCCTTTTGACCTGATTTTGCAGAAATCCACAGGGACATGTGGCTGTTGTACCTTATCCGTAGATTAGTAAGGATTTGTGGTGCAAAGTGGGTGATAGAGGCAGGGAGATGCGATTGCTTAAGTGCTGTATTGGTCACAGAGGTTGTAGAAGTGAAAGACACAAAAAACCCTGAGGTGTTTCATGTTTGACATGTTTAATTGGGCTCTGAACAACCACCTGGGGCACTTTAAGGAATGGCCATCAGTATGTCAAAGTGCCACTATATCGCCCTAAAAGCAGTTATTTCTTCCCATTTCTCTTTCTCGTTTTTTTTTTTCTAGTCCTCCAGTCCTGTTATGATGCTTTTAAAGAACTTTGCCCCAGAAAATGGTGTTGTATTGAGGAAGGAATGACAGACGTTAAAGTGGAGGAAAGACTAAGCTATTGTCACGGGAGGCAGCCGAGGTTACAGGCCTGTCAGTCAGAGTTAGTAGGGGGCGGGCTCTAAGCTGTCATCCCAGCATTTCGGTCTCGCCCTACATATCAGGTCACTGGTGCTGTGCAGGCTTTGGGTCTCTGCAGGATAAAACACTCGAGAAGACACACATAACTCAACCTACATACATATATGCATGCAGTTTATACACTTATTCGCTTGCTTGTGCACATTTGGGTCACAAACTGTAAGAGACAGATTTTCAGCTGGGATTAAAAACTGAAACAAGTCACGTATTAAGTTTGCAAGAACCTCTGTCATCAATTGATGGAGAAAAAAAAAGCTTTTCAAAAGGGATCACCAGAGATGAGACACAGGTTTTGAAACTTTTTTGAACCTAGTTTAAATGCCTCTGTAATAGTTGGCATCAGAGGAAAGTACAGTTACTGTACTGAGGGATATGGGGAGAGATGGGTGCACCTCATTTGGCTGAAAGTGAAATAATTAAGGGTTGGATAATAAAGCTCTTTCTCGACCTCCCTCTCATCAAAAGTGCAAATTGCCGACAATCAGCGGGTGCATTAACACGAATTGATGTGATGGCGCAGGGTGTGTTGGAATGTGTGTTTGTTTGCGGCATGGGTAGTGAAAGAGTTTGAGCGAGTTTGCTCATGCATGTGCTCCTAACGCGCCACTGTTAACATGATGTGTCGATGAGATAATTAGGAGTATCTCGAAATTTCCGTGTGTGTGCATGTGTGTGTGTGTGAGATAGTCTGGGATGTCTGAGTAGCTGGGTGATAATAAGGAAATGGTTCAGTGGAGTGGAAGAGAGGAGGGATGAGAGCTGGCCTGGCATGGCGATGTTGGAACAGAACTGCTGAAAATCACTGTGACACACACCATGAGAAGTGGCAGTGTCAGCCCTTTAACAAGAAAACACACACATACAATGACATAGACGCACACACACTAAGGTTGATTAATTATTTGGTCCCTGAGAGGAGCCCTGAGCAGCCTCTACTTCACCGTGCTGTCTGTGAAACATCTGGCATCATTAGAAGTCAACATTAGGGGAGTTATCAATAGAGAGCTAATAGAGTTGGAAAACCTGACATTGATGGTGTGCTGTGATGTATGTGCCACAGCAAATGGGTAAGGAAGTGGTTTCTAAATCACCTAATTACATTGACTATTACTGTAGTGACTGTTTTCAGGAGATTTACTATTTTAACTGAGGGTGGTTGCCAGTTCGGTCACACTATAAGTCACAATTGAATGTGATCAAACTCACAGTGAAACAGCACAGATAGATTTAATGCTGGTTCTAAAGGAAGAACAATGAGAATAGTTAATGCCTGCTTCTGACATGCTTTGTTTCAATCTAAGGAGAGGGAAACAATATTATTTATAACTCATTATTTTCCTTCTCAAAATTCCAAATCTTAATTTGCTCAACTTTTGACAGCCCTTAATCCAATTCATTATGTAACTCAATATAAAGATGTACCACCAGGGAAAGAAACATACTGTATTCACACATTTGAAGAGCAACTTTTAGGCATTTTTAATCAATTATATAACCAAAAAATATATAAATGTCCACCTTGTCTAACTTCACCTCATTTTGGTCTAGTTTATATCTATTATAAATAAGCAGGCTAATTTTCAAAGTGACTCGACAGTGAATTAAAATGTTCAGTTTCATGTTTAGTCTTGCTAGTATGCTGATAAGAATCTGTAGCCATAGAAATGTTACCTACTGTGGAGTCAGAGGGTCTCTTTTTTTTAAGTTGTATGAAAATAAATCACTCTGCTCACACTGCTGAATGATAATGGACCTGTTTGAGTGAGAGTGGACGATGTGGCTGTTTTTGAAACAGCCTGCTACATACTGCCTACAAATGAAGTAGGCAGTAGGTACTGCCTACTACATACTGCATTTGAATTTAGTCTGGAGTATGACTGTTCTGTTCGATCTGTGTTGCAGCAGGCTGAGCCGGACTTCACTGGATTTTTGGTTTCGGAAAGCGGAAGTAAACAACGACCAGCTGATAGATAAACTGCTTCTTTAGCATCCGCTTTTAAATTTAAAATGTTAAGAAGTGGTTTATATGGAATTTAATAATATTCACAGCAACTAAATACTGAAACGAGCGCTGTGCATTGTGGGAAACAGTACGCAAGGGAGTTTGGTCTGATGCACACTGAAATTTTCCCGGATCAGTACGACATCCAGGTAGTTTTGGCATACTGCTGATTTTGTTCTTTTTCACAAACTACATACTGAATTTTGGCCAAATCAGTACGTACTGCTAGTATAGTAGGCAGTTTCAAAAACAGCCTTTGTCACATTTAAGGGAAAAACCCAAAGTTGAGGACCCAATGGTAGATATCCACAAAATATTTAATAAACCAGTGTCAAAACAAAACTTACTTCTAAATACCATTATCAGATGTCCAAACTCAAAAGGATCAAAATAGGAAACATGTAAGAACCTCAGAGAAAAATCCATCATAAACATAGGAGGTAAAACACAGGAATTATGACCTAAAGCATAAGGGTTAAGATTCAGGGAACAAGAAGATGCCAACCAAGAGAGGAGAAAGCAGGGAAACTAAATACACACAGGGTAATCAAACACAGGTGTGGCACAAAACACAGGTGAAACAGATCAGGGCAGGGCACACAATCACAATGGAGGGAATTCACCAATACAGGGAACCACCAAGGACAAGGGAACCAAGGAAAAATAAACAGAAACAGAATACTGAAATACAAGCCCAACAGATCACAGACAGGAAGTAAAACGTATTAAAACCAAGCTGCAACCTCCGGTCTCAAACGATGAAGCCCATGCGGAAGTGTTATAAACAACAATTCATCGAGAATCCGCTTGAGGCTGGCTGCAGAAACACCGGAAACCACATAGACATGAATGGGAAAAAGACGATCTTTGCAGCATTAATAAGCATATTTACAGCCTGGTTCAGAAAACCGCTTGGCTCTACGTAGCTAATTTCTCTATCGGTACACACTGTACGGGGGTGATTTTTTTCTAAAGCAACAGTTCAGAAGATATTAAGTTTACAAGTTTTTGTCTAAATAAGGACATGACTGACTTGACTCCTTGTCGGGAACACATAGCTATTGGCTCGTAGGCTCAAACTCTGCGCCTTTACATCACACTGCCTGGTTGAGTTCCGCAATTCCAATATGGCTGCCTCCATCCATCGACTTCAAAACTGCTCTCAGGAACAGATGGGTGACGTCACGGATACTACGTCCATATTTTATACAGTCTATGATTAAAACACAAGGGTAAAACTACAAAATAAATCAGGACCTGGCAACTAAGGTTGCAAAGAAAAGAAATACAAAGCTAGAATATACAGCAATAATGACATAATGTAGGTGACCTACATCATGGATTACAGCAGTGAGAATGCTAACTGCTAACTTGGTTAAGGAGACAGAGTTGCAAATAGGTATGATCATGAGGAGCATAAAGAGGAGGACATTGCTTTTGAAAGTGTAAGTTAGCATGCTCAGCTTAGCAAGAAAGCAACTATAGGGGGCGCTTTGAGCACTTTTTGGGATATTTTTTACGGGACCACCAAAGTATCGAAATTTTCGCAAGACCTGATGCATGTGCAACTTTTGGGGAGTTTTTGGGCATGTTGAAGGCTCCAAAAAGACAATTTACTTTGGGGTCAGAAAGAAAGAAAGAAAGAAAGACAGAAAGACAGAAAGACAGAAAGAATGAATCTAAATCAACAGGTTTTCTAGAGGGCCATCGCCGACTTTGTCAGTTCACCCGAACAAGGAGAGATGAGTAGAGGACAGTGTGAGACCACTAAGAGTAAAAGATTAAGACGGAAAGTCTCCCCTGAGATCTTCTGGCCTGAACAAGAGTCTCCTGCTGGGACTTTATGTGTATTGATGTGTGTCCATATGTGTGCACATGGGGCTACAAAGAGCTTTGATTCTCTTCCCTGCCTCATCCCAGAGTGCCCGCTTTGTACCAGCTGCTGTCTGTACCTGACAGCACAGCCTCCGGTAACCATGTGAGTGAGCAAGAACAAGTGTGTGAGTGGAGGAGGGGTAATTGGCATGTCCGTCTGACTGAAAGGCCTGTGCGAAGTGGCAGTGCAGGATTGGAGCTGATAACATAGCAATTAAGTTACGGAGAGACAGACCCCCAATCAGCACAGCATGCTGCAGGGACTCACAGAGACAGGTAGGGCTGCAGGGAGGAGGATCCAGAGACTAGGGAGGGGGGACTCGTGAATGCACCCCAGGTGTGAGCTAATTTGTCTCACTGTTTGACTGAAAACAAAAAAGCTCCTGAAGGGCTTGTACCAAATATGCCTGAATGTATTGTGCACACATACCATTCATTCCCCAACTGAAGACACCTGCTGCTCTGCTGCCGCGAGACTCTTGGATTGTCACATCATTTTTTTTCTTACAGTCTTTAAGTGCACGTTTTTTACTGGAAGGAGAGTACTGGCAAAGTTTTGAGTTTGAACCTTTTTTCGCTTGTCGAAATAAAGTGCGGAGGAAATAGAGCAGAGTTATTTTATGTCTCTGTTTGATGGTTTTTGCCAGTGGCGGTGCTGCTTTTCTCCACTCAACTGTCTCAGTAGTATTACCCATAAGTCTCTCTGTGTGGTGGCCCCCTGCTACAACCTTTTACATCTTCTACCCACCTTTCTTCTTTCTTGTTCTCTTTCTGTCTCATCCTCCAGGGAAAGATTAGAGGCAGCTTCCTGGATCACATCACACAAGAGCAAAACAAAAACTTTAAAAACTTCAAATTTCAGTTGGCTGACAAAAGAACTACCAGATCCAGCACCTCCAGCAGTGCTGCCGCTGCTGTGTTGCTGTTTCCAATCATTCATGCTGCTTATGAATCTTCAAACTAAGTCGCTGTCTGTGATTTTCAATCCCTCCCTGTCTATCTCAGCTTCATGTTCATTGGCACGTTTCTCTTCTCACTCACCTGCTGTCTTTTCTTTCTCTGTTTACCTCTATGGAGCATTCACTTTTTTCTGTAAGCCTGTTCCTCCTCTTTTCCATTACTCTTTATTTCCTTTATCCCCTCATCCTGGTCTCTTTGTGCAGGGGATGCAAGGATAGTGTTGAACGGATTATCAACTGCACTCCTGCAAGGGTCGTTTATCCACTTCATTGTTTGCAAACCCCTCTGTGTTCAATAACCTTCATGTTTGTTTGTGCCAGTGCTTGCATGTGTACTTGCTATCGACTGCTTGTTATTTTTTCCACGCTCCATTGCTCATATGTTTCTTCCCCTATATGTCACAGAGGTCTATGAGCAGCAATATATATGCAGTAACAAAGTAGGGTACTTGACTGATGGCTTAAGGACATTCAATAAAGTATTGAGCGCTGAAGCCCTCTACATCCCGTCCTCTCAGCAGGCCACAGCGTGAGTGCACCCCATCGATTTACAGACCGCATGTGACAATCACAATGAACTGTAGTCCAGTACCATTACCAAAACTGTTGGTGTGAGGTTGTGTGTGGACTTCGCTCGGTTCAGATTAACCTCTGCAGATGATGATGGGCAAATGCACAGGGTTATAATGTGATAGTAAAAGGAGCTGATTTCTCTATGTTGAGCAGACAGAGCGTGGTGGATCCCTGGCGGACGGCCCTGCAGGCCATCACTGAAGGTATTGTGTTGTCAGAGGACTAGCATGCAAAGTTTTGCAGTTAAATTCCTGCATGGAGGAGAGATAATGTCAAAAACCTGTTTTCTAATTACTTGAATCACTTTAGAGTTCATTAGCAGACCATCTGGCTCATAGCTCTTGGTTCCAAATGATCAGCTTAAACTGCACTCCAAATCAAAATATTAGATTCTGATGTGGAAATGCATGCCGGCATTGTTTATGTGGTAACCAAAATGAAGCGTAATTACATAAATCCTGCAGTTAATTTATTTAGGGTGCAGCACCATATTAAGATGGAAATGAAACATTTCACAGCTTTTATGTAACGTGCACAAACACTGTTAATCCACTCAGACAGAGCATTTTACCACTCAGGAGTCGCTGTAAACAAACACTAAATATTTAAATAGCCAATCTTATCTAAGCTGAGAAGTTATAGTCCCTGTTTATCTTTTTCCCTCTTTTATTTTTTGTTCTTTTCTGAGGAAGACAGAGGCTTTGTCCTTATGGAAGATTACTGTAAAGACAGTTTAAATCAAAGGAAGCTCAGAGATTTGAAAGCTGAAGGCTGACATTTTATTTTTATATGACAGCTGGAATGACTGTAATCCAGCTAATGCAGAGGTGCATAATGCAACATTCTCCCATACTTACTTCATTGTCACATCTGATTTCTGGACTCGCATTAGAGTGATATTTCTGAAGGGGATGGTTAGTTTGATCAGCATTTGACCTTTTGCAGTATTGAATTACCAAAGTAATCAGATCAGATAGCCTAACCTTTATAGCACTGTCTTGTGGTAACCGCCATGAAAATCAAAATGGCTTACATGTGCATAAAGCTTTGCTCTGCCTGTTTGACCTTTTAGTGTAATTTTCTTGAAATCCATGTTCCATACTATCTGATGCCTCCATCCACTTCAAAGTTCTTACCAGGCTGATGTGGATGGGTTTTTATGAGCTGTGAATGCTAACTCTGTCGTAGCTGTACACGTGTGAACAGAAGGTATCCAACACCTCAGGCTTCATTTGACAAACATGGATGCTTTTTGATAGATTAACTATGATGAGAATGCAGCCGACTCAAGCCTGTGTGAGTCTTCTGAATGTGGCAGGAGCACAGTGTTGAGGTCAGTTAGCCGATTAAAACATGACGGAAGTCTGATAGTTTGTAAACTTTAAATTACCCCAATCTGATAGATTTGGCGTTTGAATGCATTTGATATTTTTCCTTGGTTTCAGGCTGAAAAAGGTCTGCCATGTACCAATCAAAATATAGCAGTGCTAACCTGAAGACAAATGTGTGCACTTTTGCTAATGTAGCTTGGTTTCGATCAGACCCGATTCCAGGCTTGATAAAGCCGATTTGAAATGGTAAACTTGTTATAAAAGGGTCTAACAAGGTTAGACAAGAAAAGGTCTTAAAAGGTTGAATATTTAATGCTTTAAAATTCTTAAAACTGTATTGATGATTTTTTTGGGCTACAAGGGGCAGCAAAAGCCATCAACCTTTTAAGCTAGCAGTACTTGTTTAGCTGACACATACCAGGCAACAATGTTGTTTATTTCTAGCCACCTAGTGAACATAAAATTGTATTTACCATCTTTTTAGCTACTTCTAAACCCTTATTGAATGTTCAAAGAGATATCTAAAAAACAGCTGCTAAATGCTTCACTATCTACACCAGCTAAGTGCTAACTTTGACGCTAGGTGCTGATTGGGAAGTTTTAAGTCCTTTTTTTTGGAAGAGATGTTTAGGTTAAGTCAACTTTCTGTCAGACAACTCACGTTTACAGAGACAGGGAGACTTGCAGCTTAAATAGACAATGAGAGGATGTTGAGATCAGCTGATAGGGAGGATGATGACGTGTCAGTATGAATGAACGCAGCTCAAGTTGTCTGCCTGGACTAGCTTGCAGGCGGCGCTCCATAAATGATTAAATGTCACCACACTTGCAACTTGACACAAGAATCTCTAGTTGGTTAAACAAATTCATTATATTCTTATATTGTTTAAATTGTTGGCCCACAGTGCATGGGACATATTTCATATGTTCTGTCTAAGCTAGAGCAGCCACCTGCCACTAGCATGGGCTGTAGTTCTGGTTATACTGCCATAATGTTTAAATGCTTAACTACCTAGATGTAAACAAAATCAGATGACAGATGCCATCTAGTAGCGGTTTGGCAGAATTTTGATCTAGTAAATGGAGATAAAGTTGTATGTAAGTTGTGTTTGGTTAAACTGGCATATAGCCACTCAACCATAGCAATGTGTAACCAGCACAGGCATGTGGACGTTAACCTGCAAGGAGAAATGAAGGGGGTGCTAGCTTTACTAATGTTAGTGACAGTCGGCTACCATGTTTGAAATTGTTTACCTGCAGACTCTGTGATCCTGCTCAGCAGTGTAGCAATACATTGTATTCAGTTGGGACTCTGTTCTCATATCTAGACATGTAAATTATTTGCTTCGGAACATCCCGAAATTCTTTAGCTTTTTCTGCTAGCAGATCGAGTGACCCAAAACATAAAAGCAAGGGACTGGAAAGCCAAATAATAAGTACAAACTTATTATAACATCATCTAAAGCTTTGGGTGACTGCAGTTTAGGGTAAAATTTCTTTGTGATTTCATCCAAGCTATGAAACGTCCTTGCATATTTTTACAACCTTGTTTTTTTGCTTGGCTTTGTTCTTACTTGGTTTTTGTTCGGTGAAGGAATCATTTGCATGCTTGTAATTAAGCTTAGAGATCTGAAAGGTAGCTTGAATTTTTTTTTACTGTAAATCATATTCAGAAAATGTTCACATAACATACATGACCAACATAGTTATTCATCCCTGTTTAAAGTATCATTTCTGACAGCTACATACAGGATTATCAGAGCATCAGCACCAAGATACTCTGCAAATGACAACACCAGACAAACATGATCTGTATGCACATGTAAAGACAATCTGTAATCTTGTCAGTCCCAAAGAATTGAGCCTGATCACACCCCACATCCTCTCACTCCATCATCACCCTCTCCTCTTTCTCCATCATCATCCTCCCTCCTCCTCTAACAACCCACTCTTATCGAATGTCAGTGAGATTTAATCTGTCCTCCTGTGTCAAGTGCTTCAAGTGCTTGTGCTGTAAAGAGGAGGAAACAATCACATGATCTCAACTCATTGTACCTCTTCATTCATTTCCTGGAGCAAGTAATAATAGTCGCACTGTGAGGCTTAATATTTTCTCTACCCTCCTCTCTCTGTGACTTGTCATGTTGCCCATTTTTCTGTCTTTCTGTTGCGACATTTACCCGGGGCTTCATTCCTTCATCCTCTTAAGAGGGCATGACCATGTCAGACCCTTGTATCCCATCTTCCCTCCTGTGTCACTCTTCCTCTTTCTTCTCTTGTGTGAAACATGTAGCAAGATCCTTTGAGCGGGAGTGGATATGACAGCCAGAGGCCTTGGGTGGATGAATTAGGCTCACTGTGTTTGTGTGCGTGCCTGTTTCTGTGTGTGTGTGTGTGTGTGTGTGTGTGTGTGTGTGTGTGTGAGGGGATTTATCTAAAGTGATCTGTAATTGTATGTTCTCTGACACAGCATTGGGTAATCAATAGAGCTATCTGTCTTCAGAGTTAGAGCATAAAAGTCATCCTGTCCTCACCGCCGGACCCTCCAGGATTTTTTTGGACACAGAAAAAGAGACAAAGGCAAGGTTGTCCTAGCATTTCATATCCCTCTGTGGTTTCTGGGTGCTGAAGGACTTCTACAGTGACTTGCAAAATCCCACCTCCACCTGTGTTCTGGGTTATATACCATGCATTGTGAGCCATAATTGCCTCGCATTTTAAATCCAGAATTCAGCCCCCGTACACACGGCTGCATGCACAGACTCTGCAGCTTTATTCCAATCCACTGGCCTAAACCAAAGCAGCCAGGGATTATACAGATGTGGGGATATGCAAGTTTTCGTTCTGGCATTGTGAGTCACACTCAAGTATGCATGAGCATGCTGGCAACACACACATATATTCTCACAGACTTAGTTGGCCTTCGTTTGTGTCTTGATGAGAGCTGGTTGTGCTGTTGTTTACGTGTCTGTCTACGTACAATAATGGCCCTTTTCCACTACACAGTTCCAGCTCTACTCGACTCGACTCGACTCTACTCGGTTTGGGTACCTTTTCCACCAGCCGAGTACCAATTTGTGGTGGGCTGGGTCGTCATAACACAGCTGCTCGAAACTGCTGCGTGAAACTGCTGCGTGAAACTGCTTCGTGAAACTGCTGCGTGAAACAATGGACCTCATCAACGGACCACGGAGAAACTTTGTGTGCAGACATTGTACAGTACTGATGCTGTTTTTTAAGAATGGTGGATTTGATTCCTGTGTCGTGCGTCGTGCTCCTGACTCTTCGGTGACGACATTCTCAGACCAATCAGTGGCCGGAAGTCTGTCACCTTTTAGTATCTGCTCAGCTCACTTGGAACCAGAGCAGAGCAGGTACGAAAAACTGGTATCTGACACAAGGTACCGCGCCCATGGAAACGCAACACAAACCGAGTAGAGTCGAGTAGAGTAGGGATAAGACGGGACGGTGGAAAAGGGCCATATTTCCCATTTTTTAAAGTTATATTTTTTGGGCCCTTTTTACCTTTCTTCCATAGGAAAGCTGAAGAGAGACAGGAAATATGGGGAGTAGAGAGTGGGGGAAGACATGCAGGAAATGGTCGACCGGTTGGGAATCAAACCAGCGACCCCTGCAACGAGGACTGTAGCCTCTGTATGTGGGGCGCTTAGACCGCTAGGCCACCAGCGCCCCGTTTTTCCCATTTTTGGTCTATGCATTCCCATGAAACTGATGGTTTGTGAGCATTGATTGTGTACAAAGAGGAACAACTTGTCTTCACCCCCAGGTTTTGAGCCAGACTCTGTGTAGGAGGGATCGGCTGATTGAGCTGCTGTGTGGAAGCCCCAAACACCATGGTGTAACAGCCTCTTGAGTTGGTTTGAAGCCTACACTTACAGTTATGTAAAGTTCAATGACTGCTATGCTCATGTTCGCTCTGTCTTGTCTCATTGTTTCTCCTCTACACTGCTAAAACAGAGCACATGGCACCATGGGAGCCGCATGTGTAACTAATTAAAACGAAACTTCTCAGAAAAATTAACACTTGGATATAAATCATCATGACCATAATTAACAATAATGACAAAAAGCGTGTTTGAGAAAAATGTATTTGCCATGTAATTTGATTTCAAAGTTTGACTCATGTCCCATCTGTCAACATGGAGAAACCAAACTTTATGATGTGCACTGCAGCCATTTAGAAAAGGGAGCTCTCAACTCTCCAGCTTCACCTCTGGGGAGCTGTCATGTCGTCCATCTTTTTATACAGTCTTTATCTGGGAGATGTAAGCCTCAGCCCCATGCCTCTGCAACTGTGTCTCCTGTCAAAGTGGGTAATAGACTGCAGTACATCATGGGAAAAGCCCCCTGGGTTTCAGGGTTTTTATATATTTTAAACCTTCAACCAGAATTCCTCTTCACCTTCTTCCCTGCTCTTTGAAAATGGAGTAATTTCATGGCTCATTCCTGGGGTTAAGACCAGGTCTAGTGGAGTGGAAGAGTTGTAAATAGCCTCCTGGTGCCCCCCCTCCCTCCCTCCCTCCCTGCCTCCAACATTACTATACAGCCAACAAATCTGAATCTGGATGTGCTAGACATAGTGGGAGTTGGCAGCATCTTTCTGTTTGATGCTATATTTAGAACTTCAGGTTTAATGTGTTACACAGGCATGAAATCACGGCGTGATGAAGTTTCACCCCGTCGCAGATTATAGAGGAATGAGGATGACTGAGATTTTTCTCCCCTCTCTTCTCTTTCATATGAAACTTGGACTGTAAATAGAAATTCCTATCTTTTTGAGTTGAATAAGAGATGCTCAGCAAGGAAGAAAAGAGGGAGGGAGCTGATGCCAATATCACGCTGCTAAAATACACCGTGGCACCCTCCCTGTGACGCCTGAACTAAAGTGGATTAGCCAGACCACTTGCCTCATCCTGCATGCAAAAAGGATGAAGCAAACACACGCCCTGAAGTTCCTGCCAAGGTTATGCAAAAATCAAACTTCCCCTTTAAAGCCAACACAGCAAAATAGTCCACACGGGCTAATTTAGATCTCCTCATTTGGAGTCAAATGAGTAATGTCCAGTGATGCTGTGTTAATCTACTCTGGGATTCGGCTTGGAACGACCTTCCGGGGTGCTGTACCTAACAGCTTAATTACCTTTTCAAAAGGGAATACCTCTGAGATTTAGAAGCCACTCTGCACAGATATGCTGCTCAGTCAAGAGGAGTTGATATGAGGCTACACTTCAGTGGGCTGAGTCGCTTTGACCTACCTACCCTCTGCACACACTCACACACTCACAAACACCTGCCTGACACTTTGCCATTTACTTTGGCACCTCTAACACCAACAGTTCTCTCTCTTTCTTTCCACCTTTTTCCCCCCCTGAAAGTAAAAATCGCTAAGTTACAGATCCCAGAGCTTTTTAAATTTGCACTACATCATATCTTCTCATTTCTTTTTCATTCACTGACTGTAACTCAGGGGCACATATCACGCTTTGTGCTTTTCATCCCTTCCTCCCTCTTTGCTATTCTCCCATCCCTCAACTGGAGGTGATAAAAGTCTCCGGCAAGGGCAGCAAGAGATAATACAACACCAGTTAGCGACAAATAGGACAGAGGAGATTTGGTGGGTGTCCAGGCTGATCCAAATGCATGTTGAGACAGGCGAGGGAAGGTGACAGATAATCCCCCTGCCGCTGAATGACAGGGATGGAAATCAAACTTGAACGCAAAAAATCAATTTAAGGACGCTGAGCTTTCACACAGCTCCTTCGCAAAATTTTCTAATTTCAGTCTCTTTTAGCATTTTCTCACAGCTCTGTTACTAAAAGCGACCAGCAGATGCATATGCTCAGAGCTCTTGTAATAGAGATGTCAGTTGGATGGTATGGATATTTAATGACTTTTGACTGCTAGGAGATTCTCAGTCTTATTCTGTGCCAGGAGGTTAAGCCACCCGAGTCCATTTAAGCCTGCAGAATGAGCTCTTTGTCTTCGTTTTATGACTTCTGGATGTGTCGCAGTCTGGCCTTGTGGCGGTGAATGAGATTTCAGTGGAACCAAGAAGTCGTGATCCTGCATATCTCCATCTTTAAAGTGATGTCTATAAAGTGCAGGGTGGTCTCTGCCTAGTAATTTGAAAGCTCTGTCCTTAACAGCTTGTGAAATGAAGTTGTTTCGTGGTCGATTAACGTGTCATCCACCTCCTCTTTCTCCTCCCCGTGCTCCTCCCTGTGCTCCTCCCCGAGCTCCTCTACCTCGCGACAGCCAGATCAGTTTACTCAGAGCAAGCACGATCCAGTGCTAATTTACAGCCCTGATCTCCGGCTCTCTTTCTTGTCTGTGTTGCGTTTTCTCTTGTCTCTCGCTGCGAGATTGGCAGGTCTTCAGGGTCGCAAGGCGCTTAGCTTCCCACGTTCCTTCCTCCCCGTCTCCTCCTCCTCTGTCTGACTGGCAGTAATTACATCAGGGCGCAGGCTGGGTTTGTCCGGACGACCCCAAAGACCTGCCATCCAGAAAGAGACATGCTGATCGAGAAAACACACACGGCCTCAGCACGAGAAACGAAAATGGCAACATATAGAAACAGGAAAAGAGGGCGTGCAGAGAGAGAAAGCGGTATAGAAAGAGTAAGAGGCAGAAAAGGTCACACATCAGTGATTCCTGACAGGCCTTTCTTGTTTTTCATCCTCACTCTCTTTTTTTCATTCCTCCATCATGGCTGTGTGAACTCTGGAGTCAGCGTTGCTCACTTGAGAAGACTCCTGGGTGAAGAGAAAGAGTTTTTTCCCTCCTCCACTTAACTCAAAGGCAACCAGGTGTTTCCCACAAACAGGTCAACTGAGCGGTTGCAAAGAGCTTACTGAGGAAATATTGAGCATTTAAGTCCAGAGCTACGTCCAAAATCACAAAACTATGTACTCCTCCCTTCTCCCTACCAAGTGAGTTTATAGAGTTATATAGAGAGCTCAGCAGCACAATGAAAATACACTTTTGGCACTCATTGGTATCTCGCTTTACGCCATAAATGACGTCATTGCTATTGCGCCATGAAAACATGCAGTTCAACGCAGGCTAGGGCAAATAATGAAAAAGTCTTACATTTCAGTTATAACTTTCATTATGGTTAGAAGATTATCACAAAATAATAAAGTTAATAAATACAAAACAATTTATTTTAATTATAATAATAAGACCAGAAGTCAGTGATTTACTCATGCATACAGACAATAGTCTCATGTTAGCCACCATCATTAGGAAAAACTAACATTACTCCAACATTAGAATAACATTAATTCCTAATGAAGCAGCCTGATTTCAGGTGGACTTTTCAGGTTGCTATCCTCCGTTCCCCACTTTCCTTTGCACTGCAACACATGATGGTGTATTGATTGGTTAGTGACCATTGGTTGTACACTACTTTTCACTGTAAAGTATGGGATACAATGAGTCTACTTTATCGAGCAAAATAACTCTAACTCACAATTTGGATAGTACTACTTAACAGCGTATTCCCTTTATAGTGCACTATAGTGAGTTCAGTCTGACAACTTAAGTTTACTTTAGATAAAGTTTATTGCAGCATACAGTATTGTGTTTAGCGTATGGGCTCCAAACCTTATTACTTCTCGTAGATTATTTAAATGCAGACATTTAGGAGTAATGAGATAGGACTAACCCCCCCTCGGAGCCCGCAGGTGGATGCTGGGGAGGAGGTGGGTACGAAGTTTGCACACAGCACTGAGCAGGACAGCATGAGCACTTGCAAAGCAGAGGCAGAGACAGGGAGACATGCAGCTTAAATAGACTGCCGAATGAGGATGTTGAGATCAGCTGATAGGGAGGATGATGACGTGTCAGTATGAATGAGCGCAGGTTGAGTTGTCTGTCTGAACTAGCTTGCAGGCGGCGCTCCATTAGTGAGTGCACATGAAAAAAGTAAAAAAAATGTGCACCAGATGAGAATCATGGAAAATTTAGCTTCTGATGCAAAAATAATGAAAAAAAGTAACTATTTTGTGTCCAATAAGAAAATCATAAAAAAAACACTTTTTTTTAATTCCAAAAACTCAAATATGAAAAATGTTAAATTTTGTTTCTGAAGCAAAAATGATTTTAAAATAATAAATCTGTGTTGGATGAGAAAATCATAAAAAAAAGTAAAAATGTTGCTTCTGACATGAAAATCATAAAAACGAAGTTAGTATAATGTGAAAATCATGAAAAAAAGTAAAAAATGTTTGCTTCTGACATAGAAGTCATGCAAAAAAAAAATAAAATACTTTTTTCCCCTCTTTGTTGAATTGTCTCAAAATATATCTTGGTTAGACAGAATCCATCAAAGTTCTATATTTACTCCTATTCCCTTCTCTTTTAAAGTGCCTCTCAATGTTGTGCTGATCTTGCCGACCCTTTGGACAAAGCAGGGTGATTTATCCCTCCATGATCTTAACCTGTACATGTGTCAGTAAGATTTTCTGAGCAAAAAATCTCACCTTACTTTGTTTCTAACATGCAACTCACAATGAGTGCACCTCTTTTGTTAAAAATTTAAGAGACCGCTTCAGCAGTGGGCTGTTCATCTTCTCGTCTGACACCTACCCTGCGCAGGGAAGACAGGCTCTAAAATTACACTTTATTTATGTACTCAGTCTCCTCTCTGATCGTCTTGTTTGTGTTTGTAGGTCATATAGAAGCGTCAGTTTTCATTTTAATGCACTTCATTGCCAGCTTAAAACTCTATACAGGAGCTGTGATGCCGTGAGCCAAAAACCCTAAAATAGAAACATAATAAAAAGACAACTGGATGATCACATTTGAAAGATCTTATATAACTTTTTAAAACGTGCATTTAAATAATTCCCTTTTCTTTTTAAATAATCTGGTCTCACGAGGAGGAGGGGGAAATAAGAAGTCACTGATGCGAGATGTGAGTTTTTTTCAAATAATTCTCTGGAATTGTTCTGTTTAAAAATACTTTTTTCATATTTTGGAAAAAATAATGCAACATTTATTATGGCTTCCTCTACTTATAACTCTCTTATCAGTAACTCTTTCTCTGTTTAAGTGACTGCATGCGGCATGTACAGTTTCCATGCACATGCCGAACCGAACCTTAAAGTGAGAAATCAAACATATGTTGGAAAATGGCACAAAACAGTGAAAGTAAAACTTTCTTCTCTGTTATTTTGTGGAAACAACTCTGTTTTGGGATTTTAAAAACTCAGAAAAGTTCCTTGGACTGCATCTGTACGTTTTTTACTATGTGCTCCTTTTCCTTTATCATTCACTTCATTCAAATTGGATGGCTTTTATCAAATTGTACCCTGACCCAACATGTCTGCCTGGCTGTCTCACAGCTTACGCTCAGTCCTGGGAGAAAAAGTAGGATGGATAGACAGAGAACAGAAAATAAATCAAATATTCATGATGGAGGATTTAAATAATCAAGGACTAATCTAGCAAGAGAGATACAATTCTGAAAATCACGCTCTTCCCTTGGTGAATGTGCACTCAGAATAATTGGAGATCACAGAAGAGTAGTACTGCTTCCCACTATATCCCCCAAACCACCATCTGTCTGTAGCTGTATGAGAGTCAGCACACAAAACATATAATCTGAAGTGAATGCGGCCCTTTAAGCTCTTAGAGGATTATCAATTATTTATTTTTGAGGTATTTTTTGAGCATGCCTGTTGCTCACTTCATGAACAATATGCATGCAAAACTAAAACAAAGAAAGCACAAACTTTAAATCTTTCTATGTTTGTCTTTTTTCTCCGTTTCTCTCTCCTCTTCATCTCTTTCACCTTTTCTCAGCGGCGTCCAGCTTCAGCTTTTGCCGTGCCTCCCTGGAGCACACGCTGTCCGCTGAAGAGCTGAGCTACCAGCTGCCGCGTCGCGCCGGAGGCAGCAACCTGACCTGGCACGACGGCCGCGGCCAGAAGACAGCACACACGCGCACCGTCAAACTCCTGCAGCAGCCCGGCACAGAGGGCATCCAGGTATAAATATGTCCACACAAACAGAGCTGAGGCAGAGAGGAGGAGGAGTGTTTTCAATGCATATTAATGACTCTCAGATGTGTTGACACTGAAGAGAGTCAGTTTACAGAGCACTGACATGGTTCACATGACTTGAGACAGGGCAGAATTGGGCTGGTTTGAAGAAACATGTAGAAGCTGTTTCTGTGTTGCGGCTTGGCGTGTATGTTTATATTTTACAGCCATGCTCCGTCTCTGGAAATACTTGTGAAGGGGTGTGAGATTCAAAATGGGAGAAAATCGCAGCGACTGATGCAAATGTTTTCTTCTTCTTTTGCTATTTAATGCAGTTACCATTCTTCTTCTTCTTCTGTGTGCGGTTAGCAAACAGCTTTAGGACGCTCTGTAGCCACCATCTGGCGGGAATACCATATCACAACCAGACACTGGTAGAAAGATGAAAAATTGTTCTTTTAGAATAAGAAAATATTCAAAGTAACTCTTTGATTTTTAATAAGTGAACAAATATTTGAAAATCATTGCCCATCCCTACTACATACGCCTGCATTGGAGTGACTGTGTTGCTTTGCAGTACATCCCCCAAAAGCTAGTCAGCATTATTATGCTAGTCATAGTTATTTCCGTTCCAGCTACATTCTCTGCTTTTTTGTACCAAGCGGCAACCTTCGGCAGCAAGAAATGAAGCCAATGCGGAAGTGTTAAAAATTGCAGTTCCTTGAGTGTCTGCTTGAGGCTCGCTTTAGAAGTTCTGGAAACCACATACACACCCATTGAAAAAGCTGTTTGCGAGGAGGCTCAAAACCCGCCTCAACTCCGCCTCTCTACCTCACACTAGCTTGACAGAAGTTAAGTTGAGTTCAATAATAATAATAATACATTTTATTTATATAGCGCTTTTCAGAAAACTCAAAGACCCTTCACTAATAGCACACAATAAAAGACACACTAAAAGAATCAAAATGGAAACACAGTGGATATAAAAACATTAACAGTTAAAAGCAGGTCTGAAGAGGTGTGTTTTGAGCTAGTATTTGAATGTTTGAAGGTCAGTGGAGTTGTGTATGTGTTTGGGGAGGGAGTTCCAGAGGGTGGGTGCAGCAGTGTAGTAAGCCCTGTCGCCCAAGGTTTCGGTGCTTGGGAGAGGAGGTTTTCATTGGAGGAGCGGAGAGCACGGGAGTACTGCATTTCCAGTACACCATCCGCCAACGTTGGGCATCAAAACAGTGCTTCAGAAACCAATGTGTGACATCAAGGACACTACATCCATTTATCATATAGTATATGGTTCGCACACAGTAAACTGGCAACCCTGACCGTATTAACCAAGGGTTTTATGTGGAAGTTGGAGCTGATGAGTGTCGAGCAGCAGTGGATCCTACCGCAGTGATTGCAAAGAACAAAAGAGAGGAGACGTTAAAGGAGATGTAATGTACGGCAGATGTACAACCAATGTTTGGTACAATGCTACCCAGAGGACCAATCACGGGGTACAGTAGGTACAGAGCTACACAAAACTACCACCTACACTTAAGTATTGAGTCAAGTAGTATAAACCAGGCTCAAGAGTCATTGGCTACAACATCATTAACCCAAACTGAGTATGTTTACCTGTGATATGGTGCGTCTCAAATATATTGATATATGCAATTCATTTTGAACAATTTATCAGCCTGTAATTAATTAGATTTTTTTAAATCGCCTGACGACACTTGTTGTGACATGAGTAACAATTAATTTTACGGTTCACTTGTATGATTTGGAATTAAACTGCATCACAGTGATAGATGAACTTTTTTACAGTAGCCTAGCAGAGGAAACGTTATTTCCCTCAGGGGAGCTTTGCTCTAATTAAATACGGTCCAGTGTGAATTAACTAGCAGCTCTTAGAAGTTATGTATTTATACAGCAGTGTTCTCTGACTATATAGGAGAAAAGGGTGTTGTTAAGGAAGCTTTCCAGACTTGGATGTGAAAATTAAAACCCATATGTTCACTACGGCAGAGAGTCTGTGACAGGACATGTCAAACATCCGTGCTTTCAGGGAGGCTAATTGTTATATCTTGTACATGTTGTAGGCTGGCCTTACCAAAGTCTTTGAGAGATAACCACTAAGGAGGAGGGGGTTATGTAACAGGGTAGTGCTACGGGGACTGTTACCTCACTAGATGTGATGTAATGGTGCTTGTACATATGATAAAATACTGCATAGACTCTTGGAAATAAAGGGTGTAAATCTAAAAAAATAATTATTTCCCATATGTGTTTTTTTGTCCTGGAGCTCAGCCAAAACTTTAACAAAGCTAAAGGATTTAAACCCTGTATATACTCTGTATAATGTGAGCATGAGAGCCAGAGCCTCATTTACTTCCACAAAAACTGAATTCCATGTTGCAGCACATGAGAGAGGCAAAACAAAGATGGCAATCATCTATTTTAAGGCTTTTTGCCCGTGTTTGACCTAAAAGCATCTGACACAACAACCTACTCTCCACATGAAACAGAGCAGATAGCCCAATGGAGGTAATTTGTTTTGTCTCCCATTGCCTTTAAAAAAAGTTTGCCACTGTTAGATGTACGTACGCACTGCAAGGATATTCAATAATTCATAAAAGAGTGCCCCCTCAGCTGTAAAAGCTATAAAAGGCTTAATAAAAGACGAGTGGGAAGCTGTTTCCATGTGATTACACAGAGACTGGATAATTAAACCTCCGCTATACCATGAGAAGTAAGGCTTATCATTTCCTTGTGGCAACAAGCCTCTTAATACATTATTCAACGAAGGGGAGAAGAGTCCAGCTCTCTGTGATGTGTGTATGTCTGTGTATTCACAACATTTGTCGATGTCTGCTTGTGCATCTGTAATTTCCAGAAACGGTTATCAGCATTTATGTGTATGTGTGCGTGTGTGTTTCACAGGCTGATGTTTGTGTGTCCAGTCCTCTCAGGAGTGATGATTAGATTATTCTCCTTTGCACTGCTTGTGCACACATCAGCTGTAATGAGGGAGCCAGTTAAGTGAAACAAAGCTCAGCGTCCGTATATGAGGAGGGGACCTGGGGAATCTTCCTTATCTGTTTAATAAAGCTAATACAACACATTAGACTCCTATGCAAACTCCAACACCAGCACATGCAGACCAGACAGTGAGGATTTGTGTTTTCGCTTGTGCAAACATGGCTGTCATTGTCAGAAGCTCTCAGGAAGTATTTGCAGAACTAACACAGTGTAAGTACATGTAAATAGACTGGGATTTAGACTCTTAGGGCCCAATGTACTAAAGGTTTGCGTGTATAAAAACACGTGCAAACTTGACAGCGCGCGCAAAGCTGATGTGCTAACCAGGTGCACAGAGGATTGCGTCTGTCAAATGAGCAAAATAGCAAGAGCAATCCATTTAGTGTGTTTGCCATCATGAATATGCAAAATACTACAGATTATCAGAACGTGCAAATACTGGGAGGAGGAGATGCAAATGTAATCATTAACACCTGCAATGTGATTTATCAAATATGAAACCGGTTGCGGTCGGTGTTCTTGCTTCTACATTTAGCACGTTTCAAAGGCAGGTTTATTTGCCTTCTCCACCAAGACCTACAACTCAATGGCTTCAAACTTCATTTTTCATTTACGGCCACTCTGCTCTCCCAAACTCTCCATGGTGACGGCCGGTAGCACACGCAAAATCCTCATTCAACGGCGGTCCGCACCACTTTTGCACCTGTTATCAATCGCGCACGCCATCATAGTAGATCACCCGCAACACGGCCATAATTAGCAGGTGCAATTTTTTTGTTTGCACACGCAATTTAGCGCTCGTTATTTGGTATCTTAGTAGATCAGGCCCTTAGTGTAGTACATGCAAACATATTTACAGAATTTAGAACTCTACATTTTGCATTCATTTATTGTTTTGCAATGACACAAGGAAATGTTGGTCCTGCTGACATATCTTAGTGAATGATAAGATAAGATAAGATACTTCTTTATTCGTCTCACAACAGGGAAACTCATGGAGTTACAGCAGCAAACAAGAAGGTGTACAGTACAAGAATTTCAACAAGAAAAAAAAAAAAAAATATATATATATATATATATATATATATATATATATTTATATATATATATATGTATATATATTATATATATATATATGTATATAAATGTTCATCAGAGACGACAGCTTGGCCATAATTCTCCTGTCAGCCACCACCTTCACAGGGTCCAGGACTGAGCTGGCCCCTTCGCCAGTTAGTTCAGTCTTGCTCTCCTGTATCCTGTCTGCCTACAGCAGGTGAAATACTTCCAATGTGGCGTTTGTGTCCGGTGTTTGCTCTGTTAGCATGATGATACTCTGCCAGTATTCCCTCTGGTGCTGGGTTAGCTCGTCCACCTTATCGTAGATAGGTCATACAGTCGCCATAACGGTGGGTGGAAGGACAGGTCGATGTCGTCGTTTTTAGCTTGCACCTCAGTACCAGCACGTCGTCCTTGCCTCCTTCTCCTCAGCTCGCAGGGAACATGGGGCCTAGCATCGTTTAGAATCGACATGCTGCAGGCTGCTCACAGCTGATCTCGTATGTAAACAATGTTACCATGGTTACACGCAGGATCTCTGGACACAAACAGGAACAAAAAGAGTAAAAACACCACTGCAAATGTAGCCAGTTTGGTGTCCATGGCCAACAAATGAGTCATTAAAGGTCATTACAAGCTCCAAATACAAAGATAACTAAATAGAAAAGAACATCGAAGAGAGAGCTGCGCTAAGCCATGGAGCTGTTTACATTCATGGCCCCAAGGGGATGCCCCTTGCCTCTATGATGACTCCTGACTTTCCTCTAAGGCCAATGACAAGACAATGCTGAATTATTGTTGTTGGGTCACTGGGTCTTGAAATATTGTAATGTGGTCTGATTCCTGCACTTGTAAGTGTAGAAAATGGCCTTTATAACAAGTTTTTTTCATCATGCATACAGGTGAAACAATGCAACCCCACACTGACAGTTTGCAACTCAATGACAGCCCATACGATTTGTGAGCCTTAGGTTGCTTACTCATTTGTGTTGTTACATTGCCCATTGCCGCAGGGCGACCTGTACGCAGATCTATCTGCTGGTAGGATTTTTCCAAATAATGACTCATTATAAAGCTGGCGCAACCTCAGTGCCGTCCTTGAATTGGCTGTTGTTTGGACAGCCAGATGGGGTGAAGGGATGGGTTTGTGGGTAGCTTATTTTGCTTCCTGACACACAGCTTGTGGGTGAGCCTTTAGATGAGGTTTGGGAATAGGTGGAATAACAGAGACAATCTAAGAAGTACCAGCAGCCACTCTGCCTTATTTCCCTGTATCACAACCCGAGCCATGTATCAAGAAGTATGGTCCTTATTTGTAATTTGTCGTACATGGTGGGCGAACGAGAAGCACTGGTTTGTGGTTATACTCCCTTCTCCTTACGGAATACAGCTGCTGACCTTTTCAGCTGACATGAACACAAAGCACTGAACTAAAGTAGAGGAAACACACACACACACACACACACACACACACACCACACAAAGCATTCACACAAGCAAGTTTGACCATTCTTTGTAAGAAACGGAATAAGATTTGCCTCAAATTGTACGGGTAGCTGTCTCCAGTCAAGCTCATTATTTTAGTTGAATAAGAACATGGGATCCACTATTAGTTATTTTAGTATGCAGTTCTATTTTAGTAACACAACCAAACAATGTCACTTATTCCACAGCTGTCTTAAATACCTGATTGCTCAAAACTCCATAACAAGGATGCTTCATTTCTAACAGCAAAAGCCAGTGACAGCCTGATCACACACATCGAATCCAATTAATCTGTGGAAAGTAGTCCGGCACATTTTAACCTCTGCCTGTTGACACTTTGGCAAAAGTGTCCTGCAACTCAGGGAACAGCAGCAGAGCTAGAGAGCATATCTCTAAGTTGCAGATCACTAAAAAGTAACTTAAAGTAACAGATAATAGGGACGGTTTAAAAAGTTATGACATTTGCATTATTATATTTAAAGATGCATCAACTGCACAGCTCTGAATAGGATTTAAAAATTCTGCAGGCAAGTATTGAACTTAATTATGAATTGAATTATTCAGTTTAATATTGTCCCACAAGGAAGCTGTTTTATTTCTTTCTCTAGAGCCAGTGAGATGTTCATATTTACCAATCAATTATTGTAAAACCAACACCATGAACTGTCACGTTGTCTTTCTTCATGGTACCAAAAGGATACCTCTGACTGACTTAGATGAACTTCATATTTTTCTCTTGGGCTAATTATAAGTCAAAATTTTAATAATTTTGTTTTAATATCTATGGTGGGTTGAAGATCAAAAGGCCTTGGAATTACTCGTGTGCGTTCACTTGAAGAGGAAAAACTCCCACAGGACTCCGAAGTAAAACTGATCAAACAAATTCCTTTAAACCACAGTTTTGTTAAAGACAAAACTGTCTGCTCCAGTCTCACCTTACGGCCACACGAAAGAGCTCTCTCTCTCTCTTAAAGGGACTGTAACATAACTCACTGCTGACAACAATACCATACAGCCTTTTAACTTTACAAAATATCCACATGAATTAAATCAAATTACTTTTAGCTGACTCAACATATTTTAGAACTTAACTTGTACAATGAAATCACAAATATGAAGATTAACTTTCAACCCAAAATGATTGATTATTTATTTACCTTTAACATGCCTGAACATAACTTGGCCCTTACAATATCCATTTCATGAATCAGCATTTTGTTTTTATACAGAGATTCAAGGTTCTCAGAGGATGACTCTTACCGACTTTTTGTTGGTAGACCTCTAGACTTTAGGTCTAACTTATTGATAGTTAATCATGGAAGTGAAGTCAGAAAATCATGCTCCCCTGTGGAAGAATTCTAACCACTGTTCAACCCCCTGACTTTTCAGTTTTAGGAACAATCAGGTTAAAAATTCCAGTTTCCAGCCAAATTCTGAAACAATCTGACAAAATTAGAAAACAAATGTCTTACAGGTTGGCTAAGGTATGGAACGTTCAAACAATGTACCTGTTTTTATTTGTCTTGATAGCATTGTCACACCATGCTGCTGTTAGCATAAGCTCAAAGCACCACTGTGCCTAATTACAGCATCACAGAGCAAGGACCACGGCTGTAGACTCTCAGTCTGATACTTCCAAATCTCATATTATCTTTTCAAGCCAAAATGTTAGGGAAATGATTTGGCCAGTGTGGGCAGTGGAGCAGCTGTCACTGTTTGGAAAGATCTATTGAGACTGTCCTCAACAAACAGATGACAGCATGGGTTGTTTGCCTGGAACCTTATGTTTTAACCGACAAGTGACCTCTTGTCATGCACATAGTGATTATCCTCTCTGAGAAGGAGAGGCGGATGTAGATTGATGTTTTGTAGCAACATAATTCATCCAAGGGAGATGGTGTGTGTAGTAGTGTTGTAGTACTCCAGACTGGTCTTGGTCTCGAGACCGCTTATTTAAGGTCTCGGTCTCGTCTCGGAATCATAAGTATTTTTACTCGGTCTTTACTGGGCGGACTCCGTGTTTCATATCAGTCGAGACCACCACTGATGCTCTCTGTGATGGTGTCATAACTGTGATAAGAGAACCCCCCCCCCCCCCCCCCCCTTCTCAATTCATTCATTTTTTCCTTACTTGTTACGGCCGTGACTTTCGAGGTGCAACAGTGAGTGACCCATCCCCTGCACTCATGCATTAACGAATGGAGACAGACGACAGGAGGAGAGACTGTGTGTGCCCGGGACCAGAGATGTCTGCTAAGACGTTTAATTAGGCAATAAATACACATTAAATAACAATCTCTGGAGGCACACTGAGAGAAGGGCACAGCTAAATACCTGCCACAGGATTACCACATTCAACACCTATAACCCATCAGATAAAAACACCGCAAATAGCCCATTTTTTCATTACTCCTTATTTGAAGGCACAGTACGATAATGGTGGCGCCGAGTGCTGGAGGAAATGTGGGTGCCTAGCTGCAAACCACTTCCACATTTTCTTGGTATGCCAAAACATTCAGCATTACTGGAAAGAAATATATAAAACTATACAGAGCATTTTTGATACCTTTTGATTTTAAAACCATGTATTTAAATGATATCTCCACTGAAGTAAAATGTGTCGATAAATACTTGATAGCTATTTTGCTGACAGCAAGTAAAAAGGCTCTCACCCGAAGATGGATGATGCAGGCTGGACCTACAGTAAATAACTGGATAGATGTGACAATAGAGATTTACAGAATGGAAGAGGTAACCTTCTCTTTAAATTTAAGGCTAGGAGTGTTCAGATCACACTGGGCAAAATGGGTGAAATATGTCAAACCTCTGAGACCTGACTTTGTCGATTAGGTGCATTGTAGGAACATTCATGTGTTTTATTTGTATTTTATTTTCAATCTATTTCACTTTTATTCTTGTATCTCACTTTAATTCTTTGTGTGGAAATACTTTATTGGTATTATTCGAAAGTTTATTAGGCCTAGTGGTGATACTGCTTGATTTACTTTATTACTTAAAGTACTTTCTCTCTGGATGTTTATAGTTTTTGTTTTGCCTCAAAAAGAGAAAATCAAGTCCATAGAGGCTAAAATGTAGACATAAGTGTGTATTTAAAGAGCTCAGAAGAATGTTGTATGCTCATTATGTACGTATGTCTTGAAAATTGTGTAAAAAAACACCACAAATATTAGAAAATAGAAAATGTACACAACTAATGAGAAGAAAATGGCTGACAAAATAATCCTGCTCAGCTACCACTACGACCTCCTACCTCTCCTGAGATCACAAGCAACAGAACACATAGTTTGAACTCTGATCTAAAGCAAAGGTTAAACTAACGATGAGGAAAATTAAACTTAAGGAGTCAAAAGGCTCTCAGCGCGTCAAAAGAATGGCAATAAAGACAAAACCAAACCTTGCTTGTTGCTGTCAATTGTATTAAAATCAAACTTGAATAAAACAAACAGAAGTAATAATAATAATAATAATAATAATAATAATAATAATAATAATAATAATAATAATAATAATAATAATGATAATAATAATTTTATTTATAGAGCGCTTTCGATCAAAGTGCTTCATAGAGCTTAAAAACAAATAACAAACAAAGACAGAACACAACATAAGAAACATCAGCCATAAACAGCATTAAACAGGTGGGTCTTCAGCTTTGCCTTAAATACATCAACTGAACATGCCAACCGAATGTCGACAGGGAGACTGTTCCATAGAGTGGGAGCACGGAATGAGAAGGCCCGCTCACCAATAGTCTTTTTACGGACCTTAGGGACACTTAAAAGGCCAGTCCCCTGAGAACGAAGTGCCCGAGCAGGCACAAGTCTTTTATTTTGTTTACTCTCATAATGATTTTTCTTGATATATGGTGTTGGTCTTGCCTCGGTCTTGCCCTGCCTTGGTCTTGGTCTTGACTTGCTCTCGATCCCAAAATGTCTTGGTCTTGTCTTAGTCTCGGCAAACTAGTGTGTAGTGTACGTGTAACTTTGACCTCTTCATATTTTTTTCAGTTGTCTCTAAACTTTAACTAGATTATATAAATCACTTTTGTTACTGGTATTGTGTTGTGTTCATCCTGCTGATAGGGGCACCACATCAGGGAATGCTCATAAGAGTTGTTTTGGAAGGTAATAACAAATGATGTAATTTGTTTCTTAAATATGAATGGAGGCTACACTGGGGTTTTCATGATGCAGTGGAGAGAAGAGGTTTAAAAAACACAGCAGACACACAGGGAGAAAAAATCAGAGCTGCGGGCCAGTGAGGCAGAAATGCTTTAGTCTGTATCGTCCTTGTCCTGCCCCTCAGTGATACATCGCTCTGTCCGGGACACATGTTTGACTCATGCTAAATAGAGAGCTTTGTGAAAAATCCCATCTGGCCCTTTGTCCTCCTCCCACTGAGAGTCGGCTCACATTCGCACGAGTGCAAGACATTTACAAACTCTGAGTCCTGTGGACAACCAAAGGCAGAGTAGTAAAAAAGCTAACAGAGGCTGACAGTTCACACGCTCGCACACACTCTTCTTCACAGGCACAGTCAACTGTACACTCACAGAAAAGCTCACACAGAAACGTTTTCCGAATCACAGTGACACAGTCAAACACAGTTATGTACAAGGCTAGACAGAGCGGTTGGAGATACGAGGGTGCTAAATGATGCAACAGAAGCTGCCAGGGACAGGGGTGGGGGGCAACTCTGTGTTTCTGATGGGAATGGATGAAGGATAGGAAGAAATGAGAGGCAGGCAAGAGAGGTGCAAAGGAGATATGACAGATCATATGTCAGGATCTGTCAGGGTCTTTTGGATTGGAGGAAAACTGATTGAAGTTCTGATTCTAAGATGACAGCAGAGCAAGAGATAGATGGGTGCAGGAGATGTGGAGATAGAGAGAGTTGTTCGGTTAGACAGCAGAGAATACAGAGAAGATAGAAGAGGAGAGTTTAGCATCCTGTGGAGAAATGACGTGACAGCAGGGGAAGATGTAGAGCAGATAAGAAGAAGAGGCAGGTGTTAGGAGAGTATATGATTTGCAGATTATAAAACAAGAGATCCTCTGAGAGATGCTTGCACAAGCACAAAGACACACTTTCATATTTGAGTGCTAATTGGCGTAGCATCATTGATCAATCTCAGGCAGGGTGTGAATGTGCAGAGACAGAGGCAGGCATTGGAAGAGAGGTGTTGTCGGTCACAAAGAGTGAGTTTTAAGTATTCCCCACGCTCCTCTGACTTTAGACTAATCCCCGATTTATCTACACTGAGAGGCAGGGCATGCACACATACACCCACACACACACACACACACACACACACACACACACACACACACACACACACACACACACACACACACACACACACGCGCACACACACAGAAACACAGGCTCTTAAATGGACAAAAAAAGTAGACTGGTGCACAAAAGTCAAGGCAAAAGAAAGATCGAAGGGAGGGAATGAGAGGGAGGCAGAAGGGGAAGGTGTCAGGCAGGGAGGGGATAAAATTTATGAGCAGCAAGCAGAGGGGGGGTTAGAGACATGATAGAACAAAGTAAGCACGGAAGGACAAATAAGCTGCTCAAGGATACAAACAGAATGATCAATAGAGAAGTGCAGCGAAGACAATCTGAGTGTGTGGAGTAGGACGGGAAAAACAATGTAAGGGAGCAGACAGGGAACAAGATAAGAACAGAACGAGTCTTCCTGAATACAGAAGTGCCTAAAAGAAGCTGTTAAGTCGACTATTATTCATTAACTGTCTTTTACTCAATTTCCATACGCATGTATGATAAATTAAAGGAGCAGGTCAGCATCTTTGGTTAAGAAGAGCTTAATGTTAAGACACAAGCCTTTTAGTATATAGCTTAGTATAAGTAAAAGCAAACAACAAGCCTTGCGGTCATAGGCATAGACTGTATAAAAAGATTGGGGACATGACATCTCCCGAAACATGAATCCAAAACATTTGAAGCTGACCTGCTGCAGTTAAGGTCATAAAGCCCGCCTCCTCCATGTTAACAGATGGGACATGAGCCAAACTGTGAAATTAAAATAAATGCTCAATACATTGTTCTAAAATACAGCTCCTGTCATTAAAGTTAGTTCTTGTCAGGTTGATTCGTGGCCAGGGGTTCACTTTTCTGTGAATTTTAGTTTTTATTTGTCATCTGATAGTTTATTATAGAAAGGGTATGAATTCATGATTGACAGCTCTGTTGACAAATTGGCTCGTGTGGCCCTTTGTGCACTGGGTTAGCAGTGGAAGGGTGGGATGTCAAGATTCAAGAAAGCTTTATTGCCAAGTGAGCTCTCACACATAAGAAATTTGACGTGGTGAATGGAACACTGGTACTTAACAACAAGACAGTAAGGACACAACAAGACAGTAAGGGCAATATAAACCTAAACACAAATTCTAAATAAAAATAAAAGTACTTCCATACCTTTCAAAGAAAGGTATGGAAGTACTTTTATGCCCTTACATACTGCCATTTTAAGGCGGCATATTCACCCTGCTATATCTCCTCTGCAGTGTGTAGCACACTGATACTGTCTCAGAGGGAGTAACAGAGGTGAAATGTTACAAGCGTTGCACCCAAGCGGCAACTTCCGGTCTGAAAATATGAGTCCAATTCGCAAGTGCGGAAAACTGCAGTTCATCGAGGATCCGCTTGAGGCTGGCTTCAGAAGTACGGGAAACCACATACACATGAATGGGAAAAAGATGATCTTTACAGCAGAAATAAACATGTTTACAGCCTGGTGAGTGTAGTCCAGACGAGTGTAGTCTGGATAGCTCATTTCTCAATCGGCACACACTGTACAGGGGGTGAATTTTTTTTCTAACGCGGCAATTTCGAAGATAGAAGATTACGAGTCTTCCAATGAGAGGCACAGCTGACTTGATTGACAGGTGGGAACACTGTAGCTGTTGGTGAGGAGGCTCAAAGCCCGCCTCTTTACGTCACAATCACTCGACAGCAGTAATATGGCTGGCGCTGCCAATTTGCCTCAAAACAGATGGGTGACGTCCCGGATACTACGTTCATATTTTATATAGTCTATGGTTGCATCTTGCTCTTCCGCCACAATACAATGTATATTCATACACTTGGATGCCAATAGTATGCCTTTGCAGGGCTCAGTGTGATAATAAAGAGGCGTAGTGACAGCAGAACTTTGGTACGGGGCTATTTCTGGAAGGTTATGTTACACGATAATGTTAGTGCCCATTAAGGTGGATTTTGTGGAGGCATGTCCCTGCCAAATCTTGCAAGAACGTATTAGATTCATGCACAAGCCCACAAGATTCACACATTTAAAAGGTGTGCACGCTTATCAGATAGCCATGCACACACATTATCTTTGTGAGAGCTTTCACCGCACTTCATTTGTCTGCTAGTGAGTGAAAGTTTGTAGCGTGCGAAAACAGAACTGTTTTTCTAGTGTGTAGAGAAGGGGACTCATTGACTGGTTTTCGATTAGCTATATAGCTCTCCTGCTTGTGAGACTTTAACCTGCTTGGTAGCTAGTAGTTTTTCTGTTTTGTCAGTCAGTGTCAGCACAGTCACAGTGGTACCCCTGAATATGATTGCTACAGTCCTTCTCTTTTGTGCTTTGAAATGATTGCTGAGAGCAGTCAAATGTCATCTCTTGCTCACCAAGGCATCCACACCTCCATTTGGGTGAGAAGAAAACTTGTAACTTCAGAAGTAAAAGCTGTAGCATTGCATTCTGCTCTTTGGACGATATAATTTTGAATATTATATTCTTCCTCAAAGGGAAAAGTTTGGTAAAAAGAAAAACATAAAAGATAGATATGGTAAATTTGGTACTGGTGCTGTGTTCCCACAGGCTGCTGTTCACAGGGATCTCCAGCAGGAGCTGCAAACTACCTCTGTCGCTGGATTCTTAATAAAGTCACCAACGTATGAATGTCAATTTTCTAGTCACGTCTCCTTTATATTTCACACCAAGGGCGCTCACTAAAAGTAAATAATAACTTCTGTAGCTGTACAGTAGCTACATTCAGTCTGACAAAGCAGAAAAATTACAGCTTATCATCTTCGTCTCAGGGCTCTCATATCCCATTATTTCCAGTCATGTAATAAATAAGTGTACTGCCAGGATCCAGGTTTATGTTTTTATGGTCATTTAATAGAATTGGTTACCCTGAGCTTATGTCAGGCAGCACTCAATAGTAATTTTCTCAAAACTACGGTCATATTAACTGCTACATTACAGCTCTGTGAGCCTTGGAGGTGCTGGTAGACTGATTTGATTACCCTCTGAAGAGTTAGGCTATAGCTTTACCCTCTGTTTTTACTCTTTATGCTAAGCTACACAAACAGACTCCTGGCTGTTGCATCATATTTCCTATACAGATATGAGAAAAGCAGGAAAGAAGTTATCTAACTTTGGTCATAAGGGACAAAATGCTCCTTTTATCAGCATATTTAAAAGTCACTGATTAGCATGTTATTCTTTTGCAGACACAGAGTACATTAATATGTTAATTTGTGAACTTTGTAGGTGCTGGCAGGCGTATTTAGTCCCTCTTGACAAAGCCTTGTGAGCTGTTGGCTGTGTTTATGCTAAGATAAGCCAACCAACTACAAGCTGTACTTACTTTGTTTTTTAACTCTACAGACATAAGAATGGTATCAATCTTCTCACCCAACTTCAGCAAGAGAGCGAAATAATTATTAGAAATAAAAAAATATGAGACTTTTCTTAATATGTTGAAAAATATTCTTAAATTAAGTAAATGTTAGAATTGACTAAATTTAGGAATATTTTTTATTTTAAGCCATTATCTTTTTCTTATTGGGCTTTCACACTTTTTATTTGTATAGGAGAGGACAGTGGATAGTGCAGGAAAGTGGGAGAGAGTGGGGACTGACATGCAGGAAAGAGGCCATAGGCTGGATTCGACTGCTTCATGGGCGCACAGGTTAACCATTAGGCTAAGTCCTAGGGCCATTAACCAGCAAAGTTATACAAAAAACGAATTTACTTTTCTTGATGGAAAGACAAAATTTAAGAATATATCTATCATTATGTAGGATCATTTTCTGCCTTGTAATTTGAAAGAACTTATTTGAATGTAATTATTTCTGTTTAAAACAGTTTGAAATGTTAAATGTTTAAATATTAAGTGTCAGTTTACAGTACTGTGCCAACTGTACTAATATATAGTAGTACATGTTTTCTATTGTTTGATTGAAAATGAAACAGTGGATTACATTTGGCTGTCATTTGTTTTAACCCTCTGTAAGCCTTAGCCCATTTTTGGTCATTCGCAATATTCGCCTGTTGTGTTTTGGTGTTTTTTTCTAAGCTTGGGGCATGATATTAAAGACAGTGGAGTTATTTGGGTCAATTTACAAAATTTTTACATATATGATTTGGTAAGTGTAATGTCTTCCAGTGTACTCATTTTACTAACGTTCGTGCTCTTAAGCCAAAAATGGCAGCCATTGAAACCCATTCAAACCATGTTTTTTGATCCTGGAATTACTACATCAGAAAAAAAGGTTCTGAGTTACTCATTGTTGTGAACCAAACCACAGGGACCTAAATTTTTGATTTTTACCATAGAACACCAGATTGCGCCATTTTCTTAGTTTTCATCCCTTTGCCAAATTCATGCTACTCTCCCTTTGTCCACTAGGGGCACAAATCCTGCTCTAGAGTACCAAAGGGCAAATGGGTTCAGACTTTTTTGAGTTCACTGCATACCTTGAGATGTCTGGAAGTGGTGTATGTGTGTGTTTAGTGAAATTATTTTGTGTGTGTGGGAATATCTGTAGCCAAAATTGGAGTAATGAATTCCTTATGGGAAAAATGCCCTGATTAAATCCCCACCTAAAAGCATAAAACACTCAAAGTTTGAATGCCATTATTCTGCAGGAAAAAATCATATTTTTTTTCAAAACAGCTTTGACATTGTAGGTTTGCCTTCAAAATCTATGATGTTCAGGGTTTTCAGCTGAATGAACCACTTTTCATGTTTCCACTGTGGGCCAAACTTCATGTAGGTTTTGATTATCATTTTTTTGGCTCTTTTTGGGAATTTTTGCTATAGTTTTACATTTTGGAGCCTTCCATGCAATTTTGAAATTAGATTCAACCAAGGAAGGTCTCTGTGTGTTGATATTGATCCTCAAGATTGATGTATGTATATGTGCATGGTGACAGTAATGTGTGTGTGTGTGTGTAGGGGGGATCAAATTATAGCCAAAAACCTATAGAGAAAGCTCATTTGCTTTTCATGGGTTTTTTCATAACAAAGGATCAGTCACAGACTGGCATATGAAGGGTTAAACTTTTGAAAATAAAATTTGTTTCAATTGATAGTGATGAATGACTTCCATTGAAAGATTTTTTTTCAAAATTTGAAAAAATATATTATTGTATGGCATATTTATAACAGTTTAGACTGCCCACTTTTGGTCAATTTGAGGCCAAAATTGTGACTTTTTGATAAAAAACATGACTTTGCAAAAAAAATAATGCAGTCATTTAATTAGTGTTGTTGTGAGTCATCAACATATGTTAAAATGTGTTGACCCCAATTTTTTTTTTCCAGTTTTCATTGTATTATACAGGAGATAATAATTTAGTGTTTTTTCATCCCCTAAATTCCCCTCTCTGGCACTGTAACACGTGGTAACTAAAGGGTTAATTATAATATTAGTGAATGTTTAGTATGTATCATTAACACTGAAGTTAATTTAAAGATTAAAAAAAAAATTGGAACGATCCATCAATATATGACATATTTATATCAGTTTAAAGCAATGCCCATTTTTGATCGCCTTAAGACCTTCAACGTAACTTTTTTAAACATAGGACATTACATGAAAAATAATGCAGTGATAAAAAAAGTGTTGTTGTAAGTCATCAACATATGTCAAAATGTGTTGACTCAAAAAAAGAATTCCAGTTTTCATTATATTATGCAGGAGCTGATCCATTTTTGGTGTTTTTTTCTTCCCCTAAATTCCTCTCTCTGGCTCTTAAACACGTCGTAACTAAAGGGTTAATTATAATATTAGTGAACATTCAGTATGTCACATTAATACTGAAGTTAATTAAAAGATTAAAAAAAAAATTGGAATGATCCATCAATATATGACATATTTATATCAGTTTAAAGCAATGCTCATTTTTGATCGCCTTAAGACCTTCAACGTTACGTTTTCCTAGGGCTTACAGAGGGTTTTAATTGTGCGAAGAGATACAATCGTGTCAAAGTCATGATTTGCATCGTGAATTTCTTATTTCATGCTTGAAATAAGAAATTATAACTTTTAAAAAAGCAGTTGTGTACTTTTGAGTGTTGATGAAACAGCTATGTTACAGTTGATATTCTAGTTTCAAGCATGTATTACTCAATAGGCCTATAGGTCATAAAATCTCAGTAACAAGCTGTAATATCTTACTGAGATCATTTAGGACCAAAAACTCAAAACAAGAAAAACACTCTAACATAAAAACTGCTTAGTGAGAAAAATTATCTTATCAGGCAAAAAATGAGCAAATTTCACCCTTATCTGAGATATTCAATCTTACTTAGATTTCAGTTTTTGCAGTGTACTAACCAACTCTCATCTCTAGATTCTTACTAAGACATAAAAGTTGTATCAATCTTTTCATCCAGCTCTTATAAAGAGAGTTAAGCATATTTCCTTGAAATATAGAAGCTACCTTGTGAGAATATTCAAATATTTAACGTTAAATCCAGCTTACAGAGGGATTGAGGCTAAATGTACCTAACGTTAGCCCACTGCACCAGCTATTCACTGCTGACTACTACACATCCTCTACTTCCCCCCTCGCCTCTCTGTCCTCCACCTCTCATTAGACTTCTGCTCCATATACAGCCTCCACTTTGCCTTCCCTCCAGCTCCATCTCTCCCCTCTTTTTCCCCTGTATGTAATAAATGAGGGTGCTCCTCCTGCTGGACAGAAGTAGGTCTCGGGAGGAGTGGGGGAGGCAGTAAAGGGTGAACAGGGACGAGAGAGTGCTGGCCAGAGGAGATACAGTCTGATAGATGGACAGTGCGAAAAGAAACGGGGGAGGAAAAAGAGAGAAGGAGGGATGATGGGGAGCTATCATTCCATTTCCTCTCAGTCTGGCTTCTTTATGATGAAGGCCATTACTCACTCAAAGGCTACCACACTCCACCGCACAGTCTCATCTTTCTTTAAGTCGTTTGTCTTTGTTCACCCTATCTGTGTGTCATCTGTGTTGTTAATTCAGGTTTCTGTGTCACAGTCTGTACAGTACAGTTGTGTTATCCCATCACAAATCAATAACCTGTCCTTACAACAGGCCCTGAATCTGTTGGTCAGACTTGTTATAGGTACTGCTGGGTATGGTGGATTTAATGCACTGTATTTGCTTCCCTCAGTGTCGATGCAGTGCCTTGTAGTTTTATTCAAATATTTGGATGTGTATTTTTTCTTTTTGGTAGTAGTTGCATTATTTCTTAGAATGCATTTTCCTTAACATATGGGTCTCTGTATCTAGTCCATACCTGCCTTATCCGTTATAGTGTTGATTTATGTGTTAATGTTATGGGTTGTCAACGAAGTGGGTGGAGGTAAAGATAAAAAATGTTATCTCGCTCTCCTCTCTCGTTGCACATTTAACATTTTCCGTGTCTTGATGGCAAACACCACACAATGAACGCCCCATACAGACAGCAGAATTAGTCTCTGTAGTATTGCTGTATGTCAGTGCAGGTAAAAGTGATGGACCCTAAAGTACTGACAAGCATCAACTCCAGATGTTGTGCAACAAGACATCACCCAGTATATCTCCTGCTGACATAAAAATGGTCTGCAGATTTTTTGTGAAACACTCAGAAGTGACTTTTTGGGGGGGTTTTTAACACGAAGGATTTCATGTTAAATTTCTTGTTAAAATGCAAACACAAACATTTAGAACCTTCTGTAATTACCTACCTTTACCCCAGTGTTCACTTTTCTGTCTCAGAGCCCCTTTCCACTGAAAAGCAATTTTCCAATCCAATGAACTTTAGTCAGAAAACATATTCAAAAGGAATAGTTCATCATTTTTGTACACTTATTTTGACTCTACCTGAAATATGATGCTACATCTAGCAGCCAATCAATGCACCTAAGCATACAGACTGAAATCAATGGGAAACAGTTCCAGCATTTGCCAGTCAGACAATTGGCCAAAGGCTGAAGCATCACACATTGATATCACAATAGAAAGAAAGAAAATGAAAGTGTTTCCCAACCTTTGCTTTTCAAAATAGATATCTAACGAATACTTTGCCTTATGAAGATCAAATAACAGTAAATTTAGTACCACAATAATAAAGTCCCACTTCATCTTTGGGAAAACTCTGGGCTTCCACAGGGTTTTCCACCTGCACATTCCTACTTTAAACACACAGCAGCATGTCCTGCCCCGCCTCATACTGTGTCTCTTTGCCTGTCTACAGTATATGTCTGACCTTTGGACTCTGTTCATCAGTCGAACTTTTTGCAAAGATGCCCAAAGGACACAACTCGAATTTTGAAATGTATCACTCAATGTTCAATAATCACAGCAGGTCATCAGCGTTTGGACGAGGCTGGTTAATGGCATAACATTTTGCAAGGATTCAAACTAAGATAATGCAGAATGATAACGGCAGTAACGAACTGCATGCTGTTTTTAAACAGTGGTATCAGGTTCACATAGCGTTGCACTTCAATCAAAAGCATACTGAAGTACTTCTATCTCTCTCTTTGTCTGATCACCTGTAGAGCATGGCATGTGTCAGGTACTGCAGGTTATCAGATCCGGGGGGCAGAGAGTGACAAGAGATCAGATGGCGATTGTTTATAGATATCATAAGACAAATGTATAAGTGGTCTGCATTTTGCTTAGCTGGTTGAAAACACACCTGGGTGGCCCGCCCAGGTATCACCTCTCCGTGGGAAACACTGCTCCCGGAATCATGACCTTTGATCCTTTGACCTTTGGATTCTCTTGACCTGTTTGTCAAGAGAGTGCAAACCCAATCTAGACCAATATCGTTCTCTTTTGTCAAATCGACTTAATGATCGATTAGGCACTTGCAGCCAATTCACTAGAAATTTATGCTCCACTTCGTCAAAATGACTGTTGGAGATTAAATCTGCAGGTTTGCAACTTCATTGTACATGAGGGAGCACTTTTACCCTCACTTGTCCACACTCAATCATCATAGAAAGTGCATTTCCACACCTTTTCCAGTTCAACCCCAATTAATGATGGAGGGCAAGCAGTAAATTTGGGTTATTAAAATGGCTTCAGCGCTTCATTGAGTCAGGTTAGAAGTATGTGTGTAATTAGGAAACAAGTGAACACACTGGAGCGGAGAAATGGAGTTGTTTTCAATTAAGGCCTACAAAGCAGAACACACTTCAAGCCGGTGCATCAGCCAGGACTCGATAGGGCTGACTGGTGCTTAAATTGACAGGAGGAGATCTTATTACAGCAGAAAGCAAAGATGTAAACAGTAATAAACCCACGTCCATCACATGTTGTGTTATGAAGGTGTTCTGGGAGCTCGTCTTTGTGTCATTAACAAGACAAGCAGCTGGGAGAACTCTGGATATTAAGCTTCAATGGTGTTGCATCTGTATGTATGACATTTCAGCATACATAATCCTATTAAATGCAGTCAGTTATGGAGTGGAACGTTTGGCAGCGATTCTGTGTGTTTGCTGTTGAAAATCAGCCAAAGCCTTTGTTGTGGAGTTGGCTCAGTCAGAACATGAATGAATGGATTAGATATGAGACTATGGCCCACAAGAGAGGGAGAGGGGGGAGAGAGGGGTTGTGTTTTGTGCCCATATGAACTGCTTGTGACTTTATTAATGTCCACATTAATTCCCAGCACATGGCAAAACAATTATAAAAGCAGGCTGTCTGACAGTGACTGGGGTCAGATGGGGGTGTGTGAGAGGAAGAGTCATGAACATGACAGGAACAAGTGAGAATGAGAGGAATTAAGTTGTGCTCGCATAGTTGAAGAATATAGTTGACAGTCCAAAACTAATGCAGTGTGTACTGCATAATGAAGGTACTGCTGCCATGAAGGATTACCTCCTGGAAAGACCACACCGGCCCCAATACAACACAAGCACTGTTGTATATGTAAAGTAATTAATGCTTTAAGATGTTTTTTTAACATGTTATGGTACCATATTGTGCAGAACTTTAAAAGTCTAAGGTGTGATAAAGTTTGTAGATGCAGTGGAAATTATGGTGTCTCTCTAACTTGAGGCTGAAAGGTGATAAACAGGGTGCTCGTGTTTAATGAAAGTACAGCATCTGTTCTCTCTTCTATGCCTGCAAGCTTTTACACCTTAGTTTTGCTGCTAATTTGGTTCACGATCCAGCTCATTATGTGAGTTGTGTTTGTTTCACACACTATAACCTCCTCAAGTTCGTAGGTGCTTCAAGATAATGTGTACATTTTTTCATAGACCCTTAATGTAATGATTTCCTTTGCAGAACTTTATCTGAACTTTGCATGTTTTCTGTGTGTAATTCCCCAGACTACCAGAAGGGATTTGGTTGTAAACCATAGCATTGGAACGCATCATCCCCTCTAATTTGATATAATGAGCAAATCTAGCATGTTGCATATTGAAGTAAGCTAAAGCAATTACAAGGTGATTATCTAAAGGGAAAAAGCAATAACAAAGCAATGTTCCAAATTGTGTCATATATTACCTCAGGAAATTAAAAAACACATACGCCCACACTCACTGACACCGTCTTACTGATATGAAAGATATGATCTCCACCCTGCTGTATGCAGATGATATAGTCCTCCTTGCAGAGACTGAAAATGACCTCCAGAGTTTGTTAAATATTGTCAAATGCTGGTGTAATAAATGGAGATTGAAGATGAACAAAGATAAAAACCAAGGTTATACACTTTAGGAAGAGGGGACAGCTAGGTCAAAGTTTGAATTTTATTTTATTTATTATTTTTATTATGTTTTTTTTAATATATTTTTTTGAATTATTATTTTTTTTTTATTTGAAGTTATATTTTTGGGCATTTTTGCCTTTATGGATAGGACAGCTGAAGAGAGACAGGAAATGTGGGTAGAAGAGAGTGGGGGAAGACATGCAGCAAATGGTTGAGGTTGGAATCGAACCTGTGACCCCTGCGATAAGGACTATAGCCTCTGTATGTGGGGCGCTTAGACCGCCAGGCCACCAGCCCTTGAATTCGGTTCAACTACCCTGTCATTCACTGAGAAAGACAAATATCTTGGATTCACTGTAGATGAACATCTCTCTTTTGATGAAGGAAAAAAAGTTCTATCAGACACTCCAGGTAGAGCTTTAGGACGAACACACAGCTGTTTAAATCATGTGTCGGGTGGGGGGGGGGGGGGGTCATTTTAGGCTGTGGTTCAGAATTAGGGTTATCATGTAATCAAAAGATGGGTGGTTTGATCCCAGGCTCCTGTGGTCCACATGACGCAGTGTCCTTCAGCTAGATACTGAAACCCAAATTGCTTACAAAGGCATAGTCATCAGCGTGTGAATTAATTACATCAGATCCTGATGGGCACCACTTTTTTTTTTTGGCAGTGTCTGCCATCAATGAATTAATGTGACTGGGACAAGGTGAATGAGTCAGTTGTGATGTTTGCTGCGGAAAATGAACAAAGCTGTTTCTGCAGCACGCTATTAAGCACTTTGTCCATCAACTTATTATCATTTTGTTTACTTTTTATTATTAACATGGAGGCAGCTAGATGTATTTTGTGGTTAAACCCAAGAAAAAAATAATTAAAGGGAAAATAAAGCATATCAAATCACATTTTACATTCTGTTGCACCATATTGCATGTCGATAAACATATTGTATCGTGTTATATAGCATAGTTTTAGAATGTATTGTGTCACATAGTAATTACTGTGTTGTATAATTTCATATCCTATTGTATTTTATTGTATTGTCTGATATTGCACTGCCCCTCACTAGCAGTTACGTAAGGGATAGGGGTGGTCAAGACCCCTCCGCTTCACGTCGGGGTCTTGTCTCACCCTGTCAGGATTCCCATAACAACCTGCTAACCATACATTATCCCGCTTATTACCAGGCTACTAATTTAAAATAAAAACATTGATTAAAATATTATTTTATTGATTTGTAGTGATTTATGTACACAGTTTTTAAAAAATAGCCCCAGTGATTCGACTGCAGTTAGCGTTCCATGGTGATGGATTCTTATCTGCCTAATATGTAAACGTCCGTTGCCTGCCGATTTAGCATTCTAACCAAAGCTAACGTTTTAGCCACATTGCTTACCAAAATGACGCAAACGGAAGCTAATGGTTTCCCCTGGTATATAACGGTCTGTGGTGTCAACAAGCAGAAGCTAAATGTGTCTGAACTCTTTTCCACAGATGATTTGACATGACATGTGATCAGTTTGCCTCTGGCGTTGCTCATGTTAGTGAATGTTAATATCCGCTGTCAAGGGGTTTTGACCAATCAGAATCAAGCGTCTTACACAACTGGAAGATCAGTAAGAAAGCCAGGTAAAAATTGCATTGAAATAACTTTATAGAATTAGTCAGCGTTACTGTTCATGGTTTTGTTTGCTCTTGTTGCCCCGGAGGCATCAGTTTTATCCATGTTGTCTTTTCAATGTATGATCAGACATATAGGGATTGAAGTAAGCACTAATAGTCATAGCAATGGAGATTTAAGCTTTAAAATGCTTAAAAATAAAGTTTTGTAAAACATCGTCTTGCCAGATGTTGCCTTAGCCAAACAAGGTTTATCAGAAGTGAAGCCAGGTGTTGCTTCGCACAGTTAACTTGTCAGTTTGTCATCTGTATCAAGGTTTATATATCATCAGTAACACATTCCTGGCTGATAATTACTGAGCCAAGCTCTTGTTTCCAGTTGCAGTTACATTTCCAACATTACAAAGAATGATACATGAAACACACTGCCACTCTGATATGACGACTAGAATAAAGCTGCAGGCAAGCAACTGTAGGGGGCTTCGAGATTTAGAGGTGGTGTCTATTTGCATATTTATAAATCCATGCATACTAAATGAAGGCAAAGGACTAGAACATTTTAAATAACTCATTTTGATGAACAGAGCTGAGCTTCTCTGGGTTCAATCAATGCCTGGAGAGAGAGTGAAAGAGAGAGAGAGAGAGAGAGAGAGAGAGAGAGAGAGAGAGAGAGAGAGAGAGAGAGAGAGAGAGAGAGAGAGAGAGAGAACTTTAATAGAAAGTTTATTGATTTTTTTTTGTGTGTTTCAGTTGCGTCCAGGCGAGGCCTTCACTGTGTATCACACCAGTCCTACTCTGTCCTGTCTGTCCAAACCTGTGGTGCTGTGGACTCAGCAGGACGTCTGCAAGTGGCTTAAGAAACACTGTCCTCACAACTACCTGACCTATGTAGAGGCCTTCTCCCATCATGCCATCACAGGTAGAGTATGCAACACACAGAGTGTGAAGCAAGTTGTCTTACCAAAACAATATGCTTAATTATTTTTCTAAAGCTGTGATTTTCATAACTTGATTTAAAAAAAAATGCTAAACATGACCCAGGAGTGATCTTGTACTTTTATGCATGACAAGGATTTATTCAGACCATGTTCTTTGACCTTTGCTCCTGTTAATAAGCCCTGCAGTGAAGCTCCTTTGACATTGCAAACCAAAGCCTTAAAAGGCTTACCAAATGTCACACAAGTTTTATTTTTAGGTTCGTGGTTCCACAGCTTAGCCTTTTCAACTGGAAACAGGTTTACACCCAAATCTCTGCAAAGAAGATTTAAAAGGCATTCATGTGAGGTAACAAAAGTAGTGCAGCCTATTTTTGGAGAAGAAAGGAAAAGCTGCAGAAAAAATGGGGGGTTATCGTGTTTCGGGTTCAAACAACACACACGCTCACACACATACTTTTATGTTTTTGCAAGCCCAGCTAAATGCATGCTGTTATATACACAAAAAACACAACACCAATAAACACACATGAGCAGGTCTAACAAATAGGTACATTCACACATACACATGTTTATTCTCAGGCATCTCCAGCACTGACAGATCGGACGGTAGAGGAGTTTATTTGAGGCTCAGTGCTGAAGGGTCAGCAACCACTTACATTTACACACAGATGGAGGCAGTGCTGCTGCCGCCGTCATAGTTACAGCAGCTCTGATCTGATCATTTTTATTTATGTATTCTCAAACAGAGGCAGGCTTAGATTATATTGTCCTTATGTATTCACTCTCTGATGTCCAGCAGGATTCAACGTTCCCTTGGTTATTAGCATCTGCCTTTCTTGTGCAAATGTTGGTTGAACATGTGCTTTTTGTTGTTGATGCATATGTCAGTATTACAGATCTGCATCAGTGGATGTTCTCTAGACAATTTGTCTGCCCTTTTCATACACAAAAGAAAGCTGGTTCTCAGAAATGGATTCTGTGTTTGGTCAGTGACCCAAAAGTAATTGTATCTTTCTCGGTAAGGGCGCCATTACAACCGAACAGGCTGCCTGGGGAGATCAGTGCAGCATCCTCAGTGTCTCTTCTTTTTACTTTTATTTGTGTGTTTATATGTTCTTTTATCATGACTTTTTTTATTGCTTTGTGGAAGACATGAAATAGATTGATTTGGGTGCTGGCCAAAAGTCGGAAACAGACTGCCAGACTCTGTTTGCAATGTGATTATAATACTGCCTCGTGACACAGTTCTGTATGCAGAGCGTGTGATGACTTCAATACCCTATATCGCCTATTTCTCATTACTTTTCCTATTTCAATCACTGAATTCATTTGTATTGGTATCATGGCAGTTTTCAAAGAGCTTGATGAACCAAACTCAAAATGCATATTTGCCCATCCACTTGCAGAAAACATGTTTTTTTGGGGGGGTGTTGCACATTGTGAGGTATTCTGCGGTAGTTTTTGAAACTTTACACTACATCGAAGAGATAAATGTAGCACTTGTATGCTTAATGTATGATTAACTACAAGGATTACTGACACTACCTTTAAATGTTGTTGTCTGAGCCTGATAGGAGAAATTTGGCATGTTCTTTTATGGAATGCTTCTATTGCAGGGCTTCAATGTGTGTTTTTACACTCAGGCTTTATGTAGCTTCTGTCTAACAGTGACCTCTGTGGACAGAAGTGGTAATTATAGGATAATGGGGATTGTGATGTAATGATATTGTAAAGAGGAAAATTATTCATAAGTGGGTGAACAGACTCAATAATGTAACACAGAACAAGTTTAGTCAAATTAGATTTTATAAGCTCACAGAGGGGGATATTATACTCGTTTTTTAGGCTTTATAGTTTCCCTCTTGAAAATGTCTTGGTGTCTTTGAAATCTCTCATTTCAGTCTCTGTCTGAAATGCTTAATTTCAGTCCCAGAGCCCAGCATTCTTGAATCCTCCTTCACTGCTGCCATGCCACAAAGTTGTGTCACTCTTTTTAAAGTGATGAATTTGCCCTTTTAAGGAGATTCACCAACTTGTGATGTCACGACTTGAGCAAATCTCATATTGATTGCTGAATTCCAATGTGACTTTCTGAACAGGCCGTTCAGAGCAGCCTGCAGTCTCATCCGGAGATTATTCCAACTCACGTCTGCCTCACAATTTAAAACTTTGCCCATGTTCAGTTTTGACATGCAACGATTTAACTTATTTCATTCTATGTTTTTGATACAAAAAAATCACAATACCACCTCTTTAATTCTACCAAGCCAGAAAGGCTGTAGCACAAATATCAAACATGGGTTTTTGTCTCTCATGTCAGATAATGCTTCATTAATTTAGTCAGATATTACATAGTACACATTTAGATGATAAATCAGGATAGTACTGTTTCCACCCTGCCTGTAGATTTTGTTGTTACAGTACTGTACAGTTGCAGCAGAGTTTAACTAATGGGCCGGATTACAATCAATACTGGCAGACAGTTAAACTTAAAAGCTTGGTACTAAAAATTCTGGTATGGGCTGTTTGTGATTTACTAACAGAGATCCTGTTTTGGCCTGGTATCAATAATATGATCTGTATAAGGTGGACCTTTTACAATGGTGCAACCTAATCAGATGCCCTACATTAACCTCAGTGCTTTCGTCCTTTACATTCTGTCCGGATACCTGTAATGAGAAAATGTAAACATGCCTTCAATCAGCAGGTTTGACTGTCAAAAAACTGTCCCTCAGCTGATGTACAGATATCCCCTCATGCCTGCAACCTACAGATTAAATAAAGATACAGACCGGTATCTGATAATCACAAAAGCAGGTCCACCTTCAGATGTGGTCTTTCTGACTGGACTGGATTCAAGGTCCTGATGCATAAATTTGCACCTCGCGGTAATACCCTGTTATCCCTATCAATGTAATAAATCAAGAAACACATAACAGGGTGGTTTTTTTTTCGCAGGAGTGAATTACAGATAGGGAGATGCTGAAAGAACATACAAATCTGAAGGTGAAATAGAGTGAATGGTAGATATATAGTACATGTGACCGCAGGACTACGCACTGTTTACAAGCAGCAGGAAATGTCATAAGGTTGGAGGGTATTGTTAGGATTTTATTAATGCTGGTATTGATATGATACTGATACTTTTCTCTCACAGATTCAACTTCTTTTTCATTGTAGCCTTTCTGCGCACAAAATCACAAACTCACTGTGGTCCATGAGCTTATCGGTATATCTGCTACTGACTAATCATGCACTAGTGCCAAAAAAATACCCGTTCTTAGGGACAACAGTTGCTGAATTGGTCAGCTATCAAAGCTTTCATCTGAGGGCTGTTCTTTTATACAGAAGTCTTTACCTTCCTCCCACTTGGATAGCTCAGCCTGATTTAAGTATTATTATTGTCCTAGCCCAAGCAGAGCTGTGCCCACAGGCATTGTTAATAAGCAATTTGTTTTGAAGCCAAATTGAGAGAAGCGATCTGTATTGAGACGCTTTTTGTTTTTGTGTCATTTTCTCCCTCTGACAGCACTACTTTCCCTATCTGCAGGCAATTATTAGGAGCTGTATTAAGTCTGTCTGAGGGGAATTGATTTGAGCTCCATTCATCTGCTTTGTCTCATTTGTACACAGACGCACACACACACATGCATAGATACACGTAGACCAAGGGCAGTGGTTTTTCTAGGACGTTCTGGTGCTGTCGCTGCTGGCAAGCCCATACAAGCGGACGAAGAGGGAGACAAAAGTGTGTGTGTGGAAGGAAAAATGACTGCAACTATGCACAAAATAAATGGACAATTATTGTTGTATTCCCAAGACATTTCAGCTCTCAGATAAGTAAGTTGTTCCACTCTGTGTGCTTGAAAAGGAGAGCGCCTGGACACAGAGGAAAGTCAATAATCTGTGTTTAAACCACATACACACACACAGACTCACACATACCCATTAAACCATAATGAAAGCTAACTGGTTTGTCATGGTTTTGTCTCTGGGGGAGTCGAGTCTTACCCACAGTGGAGGAAGCTTTTGTCTGTGTTGTTCCAGCTGGTTACAAGGCAAAGACTGGCTGACTGTTATGTCCTCATTTAGCTTCACTGAGAGCTATATATCATATCTCATAGTGTTGGAGTGTTTGAAGGATCTCTTAATTACTGCAGCTTCCTCATATAATGCTTCGTATTCTTTCTGCTGCCTTCAAGAAATCAATCATTTAACTTTGACAAAGCTTCGCCAACTAAAAAGTTTCCTCAATGCTGGCGAAAGAAGAGACCGGTCGAAACACAAACTGGTTCCATAATGGTTATCAATGTTTGACTTCTGCACCCCTCTAAAAGATTAAAATTGCAATGCTGTACATTCAATACACTTTTCTAATGCGTATTCGAGTTGATATCCTACCCCAGCATATACCTCCCTGGGATATATGAACAACCACACTTGCAACATGAAAGAGGAAAATAAAGTCTGGAATAGATCGAGATGCAGTTTGATTTGTGAGAGTGCATCGATCTGCAGTTGAGTCAACTGAGTCATACATTTAAAAACATGGGAAGACTGTTAAGAAGTCCAGCCACATAGTCTTAGGGGGGGGGAGACGGGTTCCTTGTGTGGAATATGAATCTGCCAAGGGGTCGGTATGCAACAGAATAGTGCTGGTTGAACATCTTTGTGAACATGATATAATTAGGACTAGGGGGGGTTGATCTAGGGATGTGTGCTTTTGATAAAACAATTAGATGTCATCACCCTCGCAAGTCGACACCAGTGTTACAAATCATTCAAACAAATTCAAAATATTTTCATTATAGTAGGCCTAACATGCCAGTCACATCTTGTATCTAAGCTGTAGAGCAGCCACCTGCCACTACCAAGGGATGTAGTTATGGTTAATGCTACTGCTTTAATGCTCTACTGTGCACAGATGTAAACAGGCACAGATGACAGATGACAGATGGCATCTCATAGGAAGCTTTGCCAGTGTTTTGATCTATAAAATGTTCAAGTTGTATATAGGCTGTGTCTTGTTAAACTGGCATACTGAACTAGAGTATTGAGTAGCCAGCACAAGCATGTGGACATTGACCTGCTTAGAGGACCAAAGGATGGTGGTGCTAGTTCTGCTAACGTTAGCCAGTAATGTTACCTCAGACTCTGTGATTCTGTGTTAAAGCTGCTGTTGGTAGTCGTGATGTAAACATCAGTTCTGAGAGAGATTTCGAATGTCAACACTACCCCTTCCCTCTCTGCTGTCATAACCCCGCCCACAAAAGATTGTTGTGCGCGTTCTATGAGGAAGTAGTGGCTTCCCCGCTAATCAGGGTGAGGCAGTAGGGCCGCCACTCGACCAATCGGGACGGAGGATTTGAGATTAGCTCTAATTGGTCCATCATAACGGGAACGAGGGGAATAATAACATTGCTTTATACATAGGCATTGGAAAACACAGAGATTTCACAATAGTCTCAAATGACTTCACTTACAGATGAGTACCAATGGGCATTATGACCTTTTCTCCAAACCCAGCAGAAAAAAAGTAACGCTTTTTACACCATTCCTACCAACAGCAGCTTTAAGCCACATTAAATTAATTGTGCTCTATTTGACCAGTCCATTGGACAGAATTTAAATATGTTTACATGACGAGTAATTTAGTCACTTCAGACATCCCCAGGCTGATTCAACAATTTCTGTAACTTAAGAAGAATAAACCCATTTCATGCAGGGATTTGCCAAATTTGTTGATAGGGCTCTAACTTCTCCCTCTTTAACATTTTTTGACTTAATTATATTCATGTGTATTTTTTGAGTACAAACAATAGCATGGAACAGTTCATAGCTCTCTTGTTATGTTTTTAACAGTCTGTCTCACTCCTAATAATAACAGTCATACTCTCGATTCTAAATGTCCATGGCCGTTCTCTGCGAGATGCGCCTCAAACATCCCCTCCTCTACCCGGACACACACCTGTTATCCTCCCAGCTATAAAGAGCCATGCTATCACCTGGCATTCCTCACCATCCCTCCTCAACTGTTACCACTACACTTATCAGACTCTTGTTTAGCTGCTTAACTGCTCGAAACCGGTTGCTATAAGGGGGGGGGGGGGCTTTAATGCATACTACAGCCAAAGAAAGATGGGAAATGTGGGGAGTAGAGAGAGAGGGAGGACATGCAGCAAATGGTTGAGGCTGGAAACAAACCTGTGACCTCTGTCCTCTGTGAGGAGGGCTACAGCGTCTGTATATGAGGCGCGCACCTAGACCGCTAGGCTAACAGCACCCCAATATAACGTTTTTTTAACTGAATTGAGAGCCTCTTCATTTGGATAGGGTATATTTAATTGTTGCTTGATAATTTTCACTTTTTGCTATTAATTTGTATGGCTTGGCTCATGGTACAGTTGGTTTTAAGTCCAGGCTGAGGTCCACTGAGGGTCATAGCAGGTCCACCTCAATCTATCACACTCACAAATGTGTTCTCCACCCTCCACCACAGGTAGTTTAATGAAATATGTCTACTGACTCTCTAGTATATTTGTATTTCATGTGCTCTGAAAGTCTAATGCTCATTTCATGTATAGGTACCCTTTTCTCTTTTCTCTTCTGCTCTGGCCCAGTGTATTATTTATTTTCTTCTTATACCCTTTTCTGACAGACAGGCTCATTATTCTCTGTGGATAAATTGAACAGCAAATAATTTTGAAAAATATTGCAAGAGAGAATGAAAATGAGACTGAGGAACAGACTCTGTTTACCTATTATATAGGGTACACAATATTTACACATACATACATAACTCTGGGGGGACATTTTCTCTTCAGCGTATGCAATGTATGTGCAGAAATACAGAGAAGAGGTGTACATATAGAGCATGCACCAGTGTCCATAGGAAGGAAATGGGAATGAATCCATAATACGAGGAGTGAGCTGCATGAGTAATGAGTCTAATTATGATTTGGGCATTGCACAGAGCCTCTGTGGACGTGATGGATTCCTCTTCTGTCTGTACCTGTGAAGGACATTAGCCGCCTTTTCATGGTAACCTGTGTGTGTGTTTACTGGAATTTTCACACATGCATGTCTACGTATCTCATTTAGCTTTGGGTTTTGTTAGTGTGGCTGCCACTTGGTTGTACACACTGCATACTGTGAGTAATGGTATGTTAAATGTGTTTCTTCAGGGTTGACTGCCAAATTCTGTAGTAAAACTTAGTCACAGTTAAAACTGCCAGTCAAAGCAGTGCTGCCCTGGAACTGCTTCTTTACCCCTGCTAGATGAAACGTTTACAGTACTAACCAGGGAATGCACACCATACCCCTACATGACATAGTGTGTTTCAAATGTGCGATGAACAAAAGGTACATTAAGTCCCATGTCCCTGTGAAATCTTTAAGCTCTGGCTATTTTGTCCTATACGTGAGTCAGTTGTTTTTACAGGCAAAAGCTTAATCACAGTCAAAAGCATCATCACAGGCAAAAGCACCATCCTGCTGCCTTTTAACAGTGACATGATTCACTGTGAATATCTGCTGTGGTAAAGTATGATAACACGGCGTGGCGTGGTGTAAATCGACACGTCTGACATCTACCTCCTTGCATTGTTTACAGGCATTAAAAACTACTATATAAAAATTGACAACCTTGTCTTTGATGGTCTTGTTTGCTTTTGATGGCCATAAAAAGGCATCACTGTTCATTTTAATCTGTTTCACAGCCAGTCTACTCCTCACAGGGGCTCTAATCTGTATTCCTCTCTTCCTTTCAGGCCGGGCATTGCTGCGTTTGAATGGGGAGAAGCTGGAGAGAATGGGAATCATTCAGGAGACACTGAGGCAGGAGGTCCTTCAACAAGTCCTCCAGCTACAGGTCAGAGAGGAGGTCCGCAACCTGCAGCTCCTTAGTAGAAGTAAGTAACAAGATGCTGTATGTGATGGATCATGTTTCTGTGTATTTATTCTGTGCCTGTAAGGGAGGGGGAAATCAAAGAAAGCCATGAAACAGGCTAAATTGTGAGGAGGCAGCCTGAGGCCACGTAGGCCTGCTGTGATATACGTGGATTTGGACTTCAAGGTGCAATTGTTTGCAGCTCTGTGTGGGCTTTATTGATGTGAGCTCTTGATTTGCTGCCCTGACTCTGAATAATGGCTTTAGTAAACACTTTTATTATCCAGCCATCAATGAACCAGCTCAGTCAATCACTGCAGACCTGAATTCTCAAGTTGAGAGGCTTGTTTCTTTCAAGGCTGTTTCTTCTGCGGTCGTTGTTGCTGCAGGTGGTTTCTTTTCTGTGTTTATTGATGGCTTATAAGTCATTGAAGTGAGATGTTAACACCATTTCCTTTCTCTTGAACTAGATTTCAAATGATCCCTGGAGATTGTTTAAATCTTTCAGTTCTGCTGCAAAATGTTGCCCCAGGAGGCTGGATAAATACTGCAAATTAAACAGAGGAATAGTCATCCAAAATTAGAATCTGCATAACTCTTCACTATTAGACACCATAAATGATATTTCTCTTACTTTTTTCATAATTTAAAGCTATTATTGTCCTCAAGGACATTTTTTTCGCAGCCAAGTAAAAACATTACATACAGAAAACATTGGCACACAGACTCAGGGTACAAAACTGATTAAAACAGTGAACTATAATTCATATTCAGAGTCAATTACACTTAGTCCCAGAGATGTTGTAAAGAAACTTCTTCCCTTGTCGTGTAAACTAAAATTTATACTGGATGGCAAATAAAAAAATCAGAAAACGTTCCAAATTGAGCACAATATTCATTTTTTTCCCCAAAGTTAAAGACAGGGTCTCAGAGTCTGTGGGTTCATGATGTCAAATTGATTTGCTGACTGTGGCTAGCAATAGCAGAGCTAGCACCACGGGTCTCCAATTCTCCTTTCAAGATAACGCATACATGCCTGTGCTGCTAGTTACGAATTGCTCCAGCAGAATTAAACAGACACAGCTTTTTACAACTTATTCTCTAGTGTCTGAATCAAAATACTTCCAAACTGCACTACAAGATGCCATCTGTCATATGTGCATTAACAGCAGCCACAGCTCCAGCTAGTGGCAAGTGGCTGGGCTGCAACTTTACCCACAGCATGTGACCAGCATTTGTTCAGGCCAACAATCACCACAGTTACATGATGCTTTTTAATTCAGAATTAATTATTCAGAATTAAATCATTCAGGATTAAAGTATTCTCCTTCGCGTTTACATTGAAATAGTAATTCTGAATTGAGGTTTACATGGAAAACATGTTTAATCGTCTTTATTCAATTCCACTTAAGGTCTGGGGGTTGGAAAGGGTTCTGATTGTACAGGGGCGGGCATGACGTCTTTATGTTTACCGGAAGAAAACAGACTCCAGTTCCTGCTTCTTTTATTTTCAGTTGCAACATGGAAGACCACACAATAAGTACAATTTTCCTCCCTCGATTAACTTGGACGCTACAGCTTTAAAAAGGTCCACATGTTTATGCTTCCGTCCATCAACTCTTTTCATGATATTCATTTCTTCTAAGGCTCCTATTAAATAAATAGTCTTGGATCGAATCCAACGTTTGCTTCGGGCAGCCATCCTGGAATATGTGCCCGCCAGTGCGGAATATGTGTGTCATCACGACAGGACAAGGGAACGAGCATAAGCAGAATGAACAGAATTACTTTAAAGCGGAATTAATGTATAAATGATCAAGGAATTATTCAATTCGGATTTAAAATCAGAATAAACCAGCCACTTACATAGGATTTAAGTTTAATTCGAAATGGTAATTTTCATTCAGAATTAGGTCTTTACAAGGTCATGTTTAATCTTTTTAAAGAGGATTACATTTTTATTCTAAAGGAATTAAAAGTCTCATGTAAACGTGGCTACAACCAAAACTATCTATAACTTAACCAGCTACCCTGCAGGACGGAGCGCTACCGCAGGTCCTTCATCCCATCTGCAATCAGACTGTATAACACCAGCACTGCTGTGTCCCGTTAATCAGCTGTTCTCATCTTTCATTCCACTACATGGAAGTTACTACGTGACTTGGCACATTCACAAATAACTATTGTATCCATCTGAATCGCACAATTTCTTCATACTGTGTATATTTTTTTAAATAACCTGGTGCATTTTTTATCGTGCAATAACTTACCTTATCTATTTATCAGATAGAAGTGTACATAATGTGTATACATCTGTAATAGTTGCCATATTTTATTTAATTTTACTTTATTTTTTTAAATTTTATTCTAATGTATTTTATTCTATTTTGTTATATTTTATTCTATTTTATTTTATTTTATTATATTTTACCTTTGTCATTGCTATTAATATTGTTATTATATTTTTTAACTATGTTAGTACTTTGTTGTATTCCCCTGTCCAGTGTTGTAAGCTGCTGTAACAAAAGAATTTCCCCCAATGGGGGATCAATAAAGTATATCTTATCTTATCTTACCTTATCTTATCTTATCTTATCTTAGTAATTCTGGTGACGACTGAAGAGGCTGACAACGTTTAAGTGTTTCGTCGACTTAATGCGCACATCCCTACTGAGCACCTTTTTGCTGTTTCACTCAGGTCCTTTTGGGCACCATTATTTTCAAGATCACAACCCATATTTGGTAGCAGCATTCAGATAAAGCTTGTGTTTGAATAACGTCTCAAGCATTGTAGGGAAGCTGCAACGTGTTGCTTTGGCTGTTTTAATGCACACCCTTGTTATTCAGTGCTCAAACAAGGTGATAAAACATCTGGAGGTTTTCACTGTTCTCTTCTTCCTTTCATGGAGGAACCTTAAGAGCTGAGCCTTTTGCAAAAATAAAAATAACTGCAAAGCCATTTGCAAGCGGTCCAATCACCCTTGACATAAGTATGTCTGACTAAAAAGAGAATATTGTTAGGTGAGGCAGAGCTTTGAAGTTGTTTATGCCATCAACTGATCATTATGAACTGATGCTGCAAGGGCTCTTACAATCACCGGCTCCTTTCAAACAAGTAAATGAAGTGGCCTTGCAATCTGGCTAGCTCACACTCTGTCTGAACATTCATGCTGCTGATGCTGTCACTGGGTTTTCATTATGGATTTTTCTATTCACTTCAGACTTCTTTGTGGTAAGCTCCTAACAGAATTAGAAGGAATAACATCTGATGCTCATTTTAATCATTATTTTAGTTCACCTTTGTGACATGAAAGTGTTTTTGTACACACATCGGCTTTGTTTGACGCTCCAGATTTTTCTTGGAGAGATATGGAGAGGAAAAAAAGGAAGGTAGATGTGATATAAAGGATGGCAGGGGTTGATAGCACTTCAACCCCTGTGGTCTATACAAACTAAGTAGATATTTTAAATGTGGTCCTGTCATTGACAGCAGCAAAAAATAATGTACAAACCAAACCAACCTCTCAATGGGCATGATAAACAAAAGATAAACCTGGGTAGGTAAAAAGTAAACTTAATAGAAAATTTGCCCTGGGACATTTTTGGCTTTTGTGAAGTTTCCAATAAAGTAACAGATACATAACAAGGAAGAAATAAGTCTAGAAAATGTCACATCACACATTAAATGATTATTTTTCTGATGTACATGCCAGTCAGTTATGTTGAAACAATTTAAACTGGCTTAAATCAAGGGATGAAATGTAACTGACTATTAAAGAGATATAATTAAATTGCTGTTGGACACTTCTTTTAATAGAGCAATGCAAATGTAATTTGCCAGCTGAGCAGGCTCTGACTCTAAGCTATGACGGCAAGCTAATTTGGCTGCAGCATTAAACACCTGAGGTTCACAGGGTTGGAGGGCATTCAGAGGTGACAGAGGTAAGATTGGTGGGAAGTGTCTGTAGGGACGATGATGAGGGCTTTTATCAGGACAGAAAGCGCAAAGTAAGGTGATGAGGTGATAATTTTGTAGAGGAGGGCAGAGGTGATAAAGGTCTGGTAGTGGACTGGAAGATTAAAAATAAATACTTTTCCTATAATGCAATTCATGTCATTATCTTCAGCATTACAATGGACGGCCCAGCAAGGTTCATGAACCAGCCAGCTAACCTATGTCCCTGCAACTCAGCAAACACTTCTAATATGCCGAAATGAATGAGCCTGCACAAACAATTAAAAGTCCCTAAAGTATGCTGGTGACTTTGCCAAAGTAGAGTTGTTTGATCTAGACTTAACATCTTTACAATAATGAGATAGTTTTGCACACACTTTTCAGAAAAATTCATGGTCCCAAATGGACGTCTTTTCTGCTCCTTTGACTTTTAAGCTAACCTGACAACAAGGTTTACGTTATTTTATTAAAGCGTCTCAACAACTAAACAGACAGCAAAACCATTTTGTGGATATCCAACGAGGAAAATAAAGTACAAATTGTTTACTTTTCTATTTTAAATGTGCTGAACCAATTAACAAATAGGCTATAGTTGATACAAATATTCATGTACCGATTAAACTGAAGCGTACATACTTTTCTAATTACCTGACCTTCCCATAAGCACCATCTTCAGTTTAATAATTATGGTTGTTCTGGCTGATTTCAAACCATAAAAAAACTGTTTGATGACTCACAAGTGAAACTTAGTTTTGATTTATGTGTCCCTAAAAGGATGAAGTGTGATGACTTTTTTGGTGTTGTCAAAAAAAAAAGGATACACAGGACACCGCTTTAGCTCAGTGGTTGAATTATGCAGCCCATGTACAGAGTCTTTAGCTCTCCAAGCGGGTTGCCTGGGTTTGACTCAACTTTTTGCCCTATGCCACATACCCCGCTCTCTTCCCAGTTTACTGCTCTATCCGCTGTTCTGTCTCTCAAAATTAAGACATAAAAGCTCAAAAATTAACGTTAAAAATTATACTTTGATAGCCTCATTTCTGGTTGGATTGAAGTTTTTAAAAAACAGAGGTTCTAGAGTCAGGTTTCAAGAGTCAAGTTTGCTCAAATTTTAGGGTGAAAGTTTGCCCCGTTTTCCAAAGTTTCTGGTAAGAGAGGAGAGTTAACTAAAGTTTCAGGGGACAAGTATACCCAAGTTTTTAAGGAGAGTTTGACCAACTTTACAAGAACGGCTACCCTAAGTTTCAGAGGGTAACTCTGCCCAAGCTTCTGAGGAAACTTGTTGTTTCTGGGGACAAGTATACCCAAGTTTTCAAGGATAGTTTGCACAAGTGTTGGGGAAATTCTGCACAAAGAGAGCTCTGTGGCACACTGGGCATAGAACCATATAACTTCTGCTGAACAATATTATTGATTATGTTGACTACACAATAATCAAGATGAAAATTAGAGCATTTATTCAAGAACTAAACAGACTGACGTCTGGGCTAGTAAATGCAGTGTTCTCAGGACATTAATTTTAGAACATAATTAAATTTGTATCAGAGGTGCCTTCTACCAATTTTACACGTAAAGGTCAGCTTACTCATCATGACTACTCTGCCTGTCAGAACGAGTGTACAATTTTTTTGGATGAATCCAGAAAAAGCTTTCATACGTGACAAAATAAACCTGATGCTGTCCTCAGGGTTTTCATGAATTTGTTTTTGGACTTCGAATACTTGACAGAAAACTGGCATCACAAACAGTAGAAGTGGGGGTGGCAATGTGCTTCAATTATTATGAAATTCATTATGAAAATAGCAGAATCTGTTATATTCAGAGTTTGAACCATATACTAGAGTGAACAATCAAGCTAGACTCCTATTTAAGTGCAAGGATGAAAGACTTAAGTGCCCCCATAAGGATAACTATTGACTTCTGTTACACCCCCCCCTGGTCAGCCCTATGGGGCAAACAACTACGCACACAAAGACCCATATCAGATTACAAAAACATTGACTGTTTTTGAAACCGCCTGCTACATACTACCTACGAATGTAGTATGCAGTACGTACAGCATACTGCATACTGCATACTGCATACTGCATACTGCATACTGCATACTGCGTTTGAAGGTAGTATGTAGTATGACTGCTCTGTTCGATCTGGTCTGCAGGATGCTGGGTCAGAGGTCACTGGATTTCCGGTTTCGGAAAGCAGAAGTAAACAACGACCAAGCTGATTGAGAAACTGATTCTTTAGCATTCACTTATTATTTAAAAAGTTAAGAAGTGGTTTGTATGGAATTTAATCATTTTCACTAAAAACAGAGTTCCCCTCGTCAAAAAAAGAAGAAAAAAGAAAAAGCGTAACGTTAGCGCTTTGCATTGTGGGAAACAGTGCGCAAGGGGAGACTGGTTCACTGCTTATTGAGAAGTTTCCCAAATCAGTATGACATCCGGGTAGTTTTGGCATACTGCAGATTTTGCTCTTGTTCACACACTACACCGTAGAATGTAGCGTTTTGTTTTATAAAATGTAAAAATGTTTTCCAAAATGTAAAATTTGTCTCCAACTTTGTAAAAGTGTTTCATCCTTTGTAAATTTGCATTGCACTTCCCAACCACCATAGTTACTAAAACAAAGTATTAGGTGTTACTGACTGTCAGTACTAAACCTTTTAAGCTGATGGAAAATGTAAAAATGCAACTCTTTCGTTGATGCAGTTTAATGTTGAAAAGTAAAAAAGTGACTTCAAAACACTTTTAACAACGGGCAAGAACTTGAATGTAGACAATTTTAAATGATCTTGCACATACTAGACAGGACAATTATGGCCAAGCTATCGTCTCTGATCGACATTTTTTTTCTATATATATTCTTGTTGAAATTCTTGTACTGTATACCTTCTTGTTTGCTGCTGTAACTCCATGAATTTCCCCGCTGTGGGACGAATAAAGGAGTATCTTATCTAATCTTACCTTATAGTTGTCAGATAAAACGGTGTACATACTACATGCTGATTATTTGTTAAATCAGTACGTACTACTAGTGTAGTAAGCGGTTTCGAAAACAGCCATCAACTTAACCATAGGATTTATTATAAACACACACAGAAAGGAACAATTAAACAAAGATCCACTAAAGACTACACTGATTAACAATTACAAAATGTGAACCTCGTTATCCTAATCATCTGATTCACCTGTAGGATAAAGAGAGAGGAGGGGAAGACACAAAGAACAGAGACAAACAGCTGTAACACTTCTAACATAAGACACTGTCTTTCATTAACTGACAGACACATTGTACCTACAAACCATTAAAAAAACATCTCATTATGCAGATACCTTGACATATTTTATCTTCCTTTTGCTCATTTTAAGAGCAGAATAGAATGAGAGTAACTAGGATTTTATGATTTTGAAGTGTTGCACAATGGCATAATCAAAGTACATCAAACATTCTCTGTAATATTGTACAGCTTTAGGATAGTGAGACTATCACAAACTAAACAATGATGAACAAAATTTGCATTTTAGGTTAATAAAACTATTGAGAAAAGGTTTGTTCATCTGACATCCATCTCCTTTGGCTTCTTTACGGAGCACACTGGCCTTCTTTTTTCCCATACATTTAAACTGATAAACTTTTGGAACCTGGCGCAACAACAACATACTATTTCACCTTTCCACCTTTTCAAGTTTTCAAGAGTTGAGGGTTTTTTTTTTCTTCTGTATGAGGCACATTTCAAACTCAGGGCAAAGCTTCAGGTCAGGGTTAAAAAACATCTCTTAAAAAAATTTAAAAAGTTGCTTACAGTTCACATTAATGCAGTGTGGAAATTCAAATCAGGGCATCAAAGCTGAATGCAAATGCACGTACATAAGCTCATCCGCCGCTCCAACCTTCACCACTATTGTTTGCATTGCATCATTTCAAAGTCTGTTGCTTATGTTTCCTCTTGAACACGACTCTTTCATGATTGTGAAAGCTATATCTTTATTTTTTTTACATTCAGCTTACAGTATTGGATGTCTTTTCAGAAGAATAGGCTGAGTTATATCAGTCAGTTAGTGAAAGGTGAGGATGATTTCTTCCACAGCCGAGAGCCGCAGCTCTCTCAGGGGTTGTTGTTACATCTGGAAAACTCAGAGACAGGATTCAGATCAGAACCAAGCGGGGGGGGGGGGGGTCTGCCCTGCCCTTTTTTCTTTTCTTCTAACCCTTTTTTTTCTTCTTCTTCTTCTACTATGCCTCTAGTTGTTGATATACCTTTATTATAAACTGTCACTCCCTCCTTCCCTCTCAGCACATCAAATTTTCATCAAAGCGCCTCTTTGTCTTTGCTGCAGCCATCTGTCGTGTTTCAAACTCTCATCAGTAATTAGCTGAAACAGGCGATGAAACCCTTGACCCCTTCCCCGGCCCTCAAAAGACATGTTGTCGGCAGCACTTTGGTTGCCGTTGGAGACTGTCATGGTAACCTTGTCTTCCTGAAATGCTCCTGTGTCGTTGCCCATCCTTTAACTCTGAGCTTCATGTGGTGTCTTCCAGCTGAACTGTTGCTCTGAATTAGAAGATGAATGAACTTGGAGCGTGACAGACAGAAAAAAAAAAAGGAGGAGCATGTCAGTTTTCCTCTGCACAAATTTTGCTCTCCATCTCATCCTCTTCTCACCGCCTCTCCTCCTCCTCCTCCTCTGCTGCACCTAGACTCTGACGACTCCATTGGGAGCTCATTTAAAAAGATTTCTATCAGAGCACCGGTTTCCTCTGTGCGTGTGTGAGCCTCCAGCTGTATCCACATTCCTCCGTCCTTCTGTCTCTGCCTAAAGTTCCCTGGTTCAGGTTCACGCCAGTGCCACGCTACATCTGTTTGTGTCTACAGACAGGTGGCTTCGGCATCTTCCTGGGCTATCAGGAGAGAGGAGGCTTTGAGCTGAAATGCCAACAGTCTGGGAGAGGACAGTCTGCCTTCCCGCTGACACTCGGTGTCATTTCAGGATGGAACAAACTGGCTAGTTGTCAGGGAAACCACCTGGTTGCATCTGTTGTTTGGAGAGAGAAAAATGACATTAGGCTAATAAAGGAGAATAAAGGCTAATTATGAGCTGATGAGTTTAAACTCAAATTTCTGCCCTCTGTTGTTAGACTATATTAAATAACTGCATGGCAGAATAACATTGTATTAAATGTTTGGACGTAAATCCTTGTGTTTAAAATTTTTATACACCAGGTTACTGAGCTCGCTTTCTAAAGCCCCTTTCACACTCCTGACAGTTTCTTGATAATTTCAGATTACTCAGGCTCTGATATTTTTAGGAACTTACTTTTCACACACATTAATCACAGCAGAGATTACGTCAAGCCATGTTAACAAACGTGGATATCCATAATCAATCAATCAGTCAATCAATCAATCAATCAATCAGTCAATCAATCAATCAATCAATCAATCAATCAATCAATCAATCAATCAATCAATCAATCGTCATTAATATAGCACCGAATCATGACAAAGGTTATTTCAAGATGCTTTAAAAATATAGCAGGTTAGACCGTTCTCTATGTTCTATCATTAACAAAGACCCAACATCAAGACAGGGTAAGATCCAGTCCCATCTTACAGACAGGACTCAGTCTGATCTCATCTTAATCCACCATGAGCAGAGCACTTTGTAGCATTTAGCTAGTTACAGTGGCAATGACAAACTTCCTTTTAACAGGCAGAAACCTCGATCAGGACCAGACTCATGTTAGAAAGCCATCTGTCTCAACCGAGTTGGGGTTGGAAAGAGGGATAGAGAGATGGGAGATGATAGTGGTGAGAAGGGTAGTAGTAGTTTTAGCAGCTTGAGTCTGGCGCGTCTACAACAGCAGGCCATCTACGGTAGCGACTCGGAGGAACCTACGAGACAAGGGAGCTCAGGGACTTCAGAAAGGTCTATGGTTAGTAACTTTAATGGGACAGGGAGAATTAAAGTAAGTCTTAGTCAGAGATAGGGGAGAGGTTGGGTCCGAATGTGTCAGTTCCCCCAGCAGCATAAGTAAGAGCTGGTCCAAACCTGAACCAGCCCTAACTATAAGCTTTATCAAAAAGGAAAGTTTGAAGCCTATGCTTAAATGTAGAGAGGGTGCCTGCCTCCCAGACCCAGACTGGTAGATGATTCCCAAGTAGAAGACTGAAGGCTCGACCTCCCATACTATTTTTAGAGTCTTTAGTTACGACATGCAGGAAATAAAGAGTCCAAAGTGAGGAAATTCTGCCCATCGTGAATGTCATCACCCTACCATCTCCCTTGCTGTGAACGTTTCACTCTATTCAAGTGTGTGCCCGTTGAAAGCCAACAATTTACCAAAGCTCACATCCATCCAGCCTCTCTTGTCACTTGAGGGCGTACATCGAGAAGTCTTTTCTATTCTGTACATCCATTTTCTTCAAATGGCTGATCAGTGATTACACAGTGAGGGAGAAAGGTTGTTGAAAAGTCGCATTGCCATCTTGGTCCACATTTATAGATATCCCAGCGTGCTTTGAGCACTGAATCAACTGCTTGCAGTACACAGTGAATGGAAGTGAATTTCCAACCATGTCAGTTTGCTTTCAGTGGGCACATCCCCTAAGTTGCTGCATTCACACATCAGTCGACTCTGACTTCATACAGACTTTTTACTTTGGGGCTGACAGGAGGAAGTCCACAGTCACAGTGAACACATTTAGCTGTTTGCATTCAAACATGCAACCCACCTGGACAAAGTAAGGACGTTTTCAGGAGTGAAGTGTAAATGTGAAAGAAGCTAGAGATTTAAACACCCTTTTATTTTTTAACAGCTTCATTAGAACCATGTTGGTTTGTTATTCTTCTAAGCGTCTTTCGATCTACCTAGATTTGTAAAATTGTCATGCAGCACCATCATTCTCTTTCTTATTCAGACAGTGTTTCATACTAAATTATAGGTTGTCAGAGGTTGTCGCTTTGTGATTGAGTACAGCGTGTTACATGAAGTGAGGCCAGCCACAACGGTTACTCTATAATTCAGTAGAGTCTGGGGGGAGAAGGAGTCTCATACAGATTTAGGAGGGTTGTGAACCCCATGCTGGTGCTTCAAAAAGCCTCTAAGATGAGACTTTAACCTCTGCTTTTTCTCTCCCTCTCTTCTCGCCCTTCTCTCTGCAGCCTCCTTTGGAAACTTCTCTTAGGTCATCCTTGGATCCATTTGGCAGCCCCCTTTCCCTCATCCCCTGGCCACAATACATCTCCAGGAGCCACAGAAGAGCTGCTGTCTTCAGATATGCGAGCAAAGAATCTGCAAGTGAAGGGAGGGGAAGGGGCAGGGGGGCGATCCAAAAGACGACATGCCAACGCAGTCTGGAGGATTCTCATTCAACACGGCCAATCTGGTTTACAGACACTGAGACTGAGACAAAGCCCTGCTCAAGGCAGGGGAGCCAACTGTAGCATAGTGATGAGATGTAAGATGCACAACACGGGTGATGATGTAAGGCCTTTCACTGGTATATGCTTGATAGCAGAAAGTCTCTTTTTCATTTCTTTTTTTTATTGAGATCAGAATGATTATTGGCAGATTTTTCACATGTGCACAGACTCTGGCATGTTTATAACATCCCAACCTTTGAACTTATTGATGATGAAATAATTTGTTGGAAAAATCGTGCTATCATTTGGCAACTTTATCGAAAGTGAGGAAAACTCTTTGTCAATTTCCATTTTTTATGAAACTACAACTCTTCCCCTTTTACAAAGAATATTAAAAGCATTTAAGTGTTACCAGTACAATCCTGATCAATTCTTCACGTACGGCTCACACTGCATTTTCCTCTCTTATTTGCGGCATTTGAGGATCAGCGTTCAAGCAGAATGTCATTCTTACAATCAGTTTTTTAATGTCGTGACTGATCTGCAGTGAGAAATTAGACAAACATAAACACTATGAGCGTTGTAGAATACTATAAATCGTGTATACTGTTGCAGTACCTTTAGTCTTTTATTAATGGGGTGAATCTAGAAAGCGTAGAGTTGACGCGATAACCTGTAAAGCAATAATTTCGATGGTTAAAGGCAGAGGAAAGTAATCGTATGGGATAGTAATCAAATCTTTTTTACTGACATGAAAAAGTTACTGTGATGAGATCTTCCAGCCTTGTAGCTTCTGCCCCTCACGTGTGCTACTGTAAACTGTGTGGCATTTATTGCACACATATACAAAAAAAGAAGAAAAAAAAGGACGAGCCTCTGTGGTTATCCTCCCACTCTCTGTCCCTCGTGGTCCCTTCTGTGATTTCAAACGCTCAGAAATCAAGATACCATGACAGTTACCATAACTGCAAGATTTCCAGTGTGACTGAAGTGAGCACCTTTGATGTCACTGAGGCTTCACAGAAAGCTTCACAGTGACAATGTTTAACTCGTATGATGAATATAATATAAGATGACCAGATGAATATATGAAACGTCCAACAAACAAAAAGTTCCCTCTCCAACATCTTCTAATCTAATCCCTCCTTTGACAGAGAGTCTTTGGTAATGCAAGTAACTGACTGTTAAGGGAGAAGACACACTGAGTTATTATTTTTAGATATCCAGATGTACTGTAAATATGAACTCTTTTGGTTGATGGACTGTTTGACATGAAAAAGGTACAAATGAACATATTTATCTGCTTTACAGATGTGAAGAAATACTGTAAGGAATATGTTGAAAGTTGTCTTTTTAGATTAAACTAATTTGAATTGTTGGTCCTGACTTTTTTTATTGTGTTCTGACTGATATTTTTTCAGATTCAACATAAACTGAGGCAAAAGGACACATTTGATACAAAAGTTACATCACAGCAGAAAAATACACTTGGGGTGCTTATTTAGTTCAGTTGATGGAGCAGGCGCCTCATATACAGAGGCTACAGTCCACGAGGCACAAGTGGTAGGATCCATTCCTGGTCCTGGCAGTATATGGAGCGTGTCTTCCCTCACTCTCTCCCAACATCTCCGGTCTCTCTCAAGCTGTCCTATCCAATAAAGACAAACACACACACACTCAAAAAAGCAGAAAAGAAAGGCACAAGGAAGTATAAATGAACTTGAAGACAAAAAAGACGCCAGAACCAAGTCTTGTCTGTATGTCTGCTGAACTTATCATCAAGCCAGTATAAAAAAAACCAAGAAGTCAGTCCTCATTTATCTTGTCCAAAGATTTTGCAAAGATGCCCAAGTTTTTTTTCCTCCATATGGATGGAAATCTCAAGTTGTTTTCCAAATGTCTGACAGAAATCATTTCTTGTTAGCATCTTGGGAAACAATGTAATGTCTGTCATCCAGGTTTTCAGTATCCTTTTTTCTTTTTTTGGCAGTGTTCCCATCATCAAAGCTGATTGGGTATGAGAGGGGAGCAGTAGTGTCCTCATCCAAAAATAGCCCTGTCTCTGTGGGGAAGGATCAATCTAGAATCCTCTCATTGTAAAATACATATAGCGGTAGATAATCCCATACAGACAGTTACATGTTCCTTAAGTTCTGTGTTGGTCACAGACATGGTTGACTTGTAGTAACCTGTGCTCAGTCTTTGAGGGTCTTGTATCAGAAAGAGCTGATGCAGACTTCAGTTTCTTTCTATGTTTCTCTGACACTGACAGGAAGGACAACCTCTGAAAAACATAGAAGTGTTCTACTTAACATATTTCCTCAGCATTTAGAAACAAGCCAAGACCGCTTGTAGCTCCTGTTTTTCCGAAAGCTTTTGTCAAAACGGATTCATTTTAGTGGATCAAATCCCAAAAGCATCCCTAGATATCCTGTTCAAGCAACTACTCGAAAACACTGCACATCGCTTGTGAATACTTGCTTCTCCTTTTCTCTCTTGCTGTTTTCTTTTGTATTCCTTTTTCCCCATCAGTCTTCTGCTCTTTGTTCGCTATCTTTTTTCCTTGAAATCTCCAATCTAATTTATCCATTAATTAATTCATCTGCTCATCAATTATTACCCGGAATAATGCAAAAATGTATCTGTGATTTGAATGAACAAGTATGTCTTCAACATACAAGTTTTTAAGGAACGTTCTGGTTATCTGAAACTGCATATAAAATGAGCGTTATGTAGATTGCCTGTTATATTTTCAACAATATGAGTTTGTCTCCAAACTTCCACCTACACCCTGCCCTGTCACTCAGGGTGCAGGAGGCACGACTGTAGCTCTCTGAATGCTAAACAGCGTCTGGAGACACACACTTTGTCTCTGTCTGAGACTCACTCACACACACACACACACACACACACACACACACACACTAACACACACACACACACACACACAAACATGCAAGGATCCAATTACTGAGAGGCATGAAGCATCTCACCAGTTGATAACAAGGCACATGTATGATAAACAGATTCAGTGAACAGTGGTCTTCTCACCCCTGAATACATCTGTGAAGCAGATGGTTGGATAGAGCATCTAATTGGTGACTGTCTATTATCACGTGTCTTTTATTTTGAAAGCTTGTCTTTCGCCATTATTCTCTAAAACGCCCAAACTCAGAGGCTCTTCATTCAGCTTGTTTATCGTTATCTGCGTGTGGCTTTGATCAGCTGGGTGTCAGCGCTCTGACAGCACAGAAACAGACTGAGAAACACTCTGTCCCGTCTCATTGCATACTACTGAGGAGCTCTTACGCAGCTGCTTCAAGAGAATCGCTCAACAGCATAAACAGCTGAAGACTGTAGTTTTTCTGGCCTGCACCCAAGTGTTAATATTCAGCATACCACTGCAGAGCAAGTCAGAATGGAAAAGATGTGCATGTGCTCGCTCAACTTTCTCAAGAAAGGTCAAAGATAAATAACACAATCAACTGCTGGATGGACCTCTTCAAGAGCCTTTTAGGGCGCAGACAACTCCACCTGGACAGTTTTAAAAACCATTAAAGGAGCTTTTCGCTCACTCAGCAGAGGATAAGTGGGAACATAAATCCTGCCAATGTAAAAGGATTAAACTCAGGTCAAATAATGCCCAGCGTGAACTATTCATCAGCAGCCATTTAACAGTGCAAGAGGATGATTTCACTTATCTGTTGGGCTTATTACTGTGCAGAAAAATGGTAGGTTGAGTAAAACACGCCTCATGTTTCATGAATCATTCACCTGCTGATCGTACTCTCTAGTCAGGTGAGATCAAAGTAATCCAATACACACCACAACACCATGAGAGTCGAATAAATGTAAAGCAGGTTGATATATCAGTGCTCAGTGTGTCTGTTATTTATGAGATGCTCTTGACAGTCACAGAACAGCACTGCCCCCTAGTGGAGGATTAATGGTAACATACCTTGACTTGAAATTAAACTAAATTTTGCAAATAAATAATAATGTAAAAAAAAAGAAAAGAAAAAAGAAGTCAGAATAAGTAAGTAAGAATAGAAGATTAAAAAAGTACTTGGTGATTAAAGCTTTTATTTTAAAATTCAGAGGCCAGATTGAACAGTACTGCATCTGATTTATCCCTATTTAACTTTTTGCCCCTGCATTCTTCAAGGCCCTCCACCTTTTCCTACTTATCAAGGTGGGTGCAAATTATAATAACAAAATAAAAAAATTCTTCAAATATAATAAAATATTGTCTTCAAGATTTTTTTTATTCTCTTGTACTCTAGTATTGGTGTCATTGTGTTACTGTGTGAAGTCCTCTTTAATTTCAAAGCCATGTTTAAAAACTTAAGATACTTAAATCTTATAATAGCAGATAACACAGAAGGCTGAAACACCTGATGACAGCAAACTTGCTCCAAAAATTAGGTTCTCCTGCCCTCCACTGGCCATAGAGCAAAACAGCCTTTCTTTTTCTTTACACATACATTACATCATTGCTTCAGATGATTTCCACTAATAGGAAATATTAGGTCATGATGACTGGCACCAATCAAAGACTAAGAGAGAATCTTTGTTGTTTGACAGGAACTGGAGGAGGTGGTAATGACACCATGAATGACTCACTTACTGAGCTGTGATACAAGAAAGAAGTGGCATCACACCATATGTTGAATTTTATTATTAGCTGTCTCCACTGGAGAATCGCCTGGTGTGGTGTGTGTGGTGTGTGTGTGTGTGTGCACCTTGCCTGTCGCAATTAAAAAAATCTAGCAGTGTATTTACGACATGCTTAATTATTGTTGAGCTGCTATTAACATCAATATGGTTAAAATCCAATGCCTTAAAGTGTTGGACCTTGAATTTTGGGAATGTATTTTAGATTATTAGGCTATTAAAACGAGATTATATAATTCCAAACAGATTCATTGGCACATAATGCAGCTGTTGTGTGGAGCTTCGCACTTTAAACTCTCGAATTAAGTGATATTTGGGGCATATTTGTTATTCCAGAGGTTTTTTTGGGGGACTTGCAGTGACAGACTAAAAGCACTGGCCCTATACAGTAAAGGCAATGACAGAACACAGCCCACCTTACTGGAGTAAACATTATTTCCCCTGACTGGTTTGATAAAGCTGTAAGGACGCCTGGGGGGAGATTATTCTGCAGGAACAACATTAGAATACTTGGCGATGGTTGATTTAAGGAATTTAAGCCCTGACCCTCTTTTGAATCGTCAGGAACGAGCGCAGTTACGTCGGAGGAGCAGCGCGAGCCGGTATCGCAGCGAGTTTATTGGGTAAAACCCCTCATTATTAATCTGCTCGATATAGAGAATAATAACGCGAGAGTTTGCAAGTTGCCTCAAGACTGTAGTTGCAACTGTCAAGGTGGAGTGGATACGCGCATGACCCAACACACATTACTGTAATACTGTACACGGCCGCCGAGATAATATCCGTATAAAAAACCGAAATAATCCCGAGGTAAGGAACCGAGGACTCATCCAAAACCGACCGAGATTTCTCGCTTGTGCTTATTTTCCTTCGCTTCGTTTCTTTTTACCCTAACCAACTGTCTCGCTGCCGTCGAAATTACTGCACTAAACATATTTTTGTGCCTCCCTTTAGCTTCAGCCAGCGCAAGGATTTTTTTTTTTTACTCCTCCTTCGTAATAAAGTCGCCATTTTGCTTCACTGCCTATATAAACCATCCCGTATTCTAATATTTTTCCTCAGAGGTCGGGGACCTACCTATCTTTGCTGGCTATTTCTGATATTTCTGGAGTGTTTAACGAGAAGACAGAGGTGGAAGAAGTGCCTCGTGGTATACATATTAATGCAGGAAAAGGAGGAGGAGAGGGGGGAAAGGCTATTGGAAACTGGGAATATAAGGTGAAAGTATCCAGGATTTTTGTTCATGTACAGACGAATTTGTAATTTCTCTTTTCCTGCCCTGCTCTTTTTTTCTTCCACCTCGTCGTCGGCTGCAGAGATTGAGGGGGAAACCGGACGACGGTGACGGCTGTCCGCTTCCATTCAGGCCCCCTCAACCCCAGTCTGACCGGTCCTTGACGCACAGCAGGTGTGATTGCCATGTAACATAACATTGGTGGAAAAACGCCCACTTAGGTGCCTGTCTCCTGACCCCCCCCTCCCCTCCTCCTCCTCCCCTCACGTGGTGACCCGGGGCCACCCTGCTCCTAGCTCTGGGTGTCTGCCCAACACTTCAGGTAGGTGTGGCCGAGCATGAGGAAGAAAAGTGTTAACTTGCATTCTTTTCTTTGCCACATAAATAAGCAACTGTGTAACCTTGTTGTGGTTGACACACAGCATGGCAGCGTGCCATGTGCGGAGCTAAAATACTTATTTCCAGGTTGGTTTGTCAGCAGATTGTATGAGGAGATGTGTGTGGGTGTCACCAGGTTTTGTTGTGTCTAGCTAAATGTATGGTAATGTTGCACTGTCGACGTAGAGTTATTCTTTTATGAAAACACCAGCTGCAATGTTATTTTTTAATTAAGGGGTTTTGTATAAATGCCAAACTAAGGATAAGAAGTCTTATGCTAAGGAATATAGAGATGCACATCTCCAACATAGAGAATTAAAGTGCTCAGTGCTTACAAACTGTAGAAACTTAAATAAATACACTGAACAAGAGTCCATAGAATAGACTTCATGGCTTTCATTTGTGATTATGAGCTGTCTAACTTCCTATAACCTGTCATGTTGGCTAAAAGTTAGTTTGTGGTTTTTATAACACTTCCTAACACTTCCTGTTTGATGAATCAAACAGGAACATGAAGATGTCGCCTGTCAATGTAAGCAACATCTCTGCAACATGCAAAGTGTCATAAAGTCAGCCTTATGAAGTTACAATTATTAGGTCAACTCAACTTTTATTGTGTTGCAACTTTCTTACTATTTGTGTCAAACTGTTTTGACATTTAGAAAGACTAAAGCAATGTATTATTATTATATTAGCATGCTCATACATTTATATTATTATTTTATTATTTCAACATTTATTTATCTTATTTAATTATCTATTTATCTATTCTTGTATTCATCTGATCTTATTAACGCTACCTTATTTTAACTTTTCTTTCCACAATTACCTATTTATTAATTTCACTGTATTGGTTTTATTTTATTTTTAAGTATTTTATTTATAATCCTGCCTTTATAATTTTACCATTGCTGTTTTCCATCTCTCTGTTATTCTGTGAAGCACTTTGGGCTGCATGTTTTTATGTATGAAAGGTGCTATGTCAAGAAAGTGAGTTGAGTTGAGATGTAAACTTAAAAAAGTAAATGTTTAAAAATCATGGACAGAAAGTAGTAGGAAGTTTGTTAAGACAAAATCAACTCTGAGATGAAACTAGAGTAAAAAACGATGAAAAGAAAAGTGATTCATTTTAATAAAGATAAACCAGATTAAAAACCCATCAACAACCTATAACAAACTGTGAGCATGCTATATTAAAGTGTGATGGATGAGCCATGGCCGCTCAGTGTACAGTGAACAGCATGGCGTGGTAAACAGACACTGCATGACCCCTGCTGAGTGACCCTTTGTGTGCTGTTGTAATTCATTAGCGGAGTGACAGGATACGTGCTAAGAGAAAGTATGTTGGATCCTAATCAGTCCCACTTAGCATAATTAGCGATTGTCAGCATTCATCCATTAGGTTGTCCCATGCTGGTTGAGGAAGAGAGTTGAGCAACACAGACTCTGACATATAGGCTTATGGTTGATGGTGGCATGAAAGTATTATGGATTGGTGGATTATGCGGTGAAATCTTTTTAGCTAGCAGACAACAAATTAGAATTAGCCTTCATCTAGAGGTGAACGAAACTCTGTATCTGCTCACATGTGACCTCTTTTCAAAGTAAATAAAGAGGAAGGGCCGCTAAAAAGAGGAGCTTTGTGGTGATTTGACTCACCTTTTGTCTAATGGGCAGAGCATGGAGTTAGCGTGTAAGTGAGGGTATTGATTTTGAAATAAAACATGGAAGGTCACACCCTCATTACCACTGCAGATGATGTGTGTGCCTCCACTCAGATATAACCTTCACTCAGCCCAGCGCCGATGGCCAACGAGAACGAAGTGCGCTGCAGAACGAGGAAAACAGCATCATCACAAGCTATCGACGCGCTGGACATTGCTAATAATGTGTTGACAAGCAAGGGAAACAGGATTAATGAGCGGCAGAAAGCGTCACAGTGTTACCTCTAGCTAACTGTGTCTCCTGTGTCTTTACCCCCCCCCCCCCCCCCCCCCCCCCCCTTTGCTACCATTGCAGGCATGGAGAGCCCAAGTGGCCCCAGGCTTGGGAAGCTGTCCTCATCAGGGCTGCCAAGGGGCCGGACCCTCAAGCATGGACATCCCAGGAGTCTGTGAGACCTCACCAGGCCCTGAAAACAACAACAAACATAGTGAGTGAAATGAAAACAGTGTGTTTTTAGATCTATGCAGTGTTTCTGCACAGATTGATTTAAATGTGGGAACAAGGGGAGCTTTTGTTTGGGTGATACAGGTTTGTGTTTGGGCCGATTCCAGACTGAATTCCATTAGATTATGCAGTTGAGAGAAAGGCTTTTGTTTGCCCATAACTTAACATGCTATGATATGTGGTTGGAGTCATACTGCTTGTAAATTCTTCTATACATCAATGACTTTCTGGATTTAAGGAATTCCAAGCTAGCTTGTTTTCAAGGACTTGATCAACAAGTATAACCGTGTCTGCAGTTTTTTTGTGAATGGATTACACTTCGCTAAGATTCAATGGTTTGCCCAGTCTCAAATGAAATTCTGCCTCTTGCACCACAGAAGAGCCTGGAAACTACACAATCTTTCCCTCAGACTGCCTTACAGTGAGAAAAACCAAACAAGCAAGTCGTGCCAAGTTTTGACATGAGTGAAACCCCCAGCCATCTGGACGGAGAGGGAAGACTTTTTTTTTTTTTTTTTTGGAAAAGAGAGAGAGCAGGACTGTGGAATAAGGTTTCAATCCAATAACCAGCAGATCATCATGACTTTGTTAATGGAGTCAGGCAGACTTGGAAAAACTGGGGCTGTGCTAATTTGACCCAGTTGTTTTGGTTGCTAGAAAATAGCCAATCATGCCCAGACACAGAGCACTAATGCTATGCTAGGTGCTTCAGTTTGTTTTCTTTCTTTGTTAATATTCAGCCATGAAGGCTGGATTTGCATTCCTGTGTGGGTGCGTGCATGAGTCCGTGTTTGTGTGTGTGTGTGCATGAGTCCGTGTGTGGTGTGTGTGTGTGTGTGTGTGTGTGTATAACAGAGCCAATTTTGCAAGACAGAAGCCTTTTATTAGAGTGTTTCAATACTATGTCTTCATATCTCTTCAATGTTGTAAGTAAGCAGCACATCAAACACTAAATGTATGGACTTCACCCTCCTATTATATACAGGCGGCCAACTGATGTGTTGTTTATGCTCTTAAAGAATTTATTGTAGCTGAGCACAACGTATTTGAATGACAGGTTTTTCTCTGCAGCCTCTCAGAGTCTTATGTTTTATAGATTTTTTTCTACACTTTATTACTCAATAAACAAGATGTGTTTATCAATCAATCAAGTTGCTGGTGAGCTCTGAGCTGATCACTCGGAGACTAAAAGCTATAATTGAGAGCAACAATCTTGGCGTCAGTTCACTAATGAGCTACACTGATGACTGCGTGCATATGTGTGTGCATGTTATGATTCTATAACAGGCGATGGCTCTGTCTTTATGGGACTTTTTGAGGTAACATGACACCCGCTTCTGCTCGCCTGTTTCCCTTTTCTTTCTTCACAGTTGATCCCCCTTGATTCCATTAAAGTCGTAATTATATCAGTGTTTTATATACAGCTAATCTGCGCTAGGGAGACCGCTCTTGTAAAGTCAGTGGTAAGGAAAGCTTACAGCGCTTTTTTGATGCACAAGAGAGGAATTTAAATCCGCTATGTTGTAGTCGAACAATTGTCTGTTTGGCTGGAAAGTTACTCTTATCTGGAACATTACCAGGGGTTTCCCGAGCCTTAAGAGAAGCTTAGTCGGTGCGATTGCCAGTGGACTGAGTTTTTATGTGATTATGGGGTTTTGAAGATTCTCTAAGAACATCTAGCAACCTGGAGGAGAAAGGCAAGATGACTGGAAAACAGGCGGAAACAAGTGTAACACTAGGAATTGATTAAGACACAAAGCAGAGCGTGAGAGTTGCGTGAGAATTTTTACATTTTCATTTCAGAACGGCTCTTCATTATAATGGCATTTGCATTCCCCAATGGCCCCCACTGCAACTCGTTTGTTTTCTGTTTCACTCTGATTTGCTTAATGCTACATGAAGACAGTAATCATTGACTTTTTTATCATTCCTTTAGCAAAACATTGACTACATCTTCATCAGAATGCTGTACTTTTATTTCAAACATACAAACCATTTCCTTGAATCTTGGCCTCCTTTTAGATTATCCCACATCAGCGACCGGCTTCAGCTTTCTCTAGATGAGGAGGAATGCTACAGTGCTAATCATAATGAGCCTGGCACTAGCTTGTTTATCCCAGGAGGAGCTGTTAGCCTCAGTTTGGGAAACAAAGGCATCGATATCTAAAGCTCCCTGTGGAGTTTTTTCAGTGCTCAGTGTATGACTGTTGTACACAGTGTGATCTTTAAATAACCAGATCCACATTATCTACCCTCTTCCTGCGGTCGATTGTTATTTTGTGTTCAATGTCCATGAATAGTTTGGACACCCCTTTGTATTATTAATTTTCACATTGATTGATGAACGTCCTTGTCAGAAACTTTTGTATGATGTAACAATGAAGAAATCCTGTCTGTCTGGCAGGGGCTGTTTTTTCTTCGTTTTTTAGTGCTATCTGAAATCCCTGCATACTTTAGAAACAATGGGTGCAAATTGAGTTAGTCTGCTTTCCTCGAGCGGTGTGGTTTAGCTGTCACACTGCCACACCAGACAACTTGCAGGAAAGGATGTGGTCCTTGAGGGTGACTTGCTCTCTCTTGGTGTTCTTGCTCTCACATTATGTTATCACAGCCTTTGTTTTGTTGTATTTTACTGCTTAACAACCTACAATAAAGAGTATTTGGACAGAACTAATGCAGTTCTGCCAAATGCTTAAGGCAAGCCTGAAATTAGGCCCCATTCTGCAAACATTAATGCAAGAATAAATGAGTGGAGGCGAGGCGATTAAATGTGTGTGTGTGTGTGTGTGTGTGTGTGTGTGTGTGTGTGTGTGTGTGTGTGTGTGTGTGTGTGTGTGTGTGTGTGTATATGGTGTGTGGGATCATCCTCCTTCCTCAGTGGAGAGTGGTGCAGCACTCGACCTGAACCAGAAAAAAAAAAATCTTTCCATTGTGCAAAGGCTACGTAAGAGGAGATGCATGCTCCATCTTTTTGAACATGCGGGAGGCCTGAGTGTGGCTATGTGCGAATGTCACAAGTTCTAGTTTGTGCTGCTTTGTTTGTGTTTACATGTTAGTGTGAGTGTTCACGCATCTCAAGTGACAGTTCACTAATCCGGCTGCAGGACTTTCATTTCAGACCCGCACACGCCGCCTGCTGACCCTGCATATTTCCCTCAGCAGCAATCTCTTGCTCTTCCTCTCTTTCTATTGCTTGCTCACACTTCCTCACACTGTTTTTGTCCGATTCCCTTCAGAAAACTGCACTCATTTCCATTTCATGCTCCCTCAAACTCCTCATCCCGCCTTTATTTTGCTTAGTATTAAAGCTAGGGTTGGTAGTCACTGAAAGCTAGCATGAATTTGAATGTAGCATTTCCCCGGGACTCCATCTAACACCCCCCCCATCGGAGCTCCTCCAAAATGACGCCCCCGCTCACATGCACGAGCGCCGCTGATTCGCGGCCATATGATTGTGACTGATTCAAAACCGGTCCTCAGCACATCCTTTGTGTTTTGCACTACGTCAGCTCATGTCTCACTCAGCGGTAAGAAAACACCAAAACATTATCATAATGAAAGTTAAAAACACAAACAAACGTGAAATGTACGCACAGGAGGCGGGCAGAACGGCAGGACGGGATTTGATTGGTTTCATGATTTGGCTCCTGATGGCAGGGATTGGTTGGTGTTTTCCCAGGTTTACTCCGTCTTTTTGTATGCTCTTTTTCAAGAACACATTATGTATTGATTGCCATCGGGACATAAAGATAACTTTAACCAGTATAACAAAAAGTGTATCTAAATCTGACTACCAACCATAGACTGTATGAATAATGGACGTAGTATCCGTGACGTCACGCATCGGTTTCTGAAGCGCTGTTTTGAGGCCGATCGTCGCCGGCAGCCATATTGCTGCTGTCGAGCGAGTGTGACGTAAAGTGCCGGGCTTTGAGCCACCCTCAAGCGGATCCTCGATGAACTGCAGTTTTTAGCACTTCCGCATTGGACTCATATTTTTAGACCGGAGGTTGCTGCTTGCTACCAACCCAGCTTTAACAGCTGCAGTGAATAAAAAAGCCTCCAGTCTAACTATCTCTGCCATCTTCTATCCACTCCTCTTTTTTGAACCCTGTTAACCCACCACCCATCCTAACTCCTCTCACATCTTCTGTCTCTTTTATTTTGGAGCTCTCTGCTGCTGATGATTCGAGTCTCCCAAACTGGTGACTTACCACGGGATCAAATCGATAAAGAGCTATAGATAATGGATAATGTTTGTTTTGGGGTGAAATTGAATTCTGATGCTTTTCTCGGCCTGATGCCGCATCTCGTTTTAAGGAGAGTCCTTTGTCATCTTTGTCACACCTTTATTTGGCAGGCTTGGGGATGGCAGATGAGAGGAAGCACAGGGAAATGGGAGAGGAGAGAGATTGAGTTGGTGAGTCACAGTCCATAAGGAGGGCACTGTCAACAGTCTGGAGCAGGCATTGTCTGTCTGGCTCGCATATACTATATGTGTTGTCGCATAAACACATGCCTTTTTTCAAGGCTGCGGGTATGTGCTCTGTGTGTACACCACAACATGCTTCAGTGTAGAAAAAGGCAAACTTCTGTCCAATCACTCTCCTTTTTTAGAAATGTTCTTCACTTTCAGTGTACCTGTAAGCTCTGTACCCTGAGGGATTTACAGGCCACATATGTGGCCAGTCATCCGAAGCTGTTGTGATTGGATGTCACCAAACATGCTACTAGCCGTGAGCCAAATGGGCATCAGGCAATAGATTAGGTTTCCAATAATATGAAGCTTGCAGCTGATGTGGAAGGCTGTAAAATCGATGCAGGTCTGAAGAGGATATGGAGGTACTGAATCACCAGTTTATGTTGCAGGGACCTCCAGCCTCGGCTGTGTCTATGATTTGGCTGCTCTTTAATGGTGTTGGTAAACTGATAATGCTGACCACAGGTCTGTTCAGTGATTACATGCATCTTAGTTCAGAACAAAAAGGACTTAACAGTTTTGTTTCTTTGCTCAAGACATTATTCCCTGGCTGTATCAGATGCTTGATTCTGATTGGTTAAAGCCATGTAACAATGGTTATTAATTCACAACAGCAGAAGTGACACCAAGGACAACCTGATTACACCTGATCAGACCTGCATCGATTTTACAGCTTTCCACATTTCATATCTAATCAGTCGGGGGATAGGAGTCCGGCCCATTTAACCTTTGCCTATTGACAAATAATGACAGTTATCAGGCACAGCTGTGAGAGCAGCCACAGAAGCTACTGGATCATGCTCACCTTGTTTGGATTTAAATTCTCATAACCAACGTCTCACTATAAATTTTCCCCTTGCTCAAATAGTTTCTTAAACAAACACATCTGATAGAATTTCAAATTGCACAACTTTGGCACCTCCAAAAAATTCAGTGTCACAATCATAGACTGTATAAAATATGGACGTAGGATCCGTGACGTCACACATTTGTATCTGAAGCGCTGTTTTGTGGCCAAACGTCGTCAGCAGCCATATTGCTGCTGTCCAGCGATTGTGACGTAAAGAGGCGGGCTTTGAGCCTCCTAGCCAACAGCTACAGTGTTCCCGTCTGTCAATCAAGTCAGCTGTGCCTCTCATTGGAAGACTCATAATCTCAATATCTTCAAAATTGCCACGTTAGAAAAAAATTACACCCCCCCTATACAGTGTGTGCCGATCGAGAAATGAGCTATCGAGACTACACTTGTCTTTTGTACCAGGCTGTAAACATGTTTATTTCTGCTTTAAATATCGTCTTTTTTAAATTGGTGTTTATGTGGTTTCCAGTACTCCCGAAGCCAGCCTCAAGCGGATCCTCGATGAACTGCAGTTTTTAGCACTTGTCTTCTTAAATCAAACAATGTGACTACTACTTTTTTTCAGTTATATTTTGGGGCTTTTACACCTTTATTCAGAGAGTAGAGGACAGTCGATAGTGCAGGAAACTGGGATAGAGCGGGAGAATGACATGCAGGAATGGAGCCTGGGCCGCCCGTTATATGGGCGCGCAATTTAACCATTAGGTTAAATCAGGTCTACGCCCTGACTACTACTTTTTTAATATCCTAAGCACCTGTACTACAATTTTGCATAGGTTAGTCTGTGCAAAAAAGCATGTCAGCATGAAACCTGAGGTTCATGTTTGACATGTCTCTCCTGAGATCCCTCCTTCATGGACTCGCACAGGTTTCTAACTTTCGTATGGTTTTTCTGCAAAGATAAGGACCTTATGTTTATACTGAGAATCAAATCTTTGCATTAAGAAGTTACATCAGCATTCCATCATAGATACGCTTATACTATCTAATGCAGGGGTGTCAAACATATGGCGCGCGGGCCAGAACCGGCCCGCCAGAGGTTCCAATCCGGCCTGCTGGATGATTTCGCAAAGTGAAAAATGTGTTACTGCTATTCAAATTTGTCCTCTGGGGGGCGCATACAATCAAATGGTTGATGGAATGCACCTGAACGACGCTCCAGGACTTTTTTACTATGAGGGGGAAAAATAATATTTGCAGTTTGCATAATCTGATTGAATTTCATGGACTTTTTAAAGCACTTCAAGATACTATCAACACTAAAGTTTACGTATATGTAGAAGCGGTGGATCCACTATGTTCGGAAGGAGCCTCATATCTTGCATGTGCTTTCCATACATAGGTGCGCTCCTTCACTACTAACACTAGCACTACTGTGTAAGGTGAATGGGAAACCTGTGTGCTTGGTGTGTTCGCAGCAGGTTTCAGTTCTTAAAGAATATAATATTCAGCCCCACTATGAGACTCATCTTGGTGAAAAAAACAACAGCTGTTTATGTAAAGAGATAGTTCATGTAATGTGAACATAATCTACTTGTATTTTTTTGTGCTAAAACAAAGGGAACAATTTGGAGTTGTCGTTATTTACAGGGTTATTATGTTGTGATTTTACTTGTCCAGCCCACTTCAGATCAACTCAGGCTGTATGTGGGCCCTGAACTGAAATGAGTTTGACACCTCTGATCTAATGCCTCTGATAGCACTCAAACGGGTTGCGTTTTTTATGCAGAAAGGGATTACCAAGTTATATTCATATGAGTAACTTAGATCAATCCCACCTCTATAGCTGGCATATCATGTTCATTATGTGTGGCACCAAAATTTAACCCATTGTTTCATGGTCTAGCTCATAGAACAACTAAAAAAATGTACGTGGATTGGAAGCATTTTGCTAAAAGTTGCTGAACTTGGTTAAGAAAATGTGAGCTACACATTCATTGGCTGACTTTAGTTTTTGCTCTCAATGTCCTGGTTTAAAGCCATGCTCACCAGGACACAACTTTGTCACCTGCTTATACATTTTATTTTGTAGTATTAAAGAGGAAGTTTAATAGAAAACATATACTTATATATACATATACTTTGCTTTTTGTGTGAAATTAGAATAAAATAACAAATTAGTTTACACGTGTTTGTGTGTTTCTGCAACAACAAGTGTATCTATGCAGGATATTTGCATAGAATCGGTTACACAGAAAGAGAAAGAAGAAAGGGAGGGCAGGAAGAGAGAGAAAAAAAGAGAGAGAGAGGTAGACGGAGAAAGAGACAGAGAGAGAGAGGAAATAACAAAGAGAGAGAACGAGAGACAGATTTAAGAGAGTCTGGTTTTCTTTCAGTTAGTCAGTGTCTGGATAGCACGACTATTCTGGTGCTGCTCCACCTCTCTTTCTTCTTCCTCTTCTTCTTCTTCTTACTCACTCTCTGGAATCAGGCCGGGCTGGGGAGGCAGCATGGGGACGTCTCCGAAGAGAGGTGCGTATATGATGGGAAGATTTCCACTGTGGGAGTTTTTAGTGTGTGCGTTTGTGTGGAAGTGAAGAAAAAAGGGAGAAAATATAGTGCAGGATGAAAAATAACACACCGGCGAAAAAAAAAAAAGGAAGTTGCAGGAGGAGGTGTGTGAACAGACGCTGAGCAGGGAATGTGTGAGAGAGAGAGAGGGGGAACGTTGTGAAGTAGTAAAAGTAAAATGAATGAACTTTAAAGAAGCAAGTCGAGGCGACAGCTACAGAAAGGTCCAGAATCGCTTACACGTGAAGCAGATGGTTTCATTGTCAGTGTGTTCACTATGCTGTGTGTCCAGGTGTATCAGTTTCTCCCGTTATTGTCCGTTGAGATTGAGGAAGTAGTGATACTACGTCTTCTTTTCCATGGTGTTGTGTCAGCGGTGAGTGGTGTTTGTATTTGTGTGTGTCGTCTCTCTGAGCTACAGTATGTCTAAACTCTACTGTGCAGACACAGACAAAGGCTCCTGTGTGAGTGTTTGTCGAGGAAAACAAATGACTGTTCTGTGCTTGCGCCTGTGTGTGTGTTTGTGGCTAATGTGTGTGTGTGCACCCTTGCACTCAGGGGGAGGCTGTTGCAGGCGTAGCTAGGAGAACTCAGAGGTTATTTGAGATCATTAGGCAGCTGCCAGCACTCCTGGGTCCTGAATCTTCTTCTTCTTTCTCCTCTCCTCTGTCAGGATTAGTGCATGGAGCAACAGTTGCAGACAGCTGGGAGCAAGTCATACTCTGACATTAGTTGAACAGCTGTTTTATCCGCATGGCCTGTGCCAGAGAACCAAGGGTTTAGATTTTGACACAATGAGCCTGCTTTGTTTTATACCAAGACAATAGATGTGATTGCTTCAGCAGAGTGTTCTCTCCAAGCAAAGTAGAAGATACTAAACACATTTTGTTGTGTTTGCACGTTTCAACCCAGGAAAGACAAGTCTGATGCTTGATGATTATTTTACCATAATACATTTTATTCGCAGCACACATTGCTGGTAAAAAAAATACAAAAAAACATAGAACAGCCGCCTGCAGTATTTAAGGTTGCCATTCCCCTTCCATGCCCCACCCTAAGTTTGATTAGGATATTATATTGATGTGATGAGTTGAAACAAGAAAAGGTAAAAATGACACCTCCAAAATCATGAGCCCCTGGCCATTAGTAGTCAATAGTTTGTCCTTTCTGAGCCACACCTGACAACAACCTCTAAGAGTAGTTCTTAGAGAGGTTGGCACATGTCTCCTGAGGGATTTTGGCCCATTCTTCCAATACAAACTGTTCCAGCTGGTCCAAAGTACATGGTTTCTGAGCATGGACATTCGCTTTGAGCACCCGCCATAGATTCTCCATAGGATTTAGATCTGGGCTTTGTGCAGGCCACTCCAGGACCTTGGTTTTGGTGTCCATTAATTACTATTAGACCAATTTTGACGTATGCATTGGGTCATTGTCTTGTTGGAAGACCTGACCTAAGCGTAGACTAAGAGCAGATTTCTTCATATTATCCCTCAAAATGTCGTCATAACTTTCTTTTTTCATGATGCCATGCACCAGAACAAGGCTTCCTGTGCCTGAGGCAGCCCCAGAGTAAGATGCTCCCTCCACCAAGTTTAACTGTGAGAACCGTGTTCTTAGGGTTGTAGGACTCTCCCTTTCTTGGCCAAACATAATGCACATCCATGTGCCCCAACATTTCCATCAGATCAAAGAATGGACTTCCAAAACTCATCTTTACCTTTCAAATGTTTACGGGCACACCTCAGTCTGGCTCTGATGTGCCGCTCTTTGAGTAAAGGGGTTCTTCTGGGACGATGATCCTGAAGCCCACTACGATGAAGATCCCACACAACTGTGTTCCTTCAAACATCAGCTCCAGAGGAGGTCAGATCAGCAACAATCAACCTTGGCAGATATCTGGGCTTCTTGCTGACATCTTTGACTATTTTCCTCTCCAGAGTTCTTGAAATCTTGCGTTTTCTACCACGCCCAGGTTTGTTTATAACAGAGTTTTTCTCCTTGTACTTTGCAATGATGCAATGTACAGCTGTTCCAGACATTGGAAAACGCCTGGAAGTGGCAGTATAGCCTTCCTCCTTAGTATGAGCCTCAATTATCTTCTTTCTGAGCTCAAGACTGATTTTCTTTGTCTTTGGCATGGTTAATAAGAGTAGTCTCTCTCAATAATGTGTTCAAGTGCCCTGTTTGGGGTCCCTTAAGTAAATCTCAATGCTGATTGGATGCTCAGGTGTTGTTAAGAAGCCAATTGACAGACAGGTGTTGTTAGGAAACCAGCTGCGTTTCTGCACAGGTGTGTTTTGAAAGCAAAAATTCACATGGGTGCTAATATTTCTGACCACCCCATTTTTCACTATATTTGATATAAAGCTATCCTAAAAATGTATTTTATTTTCCAAAATGTACCAAAGCTACTAAAGAGCACCGGTGAATGTTTGATTATATCAAGTTTTATCAATGATGCAAACATTGGGCAGAATTTGAGGAGAATGTTCCCTAATTCCAGGGGGTGAGGGCTGATAGTTTTGGCCTCAACTGTGCACTTCTGAACCAAATGTCTAATTTGTAGATACCTGAAGAAGTGGGCATTGGGTAGATTAAATAACTGGGAAACTTGATGTTTATTTTGCACCTGCTCTTCTTCGGCTCGTGTGTAAACTTTCCGTCGGATTCTATATCTGAGGCTAATTGTTCTGCTTGCAGGAAAAGGCCTGTGATAGTGGTAACTAAGACAAGACGATCTTATTCCCATAGCAACAAGAACAAATCTTTCCCAAGAGCTGAATTCATTAATTATGCGTTTCTTTCTACAAGACCTTTATTTTCTAAGACAGGAATTAGAATGCATGCTCAATTTCCTCCTTAGCACAAGAGCTGCACCGCCGACTGCATTACCTCTCCAGCTGCTACCCAGACAGCTAATAGAGAAATGCTCCATCGCCTGGAGAATATTAATACACTCATATCTGCACACACTTCACACACCCACACACACACACACACACACACACACACACACACACACACACACACACACACGCGCGCACACGCCGCGCACACACACACACACCACACGCACACCACACACACACACACACACAACACACTGGTAAGGGGTAATGGTTTTGTGTGCTTATTTGTGTGCATCAGTGTAGGTTTTTTATGCATATGTTTACACCTTGCTTGTGTCATGAAGTATTTCCAAACACAGCCAGCAGTTCTGTGCTACTTCTTATTCAATCTCATTCAGCCCTCGCCTCATTTTCCTTCCACCTTATTATAGAGAATCTGAAGTAGAAGATTACATATAATCTGCCCACCTGTGTTTACGTCAGGGTTTGAATGAGAAACAAAAGGAAGATAAATGAAGTAAAAAAAAAAAAGGTTTGCTGTGTATGCTGGGTAATAAAACCAACAGAATGAGCAGGGGAGCGGCCTGGAGTGTGTTTTACATACTAACACTGAAACAGAGAGATGTTGGGGGTTTTTTGTAGAGCACAGAGCTGTCCTTTTGCTAGCGTGGACCTCTTTTTTTGTATGAGCAACCATGGCAGGAAGTCAGTTCATTTATTTGATGGAAAATCCTCCGACCATTAGTATAATCCTGTTGGCTTGGAGCGCCCTGATCCAGTTTGGGACCCTGCACAACGGCTGCAGGAGGCATGCATGCATCCTGTCAATACACTTGCAGGAGAAAAAAAGCAGACATAATGTTGTGATCCGTTGAAAAGTTTGTCATTGCAAGACCTCTGCTTCTTTCTAAGGACCGTCACCTCTATTTAAAGTTGTTTCACTTTTACATTTTCTAGTTTTGATATGACTGATTTGGCTCCAGCAGCACTCTTGTCTCCTGCTTGTTTTGCTTCTGCTGCCCAGTCTTACCAGATCAATGCAGGGCTGTTTAGCAAAACGGTTAAAGACTACATCACCCCAGCCTCAGCTCCCACCTGCACCACTGTCATTCCGTATTCTGCTTGGTCAGAGGAAGAAGTCATCTGCCTCTGCAATTCTCTCCTCTCACTCTCTCCTCAGCATCCTCTGCCCTCCTCTTGTCACCCCCTCCTTCCACCCCCTCCCTCCCTGCCTCATCTTCTACACATGCATACACAGCTCTCCCCATCTTCCCTCCCCTCTCTCAAGTATGGAGGAAATAGAGTGCAGGGGCTGAGAGTGTAGAGGTTTAATTGTAGCAGAGAAGAGAGCAGTAATGAGGCAGCGCAGAAGTTCACATGGAGAGAGAGAGACAGAGAGAGGTTTGCTGGCAGGGAAAAAGGAAGGAAAAGTGAGAAAGCTAGCATGGTTTGAGAGAAGAGGGAAGTGCAGAATGAGAGATGGAGGGAGCAAGCTATGAGAGGAGCAGGGGAAAAAAGAGAAGAGCTGAGGCAGTCGGGTCTGCTGTGTGCTGTGTCAGAGGTTCACTGAGGCGGCTGGCGATTTATAGCTGATCTGTTTGGCTCAATAGAAGGCCTTTACCCAAATTGCACCCTCTCTCTTTCTCACACAGGCTTGTTCACACTTGCACTCTCTCTTTCTCTCTCTCTCAAAATCAACCTATCTCTTTTAGCCCCTCGAATCCACCAATAGAGCTCTAAATGTATGTTTTTTCACAAGGTATTTAGCTATAGTTGTATATCGACAACATATCAGAAGCGCTAAATCAAAGGTCATTTGTGTGCCCCTGCTTTGGATTATGAATCCAGCAGATTTGCATGCACTAAGTCTTTGGGATCATATTACTACACCTTGCAATAAAAAGTTGTATTCCATGAATCTGAAGCATTTGCAGCACTCAGGTTTTCACTCTCATTTCACCAGGTCCGGTGTGTGATGAGCAAGCAGAGGGGAAGAGGAAAGGTCGCCCTAAAGCAGAAGTGCAGGAACTCCGAAGCATCCCTGTGAGTATCTCTTTTTGAACTGAGTAGGTGTTTGAAGTGGGCTTCAATTTTTCTGTACAGAGTAGGCAGCATCCCGTGAATTTGCACTATATACGGTACAGTATAGCGATAATCCGTGCCTGCAGTGAACTCTCTCTTCTCACCCCCGAGCAGGCCCATATGATAGTACAATGGAAGGAAGAGTTTAAGCGCCGCTCCAGGGTTAAGTGTCCGTGTTCAGGCTGCTGGTTAGAGTTTCCCAGCATCTATGGCGTCAAGTACCACTATCACGCTGCCAGGGGGTGAGTCACTAACCTGTTTTTTCCTGCTATGCGGCTTTTCCTAACAAATGCTTTAGAGTAGGCTTCACAATTTAGATATGGAGGGGAGACCCTAGCAGTCAGTGATGAAGTACCTGTTAAGACAGTTAGAATCAAGCTGGAACATCCAGAGAATTTTAATGCCCAACCCCCATATTCAGTGATGTTTGACTGCTTTTAAGACATGTGATTAGTCAACTGAGGGGCTTCTGCTAACAGCAGCTCACTGTCATTTCAGTTTGTGTAGGACGGGAGCTGACTCTAAATCCCTTCTCCTCATGCCTCTCTTTGTATCAGGCCACTGTAGCTGAGAAGCTGAGTCACGGTTGTCCCTACTGTGAGCAGTGTTTGCCACAAGGTGCGCCTGCAGAGCACAAGCTATGGAACCACCCGGATAGAGTTAGCATGGAGCCCAAGGACCGAGCAGGCTAAGCTTCAAAAGAACCCTGTCAAGTTCAACAGCAAGAAAAGGTGACTGGGATTTTAAAGCACAAATTCCCTCCCACACCGACACACATAATAGTGTTAGTAACGTCATAACGCTGACTCCCCCTTGATGTGTGAATTCAGGCCCATGGAGAACAGTCCCCCCTCTCCGGTGTTCTTCAAAGTGAAAAGACCCAAGAGGTGTCCACGCCCTCTCAGAACGGGGAGCTCGCCACCAGAGGGGCGAAAGGAAACAGCACAGCCACAGCCAGCCTTCACAGCAGAGTCACCAGGCCCAGCCGGTGCAGCCCCAGTCCCAGCAGTCGCAATCCCAAAGCACGTCGTCTGACGCAGGGGGGGAGCGAAAGCGAGGGGGGGAGCCTTCCCCCTTCATTTCCTGATGAAGATCCGGAGGAGAATGAGGCACAGTAAGATTGCAAAACCTCATTTGGAATAATTAAGTACTCGGTGATGTTTACGTTGTTTGTGTTGACCGTTCCTTGCTTTGTGTTTTTCTCTGGGCCAGGACGGAAGCAGAAAACGCCCGAAGAAGTTCACCGGAGAGCAGCCTTCTATATCAGGAACATTCGGATTGAAAGGTTAATATGAACGTTTCTTTCACCAATGCTCTAATAAATACTTCTCTGTAACATAAAAATAATCTATGTAGTCTCCTGTGGGATTACACTAAATGGATAAATGAAGTTGTGAAGAAGGTCTTGTATACTCGGAGCTTGATTCATTGATTACTGGTGATGCAGCAGGCCACAGGTTCCCTATGATGAATCACTGACTACAATTACCATGGGAGGACATTCTGTTTGTGGCACTGCCTGAGATGTAGGTGTGAAAGTATTCAAAGGAACTTTACAAGATTATGTGATCGGTAATTTGAATGATTGTGAATACTCCCTACTGCTGCTGCTGATCAATGAAAGCGCTCTTTTAACACCTATACAGCAACTGTAGAGGTGATTCATATCCGGCTAAGTTAATCAGTGACTCACAACAACCACACATCTCGTACACACAGCTCCTCTACTCTCTCTTTCTTTCGCTTTCTCATTCAAATGCTGGAAATGTCCAGTGACTCATAAAGCATATACTGGGCTATAAAATACTTGTCATTATGTAGCATTTTGTTTTTATATCCAGTATCAACTTTCTTTTGTTCAGTATTTACAGTCGTCAGCATTGTCCTCCACATCTCTCTCAGCTTGTATCTCTCAGTTTACCCAGAATACTTTCAAAGAGAATCTTAATTTTTGACTATGACTGCTTGTTTTTGAGTAAATGTGCATGTCGGTGTGTGTGTATGTGTGTGTGTTTTGTAGGTATGACTGAAGGTGGAGGAGAAGCTGAAGGCAGGTCGTGTGAAGAGATCAGAAGGGAGTGGGGTCAGTGAGGAGCCCCAGAGGAGACCGACTTCAAGGCAGTCCTCAAAGAAAGACCCCGCCACAACCAGCTCTGGTGATCACCTAGATTGACTTGTACTTTTACTTTCTTGGCCCATCCTACCAATCAAAGCGCTTCTACACTGCTAGTCACATTCACGCTACATTCGTACATTGATAGCAGAGGCTGTAGGGGAACATCAGTATCACTACTAGAATGCTAGCCCATTCATACGCATTGAGACATGCTCATTATGTCAATCTGGGGTTAATTGTCTTGCACAAGAACACTTCGACATGTGACTGCAGGAGTTGGGAATTGAACCGCAAACCTTCCAATTATTTGACGACCCACTATACGACTGAGCCGCAGCTACCCCCCGATTATACCAGTGTAAAGATGATCATTTTTTTTTTCCCTACAAAACACAAATTTTAACTCACTTAGGCCCAAACCTTAGGAAAGATGTCATGTTACCACCCCAGATCTTCTCTAATTCCTCTATAAGATATGTAGTAAACATCAGAAAATAGCAACATAGGACTTCCACAAATTATAATGTTTCGTAGAAATTATGTTTTAATGGATGTACCATTAAATCAGTCAGTAAATCAATCATCGGGACAATAAAATGTTACCAAGTGGTGACAAATGATCCTTAGGTGACATCTTCAACTTCTTGTTTATTTCCACCAAGAGTCCAAACCTGAGGGAAATGCAATAACAGTGTTGCCAAACATAGAACTTCAATAAATACTCACATCTGAGGATTTGCATCAGTAATTATTTAGTAATTGAAACTATTCACTGACAAAATTATTTCCTTTGTTGTTGACAAAATTGTTTCTACTTGTTCTCAGGTGCTGACACCCAATGGCAGCGAACGATCTCGGATCGAGGGGAAGTTGTGTGTCCCACCTGCTCAATCGTCACCCGGAAAACAATCCACGGTCTCAAGAAACACATGGAGATTTGTCAAAAGGTCAGTGAGCAATGCAGCTGTCTGTCAGATTGTCAGCATGAGTGTTGTCACAACTTCTGTTACATCTTGGTTTGAATTCCCCCCAAAATTTGAACCAGAGATGACCAAAAGTCACTTTTTGAAAGTCCAAGACAAGTCTCAATTTTTTTAGAGCAGCGTCACGTTCCAGCTAAGTTTCACAGGGTTTCAGAGAATAAGAACAAAATAAAAATACTTCAGTCATAAAATATTATTGTTAATATTATATATTAACTTTTAGTGTGCTGTGTTGACTTTTTCAGCAGTGGCATGAGGTATGCATGCACACATACATGAACTGCATTTATTTATCATTAAATCAACAAAACAAAGCAATAATATAAAGGCTCAAACTTCTTGGCTGAATCTTTATCAGAAAATGTGCTACACTGAATTAGAATGAAAAGCTACTTGTTGAAACACAGTCAATGTAGTCTATTTTAACATATGTCCTACTTTGGATAAGGCAACTAGCCGATCATAGATTAGGATTTTAGGGTGTCCAATTCAATTTCAGGGACACCCCTCCCTATCCCCTGAGTCAGCCCCTGACACCTGCACATCTGCATCTCTCCTCTTTAGTGTGTCCTACCCGCTTCCTACAATTTCTCTATGCCTGTCAGTATCTGCTCTCTTGTTATCACAACAGGTGATCTGTGTGTGGATGAAGCACACTGACGATGATCCAAAACTGGTGAAACAGTGTTATGAGAAGGGTCTATATTGAACATGAGACACTGACCTTAATCATTGCATCATTAACAGGAGCGACATACCGAAAGACGTGTCTCTCTGTCTCTCTCTGATCACCTGCAGAGCAGACCTATATGCAACATACAAGGGTACTGAGCGAGGGGAGATTCTTCACTTACTGATCACAGACAACAGTGTTATACAGTTGAGAAGAATATGTTTGAGCGGCCTGCCTGGTTCAGGTCTAGGTGTGGGAAACACTTTATTCCTGCAGCTGCAGGTGATGTGCTCACCTCACTGTGTCTGCTTGCACATCACAGAAGGGAATGGGTGGGAATTAGTGTGCGACTTAAGTCCAAGTTTTAAGTCCCCATCTCTGATTTGAACTCCTGTTAGACCAATAAAAGCTGCATTTTTTATGTGTAGCATTCTCTAAAGGCAAAATATGAGAAGAATGTCCTAAATGTGAAACCATCAAGTAAAACTTGCTGAATCCTGTGGGTACATGTTCAGTTGGAAATAATCCAAAATCTGTGTTCTTAATGTGGATCATGATCCTGATCTGAACGGCAGCCAATTTTCCAGCAGGCTGCTCAACTGAAATCCATACATCACATCAACAAAAACTGTTTACATATCGACAAAACTTTACTGAACCATAATCATTATCCAACTTTTTCCTCTGATTATAAAATAAACCTCTCTCAACTCAAAGCTGTTATTCCCACACTTGGTAAAACTTCGACATTATTACATAACTCCCCCTGACCTCTTCTTTGTGTAGAGTCCAGGGAGCCTTCGCAGTAATGATATTGATTGGAGAGCAGCAGAAATAACAGCAGGCATTATCTCAGTACAGTAATCTCAAACTGTTTTCTCATGTAATATCCTTCACTCATCTGCTCCGATATGAAGCATCTGAAATGAATTAAGGAAACAGAATCTGTACACTTCAGTGGTTTGTTTGCATTGCACTCAATTGTGGTCTGTAGTAATAAACAAGAAAGGGGCGAAGCACAGAAGAAGTTAATCCAGATGAATTACATCAAGCTTTTCATGAGGAGAAACCAGCTGGAGTGGTGCAGTAGCCTCCGGGCATTCAAAAAGACATGTGCCTACAGCCATTTCAATGCTTCCTTGCCCCAGTGGGCTGAGTGACTCCATTAAAGTGACAGTTTGAACCGTTAAGCAATGACTGAATCACCACATTACCTAGGGGTCACTCGACACAGAAACACCTCTGTCTCCAGATCAATACTGAGACAAGAGGAGAAATCTATGGAACAGCGTGTTAAATTGGCTTTTCTTGTTCCCAAAGTTCCTTGACATGTCCTTTGTTCTTTATGTTGACCTAAACTGTGCAATAACACAAAACTTGATTGGGTTACAGATGAAATGTTGCTGTTATGATAGATCCAATAAAGGGTGTTAGCCAGTGAGGTTGTGTTATTTGTGAGTGTCCTGTCATAGAGATATAATTTGATCCTCTGTTTGACCTTCAACCTCTGCAGCTCCAGGACGCCCTGAAGTGCCAGCAGTGCCACAAACAGTTCAGGTCAAAGGCCGGCCTCAACTACCACACCATGGCTGAACACAGCACCAAGGTACATCCTTGTTTATGCACACACACACACACTCATCCTTACCCCCTGATCAATCACACAAACAGATTTAGTCCAGCTGAGGATGCCTTAGGAGCTGAGGGAGCTAAAGTTTCACCACTGTCACACTGACCCACTGAACTAACAGGGAAGTTACTAGAAACCACACCCAAGCACCACAAGCATTTAGGAGACAGTCAGACCTGCTTTTCTGACTCTATGTTTGGAAATCCAAAGCATGTTATTGCTAGTGTCAGCTGCCACTGTTTATGGTGATACATGTCCTCCAAATAGACTCAACAGATAATATATTTTTGCTTTGAATTTGTGATCCTCTGGTGTGTGAACTATCATACATTCAAAGTGCTGATTGGATTCCTTCTCCCTGAAGTGCTCACATTTCTTCCTGCAGCTTTCTTAACTCTTGACAGCAGAGAGCTTCATTAAGATATTATCATGACACTCCTGCATTAGAGCAATTCTATGAACTTTGCTGAATAATTCAACGCTGCCCGTTTGAAAAAGTATCATGAAAGATTAATGACTGTACATGCATCAAACCGCGTAGCATGTAGCATACGTGATTGTGTTTCTTTGTGATTAGTTTGATGTGAAATTGAAGTGCACATGCATTTCTAAATGTGTGCTTCGGGGGGTGTATGTTTGTCACTTTAACAGTAATGATGTATGACTGTGCCATCTGTGTCAGCCAAGTTAAACAGTTTGATGCCGCCGTTTGTCTTCAGCCTGGACGTGTCGTGCCCTGACCTTGTTGGCATCGTTCCAGTGCAGCAGAGCGAAAAGCTGCGTTATACTTTATGTGTGCTTGCGAGTCTTCTCGGCAGACTGCTAAATTTCCCTGCAATATTTTTCAGATCAGATAATTAAATCTTCTATGACACGCTGAAAGCCTTCATTGTGTTCATTGTGTGTTAGTTTGTCAGCGTCTGTGGTCGTGCTGTAGCTGCTGATTAAAGAGAGCTTTTATCAGCTGCAGGTTTGACTTCTGTGATGACTTACTATGTACAAGAAAACTTTTTATAGTTTATCAGAAGAAACAGAGTAGAAGAAGAGTGCTCAGTATAACAGAATCTTTGGATATCCTGATCAGCCTTGTAGCACTGAGGTAGAAATCACAACTGCTTCACAGAATGTTGGATGTGATTGAAGATGTGTGTATATCTAGATAACAGACACAGTTGTTTTTATTATTGTTGTTTATTCTTCATGTTGACGTTAGTGCTGGGCACTATTGAAAATTATGTTATCACGATAAAATATTTCATGTCAATCAATATCAATAATTATCACAATAAATAAAATCATTATTTCATTTAAATTTAAATGCAGATTTTTGGTCCTGTGTGAAAGTTGAAGAAACCAGACAGTTTGTTAGCTTGTATCTGGATTTAGTTTTCTGTAAAATTTCTTGGATCCATCATTCCTGATGGTGCTAACAGGAAGCATGTCTTTTGTAAAATTAGAATTTTGTGAAGTTTTATTTTGTAATTATTATTTTTCTGAGATAATTAGCATAATTTGATTTAAATTTACAACAAATATATGTCAAATTGTGTACTGTGAATCAGTTTAGTAGAGTATTGTTTTGAGTTGTGCTCTCCCCTTTAAGATTACTAAGGGTTACAGGCAGAGGGATATTGTTTCCCACAGTGCAGTGAATGCATCACGGTTATTCAATGTTCAGTTGTCCCACGGTCGCGGTGGACATTAAACGTGTTAGAAATGCAGAAGTTGTCTCTGTGCTCTTCCTTTACCCACATCCTGAAAGTATATTTAATGAAGTGTATTAAGTTAATAGTTAACGCAGAGTCGACACAGTGTCAGATTAACGACTCTGCTTTGAGCTGTTAGGTTTGAGTCTTCTTCAGTGTGTCGTCTCAGCTGTGTTTACATTTAGCTCCGAACATCTTTAAGCCCCGCCTCCCTCTCACCCTGCAACATGATTGGCTGTTCATTGCCATCGTCTTCTTCTGTCTACTGTTGGGTGGCAACTGGCTTATTAGCATTTAAAGTGGCTGGGGGGTATAAGTACATGTTTATTATATTGAATTTTTATCGAACATTCTTTGTATTTATATCAAGAAAAATTATATCACGATAATTATCATTATCGAATTATCGCCCAGCACTAGTTGACGTGTATTTGGGTCATGTTTTCAGAAAGTGGGGCATTGACAACATTTAATGTGTTGCCATTTATAATGATGAAGTGTATGTTCTTGATGCAGTGTAACTCAGTGTATCAATGAGACGAGTCAGTTCTGGAGAGGAGCTTTGTCTTCGTAAAGCGGCCGGCTACAGGTGTCTTTTTTGGTAGAGACATACATAAAAAGGTATTCTTTATAAAATCCACTTAAATAATGTTCAGTCAGACAACTCACTTTTCAATTGTTTGGTGTTACAGCAAATACATATTACATGTTTGGCGCTCTGGCCCCATCACTCCCTGCAGATATGTTTACATGGAGACATTGAGGAGTGATGAGCAAAACATTACTGAACACACCCTGGAGCCTGCAGGTGGATGCCGCTGGGGTGGCGGTTGGGATGAAAGAATATGCATCAATAGGAATGCAGGGCAGCAGAGGCGTTGACAGGCAGAGGGAGAGATGGGAGATTTTCCCAGTTTAAATAGACAGCCAATTTGAGAGGCAGAGGGCGTGATTGGATGATGGTTATGAGAGCGGGACATGTGTATAGCAGTGCAGCTGGAGTTGTCTGCCTGAACTAGCTCACAGGCATCGCTCCATTTTTTGTTGTTTTATATTGTGTCTTTTGCCATTTTTGCCTTTATTGATAAGACAGCTGAAGAGAGACAGGAAATGCAGGGAGGGAAGACATGCAGCAAATGGCCAAGGCTGGGAGTCAAACAAGCACTTAGGCCGCTAGTCTAACGACACCCCAAATAATGTATTTTTAAGTGTTCCTAAAAAAAACATGGACAGCACAACCTCGTTATAATGTCTTCTTCAACTCCCTCCCTTCATTTTATCACTGCTCCCTTTCTAACAATAAGTCTGTAAGCAGATTTGTGAAAGTTCTCTTTGATTTTTATTAGTTCTGATTCAGACTTTGAACAGAGTGTGTTGTCAGTGTGATCACGTGCCAAAACCCCAGTGCAGTGTGGGAAAACACAGAGGGCTGACAGAAGGAGAGGGGTCACCCACTGAGTTTGACCTTGATGCTGCTGTTGCTACTGCTGCCTATTCTCTCTCTTTTCTTCCTGCTTTGCTCTTTGGCTCTCTGTTTCTCTGACATAGGCATTTAGAATACATGCTGAAGTCGTTTCATAGTTCCCCCCCTCCTGAGTGTAAATCAATGGCTGAGCTGGTGACTGTTCTCTTGCCTGGAGGCTTGAGCATGATTCACTTGAAGCTGTGAAGTGCTCTGGCAGTATCTCTTCTTCCCTCTTACCGTCAGAGAAAGCTTCGACGGTGTGTCTCAGTCTTCTCAGTGCTTCTTCTGTGTGTTAACACATGAGAAAACACATGAAGTTCACTCCTCTGGGATTACTCAGTATGTCCACACTCTCTCGGGTCCTCTGCACTCCTCTTCTTCCCTCTCCCTGGCAGCCCTGCCATCTGTTGTTCTGGTCTAAGCTGGGGTTTGGCACCAGCAGATACTCGAGTGAAAACATGAGTTTGACAGTTGTCATAAACACGCCTTGAGTAACAGCCTCACCATGAAACCATTTAATGATCCTGGCACAGTGTGAACACCCAAGATGGAAAACACGTTTACATCACTGTTATTTTTTTACGTTTGAGAGGAAGGGGGAGGCAGGGTGGTGTGAAACGTTTAGGTGACGTTGTGTTTTTGCCCCTCAGCCCTCGGGGAGCGAAGGCCAGACGGACGACAAGCACAACGAGAGAGAAAGGCTGCGCCGAGTGCTCAAACAGATGGGACGAATCAAGTGTCCCAGTGAGGTATGCACTCCACCTTTTATTCTCTGAGTCCCCTTCCCTTTTCCGTTTTTGCATTCTTTAGTATTCCTTTTTTTGTGTGTCTTTCATTTCCAGTGCTACAACTATTTTATCTTTCATGTCACATTTTCCCCTCTCCTAGTACGCCAGTTTGGATTTTCTTTCTCCCTTTTCCTCAGGCTCCCTGTATTTGTGTCTGCCTCCTTTTCCCTTTCCTTTTCTCCGTTTTCCTTTATGCCTTGTTCTTGACATGTTGCCCAAAACCACATCAACACTCTGCTTCCCATTACTCACACAAGAGTGCAAAAGGCAGAGAGAGAAAGAGCTGCAAAAAATAGACTCTCTCTGCTGTGACATGTCCTCACACTAAAAAATGAGCAGTTTCCCCTTGTTCTGCTCGGCCTTTTTCACCGTAACCACAAAATATTGACTTACTGCAGTGATATTGTTCCATTAAACCTACACTGTGATCGACTGCTGAATGTGTGTTTTCTTTCTGTCTCATTCTTGATACTGAATCCACATGATCACACAGATATTGTGCCTTTAAACCCGCAGGGTTGCTCAGCACACTTTTCCAGTCTGATGGGCTTCCAGTACCACCAGAAACGCTGTGGAGGAGAGTTCTCTGACGATGTGAAGCCTGTGTTTCTGTGCCAGCACTGTGGAAAAAACTACCGCTCCAAAGCTGGCAGAGACTACCATGTACGTACCGAGCACTCCCCAGCTATGGCCACCACCATTACAGCCACCAACAGCAAGGACAACATCACGGACACCAACAACAACACCGGGAAAGAGAGGGTAAGTCAGCAGTTATCATACCAGACAGAACTTTTTCTTTTTTTCTGCTATTTGGAGTTTGAATGTGATTTTTACTGTTGCCTAAGTTTACCCACTCACAGATGTGTCATATTGCTCCTCCAGGTTGTCTCTGAGGAATCTCCGACAATAGGCAAGAAGGAGCACAGCCAGGCCGAGAAGAAGGATTGGCAAGAGAAAGCGCCATCCGTCCAGCTTAAAGAGAAGGAAAGAGAAGCAAGGGACCAGAACAGGGAAAAGGAGAAAGGGCGGGAAAAAGAAAAAGCAGCACAGAATCAGAGCCAGGGGGACGACTTTGAACGGACCCCCAGTGGCAGAGTGAGGCGCCGCTCGGCTCAGGTGGCCGTGTTCCATCTGCAGGAGATAGCAGAGGACGAGCTGGCCAAAGACTGGGGCACCAAGCGCCGCATCAAGGATGATCTGGTGCCTGATAGCAAGAGGGTGAGGAGGAAGATTGGAAACAGTCAGTGTAGATATAAACACATGTTCTGTTGCCACATAGACGGTGCAGGTGCAGACGTATGCACTGCAAGAGAAATTTTGCACATTCACACTAACATGCATCAAAGCCAGCCTCTCAATAAAAAGGCCTCACAAAATGTGACATCAACACACTTTTTCAACACATACTTAGAAACTGTAACACTACTTTGAGCACTTAATGTAATAATAACACTTAATATCCTTCTTTGCATAGTTAAACTACACCCGCCCTGGCCTTCCCAACTTCAGCCAAGAGATACTAGAGACCTGGAAAACCCAAGTCAAAGAAAAGGGCTTCATCTGCTGCACCAATGTGGTAAGAACACAGACAGATTTAAGAGGTCACCCTCTATTATACACCTTGATATTGGGCACTATGTTTGTAATAATAAAGCTGTTGATATCAGTGGAGTGAGTTTGTAAACTTACAAATGATTCCTCTTTTGTCTCAGAACTGTGAGGCTGTCTATTCCAGTGTGTCAGGACTAAAAGCGCACCTCGCCAACTGCAGCCAGGTACAAACACTCACCTGCAGCACAGCCAACCTGATGACAGACGTCTCTCTAGACAACGTAGTAAAAATAACAACACAGACACGCGCTCACACGTCGGAGTTCCCTCTGAATTTTGACCCAGATTTTTCTCTAGTTCATAGCAAGGTCAGGACTGTGTATGAGCTCCTCCTAAATTCTATTTTTGAATTTTCAGGAGGGCTTTTGAAGTGTTTTGTCTCTGTTACCTGCCTGTAGATTGAATTTAATACATTACAACAGTTTGAAGAGCAAAAAGAATATAAGTGAAATGTAATTCTACTCAAGTATCAAATTTTGCTTCACTGATGTTGAAAAGAAGCTGTTGAAAAATGTGTGTACTTCTCAATAGCAAATGCATGATAGGTATATAAGACTTTTTAACTTGTGGTGTTGTCTGTTACCCACCGGCTTTAATCAGGTGTTAAACACGTGATCATTTTCAATCATGTAAAGCTGCAGAGATTGTTTGTACTTCCTGTATACTGTGTGTCTGTACTGTGCTTCTATCTATCTATGTGTGTGTGTCTGTGTCACAGGGTGGTGGTGAACTGGGGAAGTACACTTGTCTGATTTGCCAGAAGGAGTTTAGCTCAGAGAGCGGTGTGAAATACCACATCAGTAAGACACACGCACAGGTGAGTTTGTCTGTGTGTAAACTTTATAAAACTCTGACATATTTAGTATTTCTTAAATATACCATAAAAAACTTTCTTCTTAAAAAAAACTGCTGAGTCACAGAAGATGGTATGTTGATCTCAGGATGCTGACACGGGACTTCCACCAGATCCGCATCCGGTCCGTCTCCGATACGCTGCGGTCCAGCTCCGTGCGTGCTCGTACGTCAAAACCCACCGGTCGCGTTTTCCGTACGCAGCACAGAGCAGGACCGCCGGACAGCTGGAGTCATGTGACCGAGGTATTCCCACGGCAATCACTGAATCAAGGATTCTCCTCCTCCTCTCCTCATCCATGTTGTCTTTATCAGCCTCTGAAAACCTCTGACTCGATGACTCCAGGCATGCCTCCGCTATAAATTACATTTTGTTGTCATAGTTAAGTTAAAAACGATCTAACGATAACACAGTGTTGTATTCTGAAAATTAACCAGGCTTTTATTTTGTTTTGGTGACTTCCTGTCCCGCTCCATATGCTCTGTGCTGAATTGATGCGTCGTGCTCCGGCATCCGGCAAAAATAGAAGTCTTGCGTATATGATCCGTTGCGTTCCGACCTGCCAGATCAGCGACGCAGCCGGATCCATGGGGGTGAACAGATTGACTAGAATAGAAACCTATCAGATCCGGTGCTGTGACAGATCGGAGACGGACCCAGACACAGATCTGGTGGAACTTGGCCTTAAGGTGGTTAACCCGTTGTTCAAAACAGTGCCTGAAACACTTAACATAGAACTTGTCGACATCATACTTATCTTGACCCATCCATAAAAATATAAACAATTAAGACATTTTGTTCCCACAACATAACTTTTCCTATAACATAGTAATTAGTTACCTTTTAATATCTCAATAGTAACCATTTATTGGACTTTTGAATGCAAGCAGGTGTCAGACAGTTTGGTTTACTCATTGGGAAAGAGAAGTTTTCTTGTTATCATCATCATGCTACTGCTCATTTCTCAGAGTTCAAACTGATCACTTTACTCTGTGTTTCATTTGCCTCAGAACTGGTTTCGAGCAGCAGCCACTCAAGTGGTGTCGGTAGCAAGACTAAAGTGCCAGAGAACGACGGGATAAAAGCTGAGGTGAGGAACGGTGCCACCCAGGAAAGAAAAGAGGGGACGCAAGCCCAAAGAGCGCCCCCTGCTCTCGAGCCTCTCCAAACAAAACTGAAGCACCTACGGCTACTCAAAACTCAGCCCCTTCCTTGGGCTCCAACAGTCCCCTACCCTGATCCCCGACCCAACGGACAATGCTAATTCAGGCCAAAACAGACAGCCAGTCCCCTCTGCTGCCAGACGAAGCAAACCCAAGAGGCTGTCGTTTTCAGAGTAGCTCTGCTTTTGTCGACCCAGGAGCCAGAGAGGATGCTTACTGTAAATGTTGTGCCAGGAAGCTTAAAGACCTTTTTCAACTCCACAAGGACTTGGAAGTGAGAGGAAAGTTAAATCCACCATTAAGAAGTAAGACGCTTAGAATGGACTTCAACCCTAGTTTTTAAACCCCAGAGTTAATGTGTCTACTGTTATAAACAATACTTATGTAACAGTAGTGTTCATTGCTCCATTCCACCTCTTTCTCCTTTATAAGGCACACATCTCTGTTTCTGTACTCACAGCAGGAGTGTCAGTAGTAATCAAAGATCTAATCCTGACTACTTCATGGATAGCTTTTTTTCTAAACCGAGGTAACGTAGTATTCCAGACAAATGCAGAGTAAGTCTCTCTACAAGATTCATGTCGTGTTTGAGAGGTTTTAAAAAAGGATATTCTATTAGCATGGTGAAGTCATTTAATAATAGCTAGTGTTTTCACATTTTTTCACAGATATACAGTACTGTGTACATAACAATATCTATCTCTATATATCTATTTACTCAAAAACGATGATGCCATCTATCTGTTATTTCCAAGCCTGACACGTCCGATTGGACCATGAGCACTCCAAACGTTTGCAGTGTGTTGCTGTAATGCAATTTTCTTTTGATTTCCTTATGTCTTTTGGATTGAATTTATATTGTGTCTTTTTTTCACTCCTCATGTTTTGAGTAAGCAAACATCACATAAGCTAAAAACGATGGTCAGTTGTAAATCAGATTCCACTCTGCTCTTCTTACAGCGATGTAGCTATAAATTCAGTGACATTTATTTTATGTTCTCTGCATCACACGATGATGAAAGGTATCTGCTTGGACAAACCATGAATAAGTGTTTAAGATGTTTCCACTTCTTTTACACTGAGTAATCGTTTGAGATTTCCATCTATAAAATATGAGTTATAATAATGCGTAATATGGCATTGTTTCGTTGATTTTAAAAGAAAAAACTTGAAGCATTCTGTCTAAAATCAGACTGGTGAAGTGAAATGTTTTGACAGAAGGATGGATTTTGTGTGAACCTTGTTGCACCATTGCAGCACAATCAAATAATGGGACACCATTTTAAAGAAGGCCATTTTTTGGCTGTGGCTTTATCTTGAATCAAAGAGCTGAGGAGAGAATGAAATTATTATCTTTTATAGAGAGGTCAAGGAAAATAATCTTTTATTAAACAGAAAAAATGCAAATGAAGATTCACATTTATCAATCTATATGATTTAACTCCTGGATGCTCAAAGCTATTACCTTGCACTTTAACCCTTAACCCCACTCTCTCCCCTCTTGTATTTTTGCACTCCAGGGGTGTTTAACCTAACCTAGTGGCTGTCAGGCAACAGGAGCTTGAATATTTAACTCTGGTAAAAAAAAATCAAACTAGAGAAAAACTACATCTGTCTTTACAGGGGTAATGAGCAGCATGGTGAACTCTTATTTTGTTTTTAGATATTATCTCTAATCCAACAGGACCGTGTAATTATGACTCACCGCATTAAGCCATAACTGGTCTTGTTGAATTTTAACGCTGCTCTACCGCTCTAAAGCTAGTTTAGCTCCAGTTTTAAACAAAGTATTAATCCAATATTATTTAAAGACTTTCAAATCTAAAAATGTGTGCAATCAGAGAATTTTCACTTTAACATGTTTAAAGTAGATCATTGAGTTATATTAACAATTTGAGCAAATACAATTCCATGGGTATATTTGCGGTCTATGTCCATAAGAAAATGACTTGCTTGCCTAAAAGAAACAGAGCTTAAATCTATTTTATATTCTCCTATGTGTATTACCTAGATAGCAATCTGATAGCTTTGGATAAAGTTGTGAAGTGAGGATAAAAAGGTGCATTAATAAGGGTGCTTTACCTGCCACTCTACCTTAAGGACCTGATACTTCAGTAAGTCCACTAAATCATTCATCCATTTTCTCCTCACTGGCAAGGCCTCTGAATTTTGCACCAACAAATGTCAAATGTCATCATGTAAATGAAGCACTGATGTCAGCGGAACATTTTCAAGAAACATTGAATTTGAAATGTATATGTCCCAGTGGTGTTATCCCTACGCTGTGACCTTTTATATTGTAAAGCAAAGATTGAGGCTGAATCCCTCCATTATTAATCAACTGATGGAGTTAATTCAGGTAGGGATGATTATGCATGTCTGTCCCTGTTAGCGGGATGGACCTTTTATCTTCTATCCAGGTTAAACTGACGGAGAGGATAAGTTAGACAAGCACTGATTGGTCCTCGGACCTTTTCGATACGAGTTGCCCAGACCTTGTGTGTGTGTATATATAAACAGTTAGCACCTTTGTAATGACTGGACGTTGGAAATGTTAACACTTTGCGTTGAGTGTTATGCCGTGGCACAGAATCAGTTCATCAGCTGCTTGTTACTCGTGTCATTAATGTCACATTGACTGTGTTTACCTGACAAGCTTTGGTGTTGCAATATGATAGTTAGGCACTGCTTTTAACAGTGGGTATTTTATATTTTATCACACCCTTTACTATCTGTCTTCCTATGATGTGGAAAACACATATCTATCCCGCAGTGTGAGCTAACTGCAACATGTTTAGAGAGTACAGCAATACACCATATTTAGCTGGTTTTGTTGGCTTGCTGATATTTTGATATTGATGTGTCTTCTCGAAATTGTATGGCTTTTTTCACTACTCCTCCCCTTCTTTTATTTTTTGCTTTGAAATGCTTTTTACATATTATGAAATCTAAAAAAAAGAGGTTGGAAAATTTGTAGACCACAAAGGACATTGTAGGCCTAAGTGTCGGCATACAACTGTTATTTTATCCATTTTGATGATGCACATAAATTGAGCTTTTTCAGTACATGATGACAAACACACTGAGAGAGTCCTTTATTATTACATATTCAATATGGGACAACAAGGCATATGTATGTGTTTGTTTCTGTATGTAGTGCACTTACTATACCATGAAATAGGCTTGAAATAGGAGTGTTGTTGGAGCTTTCTAGTTACCCTGACTGTGTGTGGTGTGACTTTTGTACTTGGGGAAACAGCAGGCTCAAGTGTCTTCCCTTTGTCAGCAATGTTAATTCTGATATCAAGGTTAATCCTTAATAATCCCCTTAGACAGCCTGATAATTTTATCCTTTTATTTGGACAACAGATGTTCGTTTTGTATGCTACCTACTTCAACACGGTATACGCCTCTGTTGAGGAGGCCATTGTGATGAAACTGTTGAGAGTTTAAAGAGATGATGTTGTAGCTCATAACTGGTTATGATATATAAGTAACAGCTGAAATGAGACTAATGATGTATTAAAGACTTCCATATCTGAAATTAAGCTGTATAGAACTTAACATAGGAGGCATCGATGCCTCCTTTGAGTCTGAACTGTTACAGTTTTTTCTCCCAAACTTGTTGTATTACCTGTGCGTAAGTATCCCTCAACTAATTAATAAAAGTTTGTTGACTAAATTTGTCTTCACTGTCAACTTTTAAATACGTTTGCTAACAGTTATCAATGCTATATGTTGGAGGATATGATTTATTAAAACAGATCCTTCTCAGGGAATACCTTTTAAGTTGTCAGACACAGGTGTTACTAATGAGATTAATAAGGGCTTTACTATTAGATTTGCTTGCATGCTAAATTAATTTTAGCTTTCTTGAGGGAGTAAGAGCAATCTTTATTACAATAATGACCAGTGACATTCCTGCTAATTATTTTCCAATATGACATTTGCGATTATTGTCTTTAAAATTCAAGAGCTACTGCTGTTCATTTAATTCATATCTGTTAAGTACTATGTCCATACATTTATTATTTTATTTGTAATGTTTTTGTCATAGACTGTATATAAAATAGACGTCATCTCGCTCTGCTCGAAGTGAGGCAGCCACAAAAACTGCTCCCCCTGGTGGCTGGCTGCAGTATAAGTAAAAAACTCTGCCTCCCCCATTCATTTGAATGGGGCTGCGGTCAAACTTTAAAAAATAAATACACGTCGTACGAACGTTTCTCACATTCGTATGTGGTGACATGTAGTTATTATGACTGTTTTACATCAGTTTGCTTTGATTGACAGCTGCCGTAGAGAGAAACTCCTTAGGACCTCGGGACGGTAAAATGTAGGGTGGAGCTTGTTACCCTGAAAACACACAAATTCCCTACTGCGCAAACACTGGCTGTTTTCGATGGTCTGCTACATACTACCCACTAATGTAGTAGACAGTAGGTATTGCCTACTTAGTTTGTAGTATGACAGTTCTGTTCGATCTGTATTGCAGTACGCTGGGCCAGACGTCAATGAATTTCCAGTTTCGGAATGCGGAAGTAAACAACAGCCAAGCTTATAGAGAAACTGCTTCTTTAGCACCACTTATGATTTAAAAAGTTAGGAAGTGGTTTATATGGAATTTAATAATTTTCACAGCACCTAAAAACGGAGTGCCACCATCGAAATAAGAAGAGAAAAGAAAAAGCGGAATGAGCGCTGTGCACTGTGGGAACAGTACGTGAGGCAGACTGGTCCGATGCAGTGTGAAATTTTCCTGAATCATTATGACATCCAGGGAGTTTTGGCATACTGCAGATTTTGCTCTTGTTCACATACTGCTTACTACATAGTGAATTTTGGCCAAATCAGTACGTACTGTTAGTTTAGTAGGCGGTTTCGAAAACAGCCTCTGGCTGCAGAAAATGAACAAGATGTCAGCTTTCTGGAACAGGATATTTTGGCTTCAAAACCGTACAATGGGAAAAGGTGGAGCGACGCTGTCCATTTTATATACAGTCTATGTTTTTTGTAGGCTTACTTTATCATTCTCCAAACAAAATATGAATGATTTTGTCTGTTTTGAATTATTATTATTTATTTATTTATTTATTTATTACTTTATTGATCCCCGGGGGAGAAATTCAGTTGTTACAGGAACCCAGACATAAGTACGATCAAGAAGAATTTTCAATAAAATAATAAGTAAAATAAAATAAAATAAAAATAAAAATATAAGTAAAAATAAAAATAGATAAATAAAGCTAAAATACAATTTGGATATATACAATTAATTATGATATAAAACTGACTTACACCTAATGAAACATAATTGTGAGTGTAAAAGTGACACACGTATAAAAAATGATTGAAGTCTCTAATCATATCTTTGACACGTGGCCAACCTCACCCCATTGCCAGTTTAGGGAAAGGCCCTGCACGATTATCATACTGTACATGCTGTTGGCTTTAGAGCGAGATGCATTCTGGGGCTTGAAGTTTTAAACCGTGGGCGATGCTAGAACGTCTAACCCATGCTCAAATACGATACTCCTACAAGTCCCATAATGCACCGGGGCCAACTTTGCTCTCTCTCACCACCTGATTGTCAACAGAGTAGCAATGTCTGCCGCTAGCAGGGAAGACAAGCTTTCAAAGATGGAGAACGAAGAGAAAACTTCGTCTGTGTCGAGCAGGTAACATTTAGGTGTTGTACAGAGACCACTGTAATTCCCACATTTTGTAGTTCCTTTTTATGAAGAGTGGCGCTGACAGCTGGGTGTAGCATCTTATACGGAACTGACACACTGTGCTTTCACTGGTACATTCACTATAGCACCTTATATGAGAGGAGCATGTCGCCGTAATGGCAGCTAGTAAGTCACCGTGTAATTATCAGCTTATTACGGATGTCAAACAAACTGGCCTGCTCTCAGTTCATCGTTATGTTCACTTCTAATTAGGTTGTTGCACTTTGTATACTAACATGTAGTGCTTATCTAACACAACTTTAATTACCTTGACAGGAAAACAAAAGAAACGAAAATAACCTTAAATGGCTGAAACCAGAGAGAAACGAGAGGCCCTGATAGAGTATGAGGGACTTAAGAGGAGAGAGCATGGCATGACGTTTGCAGCCTGGCTCAAGTGCAGGTTGAGAGGTTGACTCACGTTCAAGAGATACTTTCTAGCCTCCTCTACGGTGGCCCTGAAGGACAAAACACATTAACAAAAGATGAAACACTTTTATAAAGTTGGAGACAAATTTATATTTTGGAAAAGATTTTTACATTTTATAAAACAAAGTTACATCAGCTTAACACTTTTACCAAGGCCAAAACAAATTTACATTTAAGGAAACAAATTTACAAAAGATGAAACACTTTTATAAAGTTAGAGACAATTTTACAAACGACGGAACACTTTAATAAAGTTGGAGACAAATATAAAGTTGGAGACAATTTTACAAACAATGGAACACTTCTATAAAGCTTGAGACAATTTTACAAACAAGGAGCACTTTTATAAAGTTGGAGACAAATTTATATTTTGGAAAAGATTTTACATTTTATAAAACAAAGTTAGATCAGCAAAACACTTTTACCAAGGCCAAAACAAATAACGTTTAAGAAAACAAATTTACATTTAAGGAAACACATTTACAAAAGATGGAGCACTTTTATAAAGTTGGAGACAAATTGACAAACGATGAAACACTTTTATAAAGTTGGAGACAAATACAAAGTTGGAGACAATTTTACAAATGATGGAACACTTTTATAAAGTTGGAGACAAATTTACTTTTGGAAAACATTTTTACATTTTAAAACAAAATTAGATCAGCAAAACACTTTACCAAGGCGAAAACAAATTTACATTTAAGAAAACAAATTTACATTTAAGAAAACAAATTTACATTTAAGGAAACACATTTACAAAGATGAAACCTTTTATAAAGTTGGAGACTATTTTACAAAAACGGAATACTTTTATAAAGTTGGAGACAAATTTACTTTTTGGAAATTTTTTTTACATTTTATAAAACAAAATGACATAAGCTAAACACTTTTACCAGGGCCAAGACAATTTACATTTTAGAAAACAAATTTACAAAATATAAACACTTTACAAAGTTGGAGACAATTTTACAAAAGATGCAACACTTTTATCGTTAAGTCTCGGCTCCTTTTAGCCTGACTCAGTTTAACCTGAGGCGATGTGGTCTGAGGCCGTTTCGTCTGAATTCTGACACATGATGAAGGTTTTCCGGAGACATGATGCTTTTTCATCTGAGGTCTGCCACCTCACTCTGAGACCTGAGGATGTCCTAATCTGTAACCATGTCCATCTCCGTTTGGTTTCTCTCCATCAAAACAAACTAAATGACCCCCTCACTCGACCATTTCCGGTATTTGTTACATTCCCTTTCGTAAAAATGAAATGTAAATTGGTTCAGAAATGGTAAAAGTGTGTCCGTCATTTGTAAAATTGTCTCAGCTTTTTAAAAGTGTTTCCTTAAATGTAAATTTGTTTCCTTAAATGTAATTTTTTTTTGGCCTTGGTAAAAGTGTTGTGCCTGATGTCATTTTGTTTTATAACATGTAAAATGTTTTTCCAAAATGTAAATTTGTCTCCAACTTTGTAGAAGCTGTTTTATCTTTTGTAAATTTGTCTTGTCCTTCAGGGCCACCGTACTCCTCTCAGGGAAAATACAATATTATAGACAAGAGTGACGCTTGGTCTAAGTGACTAATGTTATAACTGAACACACGCACTGACATAATTTGTCTTATTGACCCAGTTAATATCAGCTCCTTGGAACCACCACAGTAAACCCAGACTGCAAGTCGATACTCTGCTGAGCCACCAGAGGGTGCTGCTCTGCTCTGCTCTGCTCTGCTCTGCTCTGCTCAGTGAGGGCTTGCTCCTGTATGGCACACTGACTTCACCTTAGTTCTCTCCTTAAAGAAAAACACAAATTTAACACGTCAAAAGCCTTGTTGACATAAATACAGCTTTAAAACTAAAGCAATAGCAATAATGGTGAGTCTATTTAAAGGCTATGAGTGTACAATTTTAAAATTGAAATGCCCTGAATTTTTGCATGATATTAATAACATCATCACATCAATACACAATATAGAGCATTAAAATGGCTCTCTACTGTGAACACTATCAGAAGTATTGTGGTTTGCACATCAGCTATAACATTAACCCTCCTGTTATGTTCGCTTTCAGGAACAGCAATAATGGTCCTGAGTCGATTTGACCCGGGGCATAATTAATTATCCAAAAGTGTCAGAAACCTAAAAAATCCTAAAATCTTTGTTATATCTCATTATTAACTAACCATTCCAAACAATATTTAGTGCAATGGTCTTCTTTACCTCTCACAGATCATGGTTCAATGAGGATAACTCACTCATTTCATACAAAACAATGTTTAAACTTTTTTTTAAGTACATTGGAAAGACCTAAATATAAATACAATAGTTCTAAATGAAAAAGATTTTGGTTATTGTTATTTTACATTTTGAATTTTTTTCTTTTTATGAAGTGAAGCCCAGATAGTTATGCCGTATTTAGCTAGTTTGAAGGGCATATGTTGCCTAAATGGACCTCTGAATACCGCTAGCCTTTTATCCATTTTGACATTCGGGCCTAGGTTATAGAGTAGTGGAAGTTGCTCTATCCACAATCCCAAAGAAACAATTAGTATTTCACCCTTCTGACCCCTTTTGACTGCCGGGTCAAATTGACCCAAACAATATGTAATATAAAAATTCAGGGGGGTTGCAAATACGTGCAATGAACCATTTTCATTTTATGTGTTGATAACGCTAATTAAGCCAGCAGAAGAAGTTTCACACTGAAAAAATACCTTTAAAACATTTTCTTTGATTTTTGAACTTTAAAATGGGTCAATTTGACCCACAACAAACACATACACATACACAGTAACTCTGTAACACCCTATGAACCTATGTTTTTTTTCCCCTAGGCATACAAGACATGTTCAGCTGGAATAGTCATAAAATGTTGACATTGAAGAAGTGATTGATTCTGCTTCCCTATAGGTGCTCTAGTTATTTTACCACTCTCCTGTCTACATATCTTCTTACATAGCTGTGTCCTACATTATGAAGTAGATTAGAACAGTCATGTTGACATATTTTATACCTTATGACCTCTTTGAAATGTGAACTCTGGCAATCATTTTCTTTAATGATCAAGTTTATGAATAATACTTTTATTGACTTCAGCTCTGGGCTGTAACCGTTCTGTGTGTCCCTGTAACCATAGAGAGATCTCTGAATGTTTTGCATAGCGACTAGTTCAGGCTTCTTTTTCTGGTATGGCTTTCTCACTTTGCAGCTGTTTTTTTTTTTTTTAAAGTAACAGCCACAGTCCCAGAACTACACTGTAGATTAGAGGAAAAACACTGAATCCCCTTGTGTCCGTTCCCTGTGGTTCTAATGAGGAAGTAAACAGAAATGAGGGCTTGTCAAATCCATGATTCAAATATTTGAGAAACACTTTGAATATTGGTTTAAGTCATATTCAGGAGCTTCTGTGAGCAGTGATGAAAAGCAATTAGTCCTGCCCGCAACCTATGATCTCTGAGAGTAATGATTTGTTTGTCTGTGCGAGTGGTGGCCCTGGAGGAGCCTGTGTTTGCATGTGTGTGTTTGTATGTGTGCTGCTCCTCAGACTGTCAGCTGACAGAGCAGTGGAGGTAGTGTTGGGTTTCATCATGCTGTTTATTCCCACTCTACATAGTGGGTGAAGTTAGGGAGGGGATATTACTGCCAGCGTGTGTGTGAGTGAGTGGTGTGTGTGTGTGTGGGTGGTGGGTGTGTGAGTGCGTGTGTGTGGTGTGTGTGGGGTGTGTGTGTGTGTGTGTGTGTGGTGGGTTTCTGACGTCTCCAGACTCTGGTGTAAGGCACATAGAGACACGGTGAAACCCTGCAGGGGAAAAAAACACTGCCTCTCCTCTGCTGTTGTTCCCCGCTGCCCTCTCCTCTCTTCCCCTCTCCCTCTTTCTTCTCCTCGCCAACACAGCCTGAAGCGCCTCTTGTGTGTGAAATGCTTCACTTGCGTCAACATCCAAGGAGAATAATCGCTTTTTGTTCATCTATTTCCACTTCTTGTCTCCCCCCCTTCCCTCCAGTTTATATCCTGGTGCCTCCGCCACTCTCCTCTGGTCCCTCTTTCAACCTCGAGCCTCATATTGCAGCACTGACTGTCAAAAACAGATGACCAAGCTTGGCATGTGTGTGTGTGTGTGTGTGCTTATGTGTGTGTGGGTGCCACGAGTGGGAAGGTCTGCCTCTAACCTGCTGCTATTAATATCACCTAATGAACATAATCTGGAGGGGAGGTTATCCTCTTACATTTGTTGGCCGGATAGCAGAGGGGCGGAGTGGAAAGCGAGGGAAGAGGAGGGAAAACGCTGTGCTGTAGTTGTCACACTGATGTGCGCTCTCTCCAACAAGCTGCAGTGCCTTCTCTCTCTCTCTCTCTCTCTCATCTCTCCTCTCTCTCTCTGTATTGCTCCCTGAATGGAAGAATAGAAAGCGAAACAGCTGTGTAAGTTTTGTTTCTCATCAAAGCTGAGTCCCCTCTATAGTGCCCAAACATCCACCTGTCCCTCTGTGTTGGTGTGTTGTACCAGAGGGCAGTGCTGTTTAAAGTGCTTTACTGTGCTAGAGTGTGTGAATATCCTCAGCATTCCCCGTTCGGCAGTAATATAGGTGCAAAACACAACCTTGGAAACCTCCCTTATATTCGCCTTCAGTTATGAACTCTCTACCGGCTTACTCAGGAGCTAGAATATCTGGCTGTTGGACTCTAAGATCCGATGGCAGGTGAGTACATTACATTCATTTATTCTCTTCTTTTTCAACAAAGGTTCAAGTTTACCAAGCAGCTGAAGTAGTAATTAAGTTGTCTTAAGTGTTGTCTCTTGCACATGTGGACAAACAGGAGCTACAACTCCGCTCTCTGGAGAGTAGCACTCAAGTTTGAGAAAGTTTGCTTACGCTGCTCAGTGACATAAGTTTGGTGTGTTGGTTTAAAAAGTTGTGTTGACATGTTTATATCATGTTATCAGCTTACACAAACAGATGACTCGACTCAAACTGTCCTGAACTTGGTTAAGTTTCACTTTAGGTGTGTGGAGTTCAGTCCGATGCTTCAATTATCTTACTTTTTTTTAACTTTAACGAGGCAAAAACATGATTGAATGTCATTTTTATCAATGAAATACTAAAGATTTTAACTCTTGTTATCCTTTCTGATACCAAGGCTCAACTTTTGCTAGCACTACACTGTTGTTGTTATTTGTTGTGCCACAATTATTTACGCCACGCACTTTGTTTTTTAGAAGCTTTTGGTTACGGTCTTACATTTGTTGCAATGACTGGCATTTGATAGCCAAACTGCATTTCAGGCAGTGTGGCGAGCACTGATACTGCTTCAGTAGTGGACCTGTGTGAATTTTGGAAGTTGGGTCATTGTCATGACGTGCATATTTTTGTGTCCCAATCCATTATTTTCTTTTGAATTAATTAGTTATTTTTAAGACATACATCAATTGATTATATAAAATCTGCTTATTTGAAATACAATTTCAGTACATTAAAATATTGAGATTTATTTTATTTTGAAGTATCTCAAACCCTGAAAATGTCAGGTGGCGCAACCGTCCGAGCAAGTGAACTGACTTAAAACACTATAAAAAATGTATTTTAAGAATCATAAATTCAAATTAAAACACCATGACATGATTTAATAAATATTGATAGTTTATAGGCAACTAAGGTTATTTAAAAACTTTTGTCAGGCAATTTGCATGTTCTCAAATGACAGGGTGGCACCACCGTACTCATGGATCTTTTATTTTGAAAGTAAGTAATTATAATGGACTTCAACATATTAAATCATTCAGAGGACCGCAACTAATTGTCATGGCTGAGTTAAAAGGTTTGTAGATGTCTCTTAAATAATAATAGAATAGCTTTTATCAACTTATAGGTGGATGGTAACACTTTCCATGTCAGGTGGTACAACCAACTTAAAACTGTAAAAATTATATTGTCAAACCTGGCCAATAGAATGCAAAAATCCTACATAGTCTGAAATAAAAATGTGTAAAGCACTATAACCACTCCAAGGGATACTTACTAAAACTTTAAGTTAGAATAAATGATAGGAAAGTACATACATTTTGACAAATATCTGGTTTTGCCACCTGACATTTTTTGGGTGTTCAAGTTAAGAAAAGGGTAAAAAAAAACAACTATTGAAACACTTAAAAAAAGCTGTTTAACATACAAGCCTTGTTTGAACACATTATTCAAGGCAAAAAAATATGCATTGCGACCATTCTGGAAATACTTTAAAAAAAGTTCTTGAGGCTTATTTGTCAACGACTCAGTTACAGCCATGCTCTGTAGATTTCCCAATTACTGCCTTTATGTTTTTTCTTTAAACTTGTTTCTTTCTGAGGGGTTTTTTTCGGAACATACATGTTTACATACATACGTACACACTTACACATATACTTACACACACACAAGAACACAAAAACATGAGGTAATGGCTTGGTCTGTACAAGAAAGCATTCATTTAGATGAGATACAGCACAAAATGCATACTTGGTCACACATATTTACAGTTAATTATTTTCCCTGGCTAAATAAATATACATTTCTCCCATTGTTTTCACCCCAGTCCTTTTGGAGCCGTATAGAACAGGTAATTTGCTCTAGAAGATGCAGTTGTTTCACAATATTAATAAAGATACCAGCAGTATGACACTTCCTGTGAAGCCAAAGTTTTGTAATGGCCTTTTTGCTTGATGCCAGCAAAATCTTTAGGAGGTAGGCATCTGTCAGGGATATGTCCAAGATAAAGCGAGATGAATGTTGTACTAATGGTGAAACCTAGAATTTTTTAGATAATTGTTCCTACTTCTTTCCAGTAAGGCTTAATAAGGGGGCAAGACCGATTACTGCCTTTATGCATTGTGTAGTCTCTCCACAATCTTGTCTCGAGGTACCGTGCCCAGAGACTTCTTGACAGCCCTTCTCTTTATTGCGTTCATAGATGACTCTGTAATGTTAAACAGCACAGAGTACTGCGCCCGTAAGCTCTGAACAAGGGAATGATTCAGCACAGTCGACCAGGTTAATCTTTTATAGCACCCCGGTTTGGTTTTAACTGATAACCCGGCTTCACTGAGCTCTGCCTCGTGCATGTTTCTCTGAGTTTTCCAGCCCACTCCTTTTGCTCCATCTAAGCTCCAGTGGTGACCCTGCTGAGATAAGATAAATCTTTGCTCTCTCTTGTTTGCTTCACCTCTGTCCTCTTGACACAGCACCTGGGGAGGTGCGCAGTCTATATAAAGATGTGCAAGCCAAGAGTTGGCTGAATAACAGAAAAAAGACAGAGGGGCTTCGAGGACTTTCTCACAGTCTACTCTAGTTATGGCATCTGGCTTTTTACAGACCTCACTGGGTGAAGTGTGGATGTCTCGCATACTGCAGTAAGTTGTTTCTAGCAACCGTTGCCTGGGTACGATTGGCACTTTGAGAAGCATTTGTCTCAGTGATGCTTCTTGGTGATATTCCTGTTTTTTTATGATGTAAAGCTGACTGACCATGACTTAAAATATTTTTTTTATCAGTCTATGATTTTTTTTGTAAAGATGATACACAATAGATGCTTTATTTTTCAGGTTTTTCAGGATAGTTAGAATTCAAGAAGGATCACTCAGCAATGAGTTAGACCAGTTCTTTGTATTATTGTTTTGTGTTCTGAATCTTAAGTAGCTACAACTATTGATTGAATGTTAATTCTCATTTGTCCTCACATTGACCTTATAATGTCACTGAATAAAATCATGTTGAAATATAAAATATAAGACACTTGCACTGGTTCAGTGGCATGTCCAGAAAGGTGGCCCAGGGTGGGATTGGCTCTCCTTAAAACCTGATCGGTCATGACAGTTGCCTCCCTCCCAATTCCAAAAATATGATTGGCTATTAGGCAAGGCAAAGCAAGGCAACTTTATTTTTATAGCACATTTCATAGACAAGGGCAAATCAATGTGCTTTACATGAAAACATTAAAAGCATTGGAAACATTCAGAGAAGCATAAAAGAGCACAATTAAAATGACAAATATAATAAGACAGAAAAGAAAAGGAGAATTAGAGATATATTCAAAATAAAATTGAAATTTGCATTTAAAACATGTTAAGATAAGCTAAAATTGGAAGGCAGTGGCAAATAAAAAAGTCTTAGTCTTTGATTTAAAAGAGGTGATAGTTGGAGTGGACCTACAGTTTTCAGGGAGTTATAGCCTTTTCAGAGGCGGTACTAAAGTGAAAATCAAACGTTTTGGCTGCTGCAACAGGCGTAGGATTTCTTAGCATTTCAATGTATGATGCTTTCTTTTATTACAGCTTTAAGTTGTGACTTTGGACATGCATCTTCTTTTAGTTCCTAAATAAGATATGATTCAAAAAACATTGTAACTTTCCCTCTATTGTTACTTTATAAGGTTTGAAAATAACATGTACACAGGTAAAAACATCTGTCTGATACCTTAATGTGTGCAGTTTAAGTAGGTATGATTAGTGTTGATAAAAAGGTATTTGTGTGTAAACCGCTCTTGCCCTTGCACCATTTACATTTCTACCCTTTAGGGTTGTAACGATTCTTTTTAACAACAATTCGATTCGTAATCATGGTTTGCGGTCGCCGATACGATTTCAAGACGATATTGGTTCATTTCCGAAACGATTCAGTGACTTGAAATCGATTCAGTAACTTTTTAGCCAAAAATTCAACCAGTGTGACTGTGAAATAAATACCTTTATACTGGACAGTCCTAGATTCCTGTTGTTTCTTGTAAGGGAATCAGGTGTAAATGAATTATCGATATAAACAATCAAGGCCTGAGGCTTCTGCAGAGTTGATGTTACCTTGCGCTGCTGCTGCAGCAGGAATGCTGCAAGAGGTGCCTGGACGGCCGGCGTTGTGTGAAATCCCATGGGGCCTTAGTAGGTGGTTGGATAGATTTGTCCTGTTGCCGTGGTACTTTACTTGACCTCTACATATCGTACAAACAGCGAGCGACTTTAGAACATCTCCATCTTTGCAAAAAACCAAAGTGTTTCCACACGCTGGACTGCAATGGTAGCTTGATCATTTCTCGCTCCCCGGCTTCTCCTCTGCCATCCACCATGCTATGTTGTGTCGTCTGCTGGCGCGTGGCGAATACGTCACAGACAGGCAGCCTGAATTGAGTAATGTTTAACGTCTTTATCATTAAAAGTGCAAAAACACATCCATATAAAGTCTGCCGTGCTGAAATCCAATGCGTTGTTTCCCAGTATCGATACAATCAATTTATTACCTTTTAAAACAATGTTAGATCGATATATGTCGTTCAGAAGGTCAACTTGTCGAGCTCAGATCGATGTAGTCGGATCATAGGAATATAAATCGATGTAGATGAATCGTTACTCCCTACTACCCTTCATTCCCTGAATTAAGGTCCTATTGTTATTGTGTTGTGCAGTAAATGCGATTGACATGCAAAGATTAGTTTGAATAGTTCATGCACACTCACTCTGGCTGCCATATTGGCCTCGTCCCTGCTTTGAATACGCCTCTTGTCATTTGTTTGTCATATCATTATCTCATTGTCTGTAATCATTGCATCATCATTACCGGGGTCGTAATCATTGGTCACAGCCTTTAGATAATGTGTACACAGGAGTCACTTACATAACAGAGCAAAGACCTGTCAGTACAGATGTTGGGTCAACATATTGTTCTCATCCAGTTAACATGCTGTTTAAAGACCTTTGGTACCTGCAGCAGAACTTCATAAGGTTGGTTAGTGCTCACCTGCTGAAGATAAAAATTTTTTACATTCAAATACAACAGGAGGTAACAACAGTAGCTAAGTCTTTTTGCTGTCAGATTCCTGGGCCGTTATTCATCATTAGTGTAACAACAACTGAGCTCCAACTAAGGATGATCCTGTAGAGAACGTGTGTCTTATGTCTTTCTTGTTTTCACAACAAACTTCACCTCTGTTCAATCTAGGGATGCACTAAATTGGATCTTGCCAGATATCTGATACACCAAATTTTGTCCCGTTCTAATTTTCTACCTAGAAAACATTCAAACACTTGTCCTCTTGTCGGCATAAATTATGTGTTTTCCTATACATTCACTGGGAATAGTGCTGGGCGATAATTCGGTAACGATAATTATCATGATATAATTTTTTCAATGTAAATATAAAGGATGTTAGATAAAATTTTGATAAAACTGAACATACACCCCCCAGCCACTTAAAATGGAGGGGGCGCTAATCAGGCGTAACTGCTAGTTGCCACCCAACTTTAGACAGAGGAAGAAGACAGCATTGAACAGCCAATCATGTCACAGGGTGAGAGGTAGGCGGGGCTTCAAGAGGTTCGGAGCAGAATGTAAACAAGAAGAAGACTCAAAACTTAGCAGCTCAAAGCAGAGTCGTTACTCTGACACTGTCGACTCAGCGTTAACTATTAACTTAATACACTTCATTAAATATACTTACAGGATGTGGGTAAAGGAAGAGCACAGAGACAACTTCTGCTGTGCATTTCTAACGCGTTTAATGTCCACCGTGACCGTAAGACAACTTAACACTGAATAACCGTGATGCATTCACAGCACTGTGGGAAACTATCACTCTGCCTGTAACCCTTAGTAATCTTAAAGAGGAGAGCACAACTCAAAACAATACTCTACTAAACTGATACCCAGTACACAGTTTTAGATATATTTGTTGTAAATTTAAATCAAATTATGCTAATTAACTGAGAAAAATAAGAATTACAAACTAAAACTTAACAAAAATCTAATTTTACATTAAAGACCTGCTTCCTGTAAGCACCGCCAGAATGATGGATTCAAGAAGTTTATCAGAAAACTAAATCCAGATACAAACTAACAAACTTTCTGGTTTCTTCAACTTTCACTCAGGACCAAAGATGTGCATTTAAATTTAAATGAAATAATGATTTGATATTTACTGTGATAGTTATCGATATTTTAATTATCGTGATAACATCATTTTCAATATCGCCCAGCACTAACTTGGAAATATAACAGAGTACCTTAAACTTAGTTTACATGTTACATGTGCTTTATTTATTTAGCATATTCTTACATGTATCCTACTTAAAAAGATTGGGATGATGATGTCCTTGCAAATCCCTGAAATTATATAGACAACGACCAAGACAGGATAATTTCACAATTTTCAAAACATGTTTAAAAAAATGATAAGCAGCTCTGGACATAAGGACCACAATAAGAAGTGGTTTGCTTTAGTGACATAACAGTCTTTTATTGCGCAGTATTTCAAAGTCGAATGAAAGTCTTAGCTGTAATGTTTCATGTTATGCAATAAGATGCTGTTGTTTCCACTTGTTGGTTTTTGGTCTCTTTAAAGTGTGCGTTGTGTTTTCTCTGTTGTTTCTTTCCAGTGGAGGTGGCGAAGGATCACTGGACCGGCTCCTCCCCTCAGTAAGCACAGGTCTTTCTCCCAGGAAAAGGACCACCAGCCAGTGCAAGTCTGAGCCTCCTCTCCTGCGCACCTCCAAACGAACCATCTACACCGCTGGCCGCCCACCATGGTACAACGAACATGGAACGCAGTCCAAAGAGGCCTTTGTCATCGGTACGAAACCCAAAGGAGATGTGACAACAATGTTTTTCTGTTTTCTTTTATAATGTTTTGCAGGCTTCCAGAAAATACAGGGTCGTACATCAGGACACATTTAGGCACACGGTGCAAATATATCATATAAAGAAGCTCTCAAGACTGTGGGAAAAAGCAGCCCTTGATTTAGAAACAGAGTTTTACGCCCAAATCAAAGCTTGACTTGGGTCATGAGATATACTTAAGGGCTTTTTTTTAAACACGTACATTTATATGCATCTAAAATTAAATTAAATCAGAATCAGAAATACTGTATTTATCCCAGGGGAAATTCAGTTGTTAGAGAATGCTCTTATACACAGTATGAAAAACTCAGAATATTAATTGGAAGAAGGAATAAAATAAGATATAAGTATGAATGAAATAATATAAATTTAATTAAAAATGAGTATGTGCAGAAACGCAGAATAGTTGCAGTTCACTATGTACAAAAGCGATTACTGTATAAGCCGATAAAAAAATGTCTTTTGCAGAGATAAGCGTCCACTGCTTTTACTGCTTACGGACATTGACTATTTCAATCAGTGTCATTATACCTGAGTTCCAGGTAGCTGTGACTCACACAGAACAGTTTCAAATCAAATAGATTTCTGTGATTCACAGAGAACTGTTTTTAAATCAAATCGATTTCTAAAAACATCTTCACCTGTTGTTCTGAAAATCTACTCTCATGAGAATCTGGTCTGTGTTTCTACCTGCCTCTCTACAGGCAAATAACAGCCTGCAGCTTCAACATGCAAATGTCAGGGCGTTATGCTCGCACTTGTAAATTCCCACCAAGCAAAGGAATTTTTTTTAAATAACATTTTTAATGAGATACAATGTCTTCATGTGTCTGTGTCACAGGTCTGTGCGGTGGCAGTGCCTCAGGAAAGACGACAGTAGCAAGGAAAATCATCGAAGCTCTGGATGTTCCATGGGTTGTCCTGCTCTCAATGGACTCTTTCTACAAGGTGTGCACGTGTATTCAGTTTGTGTGGTTCAGTTTGTCTATTTGCATGCAGGCATGCACCTGGATGCATGTTTTGTCTGAGTTACAGATGCATTTAACTTACAATGGAAGTGAGCTACATTTTGACAGGTTTGTTCATGTTTCATCTCTTGGCCTCAGTCCACAGGCTTTTAGATTCTGTGGATTAAACCCGATATCACATCAGTCCAAGAAATCACTTTGCCCTTTTATTATTACTTTATTTCTGTCTTGTATTGCTGCCAACCTCTCTGTGGCCTGAAGGAAGGGTAAGGAAGAGTGAGACAGAGTGCAGAAGACGGAGTGAAAGAGAGAAAATAGGATTACTCTGGGGTCCTGGAGGGAAAATGAGGGTAAAAGGAGTGACTGGAGAGAAAGGATAAAATATTAGAAGGCGGATGAGTCACAAAGAAAAGCGCAGTGGTGAGCGAATTGGGGACAGAAAAAGAGTGGTGGTGGAGTGCAATCAAGCAAGAGCCACCATTCTTGCCCCTCTATTTCTTCACCCACTCTCTGGTTATGAAATCCTGTCACAATCTGACAGCAGCGGTTCAGACTATGCAGAGTGGGAGGGATTTACCAGTGGCCACTGGTACTGTAGCCCTCAGCACTGTAATACCCGAGGTTGGCGTCCAAAACCTTTCATCCTGAATTGATCTCCCTTTGTATTAATTTATTCTTTCCTCTGTGAGGGGTTTCCTCTTGTTTACTCAAAGCCCCAAGAGATCCGGTCACACCGGTTCATCATGTGTTAAATCAGTTCACTTGAGAACGGGTTGTTGCTGCTCTGAAATTGCCAAATACCAGATCTGGGGTTTTAATGCGCAGCTACCCTGAGGGCACACACACACACACATACACACAGACACACACAGACACTCCTAGCACCTGGTACAGACGTCACAGTGGGCACATGATGTTCTCCTAAATTTAGGTCCCCTAACTTCCCCTGCTCCTGGACAGTGATCTGTGTCCAAGTGTATTTGCACAGGCTTATGTAAATTCTATGCAAAACCATTATGTGAGCTCCTGTTTTTTTATGCATTCATGCCAAATTTTGTTTTGATGTACAAATTTTTGATGCATGTGTCAGGGGAATACTGAAGAGAAGTATCTCAGGGAGTCATTGACTTTTATTGTCTGTAGAAACCTCTGTTGACGTGGCTGATGAGGTTGTAAAATGATTCCAACATCCTTTTGCAATCCTCAGGTCCTGTCCCCTGATGAGCAGACTCTGGCGGCCAGTAACGACTACAACTTTGACCACCCGGATGCCTTTGACTTTGATCTGCTCACACACACCCTGCGCAAACTCAAACAGGGCAAGAGCGTGAAAATCCCTGTGTATGATTTCACAACCCATGGCAGACAGAAGGAATGGGTAAGGTTCAACAAAAACAGTGTACATGAGTACTTTTATTTAGTTTTATTTAACCTTTAATTAACCAGGTAAGTCATTAAGAACAAATTCCTTTTTCCATTGACGACCTGGCAAAAGGTACAGCCTTTTGAGGGGTAAAGGGTCAGGGATAACAGTAATGATAAAAAAAAAAACGCAAGGTTAAAACATTTCTAAGATAAGTTAAACATGACAGGACAGAACAGAACAAATAACAAACAGCGACAGCAGGAGTCCAGGATTTAAAGGATTAAAAGCAGGTGCAGGTGTGTTTAAGAGTGTCCAAAAGAAAGTTCCTGAAGGCTGATTTTGAGATGTAGTGGACCAGTTTTAAAGTTTTCTGGGAGTACTCTAGCAGTCTGTAAGATAGTGAGTCTATCACCAGCCTGACCGAGTTCCCACATATGATCTCAGTTTCTAGATTGCCTAAGAGGGTATTAATCCCCCCCTCGTTTGAGGTTTAGAGTCACATTGTACTCCAGGTGGTCACTGTCAAAAGTATTATGGAGATTTCAGTCTGCTTGTTTTTGTATTTACCCGTAAATGTCCATTATTAACTGTTAAACCACGGTCCAGGGATTCTGATTATTTGTAGGGTGCTCTTATATTCCTGACAGTGGACACCCGTTAAATAGCTCAGTGATTCTTTTACAATGTAGATTAATATGCCAGCTAAAAAATCAAAATGAGTAACCACGGAAACAGGGACAAAGCCTCTCCTTACAATTCATGAAACTTGTTGACAAGCTAATTTCAAGTTACAACACTAAGGTAAAAAAACAATATCTTTAATCTATTAAAAGCATATGACAATTTAAGCGACTGTTATTAAAGGGGTTCATATTCATCATCAGTCAACTTTGTAGTCCTCAGTGCCCCATCATCTGTACTCTTCAAGATACAGACCATAACAAACATCACACATCCTCATGCTCTATGCTTATACTGGAGCCAACAGTAAACCTGACTTATCATTTGAGTAGTTAGCCAGGTGGTGCTGCTGTTGGCTTTGGATCTTGGTAGCATAATGATAGCGAAGGCTTGAAAAGTCCCTCATTGCAAATAGTATCAACAATCAATTCTACAGACTGGAGCAGGGAAGGGACCCCAAGACGTAACCAGGGAAACAGTGTTGCAGCTTGTTAAAAACTTGAGATTTTGACTGCAAAATTGATGAAAACAGAATCCAGACCATGGGACAACCAGGATAATGCCTGATGAGCTTCCCAAAATCAGAAGTTTGTGATAGATGTCAGATTCTTAACACCTCGTCTAGCATCATCCTGCCCTGAAAAATGGATAATAAATAATTCATCAAAGTAACATTTTTGAAGCTATATTTTTTAGGCATTATTGAGACAGGAAATGTGGGGAGTAGAGAGAAGGGGAGGACATGCAGCAAATAGCCGAGGACGGGACTCAAACCTGTGACTGCTACAACGAGGACTATAGCCTTGATATATAGGGCAAGTGCCAAAAACCACTAGGCCAATGGCGTCTTAAAGCTAGTGTTGGAAGTCACGGAAAACTAGCATGAGTTTGAATGTAGCATTTCCTCAGGATTCCGTCTACCAACCCTAACCCAGCAGGACAGGATTTGATTGGTTTTATAATTTGGCTCCTGATGGCAGGGATTGGTTGGTGTTTTCCCAGTTTTACTCCGGCTGCAGCAGCTTTTTTCCGCTCTTTTTTAAGAACACATTATGTATTGATTACTATCGGGACATAAAGATCATTTTAACCAGTATAAAAAAAAGTATCTAAATCTGACTACCAACCCCAGCTTTAATCAAAGTCAGATTTTGATTCATTGTGTTAATTGTTGCAATGCACAGTCAGTATGTGTGCCTCCATTGTACTTTAATAATAAACGCATGTGTGTTCACCACAGAAAACCGTGTATGGAGCAAGTGTTATCATCTTCGAGGGAATCATGGCCTTCACAGATAAAAAGCTTCTGCAGGTAAGTCAAGGTTATTGTTTATTATGTAATCAGTGGAAGTCCAGGTGTCAGGTTTGTTCTGATCCGTGCATGTGATCAAACAGAAAGCTTGTTTTCCCAGTTTGATCCTCTGACATTACAGAGCAGAAATACTGAATATGCAAATGTTTGAAGTGATTAAAAAACACTGTTGAATCACGCTCTGTATTTTGTCCCCCCCTGAGAACAATTATAAATTAATTTTTTAAAATGTAAATTACCATTATTTATCATTTATGCTTTATTTGTATCCATCCCTTCACTTTGATTGACAGATTACCTAACACACAGTCAAGCACAACAAAGTTAATATTTTGAAGTGCTTTTAAAAGCCCACTGGAGGTAATTTTAGTCCACTTCAAAACAATATTTTCAATAATTATGAGTTGAAAAACATCCACAACTCCTACTATATGAAGCTCACCTGGTTCTTGCCCCGGGCTACATTGCAGAAATGCTAATAAATGGTGAGCCCTCTCCTGGCCTTAGATCCTCAGGTGGGGCATCTTTGGTCGTTCCAAAGACGAGACTCAAATCCAAAGGGGATCATGCTTTCTCCGTCAGAGCCCCTCGACTTTAGAACGACCTCCCTGAGGAGATAAGGCTTGCAGAGTCGGTGACATCTTTTAAATCTCTTCTTAAAACCCCTTTTTACAGACTTGCTTTTATGTGACTTCATCTGTCAAACCGCTTTTACTTCTATTTTATTATTATTTTTAGTTTTCATCCAAATAATTAATTGTCTTAAATTTTATTTGATCAATTTATTTGATTATTTATTGTTTTAATTTATTATATTTATTTATTTATTTATTTATTTATTTATTTATTTATAATTTTTTCTTAATCTTGAACAGATATGTACACGTACAAACACAAACATGTACATTCCCAACATCCCCCAAACCACCCGACACCCGAAAGGTTGTAAAACATACAGGAAAATGACATAAAGGTTAAAAAATAAATAAAAAAATAAAAAAATAAAAAATTATAATAGTAATAATAATAATAATAATAATAATAATAATAATAATAATAATAATAATAATAGAATAATAATAGCAGGAAATAATTTGAAAAAATGTAAATAGCAATAAATACATGAAATAAGTATTATTATTGTTATATATATATTTCTTCTCATTTTTTTTAATGTTCCTAATTTATCCTTTTAACTTTTCTAATTTTCCCGATGTGATGTTGTCCTCTTACTCTGAAAACCTCTTATTGTCCTTTTAATGCTTTTATTTACTTATCCATTTTTATTTATTTATTTATTTTTGTCTATTTATTCATTTGATCTATTTACCCTTGGAAAAACCTCTCAACAATGATTTATTGGTCTATTGTCACACCACTTCATTCTGTTTAATTGAAGTATTCCTTTTGAACCTCTTGCATTGCATTTTGTTTTGCATTGTTAAAATTCCTCCTCATTGTCTGTCAAAGATTCACTTTGTTATTAGAACCACGCTTTGTTTGTCAAAGCACTAGTAAACATTTGTTTTTAAATACATAACTCACTTTTAGACCAATCATTTTTGAGAATTGAACAGCCAAGGTAAAGAAAAAAGCATAGTAAGCCTCAGCTGAAAAACAAGTCCTCACATCACTGAAATGTGAGGCTGGGATCCTACAACTTGATCTAAGACACCGAGAAGAAAACAAAAATAGAATCAGAAGGTTATAATTAGCACATGTTTGTGGGGATGCATGCTCTGCGGTCTCATTTTCAACTCAAAGTTTTCTCACTGATTCGTTCTCTCTCCCGTCAGTTGCTTGACATGAAGATATTTGTGGACACTGACTCTGACATTCGGCTGGTGCGGCGCTTGAGGAGAGATATTTCGGACAGAGGCCGAGACATCGAGGGTGTCATCAAGCAGTACAACAAGTTTGTCAAGCCAGCATTCGAGCAGTACATCGAGCCCACCATGCGTCTGGCTGATATTGTGGTGCCACGTGGTGTGTGCACATTCCTTACACACATGTTTATACTCATACTGAGTCAATATTATGTAAGGAGTATTATGATACTAGTACTATAAAAAGAAAAACGCTCAATGAGCAGTGAACCTCCTTTTAGTTTTACTGCTGCAACACTTACTAAGCCTCTCAATGTTTTCATCTTTAATATTTCCAAGTCGTCATCAGGTCACTTTGCATTTGTCTTTTATTCAGGTGGTGGAAACATGGTGGCCATAGATCTGATCGTGCAGCACGTCCACAGTCAGCTAGAAGAGGTAAGAGAGGGTGCACTAACAGACGAGTAAATATTGATACATAATAGAACATCAAGACCTTCGTTCTAGGTGGTAGATTTAATTAATTATGGCTGTACACCTTCCTATTAAAGCTTGAGTCCCAGTAAGTTCAAATAGGGATGATCTGCAGTGAGAATGGTCAGTAATTAAAAGCTCCACTACTCCCTCTAGTGGTCGTAAAATGTATTGAAATAAGTGGAGGAGCTTCTTTAATTGGCTGGAAATATAAAGATGGAAAGAAATAATTAACTTAGCCAAGAATTAGGAAAGCTGTTAATAATTCCAGTCACTTTTGTTTGTTGATAACATTGCATTTAGATCAGAGCAGTAAAGCATTTGTGATTGTTGCTGTTTGTCGGTTAATGCAAAGTAACAGTAACTACTAAGTTTTCACTCTCTTTCTGGGTGGCAATGTACTGAAGCATATTGCATTCACATGAGAAAAAAAATTCCACTCATTTTTTATGAATTACCAAGTTCATCATCTCAGAATTTTTTGGATTAATGAGTTAATTATCTCGGAACTATGAGAAAAGTTTTGGTAAATAAAAAAAAAAATCAGCTCTGTTTTTCTGAATTAACGACATACCTCTATAGTAAAATCCCATTAGCACGTCAAGGCCACACAAGGAAGTCAACATGCCCCGGTGGTTCAGTTTAATCCAGTTATATTTTGCTCTGGGTTTAAGACATTGGGAGATACTATCCTATCATATCCTCCAATCCTGATTACTGTAATTCTCTGTACATGTCTTAGTCAAAAATCAATCCACCATCTTCAAACAGTTCAAAATGCAGCAGCTCGTCTTTTAACAGGAACTAAAAAATGTGCCCACATCACCCCCATTTTAGCTCATCTACACTGGCTGCCTGTTGGTTTTAGGATTGATTTTAAGATTCTTTTATTGATTTTAAAGCACTACATGGACTTGCCCCTCTATATATCTCTGAGCTTTTATCCCCCTACAAACCTTGTTGCAGTCTGAGATCCTCTTGCAGTGCTCTGTTAGCTGTTCCAAGGACCCTACCGAAAACTAAAGGGGACAGAGCGTTTTTAAGTTTTTATTTCATTTTATTTTTAATCACTTCATTTTGCTTTGCACTTCTTCTTGTTTTTACTGTCCACTGTAAAGCACTTTGTTACTTGTATTGAAAAGTGCTATATAAATAAAGTATTATTATTATTATTATTATTATTAGTGTCTCTGAGTAACATAGATGGTATTGTGATTAGCTTGTCAACTTTGCGGCAGGCACCTGAGGACTGCAGCTGTTAAGACGTAAGGCCCGTTCTGAGAAAAACAGAGAGGATTTTTTTTATTTAGAAAAACAGAACACTTTTCTCATAATCCTTAGTTAATGAACTCGTTCATTCAGAAAAACAGAGCAGAATTTTTTATCTCATGTGAACGCAATACGCTTCAGTAGCAATGAGAACTTAATTTTTTTTATTTCCAAAATTCTAAAAAAATAAATTTAAGAAAAAAAAACACAGCCAGATATTTTTAAGTGCATTCTTATATTTTGATACAGGGAAAACATGAACAAAATCTGTTTCCAGACAAATGAGCTTTAATTTGGCCGTTATGTTTCAAAAGAACTAGGGATTTAACATTTTTAACACCCTCTTAATATTCAGTCTTCTCAAACTTATTTCAAAATATAATTTAGCCTACCTGTGAATCCATTACATAACATTCATGATAGAGGAACACTTCAGTCCTGATACACAGTTATATGCTGTTATTTGCATGGCCCGGCTAAAAGTCTCAGGCTCATTCTGCGCCTCTTCAGAATAATCTCCTCAAACAGAACGAGTGTGCTTTTTTGACCTTTGGACATACGTTGTGCAACATGCACTTAGTGACACCAAAGACACATTTTTGCTGGTGGGATCACTTTGTACCACAGTGCAGTTTGCTTTGTTTCCTCCCCGGTACACACACACACACACATTAACCCACACACACTGCTGATGGACTGCTCTCTCACTCTCTCTTACCCCTCCACTTCCCCTCCACCCCAAATCCCTCCGTGGCTCACAGCGCGAGCTCAGCGTCAGGTAGAGTGGCCTTTATCCTTTCTGTCATTCTCTTCTCGCCATCTGTTCAGTTTTCCCCCACCGACCGCTCCAGCTTCTCACTGGGACAGAGAGGAAAAAGGAGGCCAGTAAAACCAACCTCTACCTTCCGCTGATCTGCTGGCTGCCATGGCACATCACCAGGCGGCACTGTTGTCTCTGTACAGCAAATGTGCCTAATTAGTGATCAGTCCTGAGAGAATGAAACCGTGCCAAAGAGCTGTAAAGACCCCTCACCAGCATCAAATACATCTTTAGACTGCATGGAATCTGCCATCTACATCTAAAAGTGAAACTAAGATTAAAAGTTTGGATTAAGTGTGGTGCAGCCAGCATTTAATGCAAAGACGTTGGTTTTTCTTCTCTCTACTTTTTCAGCGAAATGACAACTCACACTCTCCCTGCCTTCTGTGTCTAAAAATACACCAATGAGTCGAGTCACTGACCCCTCCTTTCAGCAGCATCAAGAAAAACAGAGAGTAACAGAAAGTGTGTGAGCGAGAAAGAGAGAGAGAGAGAGAGGAAGCTCTTGCTACAGCTATTGTCAACTATTATATACCTCAGCCACAGAGAAAGTTTCCAATACCCTACTACAAAGTGCTGACTTTTTCCATTGAATGTCGGCCACAGTATGTGAGAAAGAGACAGAGAGGAAGTGAGCTCGGTGTCTGTCTTTAGACACAGGATGTGCTGGGGCCTGTGAGCTGAAATACCAACCTGTGCCGTTCGACACGGTGAAAGAGTGACAGCCACACCATAGCGGGTGCACATCCCACGCAAACACGCAATGGATGCACGTGTACTGATATAAAAATCTCTTCAAAATTGTTCTCTGGCAACTGCAAAGAATCTTTTCAAGCAAGGTTCTGTTACCTTCAATATTGTCAAGACCTGAAATACAACAAACTAGTAACCAGGATGCATTCATTCATTCATTCATTCATATACTGTAAAGTTGAAATTGATGGTATTTGACATCACCTCGCCTCAGCTGTCACACTTGTCACTGTGTTTAATATTCCCTTCATCCACCTGATGTTGTGTCTCTTCTCATTTTTTCCCCCTCTTGTTGTTTTTTTTGTCTTTCTGTGTCCCCTCTGTTGTGATTGTTTTGTTTCGTCCGAAAAAAAAAAAATACAAAAAAAATCACCCCCATAGAGGAAACTTCGCTGGGATATGTGAGCACATTGCCATGATTTATTTTTCCTTTGCATCTTGCTGATTGGTATCTCAGTGACAGTGTGGATACTAGATGTAGTATCAGTATGAAGGCTTCACTGAGTATTTGCAGCAGTGTGTCTTTTTTTTCTTCTGGAGCCATGGGTAGACTTTAGGCTTACCAAATCTTTAAATCTCATGTGTGGAACCTGCTGAATAGTTACAACAGTAGAGACCTGTCATGGAAAACAACCACCAAACAGTTAGACATATGAGTAAGAGGGACATTTCCTTTTTTATAGTTAAGTTACTAATTTTAAATTTTATCTCTACATCTGATGCAACTTTTGACCTAAACAACAAAATGATGTTCCATCTTCACGGTCTCTCTGCTGCTGTAACTTTCCACTGAAATACTCTAAACTAGCACTGTGTGCTTTGCAGTTCTGTCTGCCTGTCCTCAAGCAATCCTATTAAACACACTACTTTTATCATCTTTGCTCTTACACTACTGAAAAGTAATTCATTTTGTGTTCTGCTTGTACTTAACACGTGTCTGTGTGTGTAAGTGTGTGTGTGTGTTTGTTTTCTGTACGTGCACACAGTACATTTTGTACGCCCACATGCCAAGAGGTGTTAATCACGCTCTATTTATATGTCTTTTATTCATGTCCATCTTTCGACCCCACGCTCTGCTATTTGTTGCCGTGGTTGCAGGGCAGCCTTGGCCTCTGCACACCAGGCCCAGCCCCTCCCCCAGACCCTGAGTGTTCTGGAGAGCACACCCCAGGTCAGGGGCATGCACACCATCATCAGGTATGAGCCCGTACACCTGATTTGTTACTAAAACATAGAGGTGTGAAAAAATATCGCTACAGCAAAATATCGCGATACTATGACCTCTAATATGATATCGATAGTTCAACTCTTAATATGGATATTTTTGTAATAATAAAAATCACATTTTAGCCAAGTTTGAACTAAAATACAACTTCAGCATTTCAAAAACAATAAAGTGGAAAAGGTGTTTTCAATCAAATAGTTTTGACTTAATATGTCCTTTCAATTTTGAGTAATATTGTGTGATTTACAGATACATCATCCCTATTTTTTCTTAGTTAACTGTAGAATATCACAACATATCACAATATTGTGATATCGTGATATATCGTGATACTATTGTATCGTGACCCAAGTATTGTGATGCGTATCGTATCGCAAAGTTCTTGGCAATACTCACCCCTACTAAAACATGTTCACCTGTTTTCACTACAAAGAATCTTTAACCTTTGTTTACCGATCACATTCAGAAACAAGGAAACCAGCCGAGACGAGTTCATCTTCTACTCCAAGAGGTTGATGCGTCTGTTGATTGAGCGGGCGCTCTCCTTCCTCCCCTCACAGGTGCCAAACACTCAAACACACTGTTAATTAATTCACTGCACTGCGTGGCGGCTCTGTAATCCTCTGTACTAAGTACCACATTGACTCTGAACCGTTAGATACCTGAGTGTAGAGGAAGACGTGGAGGAGAGGGAAGGTGTTAGACGTGTGGTGGATAGACAGAAGCTTACACGACCAAGCAGCTGAGGTAAAGAACAGAACATTAAGATGAAGAAACGTGGAAAAAAAGAGAAAGACCTTGTATTTGAGAAAACAAGAGAATCAGATAGAAGTGCACTCATTGGCCTGCAGCTAGAGGATGGAAACTTACCAAGTCACCACAGTGGAAAGTTTCCATACTTAAACCAGAAGATACAGGTTAGAGATACACAACAATCGCATGACACTGTTAAATGAACTGAAGTACGTTGAACTATTCCCTGTGATCAGCATTGTTCTCACACTGCTGCAATTTTTAATATAATCTCAGGTCCACATAGTCCAGACGCCCCAAGGAGAGGATTATGAAGGCAGAAGTTTCCATGGGAAGAGGGTGAGTGAACTCCATTTGCTTCCTGCTGTCAGTTCTTTTTACTTTCAAGACAATTCAGAAGAGTTTTCTCTCAACCTAAACTTCTGCAATTAACCTCTGGTTCTTTTTTTCTGCTTTTTGTTTCTCCTTAGATCACAGGGGTTTCCATCCTCAGAGCTGGGGAGACAATGGAGCCAGCTCTGAGGGCCGTGTGCAAAGATGTACGCATAGGCAAGATCCTCATCCAGACCAACCAAGACACAGGAGAACCAGAGGTGCACGTTTATTTTGAAGCTTATAAGTTATCTTAGAATGGATCTCTTGTAGTTCGTCATGTTCTCACTGTGTCATCATCTTTTTAACATTTAAATGTGTCCAGGAAATAGTCATTTTGGGGATTTCTGCATGACATCATGGGTGGTACTGGTCATGTGTTTACTCACATCTTGCTTCTAAACATTTTCAGCTTCATTACCTGCGTCTACCTAAAGACATCGGTGAAGATCACGTGATTCTGATGGACTGCACTGTGTCGACCGGAGCTGCTGCCATGATGGCTGTTCGAGTCCTACTAGTGAGTGATCCTGATTGATCACAAGTCCATACTTGCCTTTGATTAATGGCCTTCATTACATGGCTTTGTCATAACCATGTCGTCTTTTTTAGGACCATGATGTTCAAGAAGACAAGATCCTGCTGGTGTCTCTGCTGATGGCTGAAATGGGAGTCCATTCTGTGGCGTACGCGTTCCCACAGGTCAAAATCATCACCACTGCTGTAGACAAGAAGGTCAATGACCTCTTCCACATCATACCTGGCATTGGTGAGTAGTAGTTGTTTGCAATAGGCTGTGTGTAGCTTTAGTTTAACATGATGTGGTATTTTTAACTGAATGAACCACGTTCTGTTTCCTCTCAGGCAACTTTGGGGATCGATACTTTGGAACAGACGCCCCTCCTGACTGGAGTGACGAAGAGATGGATGAGCCCAGTTACTGATTACATTTTTGGCATTGCAGTAACCTCTTGGAAGACCCAAGGACTGTGCTCCTCAGAAGACCATATAGAACAAACTTCTTGCTTTTTGCAGGGCCTCAACACGTGTCCGCTAAGGGCACCCTGAAAAATAAACTCAAAAACAAGACAAATGCAATGCTCATGTACCGTCACTTTGCTGAACTTTCAAACCCATCTTGTAAATTCTGTTGCTGAAAGTTGTGCTGTAAATTCTGAGATATTTTTATATGTACAGTATGAGTGGAAAAAGTTTTATTTGAGTGTTTAAATTGTGACAATCTGTGTTGAAGTTTGAAGGCGCTTTATTTTGAAAGGATACATCTAGCCTTGAGGGCTTGAGCTGTGGCCGACACAACTGAATGTGAATCCGCACGTGCAAGGAAGGAGGAAAAAAAATATCACGCTTGTGAATTTATTTTCTACCACATACCTTTCTTATAACTTTAACAAAAGTTAAACTGTAACTCGAACTCGTGTTGCTCAACATCCATCGCCATGAGCACTTTCTGAAGGACTATTCAATCGGAAAATGTGTAGGTGTAACTTCTTTTTTTTTTTTCTAAGCTCTCTGGTTCACCTTTTTTCCCTCTCAGTTGATGCTGACCTAACCAGATAAAATGGGTGTTAAAAGCCGTTTTTTATTATACAGCTTTAAGTATGCACTTGTGGTATGCAGCATGTTCTTCATTTACATATTTTAGCTATGGAGAGATGTGACCAGTCAGCAGGCGAGTCAGACATCTTTTTACTGCTTTGAAAAGTGGGCCAATGCATTTAACCAACGCAGATTATTTCCGTTTCACACACTCTGGTTTTCTTTTTTTTTTTTAATTTTATCTGTTTTTTAAAGGACTGTGGAGTTGTGAATGCATATGATTAGTGCCTGATATTTTTACTCAGTGTCAGTATTGAGATATGTCTGTTAATGTTGGTGCCTTTTTGAACATTGCCTTACATTTATACAAACAGTTTGCCAGATGTTTAGTGCCACCCCACGATATCAATCCATATGGTTGTTTGTATTTATGAGGCATCAGAAGGAGTTGCATAAAGAGTTTATCATCATTATGTAACACACATTTAAGCTACATGAATTTTAAGCTCTCTTCTATATCATTTTATTTGCTCTTAAATGGGTATTTAGAAAATATGTGTCATACAACAAGAGATGCAAAACATAAAGGGAAGAAAATAAGTTGAAACTGCAACTTGTAGCTGTTACTACTGTAGTAAACACCTTTATTTTCCATTCAGTCAGCTGCTGCTGTACACTTTGTGCTTACTGCTCTTTAAAACTGTTAGTGAGTCACTGTACTGGAGTCCATTGATTGTGTTTGCAGCCTGTGTGCTGCTTTGTGTTTACCACCTCTGCCGCATGTTTTTTTTTTTTTACATACATATTTAATAAAAGTGCAATCCAGCTTTTAAACTGCTCATTTGTGGAACATGAATCGTGTTTATTCATGTGTAGGAAGCTCACCCCCAGTCACACACAAGTCATATTAAAGCCACAGATAAGTCAAGGTTATGAAAACATACCTCCAACTTCTCACCATGTTGTGAGTATTTTTTTTTTTTTTACCTTTCTCAAACCTTTCTAAACAGAAAACATCAGCCACTTTGAAAACAAACAGGAAGGATATTGTGGTCGTCCTCTTCTCATGGAAAGCAACCTCGATATCTCCCATCACTTTCCATAATTATCACTCTGACAGCTGTCAAGACGCCAGCCACGCTAAAGGATGATTGACACTCATTTGATGAGGCTGATGGACAATTACAAAGCGACAGCCTATTAGGCAGATATTGACCCACAGGAGGCGTTTTTTCTGTGGGGGAGGAGGTGCGAGAAGGACAGGCAAAAGACGTGCGAGAGCTAAGAATATCAGGAGGCTCAGAAGCTGCAATTTTTATTCTTGTGCTGTGTTGGTTTATCTGGAGTCAAACATACAGCTGTCAGAGAGAGTTGGGGGCTTTGTTTTTCCTGCAGAGTATAAACTGAGTTCATTTAATTTCTGAAAATGGCTTCAATTAGAGATACATTTGAAAGGTTGCTTATTCTTATGTCACAACATTTTATAATGTTCCTTTCACACACACAAAATGAGCTCTATCTTTTTTGCATGATGACATTTGCTGTAATAGAGAATCCCATCTGAACAAGAAGTCTTTTATTTTTAATGACAAAATGCTTCAAATCTTAATGTCTGTCCTTTGAATGAAGATGTCAGTGGAAAGTTTACCACCACTGACAAACAGGAAGATGGTGTGTGCGTGTATGTGTGTGTGTGTGTGTGTGTTTTTGTGTGAGACTTGCATCCCCATTGGTAGCAGCAGTGAGCATGATGAGGTCACAGCCTAGTAAAGAGAGCAGGAGTGGCCTTTTTAAACTTCTTTTTCATCCTCTCCAGGTTGCTCTCTGTGCTCTCTCTTCCTTCTTCTGTCTTGGTCTCGACTTTCTATGATGAAGATTGTTTCCTTGTCTGGGGAGTCAGAGGGTCTGCCATGTGGGTAAGGAGTGCGCTGAGGAGACTTTGAAAGCTACTTAGAGAGAGGAAGACTCCAGAATACGTGCCACAATCCTCCGTTATTGTAATGATTGTTTTGTGAGATGAAAGGGAGGAAACGTGGAGAGTGAGTATGTATTTATGGCTGTTATTTGTTGGGGGTAATGTGGTATCTGGCAGGGAGTGTGTCTGGATTGTAAAAGTGAAGTGATGCTGTGAGTAGGCCAATACAGCACAGTACAACACAGCTGCTTTAATGCAGAGAGTCGAGGATGAATAATTCAGACAGGGAGGTATTTGTGAATCACGAGAAGAGGGTTTGGATGAGGCTGTTGACGAGGGGAAAGTATTGTCTCTTCTTTTCTCCCCCTCCCTCTTTCACTCTGTTTTTCTGTTTGTCCATCTGCATAGTTGATCACAAGAGAAGGATTTCTAACAGACTGGGCTGTCCTCATAAAGTCAGGGCCAGGTGATTGATGTGTTTTTAGCATCAGATGCTGCTTGGGCATAAGACTAAGTTAGATGAATGTTGAACAATGCTCTCTAAGCAGGGTCAGTGCAAGTTCAGAGAGATCACTGAAGCACACGTGGTGTCAGTCATCTTAAATTGTGCTCAGAATTTTTAAAATGAGAAATGACAAAACCATCTCAAATTTCCTCAAGATATACAGTTAAATGCATTTAATTGCGGCTATTGAGTATGTCATTAGATTAAACCCCAACTTTATTAAAATGCTAGATTTTACAGTGAAATTGCATCTGTGTCATGCATAGGTATACACTTTATTTGAAATTAATTTAGAAGAAGCAAATGTTAAATAGCTTTTGTTTTACTGTCATTCATTCATGTTGTTTTAGATAACAACATTTGAATATTTGTGAAATAATTGCAGCACATGAACCTAAATCCTCTTACACTATCAGTGCTGATAACTATGTAATAACTTAAAGATGCAGTAAGAACATTTTGATCCTTTCATTCAAAAAATGACATGAGTGTAACAACTTTTTTATGGGGGGGCAGACACAAGTAAAATAGGTTCAATTACATTGGTTATGAAGATATGATTATATCTGTATATATCAAAGATAATATATATCACGGTATAGTAATAAGTGCACGTAACTGATACAACATGTTATATATAAAACAAAGTAAATTGATATATGTTGTGATTTAATACTAATAAGACAATATAATAAATATAATATGATTAACATATAATAAATATAATATAATAAAGTACAATATGATGTAATACATATTGAATATAATTAGATATATTACATATAAATTATAATGATATATAATGTAATATAGTATAATGTTGTATGAAATTATATTATATGATATGATATGTTATATTATATAATATAATGCACTTTAATATAATATAATATAATATAATATAATATAATATGATATAATATGATAGAATGTATTATTTTGTATTATATTATATGATATTGTATTACGTTATATACATAATATAATATAATATAATATGATATAATATAAAATAATAAAAAATAAAATAAAATAAATAAAATAAAATAATATAATATAATATAATATAATATAATATAATATAATATAATATAATATAATATAATATAATATAGGGATATTTGCTGTCATACTATTTCCCTTGTAATAAAAGTGTGTGTGTTTGAAATAGTTTGATCACACATTAAAACTCTGCTCAACACAGACTCCTCAGTCTCATGAAGCAGCTCCAACATCACACCAGCTCCTGCTTTAACTCTTGAGTGGTTCTTTCTAGGACTGTCCAACCTGAGAATGGTGATATAGGCTCAATCTCAGGTTCGTCAGCCCATGAAATACCAACTCACGTCAGCAGATTATGAGAGGGATCATCTCAAAAGCCCAAAACCTTCCTGAAGTCTGGCTAGTATATATCTAAATGAAGCAGAGAGGATTGAAATTAGGTGTTCTTTTCCATATTTATCAATTGTGTTATTTCTTCAGGTCTAAGTGTACACCTCTGTTTACTCACTGTGTATATTATATCAATGAATCATTGCGCATCAAAACTGAGGAGGAAGAAAACGTAGAACTCATGCTCTTCCTGTGATTGGGCCAAGTGGTAATTTCTGTGTGTGTGACAAACCACAGCGGGTCATCAATGCTTTCATTTCACTTATTATAAAAGGCCGTAAAAACAAAATACCTGATTCCTGTCTGCTTCTCTTTACCTCACACATTACTGCTTTAATATTGTGACACAGAGCAACATTTCCCTCTAACACAACTCTGCCTGTTTGCCAGTAGAGGGAGCAATGCGCACACTTACCAGGCCTCTGCCGTGTGTAGCAGCAACTTTGATCAATGTAATTTGACTCTCAAAGCTAAATTTCATGAATAACCTATTAATGTCTTCAAGAGCCACTTTTTCACTCCTGAAAGTGATTAAAAAAGACAATAGGCTTGTTGAAGGTTGCCACACGTGCTGCGTTCACACCGAAAACCACCAGCACCTGCCAGAAGTAGAATGTGGTGTTCTAAAACACAGAGGCAAAGTGGGTTTATTGGAAGTGATTTATTCACCTGCACTAAAAACTACTGTGTGAACTCATGTTCGAATAAACGCTCATCAGTTCTGTTTTTTTACAGTTTTGGTTAATCATTTTGGTGTTACCGACTTAGGAAGTAAGTCATGGCAAAAATTACTAGGGGCATGGAAACAAAGTATATTCATCCACTTACATATGGATCATTAGTTATACGGATACTAAAATTGGGGACTGATAAGTGAGTTGAATAGTCTTATACCCCTCTTGATATTTTATTCCTACAATTTGGATAATTTTGCAGGATTTTTTAAGCAAATTAAAAAAGTAGAATTTGGAAAACGTCCCCATGATGCTTTTAAATTTGATTCAATTTCAGGGAAAACATTTCCGCTCACTACATTTTTGTAAAACAGGAATCACCGCAGCATAAATTGTACAGTTTTTTGCATAAAATCTTAAATTCTGAGCATTAAAAACCACTTAATTATTTCTCATTTGAATCATCCTGTATTTCTTTCCGTATAACAGAACTTACCAGTAAGGAGGATATAATAAGTGAGATTTGAAAATACAAGACTCTCATAAATAAAATCAATTTAAAAAGAAAAACAGGAAACAGAATGATCAGTACATTTGGATAATCTCACTAACCGATGCAGTAAAGAAACAATGGAAGAAGGAAAAGATGTCTCTCCGTTGAATCTGCAGCGTCTTTAATCTTGCTCTGATGCAGCACTTCAGTTTCTCTTTGTTCTCTGGAAGACTTTTAGACTTCACTGCTACCTCAGCTTATGAGCCTGAAAGAATTATCGCTTGTTACAACCAATCTTTTATGTCTCATCGCTTTTTCTGAACTCATTATTTCTTTTGTTGAACTGATTATTTTAATGAAAAATTCTGTGGAAACATTTTTTTTTTTTTTTAAAGGAAATTGGCCGTAACTGAGATTCTCTTGTCTCTCTGTGAAAGACATTTTAAAACATTTCCTCTAAAGAAAAAAAAGGTTTGGATAAAGTGGTGAGTTATGTACGGTGGCATGTGCACACATATTCAGGGTACAAATTGCAATATCTTTTTATATTCCGACCTCTCACTGAGATGGATATATTATTCAATCTAAAAATCACAGGTATAAAATGAAGTGCAAAATGAAACAGAAGAACCTTGATGGAACCAATCAGACTTTTGAGAAGTTGGTTTAAATATAGCACCTCAGTTTTTACAGTTATATGTTACACAGAGTATCGCTGCTACCGTTACAAAACATGATAAGAAAGCATTTAACTATTTTAAGAATATGATACTCCTTAATACGGCTCAAAATCAGACAGAATAAATCAAGGGTGCAACTTAAGCTAAGTTAAAGAGAAGCACTTTGTTATCGCTGACTATTTCCCCTTTTTTTTTCAAACCAAGCTGCAAACTCCTTTTGTTTGTTTTTGCTGAGATCAGATTACAAATGAAGCTTCTTGTAATATTTAGAGATTGAGTAAATATTGATGTGGTCTTTACGAAAGACAGATCTAAGCTGAAGAGCTGAAGAGTGCTTCTAGTTTGGTGTGTGCTATAAATGTTCTTTATTGGTTAAATTGGAATATCTAACTCTGAGTTTTCGTTATTGTGCTTATGTATTCAAAACTACCTTCCAGAGAGGGTTATTTTTCCTGAAAGAGAAGAAGAAGACAGCCGGTGCATCTTGTCACAGCCTGACAATATCTTAAGAACAATCAAGTGTTGAAATTTGTCTTTTTTTGTTTCCCTTCACCAAAACGTCACGATGTCTTCAGTCTAAGGAGAACTTTTATGCAGTTAAATGTAATCACATAAGCCTTAGTTGCCCATGAAAACTGATTTAACAAACACCCTTTCAGAGGAAAATAGTTGTGTGGAAAATGGACGAGAGGAGTGTGTGACCCCCGTGGCCTTTCTTTGATGTGGGGTCAAAGGTCAGATAGGAATCCAGCTCTCTGTGGAGAGATTAAACCCGGTCACCAAGGTAACATTTTGTACAAGCAGAATGACAAGGTCACACCAGAGACCACTGACTCTTGTATGACACACTGACTTTTATCTAATGGGTGAAAAAAAAGGGAACCTGTTTTAATCTTTTAATCTAACTGATACAAAAAAAGAAGTGAAGAACCAAGCCTTCATGCATGATTTGCAATTGTGTTTGCGCGTGTGTCTTTTCACGCCTGCTCTCCCAGCTTTAACCTTTTTTGTTGGCCCACAGCGTTGTGTTTGTGAGTCAGCCGAGCAGAGTTGAAGGGTTTGAGCCGTGTCGCCCGGGGTCAGTTGGCTGCGAATGAATGAGCTGAATGAACATGTGTGTGTGTGGAGTTTAAAAAAAAAAAAAAAAAAAGCAAGATCACGGTGGCCAAGTGTGAGCTGAGGTGGCTGGCACACATCGTAGGAGGCTCAGAGAGAAAGTTCGGGTCACGCTGTGTCACGACAGCAGAGGAAAGAGGGCCGCTTTGGATCCATGTGTACGTGTGATGGCTGAAATGTTAAAGTCTCTGTCAAATTTCTGATGGTTTCAACATTAAAAATAACACAGATAACACTCTTTTCTTTAATTTTGACAAATCCTGTGATAACTTTGTGATTGTAAACATTTTCTATGGGAGAAATTTCGAGGCCTACGTCCATGAAATTAGTCCTTTACCACAGTGAAAAATTCATACATTATTTTTAGATGGGCTACTTAATTTATCACACTATAAGCCTTAAATCATCTTCAAGTTATCATGACTTATGTGTAATTTTGGGGTAATGTTTGATCTATAAAACCTTTTCACTGTATTTGTCATACATGATCATTGACTCATTGTGTGTGTGTGTGTGTGTGTGTGTGTGTGTGTGTGTGTGGTGTGTGTGTGTGGTGTGTGTGTGTGTGCGTGTGTGTGTGCGTGTGTGTGTGTGTTACAGGGTTAAAAGGTGTGGTGGGAGAGCTGCAAGCCGAGGTCAGTCAGTTCCAACCCTGAGGAGAGCGCCGCTGCGGCCTTGGAACAGTGTGGGGGTGGTTCACTTCCCCTTTCCCTGCCTCACGGTTTCCTGTGCGCGCTATAACCGTTAACCACACCCTCCTCCCCTGGCCTACAACCCCTCTTACACCACCACCACCCCCACTGCTACCAACAACCTAGAAAACACCCTGCTTTTACACCAGATCTCCTCTCTCCCCCCCCCTGGCCAATCTATAAACACGCACAAGCCAACAATAGTCCTCTCCCCTTGTACTGTAGTGGTCACACCTCCCGTCTGCCGCTAACAGCCATCTCTGTGTTTCACTCTGCTGCTCCATGCTTGACCTCTACCAGCTAATTATAATGTTAACAGGAGTGTACATAAGCATGTTTGAGCCTGAGCTGTTAGGCTTTGCTGGTACTTTGTTTTAACCTCACTTATATGGAACAGTCAGCAAGAAGGGATGAGGCAAGACAAAAAGGTTTCATTTTTTAAATTATGCTGAAATGCTGAGTCAGCATTTCAACATATTGTTCTTCTACTTTATGATTTTTCTTCTTCCGTACGTTTTTTGATGATTTTCACAGCCTTCAAATTTTGTCAAATTTTCAACATTTTATGCTATATCTTTTTGCTTTTATACAACTTATGCTTTTTGAATTATTCAACTTTATTTAAACTTTTTTTAACATTGAAACAGATGGGCGGAATCCTCAAATCCACTTCAACTTCTACTGCTTCTAGCTTCAGCATACTTCCACTTATAGACTCCATTCACACTTCGAACTGTTCACAAGACTTTCAGTTATCTACACATGATTCACTTTGTTTGATATCATTCACAGTTTAGCATTATGTTCATTTTGTATGAAGAAGTACTCCACAAATAAACCAAATAGTTATTATGTTGCCTTCGTGTGAGGTTCAAAGCATTCTACCCAATGACAGTTTCTCATCCCATCATTAAAAATATGTATCTCATTGAAAAACATCCTAAAGATCCTGTCTCTTCACAGCAACAGATGAGTCATGACTGAAAGATGTCAGTGAGTAGATTTTAAAACATTTCCCATTCAGACAATAAACACAGCAGAAATTTTCCTATATCATTACTTTCAGGGCTGGGAGCTGACATGTTGTTAAAATATTGCATCGCAGTGTCTTTAGGTCATAAGTGGTAGACTAAGAAATAAGGAAAAGAAGAAAAAATAAATACAAAAGGGAATAAGACAAATGTGTATCATTTCACTGTTTTTCAGCTAACGAAAAGCAATAAGTGAAAATCTGGTGAGGTATGATGACCCACTTTATGTTGAAATAAGTGGACATGGATCCATACATGTTTGCTCAGTTTTCCTGTGATTATTGGGAATTAGTGGACGCTTTCTCAAAAATCTTGAAATTCATGACATAAGTCGCACCAGTTTAAAAGAAGCAGTCTGTTTGAGGGGTCTCTCAGAAGTAAAGATGTTAAAACAGAGGATTTTGCATAGCTATTAATACAGTATTTGAGCTAGAAAACAAAATGATAGATTGGTAACTGGTTAGCCAGACCACAACATGCCATGCTGCCCAAACTACTAAAGGAAGCTAAGCCTATTTTCTGTTTGTTTTGTGATGCTGTAACCGTGGGGATAAGATAGAGTCATCTGATTTTAGGTCCAGATCTCAAGAAAACAACTTTTCTTGCTTGTTATCAAGTTACGACTCTCAATGTCTCTCAACCATTAAAAAAGTTAATGTTAGCATTCTGACACTTCTTTGCTAACAGTAAAATATGTTGTACGATGGTGTACATTGAAGCTAACAGTGTCAAAAAAATGTTAACATTACTATCTTTAGATTCAAAGTTCAAGATTCAAGAGTGCTTTATTGCCAAGTGAGCTTGCACACACAAGGAATTTGATGTGGTGAATGGAACACTGGTACTTGACAACAAGACAGTAAGGACACAACAAGACAGTAAGGAAAATGAATATATAAACCTAAACACAAATCCAAAAGTTATAAATAGAAATTAAAATACTATCTGTACAAAGAAAGGTAAAGAAGTACTTTTAAAGACATGAAATAAGTTAAATTAGCCTAAGCCAGAGCGCACATATAGAAGATGAATATAATGATAAAATATGTTATGTTATGTTTAGGCCTTTCTTATCATATTTTAAAGCATTATTAAATGTAATGTTAGCATTCAACTACTTCCTAGCTAATGGTTACTATCAGAAAGGAAATGGTGGACTGCTAACATCGCTGTTGTAGAGGGTAGCTAACAGCTCATCAGATATGCTGCGAGACAACTCTATTCAGAATCAGAATCAGATTCAGAATCAGAATTTGATATTTATGCCCATCCTATCATATCCCTGCTCAAACATATACACATGATAGCATGAAGCCACTTCTTAGTAAGCAGATGATATCATATCATATATGTATGCTAGCATTCAGTGACATCAAGCTTTAAGGTAAATAGCTGTTGTGGTTGCTAGCCAGTGAGCCCTCAAATATGTTCTCTAGACATTCATTTTGTCCTGTTTTTCCCTAAATTCTTATTATCCATTGCTGATTTATATGAGGCAATTGAAATCACAAGGACTTGTGAGGTTTCCATTCCTTTTACTTATCACCTTGAGTTCAGTCGTGTTATATTATAACTGCTTTTAAGTTTCACATTCTAAGTGTGATGTCAGGTGAAATGGCAGCTGCGTGAATAAAGAATGTTTAAAGAAATGTAATAATGTTTTTTTTTTATCATCTAACTGAATGAAAGGGAAAACAACAAAAAAGAAAAACACTGAAATGTTAGGACAGGCACGCTCTTTTTTTATTAATGGCAGTGACTCACCATGCCATATATTACACCTACTTCTGCACAATACCAGCATTCCAACCATACTCACACTGTAGAAAAGGAGAATTTAGAACAAGGTTTGTGTGTGTGTGTGTGTGTGTGTGTGTGTGTGTGTGTGTGTGTGTGTGTGTGCGTATGCCTGTGGGCGTTACAAGCCTGTGGTCTTCTGTGGAGGGACAGTAGTGATGTGTGTGTGTGGGGGGGAGGCATGTGTATACATTGCGATTGTGTTCCGAGCGCAAAGTGGTAATGATGTTTTTGGGAAGGGAGGGGGGGTTAGGTTTCTCTTCTAGAAAAAGTGCTGTTCCCATAGGGGTGAGGAGGAGGAGGAGGAGTGGGGTGGAGTGCATGGAGTGAGTGTATGTGGGGGAGTGAGTGTGGGGGCAGCCATCTGGACTGTGAGGAGGCTGAAGAAAGGGAGGACTGTGTGTGTGTGTGTCAGAGACTGAGAGATAGAGAGAGAGAGAGAGAGAGAAAAAGGAGGCAGATGGCTGTCTAACATGAGTCTGGTACTGCTCGAGGTTTCTACCTGTTAAATGAGTTATCCTCGCCGCTGTAACTAGCTAAAATACTGCAAGGTGCAATGCTCATGGTGGATTAAGGTGAGACTGAGTCTTACCCTGTCTGGTGTTGGGTCTCTGTTCATAATTTGACATAGAGTGGTCTAGACCTCCTATGTTTGTAAAAGCGTCTTGCGATAACGTTTGTTGTGATTTGGCGCTTTACAAATAAGATTGATTGATTGATTGAGTAGGGATGAGAGGAGAGGTGGAAAGAGGGAGGAAGGAAGAGGCGAAATTGAAGGTGAGGGAGAAAGGATGGCGTGAAGAGCATCGAGGGAGGAACGTTGCTTGTGGTCATTATGCTGAACGACATCCTGCATTATGTATTGATTTGACTTGATAGAGACACAATAAGTGTATTAATGTACATGTGAGAAGAGGCTGAAAGACATTAGTGTTTCAAAGCCTCCACATTCACCCAGTAAATATATACTCTACAGTAATAATAGGAATCCTTTGAATATTCAACATATAGTGTTGGCCTGCCTCAGCCATCCCAACACTTTTACTTTGTCGTATCTGTATGTACAAATGAAAGATATACCTCAGGCTCTCAAGATAAGAATAACTGATAACTGCAGTTTAATTCAATATTTAGAGGTACAGTCCGTACAGTCTGGTATATTAAATTAATGCGTGAACATGGTTCAACATGACTCTGTAATAAAGTAGTATTATTTATGATCTGACAGAATTTTACTGTACATTTTTGGACTGTATGTTCTTATCTACCCAGCTTTCTTAAATACATGATTCTGAGTAGTCAAAACCCCATAACAACAGTTATTAATTCTGAATAGCAAGATTGACACTTGGGACAAAAAGATCACCATAGGTGTCAAAGTATTCACATTCATTACTCAAGTAGAAGTATAGATACTAGGGTTTAAAATACTTCTGTAGAAGTTGAAGTATCAGCTCAAGCTTTTATGCCCATTGAAAATGAACTCATTTTCGTGCAATGCAAATACATTAAAGAATCATATATGCGTATTACTGAGCATTAATGTGTTTCATAGAGCAGAAGATATGATGACTAGTTGCTTTATAAGTATTGTAATGGTGCAAAAAGTCAAACTTTGCAGGCATGTTATCATAGCCTTATTGGAATGTCAATGTACATAATGTGATTTTTTTTGACTGATGACAAGCCAAAATGAAATAAGAGTAACAAGGCTATTTTAAAATGTAAGGAGTAGAAAGTACAGATAATTGCGTGAAAATGAAAGGAGTAGAAACTGAAAAATGATTACTCCACTGAAGTATAGATACCCAAAATTTCTACTTAAGTAAGTTAACAAAGTATTTTACTTCGTTACTTGACACCTCTGAAGATCACACGCTCACACACTACATCAAATCAGTCGAGGGGAAAGAGCACATTTAGAAAGTTCATAAATTCACATTTTCCTGTTGACAATGTGGCAAAACATTAGTTTCTGATAGAATCTGTAAACATCAGGGTGGATATTTTTGATATTACTCGTAATCTGTTTAGAGAGCACAAAACTTTTTATCTGGGGTTAATGGCTGAATAGCCACCAGCATGGAAGGAAAGACAAGGGAAGGCGCAGACAACTGGTGAGGGATGTTGAACCACACAAAGAGCTGATCAAACGAGATGTTGAACAAACTATTTTTTAAGTGTAAAAATAAATACTTTCTGACTCAATATAATTGTCTTCAAATTAATTGTGTCATCTTTTTTGTATCTCGGTTGCCTGGTTATAAGCAGGATAATGTATGCTGAGTGGGTGGCTATGCGAAATAAAATCCCTCAGGGTGGCCAAGACCCCGACGCGAAGCAGAGTCTATTCAATTTCCCCTGATGGGATTCTATTTCCCATAACCACCCACTCACTATACATTATTGCTTATTTCATAACCCAGCCTGGAGGGAACACTTTTAAAGAAGAGTCACAAAAAATGGACACATGGAACAAAAACGCAACAATGTAATGATGCAGGATGATATCATAGACTGTATAAAATATGGACGTAGTATCCGTGACGTCACCCATCTGTTCCTGAGAGCTGTTTTGAAGCAAATCGACGGCAGCAGCCATATTGGTAATGCGGAACTCAACTAGGCAGAGTGTGACGTAGTGTGAGTCTCTTAGCCAATGGCTGTGTGTTCCCGACCGGGAGCCACGTCAGTCATGTCCTTATTTGGGCAAAACTCATAATCTTAATATCTTCTTAACCGTCATGTTAGAAAAAAATTCCCCCCGTACAGTGTGTGCCATTAGAGAGATTAGCGTTGTAGGGCCAAGCCGTTTTTTGAACCAGGTTGTAAACATGTTTATTAATGCTGCAAAGATCGTCTTTTTCCCATTCATATCTATGTGGTTTCCGGTGTTTCTGCAGCCAGCCTCAAGCGGATTTTCGATGTATTGCAGTTTATAGCACTTCCGCATTGGCTTCATCGTTTGAGACCGGAGCCACTTGGATGATATCAAGGAACAACAATACTGACTGATAACTTCATCAAAACTACTGAACTGCACATTCAGGCTTATTCCATAATTCAAGGACAGAAATAAATGCGTATGTTCAAGATAACTGCCAAGCACTACCTGTAAATGGAAATACATGGTTGTTTTGAAATGTTGCTTTTTGAGTTTGTGACAAAAAAAACATGGCAGATGTTTTCTTCACCAAAACTAGTTTCCACATTTTCAATTTTCTTTAACGCTTAACAATATTTCTCCAGTAGTTTCTTTTTTCAAGAGATCAATAACATTCATTCCATGAACATTCGCATTTATCACTGTTTGAGCATGCGCCTCCATGTACTAACTATAGTTTTCAAAAGAAAACAGTGTTTTGACTATGAGGCCACCAGACAACAGACCCATTTTAATGCTTACTAACAAGATTCAAGTCTGTGTATTCATGTATTATCCAAACACGTATTCTGACAGTGTGAAGTAAATACGGTGTGGCATTTGGCATGCAATATCACACACTGCTTTTGGTTGGTTACAGATAACTGTTCTGCCACTTTTCTGTCTATTGAAACACAGCAGACCTTTTTCAAAGCAGACATTTTGACTCATAAAGAAAAGCACAGGTGTAACTAATAACATTAACGATGACTCTGTTCTATTTAAACTCCTCAGCAAGCCGTGACAGAGGTAAGGTAAATGAGCATGCACAAAATAAGGATCCTAACACTGAGGCAGCTACATGGAATGCAGCCATTTTTAATTTAATTTTTTACACCTGTGCTTTTCGCACTTTAACTTTTCAAAAAATATTTTCAATTAAGTCCTCTAGCAGTGTGTTGAAAGCTCTTAAAGGCTAGAATATTACTTGGACAGGGATCTACTGTGTGGTCCCTGCACCAAACAGGCACCTGCACCCTCTTCAATACACGTTAGATATTAAAACAAGAAAAAATGAACACTGTAGGCAACCCAGCAAGCCTGGAGCTTTGGTTTACTTTTATGGGCCCCTGAGGGAAGTTGCCTGTGCCTGGTTGGTAATCCAGCATTAACAGTACATGATGATTGTTGGCACTTGATTAATGACTACTAATCTTCTAATTACTCACTACATTGTGGGATAATTTGAGTCTCTCCAGACAATCAGGCACTACTACAAAATAGCAGACACTTGAAATAGGATTACTTTTCAAATGGAGTTTGGAGTGAAAGCACTCTCAATTGAAAAGTAACTTCAAATGTAATGAAATCCAGCCAAGATGCTAAGTGACAGTTGATATCAGAACCGTTAAGACAGATGCGAGAGTGAAGTTGGATTAAACGTGACGTTTTATTTTGAAAGAACACTCTGTCAGGTTTGGTCGTGATGTCCTTGGATTCTCAGTTGACCCCCAACCCCCTTGACCCTCCTGTACACATCACCTCCCTCGTCTCTCGGCCACATCAATATCACCTCCTCCCCTTTTTAAAACCTCCCCCAAGACCTTCCCCCATCCCATTTCATCCCATCCGGTCCCCGCCTGGAGCTCCTCATGCCTTCCTAGCTGAGGGGGTCAGCAGCAGGGGTTGGGAGCTCATGACTCCCTTGTTCATGTTCTATACTAGCTCTTTCCCGACCCCACACCTGCTCTCTAATGGTTCTCTACATCCCCCTCTATATCTCCGTCCCTTGTGCAAAAACTCATCCTTTCATTTCATAATTTGACCCACTTTTCCTCTCTCCATCTCCCTCTTTTAGTTTCTCTGCTCCTTCGCCGGCTCAAGCTGTTCTCGGATGGTGTATTGATCCGGGTCTCTATTCACCTTCACTCACATCCTCTCCCTCTCTCTTTCCCTCTCTCTCTATTCTTTTTGTTCCCATGTGTATTGTAATGCTCGTACCTCTTTGATCTGTGTGTTTGTGTCTGTCTATCTGCTGCTTTCCTAAATGTCTCCACTTACTGTAAGCTCCACCATGCAGCGCTCAATTTCTAACTCTCCCTTCTGCACATACACTCACATACGCATACACACGTGCAAGCACACACACTGTCAGGTTTGAAAAAGACATTTGTAGGCCTCAGATGTAAAACAAAACGGGACTGTAGACTGACTTGTGGTTCACATTTAACACATTTCCCTGCTCTGCTAGTCTCTTGTCATCACTGTGTGTGTGTGTGTGTGTGTTGTGTGTGTAGACATGACATAAGCCCACATGTTTCACTGCATGTTAACTTTGTCTGAGTCGTACGCGCTGCTTGTTTTCCCAAAGGCCATCGGTGTTAAATCATCATTTTGAAGAAGGACTTGCACAGCTCGAAAACAGGAGTACTTTAGGGGATTTACATACACACACACACACACACACACACACACACACACACACACACACACACGCACACACGCACACACGCACACACACACACACAACACACACACACACACACACACACACACACACTTGCAGAGCAAACACAGCCAAGGGGAGGGGCTGTACTTTACCCCCACATAGCTGAAGGGAGAAGAGATGAGGTACAGAAAAAAATTAGAAACCAAATTAGAGGAACTGGTCAGGCGGGAAGAGGAGAGGCAGAGAGGAGTTAGAGGAGAGGGGTAGATGGAGAGGGAGGGAGGGATGAAGGAAAGGAGGGCCAGGACAAACAGAGCCAGTGACCTGAGGAGGGAGTGTCTGAGAACTTACCCAGCATGCAACAACAAGGAGGCTGCTGAGAGGACAGAAAAATGAGTTAAAACAGGGAGAGCAGCACTGAGTGTCCAATGTTGTTGTTGCGAGTCGTCTTTGTCCCGCTGTGACCTTTGACCCCATACGTGTGTCTATTCTTACATTCAAGCCCTAAATGATCCCAAAAAAACCTTTACCTTATGTTTCACTTTGATCACACCCTGCCCCCATGCTAAACCTGCAACATGTTTTATCATCACCTCCTCACACCGCTGTGAGACAGACACAGGTCTCAACACACATTTGCCTGACAGCAAGATAGGATGATCTTCCTCCTTACTGTTGCATCCCACGCTTTCCCAGTCAGTCTCTCGCTCTCAAAAAGTGTCAAAAAAAACTGGAATTTTGTGACTTGTAGCGATGAACAGTCACTGGGGTGGGGTTGAAGGGAAAAACCTATCATGCTATCTCCCTGATGACTCTGCTTCTTCCGGTTCTGTCTTTGTCAATGCAGAATAATCGTCACACTCAGGCAAGAAAAAAAAGCTCTAACCGCACAGGCGTAATAAGTGACGAATCTCCCCCACACAAAAAACCCTTCCTTGGTGAGAAGACAGTCAAACTGGGATTCTTACACATTACAACCTCCTACAACCGTGACCTCCGCCCCCATCTTTTTCTAACTCTCTCCCATTCTCCCTCTCTCATCCTCTCAGCAGCTCCTTCTCCCTTTTTCTGTCTCCCTGTCTTCGATTGCCTCATCTCTTTTTCTCTGGTTGGTGTAAGTAAGCAGCTTAAACACCTACAGGGTGTGACATCGGGGCCCCACGCGCCTCCAAATGCAGTCAGTGCAGGCGGGAGAAAGGCAGCGCTGAAAAGGAGAGCGTTTCATCCGTCTATTCTCTCCTTCCCTGCTCCGCCTGGCATCGACGGCGCAAGTGTGGTTAAGGCAAAGCCAAGGCTGTCCCCTCACATTAGCCGGGGCTGAGCCAGACAAGCCGTCACCCCCCAACCCACCTCCTCCTCCCCTTCAACTCTTTTTCTCTTCTCTCTCTCATCCTCTTTCCTCCTCTCCTCCGCTCAGCTCAGCTCAGCTCTGCCATGGGCACCGGTCCCCAATCTCCGAGGTGATTATGACAAAAAACGAACGACCCCCAAGAGACGGGGCCAGCAGAGATAAGAGAGAGAAAGAAGAGGATGGCAGAGGGAGAATGAGGAGGAGGAGGAGGAAGGGATTGGAGATGGATGATGTAACAGGGAATTTGGCTGTGCATTAGGATTTGGGTTGAGAGTTTCAGAACCAGCAGTTCATATCAGACCATATCTATCTATATCTCCGTCTATCTCGCCAGTTTCATATTATTCTTTTTCAGACAAACAGAAGTCAGTCTGGATGTTACAGTGTTGAGGTTCTTGTAATCTACATGCGTTTTTATGCTTCTTTATACTGCTACACCACTTTATTTGAGATACAATTATAGACTTTAGACTCCACTGTAGTGCTTTAATATGCAGATTCCTATTAAGACTGTTTACATTCAAAGAAACAGAAAGTGGGGGTACTGTGTAAGATAATGTTACTTTTTAATACCTTGTGCTCACTGCTTGCTAAGACTCACAACTGCATTCAATTCAGACGCAGGACTTTGATTTATTTCTATATATGGATGTTCTTCATAGGTTTACTTAAACCTGCAGCTGATTGTGGACAGTGGAAACAAGTTGTAAACACACAACACTGTTAAATCATCATAGCTTAGGTCACATGCAAGCGGCAACCTCTGGTCTAAAAATATGAGTCCAATGCGGAAGTACTAAAAACGGCAGTTCATCAAGGATCCGCTTGAAGCTGGTTCTGGAAGTACGAACCAGCTAAGATGTCACATACACATGAATGGCAAAAAGCCGATCTTTACAGCAGAAATAAACATGTTTACAGTCTGGTACAAAAGACAAGTGTAGTCTGGATACTCATTTCTCGAATGGCACACAATGTAGGTGAGGTGAATTTTTGTCTATCGCGGCATTTTCAAAGATATTGAGATTACGAGTCTTCCAATGAGAGGCACAGCTGCCTGCAGGAACACTGTAGTTGTTGGCTAGGAGGCTCAAAGCCCACCTCTTTACGTCACAATCGCTCGACAGCAGCAATATGGCTCCCGCCGACAATTGGCCTCAAACAGCGCTTCAGAAACAGATGGGTGACGTCACTGATACTACGTCCATATTTTATATAGTCTATGGTCAAATGGCATACTTACTAACATTAGCAAGTTATTTACTTGTATAGCAGTATACCCAACAACATTATGTTTCATTTAGAGTTGTATTTGTATCTGTATTTTGATTGTTGGTCCCACATGGCCCAATTTTAGCTCTGTTTTTGGCCTCTACCTGCTCCTGATGGAAATATCATAAATATTTCACTAAACAGCTACTAAATGCTAACACTGCTTACAAGCTAGTTGCTCACTATGTCTATCTGCTGCTTGTCGCTGTTCAGGTATTGTTAAGTACTAGCTAGCAGAGACAGTTAACCTGAACAATAAATGTGTGGAATGGACGACAGGCTAAACAGTTAACTACTAACAATAACCTTCATTGAAGCTGAGTCAAACTGTGAATTTGGGAGACGAATCTTCAGGTTTGCCACTGTCACCCCTTTTGATTTTTTAAAAGACATAGGCTGGGTAGCTTGATAGCTAGGTAGATCAGTAGATTAAGACTAGCTAGCTGGCTAACAGCATTCCATCTAGCTTGATAGATAGATGGACTGAGGGATAGATGGGCAGATGGATGTTCCACATGGTGGTCGAATGAACAAACTGAAAGGAGGATAGATAGTAGATAGATAGATAGATAGATAGATAGATAGATAGATAGATAGATAGATAGATAGATAGATAGATAGATAGATAGATAGATAGAGATAGATAGATAGATAGATAGATAGATAGATAGATAGATGGATGCATGGTGCATACTGTATTTAATTACAAACAAAAATGTTGACTTGCAAAAATACGGTCTTAGCCCTTTCACAGGGGTCAAAGATAATTTGTTGTGGTGTGGAATGGGGTCATGACCCCACACGGTCAGCAGGGTCAAATCAAACAGCGGCACTGAGCACAAGAAGGTCATTAAAGAGACGGAGAGTTCTGATTTGGGGAAGCTGAAAGGGGAATGCTGTTAACCCCTTCCCCTGCCTCTGTGCAGAAATGAGAGGAAGCAATGAGAGAGGAAATGTAGTAGAGGAGAAGAGATGAGAGGTCATATTATTGTAGCATAGCAACCCAGGTTTCAGTGTGGGTTGAGGCAAGCAATAATATATAATATTGCTGAGAGGTTAGACAGCTTAGAAGAACCTTTCAAGATGGATGTGGACAGAGAGGTGCACTTTCTGTGCACAGAGGAGGGGGAGGGAAGGTAAGAGTGGGGGTGGGGGTGAAAGGAGTCGTGGAAAAAAAATAGCCTAATACTCCCATCTCCATCCACTCCCCTCGTCTCCCTCTCTCCCTCTCTCTCTTCTTCTCTGTCTCTCTGTCTTTTCCTCCCTCTCCCTCTCCGCTCTGTGCATCATTAAAACAAGCAGAGTAGTGTTCAGAGCGTGGGGCTGCACTGAGACGGTGACCTCCACAATAAGAAGATGTTCTTGCTTCGGGGAAGAGAAGGTTGTTTTGTACTCCTCTTCTCTCTCTCTCTCTCTCTTCTCCTCTCTCTCTCCTCTCTCTCTCCTCTCTCTCTCTTTCTCCTACTACTTCCAATGGAGTAAATGAGATTTGGAGGGGAGGGGGGGTAGGATAGAGGAGGAAGGGATCAAGAGGGTAGACATGCAGAAAGAGAGACAGAGATAGCAAAGAGAGGGCAGTTTAATGTAGGATTCATAACTCAGAGAGCTCAGATGATAAACAGGGGAAGATCTGAATTGCCCTAAAGTGAAGCGGCTTGGAGGGTTAGAGTGAAGCAGACAAGGGCTGAAACCTCACAAAATCCAGGCCATGGAAAGCCTGAATAAGAGACTGCCTATTTTTCATTTGCAAGGAAGATTCCTCTTGCCCTGAACTGGGGGGAAAATACATGTTTTCTCATCGCGTACAGATGGACATGGTGAGGTCAGCCAGAAGTTGTCCTTATCAAAGAAAAGCACGACTTGAGGGACGACAAGAGCGTTATCTGCATCCTCGTCCAGAGGCGTCTCTCCATCATATACATACAATGGAGACACAAAGGCCTGCTGCTGTGGCGAGGACAGGAAGTCCTATGGGTGACACAAGGACACGCAGCGGTGTGAATACCCCAAGCACCCCCCACCCCCACCTTACACGGTAACCAAATGTGTGGGCAGCTAGCACAAACACATCCTCTGTATCCTCCAGATGATTATACATCCTTTAAATCCAATCACACTGATTCATTCTGCTTCTCCTGGTGTCATTCTTCATTGGAATTCATTCATTAACACTTTTATGAGAAATCAGCTCACTCTTTGGCTTCCGTTCCTTCTTTATTACTTCTATCCTTCCTTCTTTTCCTCTTGCCCCTCAAACCTTTCCATCCTCTTTTGGTGCCCTGTACTCTTAATTTGCTTTTTCTCTCTGAGGGCGGACTCCTTAAAAAAGGCCTTGTCGCTTCCCAATACTGATTTGAGTATCACTAAGCTGCACCTTCACACATATTGTTGCCTCACACCTTGTGCCAAATATTCCTTTGTACATCCTTCCCCCATCCCCTGCCTGCACCTGGTAGAGATAGTGTTCTTTCAGCTGCAGGCGCTGCTTTCTATACAAGTCGGGCTAGGATGGCACAAGCAGCACACAGCTGTTCCCCTCGGTAAATTGATAGTGAAGGGTAGTGGATGGGGCTTTGAAAGCGCCTTGTGCTATTTTTATGACAGTTGTAGAATTTTTTTAGCTGTTTAATTCGATGTGACCAATTATGCCGCTACGTACCTCAGGGGGGAGACTCTGGGAGAGCAAATTATTCTTTGACTTGAAAAAGTTTTCCTAAAGTGCGTTAACGTAGCTCGTTCTTTTGTTATGGTTCAAACAAAACGGTTCAAAAACAAACCTTGGTTTCACTTTCTGTGCTTAGTAAAATGTCTCTCTTCTTCTCCTTGTTTTTCCTCTTCTTTTCCCATCTTTCTCACTGGCCCGAATGACAAACATTAAAGTCAAATCAGCATGCTTCCGTTCATTTTCTGGAAGTGAAATAAGGGGGTAAAGAAGAATAGGGAAGACGAGTGAGTGTCCCTTTGGGTCCTCAGCAATTCAGCCTCATGTACTGACCCTCCTCCTCAATGCAAACATGCACACAACAAGCCACACCCATTACCTTGGGTTTCAAGGGCTCTTTGAAAACTTAAGTGCCACTGGCAAATACACACAAACAAACACACACACAAAGAGAACCACAGTCGCCCAGAATCCTTGAATCCCCCTCACACAGCTACTCTCCCTTACAAGTGGATTGCCATAATGAGTGTTTCTAGGGCTGAATACATGTGTAAGTGTCCTAATGATGCCTAAACCCATCCATGAGCAGACAGAGGAAGAGAGAGGGGGATAAGGGGGAGAGGTGGGGCTGAGGAGATGGCTTCGGGGGAGCCGAGGGTCATGCTTGTCGTGTCAGGCGGATTGGAAGGCCACGTTGGCGTGTGGGAGCACAGCTTTGAGTAAAGCAGCTTGTTTCAGGCGGGGATTGTGTTTGCGGACTCTACTCCGAGCGAGAGGCAGTGTGAATGTGTGTGTGTGTGTGTTGTGTGTGTGTGTGTGTGTGTGTGTGTGTGTGTGTGTGTGTGTGTGTGTGTGTGTGTGGAGGGAGAGAGAGGGAGAGATTCTGTGCCTGAGTATTACAGACATACAGCCTTAATCCACATGGCCTGACATTCTCCGTTATCCGGCCCTCAGCGGCCAACTACACAGACTGATAGAGGCACGGATCTACCCCCTGCTGTGTCAGGCCACACATCGCTCTCTTCACCCACACAGTCATACATAAATACATACAAACACACATACTACGTGTTTCGCTGTGCCACCAAGCTCTCTTCCCCATAAACTTCTCCCACTTCCTCAAACCTACAACAATTCCTGCTCACACGATTTACACTCTCATTTCCTAAGAAACAAGTCCTTCACAGTTCCTCATTGCTGCAGACGTTCACATACAGGGCTGGACCACAAGAGTGGACAAAAAAACACTACCAAACCCAACTCAACAGCACTGTGTTACAATGAAGAGTTGGCCCTCATTCATTTACTATACATGCTAAGCTCAGTATGCGCACACATTGAGCGGTATTGACGACTAAAGACAAGTTTTCTGTGTACTGCATTGGTAAAAAGTAAGCTCTCTATTAATGTACTTAAAGCTGCTGTTGGTAGTCCTGATATAAACATCAGTTTGGAGAGAGATTTCGAATGTCAACACTACCCCTCCCCACCAGATTTCCTCTCACCACCCGTAACCCCTCCCACAAAAGATCGTAGTGGCTTCCCAGCTAATCAGGGCGACATAGTGGGGCTGCCACTCGACCAATCAGGACAGAGGGTCAGGGAGTAGCTCTGAATTCTCCGTGATAACGGGAAAGAGGGGAATAATAAAGTTGCTTGATACAAAGGCATTGGAAAACACAGAGATTTCGCCATAATCTCAAATTACTTCACTTACAGATGAGTACTGACTGGTATTAAGGCCTTTTCTCCAAACCCAGCAGAACAAAAGTACAGTTTTTACACCATTCCTACCAACAGGAGCTTTAAGAGACAATTTGAGAACCTGTAATACTTTAACCTACCCCCTTTATAATATTTCTTCTCTGCTTAATGTCACAGGCAAAATGCAGACTTCTCACTCTCATATAGACGAAAAAACTATGAAGATATTGAATAATATTCAATGAATATTTCTTGGCAAATGAATCCCCAACTCCCCAAATTCATCACCTGGCCTTATATAATGACCTGCATTCATCCCAGAATAGCAAAAACATAGATAAATAATCAAATAAAAAAGAAATATGCTTAACTTACCTCATAAGTGTTGACAGTCGCTGCATGGCATGCCATGGACTGGCCTATCATAGTGCCAATTGTTTTGTTTTCTGGATCGCCAGAAAACGGTCCTGTTATCACAAGAAAACAAGCTTTGTTATCTCGAGTTTCTACCCGGCTTCTTACTGATCTTCCGGTTGTGTAAGAAGCTTGATTCTGATTGGTCAAAACCCCTTGACAGCGGTTATTAACTTTCACTAATATGAGAAATGCCAGAGGCAAACTGATCACACGTCATGTCAAATCAATCCGCGGAAAAGAGTTCAGACACATTTAGCTTCGGCTTGTGACACCAAAGACAGTAAGGTGAGGTAAAACTGTTAGCTTCCGTGAGCGTCATATTGGTAACAATGTGGCTAAAACGTTAGCTTTGGTTAGCATGGTAAATCGACAGGCTACAGATGTTTACAAATCGGATCCTGTCCAGCAATATTAGAAACGGCAGCGGAACAGGTGAGAGAAACTTTACGTTACCGGTCTCTATAAACGAACTTAAACCATGAGAGGTGATGATGATAGTAGCAGGGTTCAAAGTTGTGACATTTGTTTATTTTTAAAGGTGTGTGAACCGCAGAGCTCAGAGAAGAAGGAGAGCTGAATGAGGACAGTTTAATGTTAAATCCACCGCAACAGGCAGATAAGAATCCATCACCATGGAACGCTACCTGACGAGGAATCACTGGGACTATTTTTTAAAAACTGTGTACATAAATCACTTTAAATCAATAAAATAATATTTTTATCAATGTTTTTTGACAACGTGTTTGTATTTTAAGTTAGTAGCCGGGTAATAGGCGGGATAAACTATGGTTTGTAGGTTGTTATGGGAAAATAATCCTGACAGGGTGAGACAAGACCCAAGACGCTTTGCGACGGGGTCTTGTCTCACCCTGTCAGGATTATTTTCCCATAACAACCTGCTAGCCATACTTTATCCCTTACATAATAACTAAAACTAACTTGTTAACAAGAGAAAACTGATAAATAAAATATCTGGATGCATGTTTACTTAGGACTTCTGTAATTTTGCATCCCAATTAGCTTTTACAGATAGTACAATTTGCTAACAGTTCTGATAGTGGCTGCCGGTCTTTTATTTGTGAAATGCTATGTTAGTGTGTGATTTGAACACACATGAAGGTCCTGAGAACTTCTGCCAACTCTGAGAATTTGGTTCATAAGTGATTCTGATTCTTTTTTTAAGCCAGCAGGTGCAATCCCATACATTTAACACCAGGAAGTGTATTGCGTTACAGACACTATTATCTCATTATCTAGCTGTGAAGTACACACTTCCCACTTCTTCTTTCTCTTCTGTCCCTTATACAATTTCTTCCCTTTATAGTACCTGCCTAACCAAGTGTTAAAAGAAAAGTCCACACTGTGAGAAAGGGAGAGGTCTGATTGTGTTGGAATTACCCCAAAATTTTGCCACAAAAAAACTGCCCTGCATTCTGTAACATCACATGGCTGTCAAAGGTGTTTTCCAGGCACAGTGTGTCAAACTGTAAATGTCAGACTTCATTTTTTGTGTGTGACTGTCTGGTGTTTTCTTGTTGTTGCCACAAGAGGGGGTCAGTTACAGTAAACCCTGGTCCTTACTGGGCCCTGTGGCAACAGACGCACGAGCCAGAAGCCCCCATGAACCACAGAGAGCACTCATGGCAACCCCCTAGCCTACATCATATTACAGACATTTTAAAAGCTTATGTTAAATATTTAACTATTAGAACTATAAATATTATTCTTAGTAATACTACCATTAAAATTTGCCTGAGTGGTCCTGATATGAGCTGGACTCGTCCTAGATGAGATGGATACGCGCGGATACGCGCGGTGTGTGCGTTCGTTGTCTCATTTCCTGACTCTGCCGGAGAGAGAGGAGATACGGGGACACGAAGAGAGAGAGATGAGAGAGAGAGAGAGAGAGAGACGAGAGAGAGAGAGAGAGAGAGAGGAGAGAGAGAGAGGGGAGAGAGAGAGAGAGAGGAGAGACGGAGATGAGAGGAGGAGAGAGAGAGGAGAGTGAGAGAGTGTGTGTGTGTGTAGGGGGAGAGTGAGATAGAGAGAGACGGAGAGAGAGATACACATAGACATGCACAGTGGAAGAGGAGGAGGAGGAGGAGGGGGAGGCTCCTGATACCAAGACACGGAAAAGCAGGGGAGGGAAAAAGAGAAGAAAAAAAGGGGCTGGTGGAGGAAGAAGAGGAGCGGGGAGTGGGAGAAAACAGGGGAAAACACTTCAAGAAAGCATAGAGGAGAGGAAGGACAGTACCTGGTGCTTTGGACACCTCCTCCTTTCTTCTCTCGGGCTGTCACAAGCAGATTGGACTCCAAAGGACCGACACCGCGTCCACCCCAGACCCATGGGGTAACAGGTATGTCTGACTTCCTTGTGTTATCAGCACTGAGCCCCGCGTTCACGAGAACAGGTTTCATTCAGGAGCGGCTCGTGTATCGCTTGGTTTCCATGCGTAGGCTAAATCATGACAACAATTAGTTTTGTTGCCTCGCGGAGCTTTGAGTTAGTGGTCGTACAGGTTGGAGACATGACACAAAGCAACTCGTGTCATTTGTATTTTTGACCATGGGAGAATATCTGTATGAAGGCCTGTCTTGTCTGTTTTATTTTTTAAATTCAGGTCACTTGCATCATGTTAGCCACGGCGTGAGTGTATTTTGACAGCTAAATAGCCGAGCGAGTGAGCAGGCGACAGTCTCAAAGTCCGCCTACCTGTTCCATACGTGACAGCCAGCTGTCTGTTGCGCGTGCTGATATTGGGAGAAGCTGTCATTCGCACATTGTATATTCACACATTATAGAGCACAGACAGTTTTCTCAAAACGGTGAAAACGCTACTTTCTAATGTGTCTGGGCATGTGTTTCAAACATGTAGCCTAGCCAAAGAGTTCTATGATTGAAATAATTTGATATTTAGTTATCTTTATACTTTTAAATTTGCTGGGAATCTGTATACTACTATATTCCGAATTTAAAGCCTATATCTTCACACATTTATTCTCTTTACAATTATAGAAATTTCAATCAAACTAAGCAGGTATAGGCTTTTTTACGTGACACTTTCAGACACATGAATCATCTCTGTTAGGCAGCAGCTGATGAAAACGAGCGCATCCTAGAAAAATCTGCAAAGTTTTGAACAGCATGACAACCGTATTGCCACATCTGCTGCTGTTGGGGGGGAAATCATCCACAGACAGATATCGTGCCACATAAAACACGAGTGATGCTCCTCTGTGCAGCCGTCTGGAGGGGATTCAAAATGAAAGCGCTCAGTTGCCTGGAAGACAAGGGCTTAAACCCTCTTCCTCCCCCCCTTCTCCCCTCGATTAACCTCCAAAAGGGGGATTTCTCCAGCTGGAAATTTCTGCTGCGTCAACACCCAACCCTAGAGTACCACGACCACCACCACTAGACAAGAAGACAGGAGGTGGAGAGTGGGGTGGTGGAGAGGGGTTGGTTTGCAGATGGTGATTTTTGTAGCCGCTGATCATCACTGAGAGTTGAAAAGTGGCGTCAAGTGTTTGCTGATTATTGGCGACTGAAGCTGGAAGCGTCTACTCTTCTTCACCGCTTCTCTGTCTGTCTCTGTAGAGCTGCGTGTGTGTGCGTGTGTGTGTGTGAGTGTGTGTATGTGTGTCTGCTGTCTATCTCTGCCCTCTCAAACCGGTCAGTTCCGTCTTCCACCATTTTCTGCCATGCTTACCATGTGAGAGAGGGAACAAACCCACTTCTCTACCTCCATGTATACAGCACACTGCCTCCTGCACCTCTAGCCTTCAGCCAGGTGTGGCTATACAACCAAAGACAGAGTAACAGCCTGATTTTACATGTCACACTAGATCTAATCATTTAGTTTGAACAAGGTAAAAACTTTGGAGACAAACTTTTTTCAGGCGTTTCAATTGATCTGCCTTGTTTTATGTTAATCCTTTATTTTGAAGAGATCTTGAACCAGTAGACTTGTAAGCGAGCAGTTTTTGTGCCAAGCAAACTTTGGCAAACATGCGTCACCGTATTGTAGTTGATGGTTTGAGGAACTTCTCAGAAACCTACCAACAAGCCCCCTTTGGCTTTTGGCTTCCAAGAGTTAGGCCTACATCCAATTAGATCACAGTATTTTCCTGTGTTTGACAATGGCTAAATGGATCCCTGGATTAAGAGCACAGCTACTGATTTTTCCAAATAGTCTTAGGCCTCCCTGGATTTGTGTGGTTGTTTGTCCAAGGAGACGAATAGAGTTAAGGGTTGGCTCTTGATATGATAAACCCCCACAAAGTCTTTTATTTTGTTACTCATTATTGCAGGTCTGTGCGCATGTTTGTTTGTGGCTCCTTTATTCAGTACGCCATCCTGAGCAGAAGATTAAAAAGTCTATCTCTGCTTTTAAAATCAATAATTCTCATCTGTAGTAGCATTAAAACTGATTAACTTACTAGCAACGCCTTGGCATCTTGGCATAGACTTGTCCCTGAATGCTTTGTGTCCGAGGATTGCTTTGTTTCCTCTCTGACGCTGCTCTCTGTGCAAGAGGGACTACATAGTATTTAAAAGCAGTGGACATAGCGTGCGCATGAGTGTGTTTTCACTGTAAATTTATGTGTCTGCACCTTCTCCATCTGTGTGTTCCACAAGGAAAATGTAATACAGACCAAGACAACAGCTACGAGGATGAGTGGAGGAGGAGTGTAGGCGAGAACGGCTGAAAGATGGAAAAAATATAGCAGTGCATGTGCTTGTAGGATTGGAAAAGGAGGATTTGATGCACTTGTGTTCTCTCTCATGAATGGAGTTAGAGAACTGATTAAACACGATTAGGGAGTAACATTTACCTCTCAGTTTGAAGCCAAAGTTGCATGGGATTTTGTTGGGGAAAGTCACCATTAAAATCATCTGCGTAATGCTGACAGGGTTTGAAGGTGTCAGACTGAAGGGTGTGAAAAGAGGGCAGAAAACTAGAGGTTTGGTTTGGGTGGTGATCGGGTTTGAAGCTCGTGACACTTGCGTTGTAGCTGTGTGCGTGTTATATTGTGTGTGTGTGGGTGTGTGTGCGTGTGTGTAAGCCTGCTGGTATGTAGGTGGTGCTCAGTGCTCCCATGCAGGTTGTGGGCTGAACTGTGTGGTAGAAGTTTAGTCTGCTTCGACTACGCACACCCAGGAGATATCGCACACAACCCCCCTCAAAAACATATATATGCGTGTGTGTGTTTATAAAAAAAAATAATCAATGAAAAAAGGAAAGCTTGTATCTCACTCTTTGCCACAAAAAAATGATCGATCCAGCCTGGATCTTTGTCGGATTATTGTTGGAATAGTTTCGATAAACTTTCTAACAGAAGGGTGTGAAGTCACGATCTTTGTACATATATGAAGTTTTTTGTTATCCAACATTTTTTCAGTATAAGGGGGATGTAGATTTCTATATTTGATTCTATGAAAGTGTGTAGGCATGTCTCTGCGATGCAATGTTGTGATACTGTTCTGTTTAGGTCAAACCTATTCCACTGAAAGCCTACAGGTCCTCTGTCAGCCCATTCACAACCTCAGTGCATCTTTTAATCATTAATTTAAAAATAATACAAAGAATGTATGAGAATATTCATATTATGTATTATGTTTACATATATATAAATTAAATTCTCTGTAGTTTTAGCTCAGTGTGTTTCAGTAAAGGCCATGTAGGGAAGACATACTGAATGGAAAGGTGCCTATTATGACATTAGGTCCAATGAAATAACAAAACCATTATTTTGTAAGAATTTAAAGGCACATTTTGAACTCATAGCTTTGTAAGAAATTGTAATTTCAGACCTCTGGCTCCTCATTCTTCCCATCATTTACTCCCTTTTTAGAAATAATAATCAAACAGCAAGGTTTAGAAAGTTAAACACAGCTGCCATCAAAGAGCTTGGCTGCCTGTTTGTGTGCACAATGTATTTGCGTGCGGTCTTCGTATTTTAAAGCTCCTGTGAGGAACGTTTAGCTGATTTTAAAAAGACAGATCTGAATATTGTTACCTCTTTATGAGCAACAAAAGCGAATGAGACCATGTTTAGAAAGATATGTCATTCCAATTTTTATTTTAAAGCCTAAGGTTAGGGTAGGTGTCAGGTGAAGTGATTGATTACATGCTGTCAAAAGTATTTGTTTACATTTCCCACAGCAGTGTTTGATTGATAAAAGACATAAAACGGATGAGATTTTTCATAAGAAAACACAACTGACACAAGCTCAGGACAAAATCAATAAAGTTATAAGAGGTGCCAGTTTGGCCAGAGGAGGTGCCAAAATCAACACAAACATGAAGTTTCTCACAGAAGCTTTAAATATTACATGGCAAAGATCCAAGTCAGATGGAAATATTGTGATAATCAAATATGAAAACAACAGGACAATAAACTGTAAAGTGCACTCATAGTCTTGTGTACCTTCCCCAGAAATGGATGAAAGAGCTTGTTAGCATCCTTGTACTCCATTCATCTCTGTGCCTCTCTCACTCTCTGCCAGTTCCCTCGTCCTGTTCCCCCCTCGGAGCTCACTTGTTAATGGGAACACCTGTTTGGCTAACACGCTGCAAAATGAACCGTTTACACTCACATATACACATCTCACATGACACCTCTCTCCGGAGTTTTCTAACAACTGTTTTCACATTGTGAATATTAACATTCTCACATCGGATTTCTTGATAACACAGACACACACACATACACACATATTAACCTCCTGCATCTAAACCAGCCACCATCCCCCATTATTGCCCAACATCCCCCATCCCCTAATAACTCCCAAGGCCTTTAAGCCGAACTGCTTCTATAGCTCATTGTGCAGTGCTGAATACAGGTGTTCTTAATCCCCACGGGGTTACACGGATGCTTTGGGGGATGTTTGTGTGCGTGTTAGTGTGTGTGTGTAACAGCTGTCTTCCCTATCCACCTATCTGACATGCTCATCCTCCCCCCAGCAGAGAGAACAGGTGAGTTTAAGCCATCCCCACTCTGCACACACATACACACACCCACTTGTCTTTTCACATAGGTGTTAATATTTCATAGCCATGTAGGTGTGTGTGTGTGTGTGTGTGTGTGTGTGTGTGTGTGTGTGTGTGTGTGTGTGCGCGCGTGCTCACTGGGTAGGATGTCAATGAAAGCAATAAGCTCTCTTGTTCCTTTTTGTTCTTTTGTCACTGAATTATAATTGGAAGGTGAATTGCAGTTTTAATTCTAATTTTTATAATCCACGAGCAAGTATGAAAAGTCCAGGAGCAAAAAACGATCATTTTCTAATTGCCAAAAAATAATCAATAGATAGGGGAGCTTGTTCGTGTGAAAATAGCAAGATGTTGGAATTTTCTTTGGAGTTGTTGATATTGCAAAACACCTTTTTGGATCACACATTCCTGAGCAAACAGATGAGGGATTTCAGTTTGTGTGCTTTCATCAGGTGTGTTTTTTTCTTTTATTTAGGAATGCGGGGCAGATCGTCTCTTTCCAAGCAGAGCCTCATGATCACACAATGCTTACCAGCATCATGAGTTATTTTCAGGAATTTATGACATTCTCTGACATCAGTTATCAATTCCACCCAATGACTACCGTCAAGGCCGGTCTGAGAAGTCCCCGGTCTCTTTCCTTTTTTTCCCTCCTCCAGGCATTCCTAATTGTTGGCTTCATATACTGACTGTTTTCACCAGTTCAGATGCTGTCAAAACAAATATTGCAACAAGTGAAGTGATGACGGCAGTTGTTTTGCATGTCAGGTAATGCATGCCAGATAGAAACCATGCACACTTTGTTTTTTCAGCAAAGTTTAAATAAAGAACAAAAGAAGGGATGGAAATTTGATTATCTAATAATGAGCTCCCTGATTCGTGTAAATGTTTGACAAAAATGTCCCTAAAAAGATTTCAAAATCAGCTCCTCCAGTTTTCAGTGTATCATGCACCTTTGGTTTAAGGTGACTCAGACTTTAGTATTTCTACAGTGAATATAATGAAACTATTTTTTCTAAGTCAAAAAACGTTTCTCTTTTTAAATGATTTAGAAGAGTTGAGATTAGCGTGACAACGATTCACACATGAGCTTGTTTTAAACATCAACCACTGATATCGCCTCTCCCTGATAATGAGGTGACATGGAACAGATTGTTGTTCATGATTTGCATTCTTTTACCAAGAGCCGACTAAATATTTTGTCTTCTGAGCAGACTCTGAGTTATTCCAAAAATGTTCACATCTTTCCAAATCTTGAGAGAATCGTTGTCTTGTCTTTGATTTAGATTAGATTATTTTAGAGAACTTTATAATCCCCTGTGGGGGGAAACTCATGTGCCACAAGGGTCTGTTCACAGAATCAACAAACAATAAGAACAATACAGTCACAAAACACGACAAGTAAATAACTAACACAGTCACACCATTTGAGGCATAATTAACAGTCATGAGTCAGATCCATAACTACAGGTGTTCATTAAAAAATCTGACTGCTGCAGGAACAATGGACCTTCTATGACGTTCAGTGGAGCACTGCAGCATCACCAGTCGCTCAATGAAGGAGCTTCTGAGTCCATTAAAGACTCTGTGCAGAGGATCGCCTTCGAAGATCAGAACAGTTTTAATTTAGTCCTTGTTCTCCTCTCCAAGGTAACCTCAAGAGAGTCAGGGGTAATGCCAATTACAGAGCCAGCCTTTCTGATCAGCTTATTGATTCTTTTTTGTTATCGAAACAAATGCCTCCCCCCCGGCAAAGCACAGCATAAAAGAGGACACTAGCCAGGACTCCCTGATAAAACACATAAAGAAGTTCTTGCTCATGTCGAACGATCTCAGTTTCCTCAGGACAAAGTATTGCCTGTGCCTTTTTGAATACAACCCCAGTGTTCTTTTTTCAGTTGAATTTAGTTTAATGATAGCGTACTTCTTTTAAAATCGTTATCCTTAGTGCTGTATCATAACCTTGCAGCGCTGGACTAGTAAATGAGTGGCTAAGAACTGTTAACACAAACACGCACCCACTCCAAGTGATCCATTGACAAGTTAGCATCCTCTGCAGAATGTCACCATCTTTTTTTGACACATTTAATTTAAGCTATTAAGAACTTGAAGGTACTGGTATTGAAAAGCCTCTTTGTTGAATTTTGGTGTTTGCAGACTCCTGAAAGCCCCGTATAAGAACGTGGTTGTTAGTTGTTATTTTCCCAGTGAAAGAGTTTGTCTTTCATACCCACAGTGTGAGCATTTGATGAGCAATTGAGCGGCTTTGAGCAAATACATCTTTGGAAACAGTCAACTAGCCTCGGGCTGTGGCTGGTGAGAGATTTCCATATCAAAGCTCAGGTGAGAGAGGGAGAGGAAGGAGGAGAAGGGAGAAGAACAAGAAGGAGGAGAAGGGGGTGATGAAACAGACATCCACTCCGAAAAAGAGTTCCAGCCCTTGTTATTCTGTCGCGGGTTTTTTTTTTTTTTTTTTGCTGCACAGTTTAGTCTGTGTGTGTCAGTGCTGTCTGTCTCAATCTAAACTCTCAGTAAAAAAAACACACAGAGGGAAGGTCGGAAAGACTCGAATACAAAGCGACACCTTTCTCTTCTCCAAAACCACACAATGCTGTCTCTCAACAACCTTATGCTGACTGGTGCTGACCGCAGGAATAAAAATGTTTTTTCCCCCCACCGACACTGCACAACATCTGACCTGTGAGCCTCTGACAATATTCGGATCCCTGTTTAATATTATTACTGAGGCATAAAACCATCATTTTCCCTGGAAATATTTCTCTTCTTTAGCTATAAGTATCAGACCTGACCCTGTGGAATTGATGGTGACACTCTAATTAATGGATAGAGTTTTCGTTTGGCGCTTTTAAAGATGTGTGTGCGTGTGTGCCTCTCTTTTAGTGTGTGTGTGGTGTGAAAAAAAAAAGATCCAGCTTTGTAGAGTTTTGTAATCCAGCCATGGACTCTGGCTAGAGTGCTAAAGTGCTGCTAACAAGGCCTGTTTAACATTCTCTCCCCTGCTCAACATACAATTATTCCACTTCGCTGCCATTAACATGTACAGTAGGACTGGGCTTTTAATTGGCCTGATATGACTAATGCCAGATCAACTTGGATTTGCTAATTAGTTTTTGCTTTAAAAGTGCCATCAGGACATGAAATATTCATTGATGTGAGGTGGAGCGCGGACTGTGGGTGGTATTAGTGGGATATTAGTGCTATAGGCAGGCGGTAGAGAAGAGATTGAACCTACATTGGCCTGTTGTGGTCGCTTATTCATACTTTGGGTTGAGGTGTTAGTTTTTCGTCATAATTTTAGACACCCACTCACACACATACACACTCACAGAAAAGCGCACGCACATTCATACACCACCTCCATTCTCAGCATCACACGGCCACTCTTCTTCTCAAGCCCCCACCTCCTCTCTCTCTCTTGCTCACCTCCCCCTTCCCATTATTACATCTTTTTTAAATTTTCTTCCTCCGTCCTCGTCTCACTTCCTTTCCCCGCTCCTTTGCCCCGTCCTCCCTTTGCCCTCTGCTCTGTCCCAGCTGCCATCTCTCCCTCTTCTTCTTCCTCCTCCACCTTCTCCTTTTCTTTCCCCCTCCCACTTCTTAATCTTCCACCTCTCCTCCTCCTCCTCTTTCTCCTCCTCCACCACCCCCTCCTCTGCTGTAAGTGGGCCAGGTGCCTCCTGTGGCCTCCCCTACTCCATTTCTCATTTTTACCCATCCTCTACTCCCTTTCTCCTTTTTTTAACCCTCTCCCTGTTCTCTTTCTCATATTTATCCTTCCCCCTGACCCTCGTTCATACTCAAACATTCCCTTATCAACTAATGACTCCATGCCCATGTTCAGTTTAAATACAAGCATTATTTGGACCTGAGGTGAACTGAAAAGTTGTAATAACTGCTCTCTTTAGGTCCGAGTGTGACGTCTCAAAGGGGAACCAGGGTTTCATTTTGACTTGCAGCTTTTTCAGCTCTGTAAAAACAGAACCCTTTTTGTGCTATTATGTTCAATTAAAGGGGACAATCCCTGAGCTCTCCTGTGTCGGTAAACTTCCCTTTTTCGAACAAACTAGGTGAACAGAAGTGAGTAGGTTCACATCCCCTTTTCAGTGGCGTGGGGCAAACTCCAACAACAGCCTTTTTCGCTGCTTTTTTTCAACACAAACGGAAATGTGCATTTACGTGGAAGTCTCACTGCTGCCGTCTTTTTGTTCCTTGCTCTGTGAATGTGCATGGTAAGCTCACGGTGCTCATATTGTCCTCTTTATTTTCTTTTTTCCCCTCTCTCTTTCACTTTTTCTGCTCATTGTCTTCCTCTCAGCCTTTGTCTCTACTAGCTCTTTCTCTTTCTCTCCCCTTTCTTTTTTTTTCTTTTTTTTTTTTACTCTCACTTTCTCACCCCCGCACCCATCCCTCCCTGATGTCTTCTATCTCACCTCCTCCCCCCAACTCTCCTAGTTGTTTTGGTGTGAGCGCTGGTGTCATGAAAGAGGGGGGGGGGTAAGGGGTGTTTTGATTGGTGGGTTGTTGGTTTGGACAGGACACCTGATACTGGCGCTGCCTCACAATGTGGGAATGTGTAACTTCAAATTAAGTTTCCAAGGTGGGTGTTGTCCTAAGCGATGATCATAAGAGTTTACACAGTGGGTCCTTTTGTTTCTCTCTTGGTCTTTGTGTCTATCTTTGTGTCTCTAGCAGCTCTTTGCATTGCTGTCATGTTGGTAGGGGAGGGGGCATCAGTAGGTCCAAAGCCTGCGAGCCATGCCAGTCGTACATGTTAAGCAACAGGTGACAGTCAAACGTCAAACCAAGTTGGAGTAAACACACTGTGAGTGAAAAGACAGACAGATAAGGATGCAGGTGGGGGGTGTGGGTGTGGGGGGTGACAGAAGAGGAGAGACAGGAGGATCTAGGTGAGGCATTTGTCTGGTCAAACCTCGCTCTTCGTCAATCATGGCTGGACGTTGTGGCCTCAAGCGACATCACCGCCCGTACCAAACTGCATAAGAAGAGTAAATGTTTTCAGGATTTACATTTCAGCTGAAAACTTTTTCCCCCGAGAGGGAGGGAAGGGTTTTAAGCCACTTTGGAGAGCATTAAACCCCTGAGGAGCCAATCACCACAGAGAACACAGTCAAAGGAAGACAAAAAATTTAAATCACTTTGCTTTTTCTCTGGTAACTATGAGAATTTACCCAGCAGCCAGCCTGTGTAGAGGAGATCACTGAAGGGGCAGTGCTTTAGTATCGACACTACATATTGATGAACGTCCGTGGTGATACACTGCACTGTCTATTGAACTCTCAAGTATCACAGGCGAAATTGAGTGTCCTCAAAGTCCAGTTCTCTGGTAGTCCACTATAAGCAGCCCTACTGTAGACGAGAAACCCTGCAAGGCTGTGCAAACATTGATCGTGACGCTTCCTCTTTCCTCCAACTCTACAGTACTTCTCCTCTGTCTATCTGATTTTCTCCCCATCTTTTCCTTCTTCTGTTTCCTCCTTCTCTTCTCCTCTCCCTTTCCTTATCCTTCACCGTCTCTTTTCTGACTCCAAAATGTGAGTCTTTCTCTATATTTAGCCGCTCCTCTCCTCTCCCCTTGATTCCTCTCCCTTTATCTCACCTCCTTTTTTTTTCCCCTTTGACTGTTGAAGGACAGATTCGCAAAAGCGCTCAGAGATTCATCAGTGTTGTATAGTAGCTGCTTTTTGATCAGCTTGATGAGTGACAACACAGCCCCGGGCTATTATTACAAATGTGTTTTTATAAACACATCTCTATCTAAATGTAAATCACTGAGCTGCTCGGTTTTTGTACGGCCGTCTGTGGGAACGTTAGCTAGGAACTTCTAAGTGAATGTTGCATGTTGAGGGCTAAGTTAATCTAGTAAAATGATGTGTTTTTCTTGTTTGCGTGTGCTCTGGAGTGTTTGTGAATTAGATTAGCCGGGAGTGAAGTCTCTTTTAATATTTGCTCAGGGGGGGTGGAGGGCGTGCCTGTTGTCCTTGTGAGTACACACTTAATCTGCGGCCTTTTTTGCTCCCTTCTTTGCATGAGCTCATTGTAAGCTGCGGCCCAGTGTGGATTTGAGAAAGATGCCTCTGTTTGCAGTCTGACAGAGCGACAGTCACACCAAGTTACCCATACACACACAGAAACACTCTCTCTCTCTTTCTCTCTCTCTCTCTCTGGACACCCGCCTCGGCACCAGATAGCGACTGGCCACCAGCAGTGAGTCACCAGCATTCAGTCATTCAGAAACCACACATTTTAACAAACAACAATTAGATTTCAGCCTCAGACGTTTCAGAAGTTTATTCCTTAAGGCATGATATTGTTGTGCCATATGTTCATTTCTGTACATTCTCCTCCTCCTGGTGAGCGTGTGTGTGTGTGTGTGTTATTTCTTCCATACTGTTCACTTGCTCTATAAATCCGCTCTTGCGTGTTTTTGTGTGTGTTCTTGTCTGAGACCTTTGTAGTTGGTGGCTGCAGTGACTCTTCTAACAGCTCGGGAACAGACTGCCTGCATTCTGTGTGGTACACTCATGTACAGTCGTGTCTAGCTGAGTCGTGACAGGTTGTTTTATTTTTTATTATTATTATTATTTTTTCCCCGCGACAGGTTTTTTTGTGTTAAGACCTATGGAAGGGTCTGGAGAACGACACGCAATTACACAAACACAGATAGAGCGGTTCGCTGGCAGAGCTACAGATCAGGGTGGGTGTTAGATGAGTTTTGAACTGCTTCAACAGTCTTACTTTGTCATCAGCACTTTTGCTGCAAAGCTATTGATGTGGTGACTCTCAAAACAGGGAGTTTTGAGCCAAATGACCAAAATTGAGATGTTACAGTTGAAATTCCAAGAAAGACTACGTTTTATTGTGCGTGTAACAAAGTGATGAATTTGAAGGTCAAACTTGAATTTGGTACATTCGAAAAGTCCACTCAAGTGTCTGGTAGAATCCTTATTGCATAGAAAATGATGAACGAAATGATATGGACTGTCTCGTCTTCATTCCATAGCATGTCTGTCACTTTCATAATGGGTGTCAAGTTAGTTACATTTTTTTGTGGCAACAGTTTTGACTGCATCTTTTCCTCCTCTACATGAAAAAGGAATGGTTAGTGCAATAGAATTTGCCTGACTGTACAGAGCCCTGAGTCAACCTCAACTAAACTGTTTGCAAAGTCTAACATCACAACGTCCAGGGATGTAAAGTTTTGTGAAAACTATTCCTGATGCCCAGTTCCAGATAAATTCTCGACAGCCTCCCCCTGAAAGTTTCCAAAGTGGTTAGTCACATGTTCCCCACAGCATGAGGTTTCCCTTAGGGATGGTGTGGTGTTCTCAGGAGGCAAGACATGGCTTAAAAATGATGATGATGAGAAGGGGAAGTCGTTATGTAATGTACAAGACATCCAAGATGGCTGGCGAAGCACAGACTGAAACTATGTTATCATGCTTGCCTTTATGTATTTATATACTTTGTGTAAAACAGACGTATTCCCAGTTTTAATGAAGGCGTGGAAAGAACAAACTGGCTGTCTGAAAAGAGTTTTGTTGCAGCTTCATTATGTGCGCAAAGATCACACACAGGTTGCACAATTCAAACGTCATCCACCCCACCCATGCTTTTACCGGCTGCATTCACACATGAACTTATCTCAACTTCTGGTGAAATTTTTTCTCAGGGGCTGGCAGAAAAAAAAGTTCAGGTGTAGTCAGGAGGGAACTCCAATTCTTTGCTATTACACATGCAGCTCATTTGAAAATTACAGATGATTTCAGGCGTTCACCTGCATGTGTGAAAAAGCTCCAGAAGAGCATGGACTATTAAAGCTGCTTGTTAATTACCTTGATTGTGTTGGAATAAGGTGTTTATTATTTCAGAAGTGGTAGTGTTCAGGTGTCTTCACACTGGGTTTGGATGTGTTCATAATTTTGTTAATGACTAGTAAAAAATTAAAGTAGAAAATGGTTTTTAAAATATATTTGGTGTTTATAGTCAATTATTTTAATATTTTCCATTTGAATACAAAAGGTGCAGAGTAAGACCAAATTTTATACTACCATCATTAGGGTTGCAAAATTCCAGGAATTTTCAAGTTGAACACTTTCTATAAGAATTAACAGGAATTTCCTAAATGGAAGGTTGGCTCTTAATAGGGAACTTAAATATAGTTGGAGAAAATATATTTTCGCATAATCCTGACTAAACAACCAGATTTCATGCAAGTACAGTTGAATATCTATGCTATTCCTCACTCACATACACAGATGATTTCTAGAATCCGGCAGAGGCTTGAGAAGCTTGAGGGGAGATGCTTTTTTATTTGCATGTTGAATTTGACTTTTTGGAGGGAGAGGGGCTCTTTTCATTTAACATTTTGAATGGGACTTTGTTGGGATTTCATTTTTATAACTTTTTGAATGGGTCGGGGGAGATGAGCAAAACTTAACTCAACATTCATGTTTTTGTTCTTTAATGAAAGAATTGATTGTTCAATGAAATATTTAACACTTGATAAAGTTCTACTTACAGTAAATCTCTTTAATTGTCTGGATGTCTGCTTATAACAAAACAAATATTTATGCTTGGATATGATACCTTTCAATTAAACTACCCTTAATTCCACAAATTCCCATGGAAAATTTCAAATTTTGGATATTTCCTAAATTCCCCAGCTTAACTTCCCATGCAAATTTACTGGAAAATTCCACCCCTTTGCTACTCTAACCATCACGATACAGAGTGGGATGCATCTGTCACAGGAAAAAAAAAAGCCCTTACACAACACAGAGTTCTCAGAAGTCAGGCACTAATCCTGCAAACAGACAATGTCACACCTTGAAGCTTTACCTTCTTGAGTTGCTTGGTGGTATCAGGAGTTTATGTATCAGTAGATGAGTCTCAAAGTGTTGGTTTTTTGTTGATGAAAGAACTCCCATAGACCACACAAGGTGATGTGGTTTTTATCACTGCTACCACTGCAGCCAATCTTCTCTTATCTACACTTCTATAGAAGTAGTCTTACAAGGAAAGCTTTGTGATATTCTGTAGAAATGAAGACAAAATGTCATAACTGATGACAATCAACACATGTACACCCATATGTTGATGACATAATCATTTTGGGCCAATTAGAGAAACACAACTTTTGATTGCACTGCAGGAATGATAACCAGCTGAATGGTGGTCTGTTTTGATGTTCTATTTTAGCATGAGGTCGATGAGTGGAAGGTTCCAGTGCTGGTCGTTTGACATTTGAATGACACCCGCTGACTTACACCTCCGCTCATGGTGGCTCCACCACTGTTTGCATAGGTGGCCAATCCCTCCTACTCACCATGTTAACGGCAACACATATCAAACAATAGACTTACTGTGTGGCTATCTTTTCACCTCTCCTCCCCCTTTCTGTCTACCATATCTTCCCTTTCCCCCCCCCTTTCCTCCTCTTGTTCCACTCCTTTATTTCCTGCTCACCTTTCCACCTCTTCCTCCCATTCTTACAGCCCTTTTTCTCCTGGCCTCCTCATCCCGCTCCCTCTCTCCTCTCTCCCCTCCTCCTTTCATTTTGGGTTCTCCGACAGTGGTAATGAGATGTTTCATTATTTGCATTTCACAGCTTTTAATAGAGAGAGAATTTAGGCTAAGCCCCGGGTCGTCAGTCAGGGAGTTACTACGGGGAGACGTAGCAGGCTTAGGGGCCTAGAGAGAAAGATAGCCCAGAAACTACACACACATACACACTTACACACACACACACGCACAAGTTAAGAAGAGGTAGGCAGTAAAAAAGATGAACCAAAAGAGAGATGGTGATAAGGCAAGTTCTCGCTCTTGATGCTTGGAGTAGTATCAGTGACACTTTGTGGGTCATTGGAGGGACTTCAGGTAACGTTGACATGCAGCCAAAAAACGCCACACTTGTTTTCCGGTCACTCTAGGATGATCCTCATCCATCCTTACTATGGCTGGATTTCCATAAGATCACTCTGGGCTTAACACCTGTTTGGCTAAAGGTGTGAGGACAAGATGGCAGAGAGGGTTGAAGGTGTTGAACTGTGCACAAAAGTGACATAAGCTGGATTGGAGGCTTATAAAGAGCGGGCATTTTGGCAGGTTTACTGAATGTACACCAACAGCATGTAGTGCAGCATGAAGGCGTTCTGACATTGATGTGGAGGGTCCAGGTATTGTTTTCAGGTGTTATGTGTGGGAGGGGACAAAGAAAGGAAGGGGGGGAGCAAGGGGATGAAGGGAGTAGCGCTAAGTCTTCCTAAGCCTCCTGGATCCTCTTTGGTCCCTTTCCACATGACATGGCTATCCTTCTTTGAGTCAATCTCTTCCTCCACCTTGACTCCTTGGACGACCGCCAGAGAAACGGAGAGCGGGCCAGAGAAAGGGAGAGCGAGGTGGAGGTGCAAAATGTGGCATGGTTAGAGCTGGTGGGAGAGGTGGAGAGAATAAAGGTGGACAGATGGAGGGTGTGTGATAAAAGAGAGGAGGGAAAATGGCAACAGGAACTCGTGCGGAGAGATGTAAAGAAGACAGTGACGGAGATAAAAAATGAGAGACGAGCATGAACAGTAGCGTATCCCTCATGGAAAATAAGACTTGTTTTGTTGTCTTATATTTCTAATTGCAGCTTGCATGCGTGCCTCTGTGTAGCTTTGTGTATGTGTGTCTTGTGTCATGTGCACGTGTGTGTGTGTTATTTTTGTCAGTGCCTGTCTTGTTGATGTGCTGCCACCCTGGCTTGTCCCGGAAGGCTGCCAGCTCCGTCGGATTGGGGATTAACCCCAGGATAATGGCCTTGATGCCCAGTTGAGTGGAAGCAAAGCTGTTTAAAAAATATTGGCTGCCTGAGTCACTCTCCCCTCTCTCTTCCTGTCTCCCCCTCTCTTTATCTTTCGTCTCTATCTTTCTAGCCTCGCTGCATCTGGGATTCTGCTCTATCTCTCTTCTCTCTGTTTTCCACTCTTCTTAATCAGTGTCGTTCTTCGGCCCTTTACTCTCTTAAATTTGTTTCATTTCTGTTTAACCTCATACAATGTAAAGTTAATATCAACAATATTCATTACCAGTCAAGATTACATTATTGATTAATTTTTTTATTAAGTGGAAGGACTAGAGGATTTTATTCTAGGAAGTACTGGCTGTTATCTGTGTCATGTGATCAAAGAACAGTGCCTCGATTGTCCAACTAAATATCATTCTGATTCCACTTATGCAGGCTGTCACTTTTTGCCACTATTTTCTCTCACTGGCTGCAAAGAAGTCCACTTCCAAGCACCACTAAATTTATCATGTGTTAGAAACAGAAAATCAGAGATTTTCTCTATCTCTTTTTAGACTTGAACTGTTTATTTCTCTTTATTTCTGTGTTAATATGTTAAATAAATCTAGTGCAGACCATATTATTTGTCCACTATGAGAATGAGAAAACTTCCCACAATGATACAGTAGTCTAGTAGTGTGCTGGTGCAAGTCACTCGTAGATGAGACTACAAAAAGGATAACGTCTTGTGGCTGAGGCGTGAGGCCAGGTTGGCTGATCAATGCAACAACTCTTTGTAAGTGAATTCTAGCTCAATATCCCCTCCTCCTCTCTTTTAACATTCATTCACTTCTTCAGGCAATTTCTACTGAATTCCCCCTGCTGATTTTCAATGACAGAGCCAAGATGAAAGTAGTGATGTGAAAAGAAGGGACTTCATTGCTATTAGAAGAACCACAAAAGCTGAAAGAAAACAAAGTGATTATAAGCTGAAACATAAAGATTGGAGATGTATTGCATATCTCTGCTTAGATGAGTCATACTCCGCACAGCAGCACTGTTAACCGACAAACTCTGGTGTAGTATGAGTAATCTATCCTGAATGGGATTTTTGATTTTCTTTTTTTTTTTACCCAGAACTTCAATTCAGATCGCCATTAACTGATTGTACCTTTTGGATAGGCCTGTAATTAATAAAACTCCCATATTATCATGTGTAAGCAAACAGACACTTTTTAACTAATCTAGCCATCATTCTGCAACATTCACATTCATTTGAAATCTCTGTTTAATGCTGTTTGGTCAATGAAAGTCCTAGATCAGCTCTCCTTGTTTCTCAGTTTTGGTCTCCACCCACTTCTGGATAAACCATCAGGCTTTTTTTTTCCGGTAAATGCTCTGGTTCCCTAGCAAGATGGTGAAAGTCAGTACTAAACAGGAAATTGCAGTACAGTAAATTAGAGTTGCAGTGAATTATTTTTTCAAATTTGGTAATTTTATACCATAAATGATGCAGAGGTGTGGAGCTCCCTGTCAGCAGGAGGAACACCAGGCCTTACATAAAAGATCAAGACACCAGGTGACATTAGTTGCTCCCTCCTCTTCCCTCAGTCTGTCTGCAGTATGCATCATACTGTATGTGTGTCTTATGCTAAATAGACATAAAAAAAAACCTCAATATTTGTTGACCTGTGAATGAGGAGAGTTAGTGGTGTAGTGACCGTGACAGAGAGCGGAGCGGAGAGTCACACCGCAGGCAAGAAGAGGTGTGGCATTAGCCGCAAACAAACTAAACCCAGCATCTTCCTGCATGTGTGTGTCGAGGTATGAACATAGTTATAAGTTCTTGAGAACATAACCACTGTGTTAAAAGGAAAATTTATTTTTTTACTTGTTTTCTTTACCAGTGCTCTCTCTAGTTACTTTAAATCTATGGCAATAGACCAAGACTGCTCTCTATCTCTCTCTCTCCTTCTCTTGTTTGTGGCAGCTATGGGTTAAAAGTAGGACTGTGGATCTGTTTTTTTATAAACATTGATAGTATGAAAAACAAAAATAGTAGTGTATTGTTCAAAAGCTGGTAGTATATAAAAATATTAAAATATTGAACATTTTGACAACACATGAAAACACAGTGAAAACACATTTTCAGCCACAATATTGAAATAAGTGCAAAAACATGAAAACATCAATATGTGATGAAAACTAAAAAGTGTTGTCTGTGGTTTATGATAAACCCCTTACATATTTAAGTTTATCTGTTCACCATTTCTTGAATTTGAAATGCGCATACATATGCAAAGGTATCATTAATCTTAAATTTACCTGAAAAATGCACTAATGCAGTGGCATCTTCCATAACAAATGTGCATGAGCATAAACAATGTTCATCATTTTTCTCTTTCTTAATGGATTTTTGTTCGTTTATTTATTTAATTGACTGCCCACATCAGGGGCTCTGTGTTCACTCAGTTTGTCACGCTCATCCAACCAAAGTCACTTTATCAAATAATGAGCTGGACTGTTACATTTGTCAGGCAGAGGGCCACAATTTGAATGTGGAGTGATTAGCTGAGGGTGGCAATTTTGTAGGCAGCACACTGGCCGCTAAATGATAATTTACCCTGACCAACTGGAAATCCCTTAATTCAAAATAAATATAACTGCAAATGTGTGAAAGTGCCTTGATGGTTCCAATACACATGAAGGAAGATGCTTGTACCTGCATGAGGGAATCAGGCAAGTTTTAGCGAAATGTGTCATTAGGGAGGCTTGATTTGCTAAATCAGGCTGTTTTATCATGTATTAAAACTCTGCATGCTGATGTTTTTACATGTCATAGCATCTTCATCCACTTTAGGGAAATCACAGCATGAGGTCTCTGTGAAAGCTTTCTATGTTAAACCTCTGTAGAAAATAAAGTCTGGCTCTGTCTTTGATCCAGAAGGACCTTGCGCTCTGTCTCCCCACGGTCTTGCGCGGTCAAGGAGGCAGAGAAGTGGCTCGGAGGGACAGGCTGCATTAAGAGAAACACAAGAAGGAGGAAGCCCCCGTTCTCTCACTCCATCACACGTCTCATCTCTTTAGTCGTCTGGCCAGGGCCTAAAGTGACTTTGCTTTGATGTGACCAGGACAAACCGGCTGTGACGCCATGACGGCTCTGCTAAGTGTGTGAACGTGTTTGTGTGTGTCGCTAGTTCTCGCGTGTGTTTATGTATTTAGGGGCAGGGGGCTGAAGAAATGTGAGGGGGAAGAGGAGGGGGGGACTTATGGAGGACATTCACTTTTGATTTGGCCTCAGAAGGGTGACAGGGACTCGGAGCTCTGGTGGCATGCTTTACTGAAACGATCCTCTCTGACCACATAGAAGCGCTCGCAGACTGTCAGCCTGCCTCCTGACGACTTTTTTCATGCTTTTATTTTTTTTTTCTGTGAATTTTCATCGAGGGATGAAAAGCTCTTTTCTGTCGTTGACATCCTGAAAGCAAGCTTTAGTTTCTGTAGCCTTGGTGAGGCTGCTAATGCTTTGGATGACACACAAAAGTCTCTGCCTCTCTTTACTTGATTGTCTGACAAGTTCATTTCATCGTACTTTCCCATCTTGTGTTAAGTGTATATTTGGAGAAAAAAAAGTGCGCTATAAATCAAGGCTGTACTCGCACAGTAGAGAGAGCGAGGATTTGGTCCTGTTGATGGTCTCGAGATGGAGTAGCTCTCTGAGGAAATGAAAAGCCGGGATGAACACTGAAGAGGTGTTTGTGGGTGCTTATGTGCTGCTGTGGGGGTACATCTGGATCGGTTGCTCTAAAAAAAATAAAAGGGGTCTTTGACTGGAGGGATTTGGACATGCTGAAATTAAACAAGCCAATTAGGCGAGCAGAGAGTGTAGAGGTCAAAGCGCTCTCCATTAAAGTTCCTCTTCTCAGCCGAACTACTAACGCAGTCTGTCTCTGAGTCTATTGAAGCAATAAATCTGATTAGACCTCTCCCTCTTTTTCTCCCAGTCCGTCGCTGTTGTTTTACCCTCCACTGATCATTGTTTTTGTTAAATTTGAGGCACCATTTAACACGACTTTAGGGTAAAATCCTGGCTGCACATGCACATGCACACCACACACAAAAACACAAAACTTACACTCACCCACTCACCCAAAAACTTTAATACTCCCTTTGACACATGGTGTTCTGTGTCAGAGTGCAGCACCACACTGACATTATCATTAGCTCTTTGGACACGCTTTACCACACAGAAAGGAAAAGTTGCTATGATGAACTTTAGCCCATGACCTTATCTGCACACTCCTGGCTGCTTGGGTTTTTAAAAACCACCAAAATTCTAAAGTTTGTATTTTCCTGAAGCAAAGCACTAGCACAAAAACATCTTACTTACTTCAAGTGCGACCTAGCCTTGGAGATAATTTGAGTTTTATTTCTCCAAATTTCGAGGCATTCCTCCAAAAGATGTTGCCTCCACCCAAATTCAATACAGGTGAATTGACTTCTTTTGATCTGCTTTTTTTTCTGCCAAAAACAGGCCCTAAACTTTTTCCTAGTGAAAGTTGTTTCATATATTGAAGTAAGTTTTTAATCACCTCGGGCATTATAAATTAAAGCTGCTGTTGGTAGTCACAGAGTGAACATCTGTTCAGAGAGAGGGACTTCGAATGTCAACACCATCCCTCACAACCAGATTTCCTCTTAGCCCCCCAACACAGATCGGCGTGTGCAGTCATGATAGTGCCGGACTCATAACTAATCGGAGGACGTAGTAGGGGCCGCCCCTTAACCAATCAGGACAGAGGATTGGAGATTAGCTATGATTGGTGCGTCATAAAGGCAACAAGGGGAATAATAAAATTGCTTGATTAAAAGGAATGGGAAAACGCAGACATTTCGCAATAGTCTCAAATTACTCCACTTACCAATGAGTACCGATGGGCATTATGACCTTTTCTCCAAACCAAGCAGAAAAAAAGCAAATGTTTTTACACCACTCCTACCAACAGCAGCTTAAAATCCCACTAATTTCTACTATATTGAGGAGAACTCATAGATCTGTGAGGCAGAAAATGTCAAAGTTGGACGAACGATCAGGATGGTGATAACACCAGACCAAGTGAATTTGGTGTGACTGAAAAGACGGTATGCACATGACGTCTCAATAGGTGCAGTCTCTGCGGTCGGTAGCAGCGCCAGTGTTCTGCTAAAACACAAAAAAGATCTCTAAATGGAGAATTTCGGGTGAAATATGAAGCAAGAGGAAAGGGAAAAGTCCAACTAGCTGTCTTTTTAACCTGGCAAGATCAACGTTGCTAACACATGTAGTAAAGCTAACCTGCTCAGGACCAGGTTATGTTCAAATTTTCTGCCTTAAATTGGCTGAAAAGTGCTGTGCTACCACTAATCATGACATTACAATGTTCTCTGTGGACACTTTGGATCCCCAGTTAAAACTGAGGATCTAAACTCCTCTTTTTACCTGATTGCCCAGCAGCAGATTATTCACACAGTAAGAATGATCACATTGTCTAAGGACACTGAATTATGTTTCAGACTTGGTCCTAATATCCTGCAGAGTCTGTTTGAGGCTACTTTTGAAGTGAAGATAAAAAATAATGAGTGTGTCGTTATAAATAGCAGATAACACCATATCAGTAAAGTAACGTGACTTCCATTTGACCAAATATTACAGTTATGTTGGTGTGTGTGTTCCTGCCTGTACTGCTGAAATTATATGTGTGTCATTGTTAAAGTTTAAGAACTGCACTGTGTGTAGTTGTGGGATTAGAAATACATGGTGGGCAGCTGGAGTTTTATCAGATGGTAAAGTCAACACATTCATTTTCAAAATGATAATTTACTGCAGGCTTTGTTTTTTACTTCCCTGGTTTATAACTCAGGTCCATATTAAAATGAGGAAACCAAATGTCTGGCCACATGTCATTGTCCACAGATCACTATGTCGTTTGTAAACTGTAGAAATCTCTTTCCAGTCCAGCTGTCCTTAATTCAAGCACACATTTGTTTGTTTTAAAGGTGTTTTCATGGTGTTTCCTACTGTCACTCTGTCAGACTGAGTGGCAGTAGAAAAGTGAATCTGATCTTATTTATCTTTCATTGATTGGTTACTTTTAGTTTAATTGATATTGGCAGTGCTTAACACAGCTGTTGGGCTACATTTAGCTACGTTGCTGATTTAAATCTGAGGTTTCAGGGCAGGAAGAAAGATTTCACATACCAACAACATTTCACAGAGCTACATTACCCTGTTTCTCAGAGTGGCTGTGGCTGTTGTCGTCAAGTGTTGTCATTCTTATTCATCAATTATTTAGACATTAGAAAAGTGACAGAGATGGAGATTCGAGATTCCTAACCATGCAACTCTCGAGTAATGGTGGTTTTATCCCAGCTGTTGATTTGATATTTCTGTCTATCTGTCACTGCTTCCTGTGAGCAACTGATAGTCACATGTTTCTAACGCTGTGTGCTGTGGAGTGACCCTGTGGTTCATCGTCCACATTGATGAGAAACGATCAGGAATCGTCAAGTATTGAGGTATTTCACAGAGAATAAATGCCTTTCTCTGTGGTGTGTATGTGCCTCTGCAAGGAAGTCTACCTTGTGGACCGCACTATACAACTCAATGTTTCAGTGGCCCTGAGAGAAGAACAGGAGAGAGGAGGAGGGGAGCTGCTGTTTCTACAAAGCCGCTCATTTTGTCTCCTAAGGTGAGAGGTGAAGACTCTCAATACCTCCATCAGGGCAGGGCAGAAAGGAAAGTATATCTCAAGGTTAGAACACCGATATATTTTTTCTAAGAAGTCTGTGTGCCAGAGGATAAAAACACTTGCGTCAAAAGTTGCCTTTTGAGCCTCTGAGGCACAGTTTTTCTCCATTCACATCGAAGTTTCTTCCTCCTCACCATTCATTCTTTGTATGACTTAAAGAAACACAAGTCAAGGTGAAAGATTGTGAGCCAGCCGTGCATTGATCAAACCCAGAAAGAGACACTGTCACCATCGCTCCATCCGTCCTTCCGCTGCCGTTCATAGGAGGTGTGTTTGTCCGAGCAGACGTGGGAGAGACACTGTGGATTTATCTGATCTTACATGCCATCAGGTTGAGCAGAGTTCTGCTAAACATGACCTGAAGTGTGCCAGCCCCCAAGCAAACGCTGCTGTCACCTCGGCCAACCCGAGCTGTCATCTCTCAGGATGGCCCACGAGAGCTGACAGCTGTGGCGTTCCCAAAACAAATCACTGCTGCGTTTGGTGACACTCTGCGTCCCGGCGATTTAGCCCTCACCAAGACGAGAGCGGGAGCGGCGGCTGCTAATACTTCGGCTAATGCACTGCCTGGCTGTGTGTGTGTGTGTGTGTGTGTGTGTGTGTGTGTGTGTGTGTGTGTGTGTGTGTGTGTGTGTGTTATTTGCTGTCTTCCTCCTGCGTGTGTGCGTTTATAAGAGCTTATGTAGTTTGTGTTTTTCCGACCGCATTGAATGGCTCAACATAGCAATGCACACATTTCCCTTTGTCTCCTGCTTTCCTCTCTCTTCGTCGTCCTCACCTGAATCCCTTCCTCTGTGCAAGCTAAAGATGCCTCTTGTATGTCATCCAACCCCCTGCATACAACAGAAACAACAGATTTAATAAGGTTTGAATACAACGGGGCAGAAATCACCAACATCTTGTATCAATATTTGAAACCCCAAAAGCAAGAAGTTGAGTCATGGGTTAATATATTCCAAAAATTTAAATCTTGAACTTTTTCAAGGCTTTCATTTTGTAAGAGACATAATAAATTATGTCTGTATCCCTGTCACGCAGCTGTGAATCCTGTCAATTAATACTGAAAAGCTGAAACTTCATTCACTGACAGCTGAGCAGCTCCACAAATTGTCATTAAGGGTCTGTCTCTCTCTGTAGTTTTTTCAGAAATACTTTGTGCTCACAACCTAGACCGAGCTGTGCAAGATCAGAAACACTGAGGTGAAGGTTCAAGAGTGAATTTTCGTCTTAACTAGACAGTTGATTGAATTTTTTGCGGTCGCAGGGGAGATGTGGAAAAAAAATAACAAGGAACTGAGGCTGTGTTTATTGATAAATTTAATGGTAAAGTGGTCTGTACTAAATGAGGTGGTTTTTTTTCTCCCCGCTCGACTGTTTTGTGACAGTGTTACGCTTTTTAACTGACATTTTTAATGAGCTTAAAACACACACTCTATCTCTCTCCACAAATACACACACACATGCACACACACAAATGAACCTGTCAGACACGGTTTGAACAGAGATTTTTGACTATTTGTAACTGGGCTGTTTTTAGACATCAAACTACAGCAGTTGAGATGTGGTTTCTATTGATGTCATTGTTTTTATGTCACAGTCATTTCTCACATATCCTTACCCTGGCTCGTCTGTAAAGGAGTGGTTCGGGTAAATTTGCTTATTTTTCCCCCTTTACATAAAAGGGAAAACATCATTCTGTGGACAGGGTATGAATTTAACTAAAGCGATCAACCTTATATATTTGTGCTTACAGGAGAGATACCTGAACGTGTTACTTTGAAACCTTGTTATCTTAAAATGAGGAACAATTAATTTGAAAGCTTATAATCTGCATGTCTCTGCTGCTGGACAGTCAAATTTCCATACTGCACCTTTAACGCTACAACTTTGACATTTTATTATGCTGCATCTAAAATGATATTCTGTCAATGTTTTCTCCCAGCAGACGTTTGGAGGAGAGGCTTTTGCTCAGCTACACAGATGAACAACAGGAAGGAGGACATGGAGATCTCCTCTCACTACCGTCAGCTCCTCCGAGAGCTCAATGAACAGAGGCAGCATGGCATCCTCTGTGACGCCTGTGTCATTGTGGATGGAAAGATCTTCAAAGCCCATAAGAATGTCCTCCTGGGCTCCTCGCGCTACTTCAAGACTCTCTACTGCCAGGTAAGAGACCGCTTCACTTAGGGATAGGGGGTCTGTTAAGTGCTTGTTTTCTCTCTGGTTGTTGTAGTTTTGTCCTGCAGCTTTCCTGCCAAAGCTCTGTCGAAAGTCGTGTTGTGAACAAATAAGGAAGACTTTTGAACACTTTCTCTCACTGTCCAGGTTAAAAAAGGGTCAGAGCCTCACCACCAGACTACAGTCACTCACCTGGACATAGTCACAGCAACAGGCTTCAAAGCAATCCTGGACTTCATGTACTCAGCGCACCTCGCCCTCACCAGTAAGAACGTGATCGAGGTGATGTCCGCCGCCAGCTACTTGCAGATGACCGACATTGTCCAGGCGTGCCACAGCTTCATTAAGGCCGCGCTGGACATCAGCATCCGCTCCGAGATGGCTGACGAACTGGCCGACTTTGAGATGGGAGCTGTCGCCGCAGCTGGTATAGGTGGAGGTGGCGGAGGCGGTGGAGGAGTTGGTCTAGCAGGAGCAGGGGGTGTGGTGGGAGCAGGTTTAGGTGGAGTTGGAGGAGGAGGAGGAGGGATAGTGGGAATGGCGTCCGAAGCCCTGGCCTCCATCATGTCTGGTCGGAGCACCTCTCCTTGGCTGGCTCGCCGCACCAGCCCCGCCAACTCTTCTGGGGACTCAGCCATCGCCAGCTGCCACGAGGGAGGCAGCACGTACGGCAAGGAGGACCAAGAGCCCCCCAAGAGCCACGAGAGCCAGGAGGAAGCCTGCCACGACTCCCAGCCCGCCTGGCCGCACGACTACAGGCCTGTCACCGTCAAAGAGGAACAGGTGTCCCCCGCCTCCTCCTCCCATCCCAGGGACACTCCCAGGGGGGCGGCACAGAGTCAGGGGGAGCAAGGTGCTGGAGGGGCTACAGGAGGAGGTGGAGATGGATCCTGGCAACCTCTGTCAGGATCGGGGCGGAGGAAGAATCGGAAGAACAAGGACACAGTCAGACATATTACCCAGCAGGCTGAGAGGAACTGGGACAGAGAGCGGGACAGGGAGAGAGAACGGGACAGTAGGCCTGGATCTCCTCTGCCCTCCATGTTGGCTGTGGCTGGATGGAACTACAATGGCCAGGAAATCCCAGGTAAGACACATACCAGCTTCTTACACGCTGTTATCTTCATTCTTTAGATGCAGAACTGACAGAGCAGCAGAATTGGGTCAGAGCTTGGCACTGGTGAAAGTAATCTGTGTGTTTCCAAGATCCAAATCCTGTTTTTATAGTGGATTTGTGGGTTTGATAATGAGTTTAGCAGCACAACAACAGGTGGATTTAACCTGGCAGTATGGACGAGGGCCAAAGAGAAGCAGACCTGCACTTCTATATGGGATAGGAGTCCGCAGTGCTGATTTGATGACTTTAAGGGTTTAGAGTTTCCTGGAGTTGCTGTTGTTTCATAAGGCTGGAACCTACTTCTCCCGTCATGTCATTAGCAAATGACTGCTGAGATAATAAGATTAGGTTAGATAATGAGGTGAAACTATAGTCTCAACACTTCAACACAGTGGAATCTCATTTATCTGTGCTCCTATCTTAAAAGCCACTTTAAAATCACTACAGTTTTAGCACACTTTTTGTGCGAGTATTCTCACAGTTTTATTCACTTTTGTTCCACTCAAACTCAAAATGGTATTCTTACAGGACATGTGCTCTTAACTTTTCAAATTCTGCGTGGATATTTCAGTGCGTGTCAGACATCCGCACAGTTCCCTGCGAGAAAATGACCTAGTTTCCACCTCCGGGGTTGAGATTAGCAAGCTTCTACACTAACGTGTGAGGCCTAAGATGATTATCTCAAATCTTGGGGGTGTGAGGTGAAGCCTAGGTAAATGCAGATGGATAATACAATCCTCATCTTACTGCAGTTTATGTAACACACACTCCTACATAAACAAGAAAGCATAGACTCACTCAAGGCACATGTATTTATTTCAAGAAAGTGTCTCTTGATCCTCCGCCTTGTGGAATAGTTTAGTGAATTCCTTTACACTAAAAACGAATCTAGAAAACACTTAGCACTTTGTGTGTGTAGGTGTCTGTCTGTGTGTGTGTAAGTGTGTGTGCGTATGTTTGCACCAGCGGGCCCAAGGCGTCGATAGGTAGATCATTAAAAGTAAGAGAAGCTAATCCTGGGCGCATTAAGGGAGTTGGCTGTGAAATGGGCACACGCGTCGCACAGCGAAAGAAAACAGGATAATTGAATTGACCTGGGTCACTGCACGGATTACCAGCGCGTCCTCGCCATCTCAGGCTCCTCCCCCTCTCTCTGGGGTTTAGGGAAGGACCTTCTGGAAAGGGCAAGAGGAGGGAAAAGGAAGAGAGAGAGAGACAGAGCGGGGTAACGAGGAAGAGAGAGAAGCACAGAAAGAAAAGACAGGCAGAGGAGACATAGCATCCGTACGGGTTTATGAGGGTTTGTCTGCTTAGCCTCAAGTGTCCTCACTCCCAGATTTTCTAACCTGTAGTCTGGCCTTTTTAAGCTGCCCAAGTACATCTTGTCTGGAGCTTCAGAGTTGAATGGCTCCATTAAGCCCACTGGTCAGTTTCTGGGTTGTGTACTTTGGTAGAAGGTAGAGTTTAAGTCTGGCTGTGGTGAAGCAGCCATTACCAAGAGTATAGTTTTCTCACCTAAAGTTTAGAGGAAGTGTAGTGTTCCTGATGGTGTAGACTCACCTGGCGTTAGCCAAATAATCAACCATTCATCCAGCTTTTAAATGGGTTTCGAAACTAGGAAACAAGAGCCATTGTAATGGGAGGTTATCACCTCCTCCTTCAGATCAGACCTGACTTTGCCATTTAGCAGTAAAATATCATGTTTCCAGTGGGCTTACATGAAGATAAACAGTGGTAGTGTATGACAGTGAGGATTGGTTTCACTTCATTGTGTGTTGAGTCAGTACTCAGGAGGTGGTTTTTGTGTGCTTAACGAAGTTTTTAGGGGTTTTGCTGAACAGGTTTTGTAAGGTCATTATTAGAGCCTGTAATGTGGGGCGATGTGACATTTCAGTTGTGGGTGAGTCTTCTACTTCTGTCGTTCTGGTGCCCTCAAAATGAAAATCCTTTCAAGTAGGTGACTTTTGTCGGTGATAACTTTTGCCAAGTCAGAGTCAAAAATACTCAGGATCTGGATGGGCTTTTGAGAGTTTGTCGACTTAAGCCCTAAGTCTCCTTAAGTCCAGATTTTGTCACCTGCAGCAGAAGATCCGAATCAGATGTACAAGCATACGGGGAGAATTAGAAAGTGATGTACGATTCTATTTAAGGTTTTTAATGACTTTGGGCTACTTTCAGACGTCAACAAGAAAGACAGAAAAAAGCACCATGACAGGTCAAGATGAACTCTAGACACAACAGTTAAGTCTTAAAATGATTAACTTGCTTATTAATTAAACCAAATAAGATGAATACATATAAAAGATAACAATATCCATCTTTTTTTTGTCCATTATTTGTATTGAATTTTTCCAATCAATGCAATCAATTGTCAAGAAGTATTAACAAGTGGAGAAATAACAGCATCATCTTTTATTTTAAAAACAAATACCAAATTATTATTTTTATTAACTAGACAGTTATCAATGTCCTCGATCAATGCCTCAAACTTTTATCAATAGCATCATCAACTGATCTTATAGTGATGGACCATTTCTCATCAGACGTTGACTCTGTTAACAGGACTATGGCTGTGTGAACTGTGACAGCAACACAGCTGCCAATAATACAACATGACCATTGATTACATCTGTGGGTTTCCTGCTGAGACATGTCTAGAGCTGTTCTGCAAAAGTCTCCCACGACTTATGTGACTTATTCCCATCATAGTGTAAGTTTGACACTTCATTTTCAGGTTACTTTGGGGGGTTTTATACCTCTATTATGAAGACAGGACAGAAGTTAGAGTTAAAAACAGGGATTAGGGAGTAGGGGATGAAGGTGAGTCGAACCTGAGGCAGCCACTTTGAACACTGTAGTCTTTGTATGAGCCGTTCAATTTAACCAACTGTGCAATATTTTATTTGATCTGACCTGAACATATGTGCCTGTGGTAATCATACTGTTAAAGTAAAGTAAAACTGATTGAACTGTTTACTGTATTAGATTATTAATAAACACATTGACTCAGGACCCCTGTATCACATTACAAAATGCATCCACAGATGTTTGCTAAGACGTAGCCCAAGTCACTAACCAAGTACTGTATTCTCTCGTGCGAAGCCCTGACCTGATAAATGTGGCTGAGATAATGATCAAACTTAAATCTGAAGGTGCTTTTTTTATTTTGCTCATAAATTCAACATAAGTATAAATCACTAGATGAGGAGTTTTGAAGAGCATTATTTTGGACATTTTTTGTTTATGGGTTAGTTTTGCTCTGAAGTTCAGGGTCAATTATCATATTTAAGAGCAGGATTATAATAAACCATGAGTCTTTTTTGAGTTTTCCAAAAGGGGAAAGAGCAGACGTGATGCTGTGTGTGAGTGTGTGAGTGTGTGAGTGTGTGTGTTTGTGTGGCGGGACAGTGTACATAAAGTCCAGTAGTTGGTTTCCACATAGGGATATGGAATAAAGTAGAAAGGGCACCTTCAGTCTGAGATTAGCTTAATTGCTTCATTCTTTATTGATGAGAAGTGCTTTAACACACACTCACACTCACACACACACACACACACACACACACACACACACACACACACACACACACACACTCATTCATATGTGATTGGTGTCCATGCTTTACTATTATAAATGCTTCTATTACACTCGACGCAGGGGCTGTTTGACTGAGGATTTGGCTGGATTACTGTGTAATATAAGGATAATATATGGCTGTGTAGAGGCTCAGTGTATTAGCGCTCAGCCGTTTGAAAGTTGTTTTTTTTTTTATGAAAATGCCGTGTGCCTGTGTTGACATAAACAGCTGCAGGAATTAGGATTTGTTTTCTTTAGATCCCCTTCTCCTGCAAACATCTGCTGTGTTCACTTGATGACATTATTGAGGCCACTAAGCGCTCAACTTCCTTCCCCCTCTCTCTCTCTCACTCGCTGCTAACGCTTGATCTCGCTCATTCTTCCGCTCACCTTGTCTGCTGACACAAACATTTGAAATCATATACATGAATTGGAAAGAAGAAAAATAACCAGCAACGCCTGCTTTCCAGTGATCTGATCATGTGCATGGAGTTTGCTGCACAATACTATATTAGAGATGACATTTTTTGGAGGAGGGGAGTTTTAAATAGTCTCCGCTTCTCCTGTCTGCTTATGCCTTTAAATAATTACCTGAAATTATTTTTAGTTTGGCCCCCGCTGCTTCTTGTAGACCCGGATTAAAAAGAGACTGCAAATCAGAGACGGAGTGTTTTTGAAAATCAAGCGTCAGGCTTGTTTTAATATTTCGGTATATTCTTCTTTGATGCCTCATACCAGCCTCTGCTCTTGTAATTCATTAACTGATCAACTGAAAATGAGTTGACAAAAATGTTGATACCTAATTGATCATTCATCAACCAAATATGTGAGACATGTGCTGTTTCCAGCTTCTCTAATGTGAGGACTGGCTGCTCTTTCTCTGTTTCTTTTGACTTTAAATAGAATATTCTTTTTTTTTATGCTGTGAAACACAGGCTCAGAAAAAGACGAGCAACTTTTAGTGTTTTTAAAATATTTTTTGACTAAATAATGAATAGATAGTTAAAATATGACAGAATAGTTCAAGTAAAAAATGTAAGTTGCTTCCCTCATTCAATTATGTCTGCTCATGATGTGTACATGGTCATACAATTGAGACAAGAGTTTATTGGACCATGGAAGGGAATATTTTGTTACTATGAATCAATCAATCAATAATACAATCGTATCCAATGAAAACAATGGATAAAAGCTGTTTTCATTTACTTATTAACAGGCTTACATATTCAGACACAATAGGTGCGATCGGTCATAACATACAGAGAAGAAGAACAAGCGCACCTACATCAAGCTTTCAAGAGAGTGGAAATGGCATCACATGGGGGGTGAATGTCATTGTCATCGCAGCGAAGATGTATTGAAGAAATACAAAGAGGTAGAAGCTGCAGCTAGCATTAGCATGAAAAAAAGGCAGTTTTGATGCTGATTTAATCCTTCTGTTATGCTGCGGGTCAAATTGACCCTTTTAAGTCGCTGCTACTTTGCAGATGTAGCTCTAGTATTTATTAAGAGTCTGATCAACAGCATCATTGATACAAGTGTTATTTCGGACATGTGGACATCTAATATTAGATCATATGCGTAGTTGGACAGCCCAGTATTGCATGCAGGAGTGCTCCAGTTCATTGTAAAAAAAAATGTGACGATTGAAGAATCAACACTCTTTTTTTTTTTGCGTGTGTGTGTAAACAAGAATGGCTTTAGCTTGAATAAAACTATCTGTAATCTTGGGGGTTATTATCAGTTGTCAATATTGGATCAAATAAATCAATATTTTACATACCTATCTTTCTAAATGAGTTCCCTCAGACTCCAGACTTTATAGACACTTTTGTGCACACATTGATATGATCAGAAATAACCACATGAAATACACAGAGTCATATTTGAGTCTTTGAATGTGTCATTTGCCTGCCTTACCCTCTGCCTTTAAAGAAGTATGCAGTAGTTTCATTACACTCAACACTATCATGATTGTAGTGTACGTGTCACTAAATTCATGATGCAGGTGTGTATTTTTTGGAGGCAGAGCCCGTTCACTCTATGGTACATTAAGTCTAACAGAAAAGAAGTGAGAGCTGCTGAAAACACAACTGAACGATTGATTTCTCTCCTACTTCCTGTATACTTGGGGCAAACACCAACTTGATCTTCATCCCACATTATAACAGCTCTGGAAATACTTTTTGTTTGTTTTTTTTTCCCTGGTATTAAAATCTCTCTCACACACACACACACACACGCACACACACACACACACACATACACACACACACACACGCACACACACACACACACACACACACACACACACACACACACACACACACACACACACACACACACACACACACACACACACACACACACACAGTGACCTTTAGTGGCAGCTTGGGGGATTTTGGCAATCCGGTACATGGCCGGTGTGATGTTCTCTCTCCCTCTCTCTCTCTCTTTCTCTCTCTCTCTCACACACACACACGCACACACACAGCTTAGAGCATGTGATTATGTAGACGTGAACAGTTCAATCACACGTGGGCTGTTCTTTCCATTTCCCTCTAGCTGTTGCACATTGATTACATCGAGATCTTTTTTGAAAATCCAACATCTTTATCTGAGTCTCTTCCTCTCCTAGCTGCGGCCCCAGAGTTCCCCCTCCTCGACTGCAAACACACACATGGTTACAAACACACACATAAGCCCACGTCTAAAAGTAAAGTCATCTTTCTGTAGAACCCTTTTCTGTTTTAGCAGCAAGTGTTCAAGTGCTGCATGTCTGGTCTTGTTTGAGCGCAGACCTTCATCCTCTGCAGCTCCGTCCCCCTCCTCCTGGACTCACCTGTGTCCTCCTGAAACTGCCCTCTAGTTTGCTCTTCTGCACAAACTTTTTCTCTATTTTTTTCCCACTCCCTCCCTACGCTCCTCTCCCTAAGTCTCGGCAGTCTAAAGGTGAACACTTGAAATAATGAATCGGATCCCCCTTTCGCCCCCTTCCTCTCTGTATTCCAGTTAAGACTCTCCCCATAGTATTTGCACTTCATTAAACTTGAAATAGGTTTAATATTTAAAACACCTTAACACATTTCAACCCCCCTCACCCCTCGCACATTTCTCTCTGCGTTTTCTCTACCTTTTTTCACCTCAGTTTAATAATCTACTCTCATATTTCCTCCCTAATTCACTCCTCCTTCATTAAAAACCAAAATAGATTTAATATATTTCAGACTGTTTGAACTTAATTTTTAACCCCTTACATCAAGGCTTGCTGCTTGACACGCACAGGTTGGATAACTCCATCATTTTAGGCCTCTCCTCCTGTATTCTCTCCCGTCTCTCTCCCTTTTTTTTTGTAACTTCTGGTTCATCTTTCTCACTTTTTCCATTGCCAGTCTATTATCTCTTCTGTCTCTCGCTGTCTTTGTGCTCCAGTCCTCTCTGTGCGTCTCCCCCACCCCCTATTTGCTCTCCCTCTTTGTCCTCTTTGACTGCACGGATGATTTCAGCCCTTTCCTCCCACCCTATTGACTTTTGTAGCCTGCTAACCCCACCTCCCTCAGTTTTCCCCTGCTCCCTTCATCCTCTCCTTCCCTTTTTTTGTGTGCCCACATTCATTCCACCCTCAGTTGTGTATATTACAGGGTTGAAGACTTTTCTTTTCTGCTCTTTTGTGAATTTCATTCACCCTTTTCCCCTTTCTGTCAGTCCCAGCTAAATTAAAGAAAAAAAGTTCCATTATCACATCATAACCAATCAATTCTCACCGCCCACCAGCCGTCTTTGTCATATGACCTCACATCCTGGTGGACATTGTGGGCAGTCCACCAGCTAAAAGCCCCTTCTTCTCCTACTCCACCATCACCACCACCATGCCATCACACCACACCACACACACACATTCACACAATTTTTCACACTCTTGCTGTCTGTCTTTTTCTCTCGCAGCACTCTCCATCTCTCTCTCTCAGTTCTCAATACTGACACCTGCTCTATTTATAATTCTCTGGCTTTAAAAGAGCCATTTTGGACAGGAAGCTGCCCCCTCCCATCTCCTGACCGTGGCTCTTTTCCAAAACGTCAACACCCCCCACTTCTCCACCTCCTGCCCCTGGAACAGGCCGGAGAAGAATCGCTGGGTGGAGAAGTGAAGAAGGATTGTATGTGTGTGCGTGCATATGTGGAGGGGAGTTAAAGATTAGCCATCCCACCCTGAGTGCACCTGGGTTGGGCCCATGTGTGTGCTTTTTTCAGCCATGACCACACACATACTGTGCACACACAAGCCTAAACACAAGTAGACACACAAATGCCTTTGTAACACCCGCAAAGCTCCTATAAAATATCCGTACAATCCATTTATTTCACTTTAAAGTATCTGTGGTTAAACTCACACATCTCTTAGCCAAGTTTGCTCAGGTTTAAGAATCAAACTACCCAGAATGCATCCTGACAGGATGTCCTGTTGGCACGGTGCAGAGGTGGGTGGGTCAGGAGGTTTCTGTGGTTGAACATTCACAGCAGTAGTACCCCCTCAGATATATCCCCACCCCCATACATCAACAAACACACATACACACACACTGAAATATCCGTCATCATAACCTAAAATGACTATACATAGATTTATCAGTGGATGTGGTTAACTTTGGAAGACGCACACACACGCACAGTCACAGACCTGAAGGCTCAGGCTGTAGCACAAACACAACGTCATCTGTACTTGAGCTTACGTATCTATTCTAATAGCCAACACTGTCTTTTAGAGAGCAGGACTCCTGAGGGTGTTCAGACCATTTTGCTTCATGTCGCTGCTCACTTTCCAAAATACACTTTTTCTTTCACAGCGCGGAAAGAGTGTTGTATAATTTCACACCCCCCTGTTGGTAAAGTCATGCTAATAATGATGAAAAAGTAGAAGTTCAGTCGATTTTGTCATGCCTATCATTATTCTTCTAAGTTTGATTAGAAGGTTTTGCATACTCTGAATGTTTGGATATTCCAAAGAGAAAGTATAATATCACCATGGAGCAAGTCATTTAAACATGATCAACAACTTGAATCTGAGAGATGCAGTCTGAAGTATTTTTTAGCTTTAGGTTGGGGGATGTCAAAAATAAGATGTTCTGAGGGGACTTCTATCTAGCTAGCTTGTCATAGGTTAAGAAAACACTCAAAATAAACATTCAAAGTTAAGCACAGTCTTTTCAACACAGCTTAACACGGGGTCACAGAGTCTGTAGGTAAATAATGTCAAATGGTTTGCAAAGTGTGGCTAACACTTGCAGAGCTAGCACCACCAGCCTTCGGTCCTCCATGCAGGTTAATAATCACATGTCTTCTAGTCACACAATAATGCACCTTCCAAGTCAAAAGCATTGAGAACCTCGGGTCTCACAAGGGGATTGTTCAGTTTTATCTTGACCTCTTGATGCAGGAACTATCACTGTTATGCTTTGAAACAGATGAAAACTTCATAAAAGTTAGATTTTTATTCAGATTCAGATTCAGACAACTTTATTGATCCCAAGAAGGGCAATTCATTTATAGCTTACCATACAACATTTAACATCTACAACACATCCATCATATATACATGCTACAAGTCACAAGTGAAGCACCGGGTCTGTACATGGGACCAGAGGGTCTGTGGAGGACAGTAATAAGTTAATGTAATAAATAAATAAATACCAGTAAGATACGACAAGGATTAAAAGACAATATAATCTCTTGTCATACCAGTGTTATTTAAAATGACTAAAAATACTGCCATCTGAGTTTAAAAGCCTGATAGCAGACGGGATAAAAGATTTTGAATACCAGTTAGTTCTCCTCATGGGTGCATAAAAACGGCGAGCTGAAGGCATCAGTACAAACTCGGTACGAAGGACATTTTAAGCTGTATTAACATGTGCATAAAGCTGAGCTGCATGTGTGAATGCAAGCAGAGGATTTTGTCACCCTAACTTTACCCAGCCTTTTTCCTGCCAGCCACCTGGTAAAATTTCAAGGGTGAGCTCATGTGTGAACACAGCAGGACATTTTTGGAAAAAAAAAATCAGTCTTCCAAATGGCATGATGTAAACGCCATCAGCCCCTGCTCAGAGTGACATGTAACAGGATGAATACAATCATCTGAAGGCTGAGGAGGAAGAATTATTTTCAAGATGGAAACAATGAGGATGTCTGCACAATCGTCTATTGCATGCATCATTGATATAAATGTAAAAACTGTCGTCATAGTGTTGGTCTCTGTTGCTTGTCGCCCATAATTTAGTAAACATCATGATGTGGCTTGTGGTCTGATTTAAATGTCGTGTCCTGACTCTCAGAGATTCATCCCCCAACCCTAAAAAATCCCCCTCAGTGAAAACTCCACATTGTGTGGGACATGTGTGAACAAGCAACTTTGGATATTTTCAGGGACAGAACCCCCTGAAAAGGTCAGAAAATTCTAGAAAATGTCTTGAAACCTTAATGAGTACATTTGTGAAAGAAGCATTATGCAATCTTTGGAGGTCAGATCACTGCTATTCAACTACAATGACACATTTTAACTCTGATAGCAACATCTGGGCATTTAAGAGTTCCTTTATACCATAATTTGAATGAAACAGTATGGGAATAAAGAGTTACTTAGTGGTTGAACTGGCTACAAACCATACACACATACATCCAACGTGAAGCATCCCCAGTAGTCATGGTGTTATGTACATGTAGCATATCAAAGCAGCTTAAGGAACACGTTTTTACGTGTGCAGTGAAGTCTTAAACCTTTCTGAAAGATGTTTTCAGCTGTGCCTCACAGATGAGCCACACCTTCTCTGTCTAGATGGGAGATTCTTGCTCAAGCTCCGTGAGATGAAGATGTGATAAGGGTTGCAAAGCGGTTGAAAAAGAAAGTTTCTGGTAAATTTCCCAAATTCTCCAGCTTAACTTCCCATGAGAATTTATGGAAATTTCTGGGAATTAACTGGGAATTCCCTCAAGCTTCTCAAGCCCAGCCTCTGTGTTTTTGCTAAACCCTGTCAGGCAATGGGCTCTTCCTCAACATCCAACTCCAACTCTTCCGCTTCAATATTCTTGTGCTCTGGGCTCAAAAGTGTGGTCCAGGATTCTAGAAATCAAGTGTGCATGTGCATGTAGGGGGCGTGGTCTCAATAGCCCTGCATTAAGCAGTGTGCAATGTGCATGTGATTGAGGAATAGCATATATATTCAACTGTACTTGCATGAAATCTGGTTGTTTTAGTGAGGATTATGGTAAAATATATTTTCCCCAACTATATTTAACTTCCCTATTAAGAGCCAACCTTCAAATTAATAATTTCCTAGTTTATTCCTGTTTGTTCCCATAAATTTCCATTAATTCACATGTAAAAAATTGAAATTGAAATAGAAAATTCCCGGAATTTTGCAGCCCTGGATGTGATGTGCTGTGAGCTGGGATGCTCCTCTCCTCTCTCCTCCAGTGATCTGATAGCTGGTAATGGGCCCTGTAGCCGTGAGCCCAGCAGCACTGCTCTCTATGGCTCATGTGTCACACTGTACCCAGCATTCAACGAGAGTTAGCCGAGCGAGAACCCGGAATATTGAGACTGGATGAGTTTGTGTGAGAAAGAGAGGCAGGTATACTTACTGGCAGACTGACTGACAGGAAAGAGCCGAAAACTGTAACTTTCATGAAGAGTTTAACCTTAGAAAAAAAAAACAGCTTTACAGTAAGCCTCTGGCTGGATTTCTTTCCCATCTTCAGTCAACCTGAAGTTCCTCTTTCCCGCTCTGTTTATTTTAGAAAGGTGGCTTTGTTCTATTTACTGTACCCACTCCTTCGGCGGCCTCTACCCCGTCAGACCAGTTAGAGAAGGGGAGAGACGATGAAGAGGAGGAGGAGGGGGGAAGGAGAGAGAGAAAGGGGAGGAGGGCGCATGATGTTTGGACAAACGGACAACCCGAACAGGATATAGAGGTCTACAGCCTGTGGGTGTGTCGGTTTGGCCGAGGCTCTGCTCACACACAAACACACACACTCACACACACGCACACACACACACACACACACACACACACACACACACACACACACACACACACACACACACACACACACACACATGTACACACAATCGTGGGAGTGTTCCCGCTGGAGGGCAAAGTCTCCCTTCCTCTTACACATTCATTCTCTCCTTCCATTCCCCCCCTTTCCGCTGTCACACCCCTCCACACCTCCTTCCTTTAGACCTCTCTTTCTCCTTCATCCCTCATTCCTTCTCTTGTGACACCCCCCACCTCGTCCTCCTCTTCCTCCTCCTTTAGAAAAAAAAAGAAAGTGTTAAAGACACAGAGGAGTTGGCCAACAGCAATGAGAAACTAAGAGGGAGAGGCCAAAATCACCACAGGGGACAATTATGGCTTGGGCTGTGTACATACAAGTGTGTGCGTGTGTATTTCTGTGTGGTTCGTTTTGGGTTTCATAGTTATAGAGGCGATGAAAACAGTCCTGGAAGCCTCTATCTGTCCTTCACAACTATCTGTCCCCTCCTTCATCCTCTGTCCCTCCTTCCCTCTGTCTTTTTAAACTGTCCTTTCCATCCCGTAAAATTCACACTGTCACTTCTGTTAAGACTCACACCGTACTCTGGAGCTACGGCTGCTGTACAGGACGTGTGTGTGTGTGTGTGTGTGTGTGTGTGTGTGTGTGTGTGTGTGTGTGTGTGTGTGTGTGTGTGTGTGTGTGTGTGTGTGTGTGTGTGTGTGTGTGTGTGTGTGTGTGTGTGCGTTGAGTTTCATATTGTGTCCAAGGGCTTCAAATAAAGGCAGCCTATGGGTAACTTCCTCCTCATCATTAAGATCTGTGAGCTTCAGTGTGTCGGCCTGTGAAACCAAAACTTCCAGGTTCTGTTGTTAGTGTGTATCGAGACAAAGTCCCAGAGAGAAAACACCTAAAACTGTAGCTCCCTTAACTTTGTGCTACTTTCAGCTCATTGTTTTGGTTTTCTGGCCTGCTGCCATTACTGTTTTGGTTTACTCTGTGTCTAATCAGCTTGTTACAGTAGAAAAAAAAATTACATACAGCTGCATGTTGCCTGCTTAGATCTAATTACAAACAGAGTTAGTGACTAGCCGGCGAACATAGTGGGCAGTTTAGCTTATGAAGCCAGTTCTATTTCTTTTTACTTGAAACACGACTTCAAATCAGTTCAAATGTTGTTTAATATAGCATTTTTTGGTATTGGATTTTAATAAAGATATGAGATTTGTAGACGATATTGTTATAACTTTTCTACCTGTCCCAAAGTAGCAAAAAAAAGGCAAAAGACAACGTAAGAATGATTACACTAGTTCAATATTATAAGCTTCATGGGGTGCTGGTGGCCTAGCAGTCTAAGCGCCCCACATACAGAGGCCACAGTCCCTGTCGCAGGGGTCGCCGGTTCGATTTCCGGCCAGTCGACCATTTTCTGCATGTCTTCCCCTCTCTCTACTCCCCACATTTTCTGTCTCTCTTCAGCTGTCCTATAAGATAAAGGCAAAAAGGCCAAAAATATAACTTAAAAATATATCTATATTATAAGCTTCAATATGATCCCAAAAGTATAGAGTAGCAAACATAAGGGCAAGAAGGAAAGAGAGAAAAAGTTATGATGGCATACGATATGTTAACTGAAACAGAGAATCACGGGAGCTGTAGTTTTTAAATGCTAATCTGTTTTTTTTTAAATCAACATCTATTTAAACTCTCTTTGCAGCAGCTGTCTTTTTAGCCCTTTATACACTGAGTGTCCACAGCAGCATTGGAACAAAGTTCTACCATCACTACGCCCTAATCTGACATAGTGTTACAGCACTTTAGGAGCAAAAGGGCACAACAATAGCTTCACATACACACATTCACTTTAAAGCAGCCTCCCTATCTTGGCCACTCCAGCATTTACAGTGAAGCCATTCTGTCTGTGTTACCCCACTGTTACTAGTGATGCCAGCTCAGAAGCAGATTCTTCCCATGTTTTGTTCACATTGACTGGGAGGTTTAAAAGTCCCGTCTTTAACTGACAATGTGAAAGATTTGACGCAAATTTATACAAAAAGAGGCCACACTTGCTTTTTCTCCCTTTTTCCCGACCCCATTACCCCAGATCACCTGCATGCCTGTCTGTACTCCTCATTGTTTACACCTCACTCTCTCTCTTTGTAACTCTTTCCTCTCTCTGTACCCTCATACACCAGCAGCAGCAGCAGACATAGAAGAACTCCATCTGATCTATTTGATGTCCTCCATACTGTCTTTTCTGCCCCTATCACTCCCCCTCCTAAGTCAGTATCTCTGAATTTAGCATGAGCTGGTTGTAGATGGGACCTCCTATAACAGGGATGACTTTTATCCATTTGTTTGTAGTTTTTTTTAACACTAATTCAGAAGTTTAGACTATGTCTCATTTCAGTGAAAAATCTTTGAGAAGTCTTGAGTGAAAGTACTTCAGGGTTGCAAGGTGACGACTGGTGAGAAAAGTGAAAGAATGTTTCAAGTGTGTGTGTATGTACTGTACGTGTGAGAAAGAGGTAGAGACACAAAATGTGTGTCTGCATATGTTTGTAGTGTAATTGTCTGTGACCCTGGCAGTTTTTTTCCACTTCGTGGTTAGACAGTTTGTCCTTCCCATGGTTCCTCCAACCTCAGAGACACCAAGCTTCAAGGTTTAGTGTGTGTTTCTGTGTGTCCATGTACGTTTGAATGTGTGTGTGTCTGCGGTGTACAGGTGGGGGTTAGGGTTGTATTTGATAACACAGGACCCCCCCCCCCTTCTGTACCCCTCTGTTCAAGCCTTGATAAGAGGAGCCAGAGCAGTCTGTGGGGGTAAGGGATTCCTGTCTGGTACAAAAAAAAAAACACATACACATAAGAAAGCACACACACACACACACACACACACACACACACACACACACACACACACACACACACACACACACACACAGGGATCCGCCCGCTCTGCATTCCTGTGTCCGACTAAGGAAGCAGCCTAGCCGTCTTCCCCTCCACTCCCAAATTATCCCCTTCTCCAGAGTCACTGCATACTTATCACACGCCACTCTACCTCTCTCCTCCAGTGACTCATGCTCACCTCGACTATCTGCCATGTTTTTCATCGTTATTCTTCCATTGAGCACAATGCAATGTCTGATTACCTTGGAATGAGTTGTTTGGTTAGAGTAAATAAAGTTTAAGAAGACATAATTGTCAACCTCATGGGTGGAAAACCTTGTTCCAAACTTGTCTCATGTCACACTGATGATTGTCGGTCATTATAATATAACAAAAAACAGAAATAAGCCAAAACTGCATTGGAAGCCCTGATTACACCAACCTTTTAACATTTTGGGGAAAATGTAGCAGAGGACATGAGTTAACCTCTGACAATGGCTCTGATTAAGACCTGTAAGGCTGAAACACATCAGCTATTTTAAGACATTTTGCCTTGGGAAACAAAGGCATTTAGTTCTACAATAGCACCACAGTGTGCCTTGGAGAGCTTCTTGAAAGTCCATTGCTGTTTTCATTTTTGAATAGAGATTTTACACCTAAAACTACCCCTTCACAAAAAGAAGAAAAAGTAGCAACATTTGGGAAAACAAAATGATAAGAAAACGTTTCAATACATTTCTATCACGCTTTTACAAAAGTTTCAAAAATGTCTTTAAAAATAAATACAAAATTCCATTGAAAATTAATTCAAAATGTCCATGAAAAATTCCCAAATATTCCGAAAAATTACATTGAAAATGTATGCAATTTTTAACTGAAAATTCCCAAATATTCTGAAAAATTTCATTGAAAATTGATGCAATTTTAAACTGAAAATCTCAGGAAATATTCATTGAAGATTCAGAAAATTGTTGTTAGAAAAGTAACTTAAGTTCCAAAAATTGGAAATGTCTGGAAATGTTCATGCAAAAAAAACCAACTTTCTCAACAATAAATTCTGAACATATTTAAAAATGGTGAAATGTATGAAATTTTCATTTTCAAATTTAAAAAATATATTTTAATATCGCAATACACTTCAGTCAAAAATTTCAAGATGTGTTTCAACAACTGTCATTATAAAATACAGAATATCTTTTGAAATATTAAAGAAAAAGAAAGTGCACTTCTAAAAATTATTTTTATCGGAATCCTTGAAATTTTCTTAAAACTCAGAAAGTTTTAATTGAAGTTTTTCAAAGAATTCATTTCAAATATCAAAGTATCAAAATTACCTTTTAAAATAGCTGAAAATAACATATTTTAGATATTGTGTCCTGCTTATTTTTCTTTATAAATCTTCCTAATTCTAAGGACTCTACACTCAAATGTTCCTTTACCCTCTTATTTTGCCGCCTTTCTCTGCCTTCCCTTTCTGACTCTGTTTATGCATTTTACCCATATTCTCTCCTTCCCTCCCTCTTTCCTGGCTTTTCATGCCACCCCCTCCTTCCTTCCAGGGGTGTGTTGCAGGGGTTAGAAAGGGGTCATGTGGTCTCATGCTGCCCTTTTCTCTAATGGCTTCTTAATGAGAGAGTCAGAGTGGGAGAGAGAAGCAGAGAGCAGAGCAGTTTTTAAGAAGCAGGGTGAGATAACTGTAGTGCTGCTTAGGGCGATGACTCTCTCTAAGTGTGTGTGTGTGTGCATGCGTGTGTGTGTCCAGTGTCTGACTGACCCCTTGCTCCATTTCAGGCCCTCTCTGAGCTCTGTGCTCTTCTCCAGGGAAAGAGGAAATGACACGTTTGTAGGCTTGAATAAGAGCCGAAGCTCATCGCAAGCACTGTCCACTGCTTCTGGCTTGGGGTGGGTGGGTGGGAGATGTTGTGGAGGTGAGGGAGGAGTGGGAGAGGGTGGGGGTTGGGGTGGGGACAGCTCTTTAATTTGCACAGCTTCGGCTGATTTGATCATAAGCAATTAATCTCAATGGCTCGGCTCGGCTGCAGTGGGGGGAAGAGAAGATGAACACAGCCCTCTGTATGCTTGCATCCCTCTCTGGTTTTCCCCCTCTGTCTACACAGTGTGATTTCTTATGCTGCTTTCACATAGAGGAAGCATGCTGGGACAATTTTGTATCACATGTCCTCCTGCACAACAGAGCTTTTTCCCAAGAAAGTTTTGTTTGTCCACCAAATGTCCCTTCAAAATTTCCACCTTCTGATCTCACATTTGAGTGTTTCAGAAATGTTTGAAGACTCCTGAGGTCATGAAGCATATCAGTCACACATCGGCTTTAAATCAAAACTTATAAAAGCAAACTTGGATTGACACAATCCCTGTGCTTTATCAGCTCAGTGTTGGCGGCAGATCAGGAACTCTGATTAGGGAATTAGATCTGCGTCAAACAGGGTGGCATCTTCACAGGCTTTGGACAGCTGAGAGGCGTGAGGAGCGCTGAGAGGTTCAGGGTCCAGATCTTTCCTGCTGTGGTCTTGAGATACATCCAACTTTTATCAGCTTAAGACTGACACAGATCCCCCAATGATCCACTAACACTAAGCCCGCAGCTTGTGCAGGTTTGGCTCCCTCATCCACGTCTCATCTGTCTCACTTCCTTCCACCGGTTTAACCCCGCGCTCAGTTCCCTTAATCTGACCTGTACGCGCCTGTGCCCCACGAAACACCGCCACTGCCCGTTCCTTCACTGTCTCTCTCTCTCTTTCTGCCTCGCCTTGTCTGCCAGTTTTCCATCTCCCACTATCTCCCTCGCCCTTGCTTTTTCCTCTCCATGGCACTGCACTCCTCCCATGCTGAGGCCAGAGCTCTCTCCATTGTTGGAGGCAGGTTGCCAAGGATACAAGCACAGAGAGGCACAGTTGTAATGTTATAAGATGGGAGAGATGAGCAGAGAGAAAGAGAGGGGGGAGAGGGGCAATAGCTCTTGTACTCTATATGGTCACTGGGCGGCCTTACTGCACACTATAATGCCCCACTGAGGACACGCAACAGACCCTGAACCCCTCCCTCCCCTCCCTGTGTGCATGGAGCACAGTGACACTGACTGTGGAGAACCTCTTGTACTGGTCCTCTGCTCTTTGTTTGCCTGTTGTGGCGGCGATGCGCATCTTCATTTGTTGTGGTCTTGTACATTTGGCTGGCAGTCACTTGACAGGTGCTCCTGAGGTCTGGAGAGCATTTCTTCATCATCAAAAGACTGAAAAGGTCAAACAATAAAAAAGGAAAAATCTTTGAGCACACTGGAGTTATTAGAGATGGTGTTTTTTGTTGTGTAAAGACAGGTGTCTTGGTATTGCAGTCTAACGTACTGTTCAGTAAAAATCAAAAGTCTAATTTTCTTTAAACTGTGTGAAGAAATCTTCTGTTGTGCTCCTGGTTTAAACCCATTTATTCCAACTTGGTGTTATCATCCTAAAAATTATATTTCAGAGTTCAAACTATTTCTCTTTTGTATCTTTCTTTGTGACACCAATTTGGAGGGAATTGTGAAAGCTTCCTGCACTAAAAACACATTGCCAACAGATTTCGAATAAAAGAATATGAAAAAGAAGTCTCTGTACAATACAACCTGATTATTTGGACAAATTGAGTTATCTATGAACATGAAGAAACGAATAAACTACAAAGGATTCTTTCAAATTTTTAGCTAAGAGTCAGTCAGGGATCAGAGGAAATCATGACATGCAAAAACATTTTGGTGAAAGGCCATAACCATTTGTCTATCTGGATGGCACAAACCTGACTTATTGAGTTTACTGAGACAGCACACAACCAGTGGGGCAGACAGCAGGTACACACTCCTGTTTGTACATCCTCAAGTGTGTGTTTGTGATCTCAGACATGCTGAACATTTCCATAGCGTGTCATGGCGTGCTTCAAGGCGCACGCAGTCAGGTCTAATTTTTTTTTCAGGCATGAGCAGGTGATGAAACTTCAGCCATGGAAAGTGCTATTTGGGCTTAAGATGGGGACAATTATTCCCCTCCTATGTCCAATTTGAATTTCATGTGCCTTAACGTTAACTTTCCTACTTTCATTTATTTTATAGTTTTGTAATCCACTCTAGAATTTCCAGCTGGAAATACTACTTGACTCTGCCAACTTTTTTAAGGTTGTCAAACTCTTAAAATCATTTCCAGGGAGCAGTAAAGAAGTCATTATAACTAGTTAGTCCCCCCCGAGCTTCTGAGCTGGTCAGAGGGTATTAAACCACACACCAATAACCCACAGGCTCTGTACAGCATCCCCACCCTCAGACTTTTGTTGTCCTCCCTCCTCCACTTTCCATTATCTCTCCTCTCAACCTCTTATTCTCTCTCTCTCCCACCTCACCCTTCAAACACGACCCTGGACCACGCTGGATGGGGCTTTTGGGCACACGCCGCTCACCAGTTTCCTCCCCTGAGCATGCATAAAGCCAAGACATAACCTCCCTCTCTTTCTCTCTCCCTCAATCTCTCCATCTCTCTCTCTCTCTCTTTCTCTCTTAGCTTTTAGCACAAAGCCCTGCGTGTCTGCCTTCCTTCCCCACCCAGCATTCTTTCCCCATGCAGACCTCTCCCCCGCTCTCTCTCTCTCTCTCTCTCTCTCTCTTTTTCTCTGACGACTTCCCTCCTACCCGCCAACTCGCTCAGCCTCACCCTACCTTTCATTAGCCCACTCTTTATCTCGCACACTCACTCGGCTCACTCTCGCCCCTTCCACTCTCCTATCTCACCGGTTTTTACACTCCCTCTACTCTCCATCTCTCGCTCCCTTTTTCCTCTTGTTCTCCCCCCTCAGTTGCTTCGGCTTTTGTTTCTGATACATCTTCATTTATTCCTCTCTCCCTCTCTTTCCCTGCTGACCCTATTATTTTTATATTCTCTCTCCCTCTGCCATCATTCCCTGTCTCTCCCTCTCTCCCCCTCTTTCTCTCTCTCCCTTTTTCTCTCTCTCTCTACCTCCCTCCCACTCCTCTCAGTCCCTCTAAGCTGCATTAACTCCCCAGATTACCTTGAGCCCTGCAATCCTCCATCCCCCACGCACTCACCGCCTCCTCGTTTCCTCGTTTCCTTCACTCATTCACTAGCTCACTCAGACTACGTCCACGTCTAGGTGGCCAATTTTATAAACTGGATTTACATTTTTTAAAGGCATTTTAGTGAAATGTTTGTAGAGATCCTTTGAATACTGAACAAATAAATAACTTGATAATTCTGTTGATCGTGCCTCACTGCCAACATCTGGTAAGCAGTGGGACAGACACACCGCCACATTAAGCCCAGTCTGTCACCTTCTGCTCTCCATGATCACCTGTACTGTGTTTTATTAACCTTACAGTAGAAGTACCTAACTGAATGAACAAAACATTTGAACATCGGTCACCAAAGCTAACTACATGGGCTAACTATGTTGTCTGTGCTGAGATGTCATATTGTGAGGTAGTGGCATGTTTATAAAAATAGTCATCACAGAGAGGATTAAAGCAAAAGAAAGTTGAATTGAAGTCCATTTTTTCAGCCTCTCTTTGTGAACCCTGTTCAACTACTGCAGAATAGTTTGCAGACAGTTAGAAAACACAGAGTCAGGAGTCAATGGTTGCCCTTCAAACATGTCAAAATAAACACTGTGAGCTTATCTTCTTGTTAGCAAGCAAGCTAGTGGATCAAGAGAGCTTTTCAAGCCCTAAAATAAATATTAAATGAAAGACTGTAAGGCTGAAAAGAAATTGGTGGTGTGATGATGAAAATCTGCAATGACAACCCTGATGCTATACCACTTTCAAAATTACTCTTGGTCTTGTCTGTAATTTGGACACTATCTGCTTATGTTAATACATTTATTAGACATTTCATTTGATTGTCAATGTTATGTTAACTGTTGTTTCTATGTTCAATGGGATTGTGATCAAACGGCAAGCTCCGTTCTCAAACTATGAAGCCCCATGCGGAAGTGTTATAAACTGCAATTCATCGAGAATCCGCTTGAGGCTGGCTGCAGAAACACCGGAAACCACATACACACCAATTTAAAGAAGACGAACTTTACAGCATTAATAAACATGTTTACAGCCTGGTTCAAAAAATGGCTTGGCTCTACGTAGTAATTTCTCTATTGGCACACACTGTACGGGGGGGGGGGGGTTTCCTAACGCAACGGTTCAGAAGATATTAAGATTACGAGTTTTTTGCCCAAATAAGGACATGACTGACTTGACTTCCATACGGGAACACATAGCTGTTGGCTAGGAGGCTCAAGCTCTGCCTCTTTACGTCACACTCTGCATGGTTGAGTTCCATATTTCCAATATGGCTGCCACCGTCGATTGGCTTCAAAACAGTGCTCAGGAACAGATGGGTGACGTCACGGATACTACATCCAGTATTTATACAGTCTATGGTTGTAATGCATATATTTAATCATTCTTGGTTGCCTGAAAACTTCAGAAATAGGGAGGGGTGATGAGCTCTACTAGCTTGGTTAGATCTGTTCTGTAAGTTCCTTTAAAGTAAAGAAATGAAAAAGAAAAGAAAGTTTCTGTTGGCTATTGTGACTGACAATTGCTTGCCAGGCTAGCTAGCTAGCTAACAGTTAGCTCACTATAAAAACTAGCAGAAGCCTTGCTTGTTAGTGTGTTAATAGCTGGCTTGCCACACTAGTAAGCAGGCATTTTAGAAAAGACTTAATTGCATAGTACAGTAAGAAAAAAAGCTAAGTTGACTATTGGGACTTTCTATTGTTGCCAAGGTGAATAGCATGTTAACCATTGACTCACTACCACAGCTAGCGGCAGCTTAGCATGCTTGAATGTTTAGCCCAACCTAAACAAAGTAAATAGCTTATACAGTGAAGAAAGAAGCTTAGTAAAATTTTGGACTAACTAGCGCTCGCTGGACTGTCCAGCTTGTTAAGAGCAAGCGGAAACCTCCGGTCTAAAAATATGAGTCCAAAGCGGAAGTGCTAAAAACTGCAGAAGTACCAGAAACCACATACACACCAATTCAAAAAAGACGATATTTACAGCAGAAATAAACATGTTTACAGCCTGGTACAAAAGACAAGTGTATGGATAGCTCAATTTCGGTTGGCACACGCATTTTTTTCTAACCCGGCAATTTTGAAGATATTGAGATTAAGAGTCTTCCAATGAGAGGCACAGCTGACTTGATTGACAGGCAGGAACACTGTAGCTGTTGGCTAGGAGGCTCAAAGCCCGCCTCTTTACGTCACAATCGCTTGGCAACAGCAATATGGCTCCCGCCTATGATTGGCCTCAAAACAGCGCTTCAGAAACAGATGGGTGACGTCACGGATACTACTTCCATATTTTATACAGTCTATGTTTGAGAGTTAACCTGCCATCTTTACTACTACCAGCCTGGCTAACTTGAGTGTTAACAGCCTCTTTAGGTAGTGGCCACATTCGGGCATGGACAAGTCTTTTAAAATCAGATCCTCAAAGCAGCAACTGGGTCTCAAGATTTACAAAGTGTGAACTTCAAAGTGCTGAAGTGCAGAATAAGGCTGCAGCATCAATGCTTTCTGTCCTGACATAACGCCTTTACTGCTAATGTGCTCAGTTGTCTTTCTGATGTGTTGTGTTGATTTTTTTGTGCATGCTCTCAAAAGTCACTGCTCTGAGAAAGCTTTTTTGGGGGGAAGTGTGAAAATACACACATAGTTTGACAGCCGGGGCCAAAATGTAGAGTTAAAATACATTTTTTTCAAATTCAGCTGCCTTACTTTAGATCTGCTATCATACACTCACTTGCTAACCCCCACCATCACTACCCACCCTCCCTCCTACACCCTCTGTAACCTCCTCCTCACCTCTCCTCACTCCCCCTTCACTCACCCACCTACCCACCCACACTCTATCACCCCACCTTCCACCTCTCACCCCACCACTCTTACAATCGCTGCGCTCCTCTCCTCTTCTCTCCTCCCCTCCTCCCACACTCTCTCTTTTTCTCCAAGCCCCCAGCAGTACCACCATCACCACCAGCACCATCATCTCTCTCTCTCTCTCTCTCTCTCTCTCTCTCTCTCTCTCTCTCTCTCTCTCTCTCTCTCTCTCTTCCCTGTCTTTTACCACTCTCTTCCCTCTGTCCCTCCCTCCTCTAAAGCCTTCAGGCTCTGCTTGATTTATGCTTGCCCTCCCTATCCACACACCCCACCACCACCACCACCACCACCCACCACCCACCCTTCCCTATCTCTCCTGGAGGTTGTGGCCCGGCTAGTCCCTAAAAACAACAGAGAGAGAGCGAGGGAGAGCGAAAGAGAGAGAGAGAATAACAACCTCTTTTGCTTTCCATCCTCCCTCCTTTTTAACCCAGCATTTTTTTCATTCCCCTCTCCCACACTGCTTTTTAAATTGCCTCTGAATTCTTGAGCTGTTTTAGTGCCTCACTCCCCTTTCTCGGCTGAAATTACTTTTTTTACCCTCTCAAACTCTGGCATGCTGAGGAAGCAGGTTCCACCTTTCCCTCCCCGTCTCTTTGTCCACTCGAGGACAAACACACGCTAATCACATGTACAGTCTGCTGTGATGTTTGTGAAAGGGGGGGCATTTTCTTGCTGTTATGTCGCGTATAGACGACACAGCGAGCGCTGGAGTCTTGTGACAACACGGCTCTTGTCCTTTTCAACCTCAGGCTGACCGAGCCATTACCCAGGCCAACTTGGGGCAAGGCCTCTTTTTTGTTACACACACACACATACACACAAGGACACACAGTGAACAGTCTTTCTCTTTTGTTTGCACTCCCATACTCAAACATGCACACAAGCCCTACTTTCTTCTCTGACAGCTCTCTTGTGGTCGACAAGCCTCAGTAACTCGTTGCTTAACCACCCTGGACATTTTTTTTCTCTCCATTGTGTTTGGCTACTGTCTCAGTTGATTTGAAGGCGTGGTGTGTTTTTGTGTATATGTGCGTGTGTGTGTGTATGAGTGGAGGTGTTAAAGTAGTGCGTCCATCAACGCTTGGGTACACAAGTGGTCAGTGTGTATCATTTAACATTTATTCCTCCATTTATCTATCTCAAAGCTGTATTTTTGGAACACAGAAACTCCCTCGCACGAGAAGAAAAGTTTGGCTACATTCGGAGGAAAAAAGGGGAATCTGATAGCATTTGTTGACTCACACACTACACACTTCTCGAGCACAATCAGAACACAAGATCAGGGGGTCAAACCAGGTCAGCTGACCCTTTCCTCCTATTTCAGGCCTTCCCTCTCCTCCTCTTCTTAACTGCGTCAAAGCGCGCCCTCTGATAACACAACTCCTCTTTTGAAACACGCACGCACTCACACACGCACGCAAACTTCACTCAGATGTATAGTGCAGCCTCCAACCCTAGCACATAAAACTGTAACTTGTTTCCATTAGCTGTAACTCTCTCAATGGATGATAAATGCAGTATCCCTCACAAAACATTTGAAGTATAGTTCAACACACACACACACATCTTTTATTCTGAGGCAAGTCTTATTCCGCCTTTGCTTTTTCCCACTCAAGCCCCCACATAGCTTGCAGCATCGTCCACACACACACACACACACACACACACACCGACACACACGCACACACACACGAACAAAGAGAACCACCATTTCCACATATTTGTCTCTCCTTTAAAAGGGGGTTTTATTTAGCATAAATGTTGAAGCCAAGGGTGCCCGGCTACCATGGCAACCAAATTAAACGGAGGATCTCTTCAGAAAGCAGAAATCTAAATTATTCGGACTCTTTTATGATGGGGAAAATGAAAACTCCCTTCACTGTACAGAGACCGCTGCACTGTAAAGGCAGAAGAAGAAAAGAAAGAGGGGGGAGAAAAAAGAGGATAATGCTATTGTTTTTTTTGTCTGACCATGCACTTCAAAGCCATATCCTATGCGATTGAAATTCATAGGTTGTCTCATGACAGCCGGCATGTTAACACTCAGCATATGTGCACAAAGGAATGATGTAACCGCAGTGTCTCTAAAACTCCAGATAAACCTATTGCCTCTGAAAAGACGCCACAATATGTGTGTCTGCAAATCCTCGGCAAAAGCCACCGCACGTATGATGAAATCCATAAGCTGCGTGCATGGGATTAGGTGCGACTGTTTTCTGGTGTGGTAAATGATTTTATCTGTCGGAACAGGATGAGGTTTAAGCAACACACCACCATCTACACATGCAGGGCCCGATAAAGCTTACATAAGTAAAGGAGGATTACGTGGTATATTCCGATTATTTGGCGCGGCAGCCTGTTTGTGGTCAGCTGAATACTAATTTCTAATATTTTACGATAAGGCGCAGAAATGTGGATAAGTAGCACTGCGGAGTGTCTCAGCAGCACAGAGGGAGGCCTTTGCTGAAGTGTAAAACAGAGATACTCATTTCACACATTTACTGAATTTTGACTGTTTTATGCGAGAAAATCATGCCTTTTCCATAACTCGGCCATTAAAGCCACAGTGTGTGATTATGATTGAAGCATTGTTACTGTATGACCGCGCAGAGGGCGGACATGTTCCATCTGTACATGCACGCGTTCAGGGTATGCTGGGAAAAGTGGTCAAGGGTCATTCGCTGGCCCAATGAACAGATGAGTGGAGGGAGATGGGGGTCAGAGGTGACTCTCTTTTCTCTCTATCCCCTTTTGCTTCCTCTCCTTCCATTTGTCTGCCTCTTCTTTTTCTCCATATACGTGTGTGTGTATGTGTGTGTGTGTGTGTGTTTGTTGTTGGCCCACAGCAGATCTATGTTATTGATTGACTCCTGTGGCTGCTGGGCTGCCCACTGAAGGAGGGGGCAGAGCTCTAATGAATTCCTGCACCTCATGCCCCCTTGCGCCAACCCCTACACCCCCTCCTTAATTAACTTTGTGTGTGTTTGTGGGGCGGGGGTGTGCATGCGTGGATGTGTGTTTTTGTGTGTATCTTCTGTGCTGCTTCCTCCACAGCTCAACACCCCCGCTTCTACACTCCCCTGCCTTTTTTTTCTTCCTTTCTCTCCGTGTCCAATGCCTCCTCTCCTCTTTCTTCATTCCTCCTACTTTATCTCCTTTTTTTTATATCTTCCTCTGCGTCTGCAAGGAGTTCGATGGCCGCTGATTACCTCGTATGTGTGTCACTCTTATCTGTCGCGCCCCATCTCCTTCATCCTATCCTCAGATCTAGGTGCAACTGTGCATACAGAGCGTGTTTCCATCAATCTGATCGGGGATCGTTTATCTATACTGAGCGTGAAAAATGACTGACACTGTGTGTGAGTGTGTATATGTGTGTGTGTGTGTGTGTGTGTGTGTGTGTGTGTGTGTGTGTGTGTGTGTGTGTGTGTGTGTGTGTGTGTGTGTGTGTGTGAGAGAGAGAGAGAGACAGACAGAGTGGTCAACATTGACCCAGTAGGCTGTGAGGAGGCTGCAGACCCATCGGTATTCCAGACGTGGAGGCAAACTACTGTCTCTGTCACCTTGACTCCCCCTGCAGCAGACGAGCAGCGGGCTGCACAGGAAAAACTTAGCACTACCTGACTGTAGTTAAAATGGACAATAGAGCTGTTATGTTCCCTCGCTTCCATTTTCACATCTCTTTCTCCTTTACGTCTGTTCCCCTTGATCCTGTAGGAACCCCACTTCCTATTAGTAGAAAAACAAATCCCCAAAACATGCAGATTTTTTTAAATAGGAGTTGTTATATGTGGATTTGTTATATGTCCTTTTTGTTTGTCACACTGTCTGTGAGTCATTATGTGTGCTGTCTTATGAACTGACTTGTGATATGTCCTGTAATAGGGGAAAGTGTTTTTTTGTTTTACCTGCCCTGAAAGACTACAGACAAAATGCTATAACATTTATTAGTATGAGCGCCACCTTACAAAAATACAAAATATGAGATTTCAAGAAAATGTCAAACATTTACGAGAATAAATTTACCCCAAAATGTGTAAATTCACAAGTATAAAGTCATAAATTTATGAGAACAAAGATCTTAGAATACAAGATTTAAGCCAGAAATGTATGAGGAAAGAGTTGTTGTTTTAGCCTTTGTGCTATTTTGAAGGGATAGATCAGAAGGGCAGTCTGCAAATGCCTGAACTAGATTAAGAAACATTCATTCTGTGAAGTTTACTATAATATGTTTCATAAGAAACTGAATACGTAATCTGGTATCAAAATCAGCACAACATTGTCATGAGAATCAGGATTTTGAAGAGGGAATCAACATTTCCTTCTTTTTTTTTTAAAGTTATATTTTGGGCTTTTTTGCCTTTATTTTATAGGACAGCTGAAGAGAGACAGGAAATGTGGGGAGTAGAGAATGGGGGAAGACATGCAGGAAATGGTCGACCGACCGGGAATTGAACCAGTGACCCCTGCGACGAGGACCGTAGCCTCTACGTGGGGTGCTTAGACTGCTAGGCCACCAGCGCCCCGGAATCAACATTTCTTGAGTCATGTATATGAAGCATCATCTTAAAGTATTAAGACCAAATACAAAAATATTGATCTGTATATCCAAGACTGTATTAATATCACAAAAGTAGGGAATTTTGCAATTTACCCTCTGGTGTCACTGTCCCTTTAAGAGCAACCAGTGGAGCCAGCACTTCGATTGAACCCTAACAATCAACAGAACAAATTTCATTAATATCGCCACCAATCATGACAAATGTTATCTCAGGACCCTTCATATACAGAGCATCATCAAGAAGAGAGTCCAACACTGTCATCTATCAATGACAAAGTGCTTAGAAATAAAGGCAGGTAGAAACCTCGAGCAGAACCAGACTCATCAATGAACAAAAATCTGCCTCTAACAGCTGAACTGTGTTTATTCCCTATTAAGGGTTATTTTCAGCCATCACTGCATCAGCTTGGAGGAATTCTAGTTGTATATATTAGGATGTCAGAAGGTTTCTGTCCAAAACAATCACACATAATAATCCACAAGCATCCACCCTGAGGCAACTTGTGAGTCTGTATTAGAATTAAGAAGTCTGAGTGTGTTTGTTTAAAGTGTAGACAAGCAGTTCTTTCAAAGTCTTTGAGTCTGTGATGTGCGTGATGTGTATTTTTGTACACGTCTTTGTTGGAGAAAGCAACCTGTCATCAGTTAAATGTCAATTAGGAGGCAATGAAAGTGTGTTTTGTGTCTGTATTTGCCCGTGTGTGTGCGTATGTGTGTGTTGAGCGGAGCTGTCGTCAGCAGTGTGGTCTGACAGTCTTGTAGATCTACAGTGGAACCTCCAGCGACATGTCTGCTGCTGACAGCTTTTCTACACACTCTGCTTTCAACGACACTGACGGCTAAGCACACTCATGCAGACATACATGCACGCACACACCACGTCTACCTCTCTCTCTCTCTCTCTCTCTCTCTCTCTCTCTCTCTCTCTCTCTCTCTCTCTCTCTCTCTCTCTCTCTCTCTGGCTGTCTCCGTATGATCTCCCTGTATATTTGTTGACTGGTGATGATGAGGTATGTTAGGGAGTTGAGAAGAGAGGGAGATGATTCAGAGAGTGACGTGTTGGTAGTTGCCACTGAAAACACAGGGTGTAAGCGATGACTGGGCTGAGAGGTTTGAAAGGATCAGTTTAATACTGTGTTTTTTATGTTGTGACACTTGGGTGAAACATACAATTTTTTTACAACTATTCAAGTGGAATGTCAGGGATTTTTAGTTTGATGAACATCTCTTTTCATCCTCCTTGAAGGTGTTTCACAAACCCAATAAAGGCAGAAAACATCAAATCCTTGACTTAAACTTCAATTAAATTATTCAAGACATTTTCCTTTACAACACACTTGATTGCCTGTGTATATTCAAATTTCAAAACGTTTTGACATCAGTCATTGTTTCCCAGAAAAGGATCCTCACCTCTCTTCTTTTACATCATCTCTTTTCAGGTGCAGACGTGACTGAACCCAACAGCTCAGACAGCCGCGGCGAACGCCTCGACTTCTTCCTCAAACAGGAGGAGGCTCTGACCACAGAGCCGAGCTACCTGGGCCCTAATGAATCTGATGAGGCCGGGGGAGGAGTCGGGGTAGGGACCATCTCATCTGTGGCCAATCTGAAGGCGGCGCTGATGAGTAAGAACAGCCTGCTGTCTCTGCGGGCTGAGGTGATGGGAGATGATAACCCCTTACTGTTTGAGTACCTGCCCAAAGGAGCACACTCCCTGTCTTGTAAGTCGCTATTTGCTAACATTATGTACTCATAATGACTGTAACACACACACACACACACACACACACACACACACACACACACACACACACACACACACACACACACACACATCATGAAAACTCACAACTTAAGTTCACACAGAGATTTTTATATTTAGTGCATGTTTGAGTACCTGCTCATGTGGTCACCTGTGAAACAACACAAGCTTGACCACTTTTGATATGAGTATCCTCTGCTGCCAGCGTCATCTGCCACTTTTTTTGGACAAATCTGAATGCATATACGTGTGTGTGTGTGTGTGTGTGTGTGCGTGTGTGTATGTGAATGTGAATGTGTGTGGTGCGACTGGAGTGCACAAAGAGTTTGTGTGGCAATTGCTAGTGATGACTAGTCAGCAGTGATTCAGTGAGAGAACATTTTGCTGGGATCGCTCTCTGTGTCGTGAGAAAATTTGTTTGGTTTTATGTGACAGTTTCTTTCTGCGTATCAGTGGGTCGACGGCTGTGTTTCACAGCAGCAACATAACACAACAGAACTGCAGCAACTGTTCGCACATAACTTCTTTTACTATTATTTCAAGGGGAAAAAAAGGGATTTGCTCTACTCAACTCCAGCACAAAACCAAAAGCACTTTTGAATGATGTATGAGTATTTTCTTGCTATAAAAATAAGAAAAAATATATGAATGAATACAGATTCCTTAATTCCTTATGATAGAGACATTAATACAAAATAGATAATAACAGATTTTACAAGCTTTATTATACCTTTTTTTTCATTTACGTTTCATTTCTTTGTGAAATTGCATCAGATTTTTACTATACGTTTGCATGAAAGTCTGAATGTTTTTCTCTATAAGTGGTAAAAACTAGCTAAAATGTTTCATTTTTAACCCTCCCTCACTTAGAATAAACTCTTATTTTATTCTCACATCAATATTAGATCAATAAACAGCCTTATTCGTGCTTGATTAGCCAACGTTAACCAGAGATTTTCTCTTCTTTCAGTCAGTTTTCTCTCCCTTCAGTGAGGGTGTTAAACTGTCAGTGTGTCTATGTGTGTGTGTGCCAGCGTGAGTGTATATTTGCTTGAGTCCATGTTCGCGTGGGCACTTTTTTTCTCTCTCTGTGTGTGCGTGTGTGTGTGTGTGTATACACAACTCTTGTGTTTGTGTTTCTTTTTTTTTTTTTTTGCTTCTACTGGCTAGTAATTGGATCTTTTGTCCTGAGTTCTGCCTGCCTTTATGAGCGGAAGAAAAGCAAAAGGAAGGGTACAACTCCGAGCACAGTCATGCCTTTTTGAGCTGAGCCCCACTCACCTTCAAAATAAAAGACAGGGCCGTGACTGAATAGGCCGAAACACACGTTTGCAGTCGCACATCGGCGCTCGCACCGCGCATGCACATCACATCACATCACCCCCTTTTGTGTAAGTGTTAAGTGTGTGGGATTGAGATGTTTCTGTTGGCTTAAAGAGCAGAATCAGATGCTGTCATAGCACAGATAGACAGCCTCACACGCTCCAGAAAAGAGAGGAGAAGGAGAAGAGGAGGCTTTTTCAAACGCACTCACACTTTACAGATACACCCAGCCTTGACTAAATGAAAAGGAGAATTCAGAGAATGTTAATCATTTGCTCCCTGCATTGGATTGGAAAAAAACATGTTAAATGAGTCTTATAGCTGTATTTCAGTTGTCAGCAGAGAACCCTTGGGGAGGTTTTTGGTTAGCCGAACCCTATTTTGAATTCCCAACACAATAGCCGTTGGGGAAATGGGCTTGTCGAGGTGGCCAACAACCTCCCCTCCCTCCCACCCTGAGTCTGTCCCTGCTTCTAAATGAGGACAGAAAATAAACAAACACTGTACCTCAGATTACTGGGCGGAGGAGAAGTCTGCCTGGCTTGACAGATCGCTGCTCCCTGCCTCTCTCTCTCTCTCTCTCCCTCCTTCCATTCAGCCTTATTTCCCCCTCCTCCTGTTCTCCCTGTTTCTCCTTCACCCCTGCTTAACATCCTTCCTGTCCTTTTCTCCCTCCCATACTCCCCCTCCCTCCCTCCCCCTCCTCCTTTCCTTCCATCTATTTCTCCTTCACCCTTCCTTAACACCCATCCCTCACTCTCTCCCTCCCTCCCCACTCCGGCTGGCCCCTGCAGTTCCTCCTTATTTGTCTCACTCCTGTCTCTTTCCCCCACTTTTACTTCAACTGTGGAGCATCAAAGTATGTCGGTTTGAAATCCTGGGAAAGTATTGATCTTTGCAGAGAGGAGGTAGAGCAAGGTCACCTGGTCTGATTCGAGAGACCTGTGAATATGAGCAAAAGGCCTTGACTTAGCTTCAGTCCCCCCCTCCCCCTCCTGTCTTCCTCTCATTCTCTCTTTTCTGTGTAATTGACTCTTTAATAAAACATGTTCCTCCTAAAGTTTCATACATTCAAAAAATGAAGAATCAATGTTCAGCAGTTCCGCCACTGAAAACGTCTCTCCCGTTAAATCTAGCGTTTAAAAAATGAGCCAACCCCCCTTGCAATTTGAATGCACGTCTCCCGTCTTTGCCGTCTTTTGCATGGGTCACGGACTGCTTCCTCCGACCACACGGAATGCCAAACTCCTGCGTAACTTGTCTGTTTGTCAATCAGCTTCCAGAATCCAATTAAGATCATTTGGATTGGGCCCCTGTCACACCTTTTCTGCATTACATAATCAATGCCAGACAATGGATTTTGCTGGACCATCCCCTGTGCTCCGGTCCACTGTTCCAATGTGTACAGGCTGTAGAGAACATCCAATTAACCACAGGGATCATACTGCCTCTATTGAACTTTTCTCTCTTACACTTCACAACTACTTTTACAAATTGATTCACGATGTACAGTAGCTTTCAGTGGCTCCATGACTGATCCCCAGAGGTTTTGTTTTTTATTTCTTTATTCATGACTGTACAGAACTTTGTCAACCTTATGGTGACAACTCCTAAGATATAAAACCACTTTGTATAGTTCAACTAAAAGAGTAGAGGAGCTGGGGCAGATCTAGAAAAGTGGCAAGGGGTGGCTTCTCGAAATCTGATTGGCCGCTTCAAGTGCCACCCCATAATCCTAAACTATGATTGTCAATTTACCTTGTCCTCTGTTTAAATTGAATGTTTAGACTATGTTGTGCCTTTTATTTCAACATAGCACATGTCCATTTGTCAGGTTCCTGTTACCTCTGCTATTTAAAGGTGCTATAAATACACAGATCACTATTATAACTTCATATTGTGACTTTGGACATTTTTGAGTCCTTAAAACAGTGGTTCTCAAAGTGGGGTCCTGGGACCCCTGGGGGTCTGCGAACCATAGCTTGGAGGTCTGTGAAATAATTAGAATACAATTCTAATAAATTATAAAATTGTGCTGAGTCATTACAAAACAGCATATACACCATTTTTATGATGCCATTTAGTGGCTCGAAGGGATATGTGAGTCTTGATAGTATTAATTTTCTGAAAGCGTTTAAGATCAATTACTTGAAAAGTATAAATGCTGTCATGTTGAGTCCACAAGGAATGAAATGACCCTCTGTTTTCAAGTATACAAGTGGTATTTACTTGATTCAAGTTGAAGTGTTATCTGTTTATCACTATGGAACAGGTCTGAAGTATTTAGATTGATAAGTTTTACAATACAAATAGTTCCAAGGGCAACTAAGAGTGCAAATAGTAGTAAGCATGTGCTTAATCTGTGTTACAATTATGAGGGGGTCCTTGGACAATTTTCTCACCTGTAAGGAGTCCCTGGCTCCAAAAAGTTTGAGAACCCCTGCCTTAAAGAATCAAGATGAGAAGATTTATATGTTGCCACTTTGTTGTTTCTCTGGAAATTGAAAAGTATTAACACAGGTATATAACATGCTTTTGATACTTTAATGTTATTTGTTTAAGTAGAGTTATAAAAGACTTATCGTGAGCACATCACTCAGCCTTTTCACAATGGAGTCATGACGAACCCAAATCCTATCTGGCTATTTTCTGCTAACAAGCTTACCAAGTTTTACTGAATTAGCTATTGGCAATTGTTCAGCCTCCTTATAGTAACCTCATCCTGATGGGAAGCAGGGGAAATCATGCAAGTTTTAGTATACATCACCTCCGTTTCAGTCTTCTCCATCCTCAGTTTAAGTGAATCAGTTTCTCTGCATTCATAGATTTTATTTTGTTGTATTTTTTATTTTTGTAGCTGTGCAGTGAGTCAGCCTGCTGTTATTTGTATTCTTCACAGCTTGCCGAGCACGACTGCAATATTAAACTCACTGAGACAAGATTGCAAAACTTACAGTTGTACGTTAAGTTTTGCAGGATCTTTGAACCAAGAGTTCAAGATTTATTTCCATGATAGTCCTAAAGGAGCTTCCGCTGTGGAGGCGCTATTTGTTAATAAGCGGTCCCCCCCTCACCTGTAGCTCATCCTTCGACTCTCTTTCTTCTTAATGTTCTTCCTCCGTCTCTCCAGGGGGGGCGAGAGAGGATGGGAGATAGGGAGTCGAACATCTGTGTGTGTTCTCAGTAAGTGGGAGTGGGGAGTGTCGGGCGCGGTAGTTTAACATTCCAGGAATCCGTCCATGGTCGAGCCTCATGGTTGTGTGATTCTGTCCGTTGTGCAGAGGAGGGCGATGAATGGCTAACCCACTGCATAACTCTGGAGACATTCCCCAAAATGCTGCCCACACATGCTCATATTCATACACACACATTATCCAGAGTAACCTGCACTTTATACTTTGATTCATTATAGGAGAAACAGATGCACTCTCTGCTGCAGCTAATGGTGATATTAATGTAGCAGAAAAAGCTCTGAGTGAATAGTTATGGAGTGCTAAAGGGTTTGTATGAAATTTAAAATTCCTCATCCAGCGGGCCTTAACATGTTGCTGGTAAACATCTTCCACGGTCCATGTAGTCGTCCTTTTACCCTGCGTGTACAAAAAGTCTTCTCTTGAGCTGCAAGATGGCTCCTCTCCAAAACAATCTCCCTCCACGCTACACTGGATCCTCGAGCCCTCTTCCTTATATGCATTTTACCCGCTCACACAAGTACATGCACACACTCACACAAAACACACACACGCTGCCATCCTCTGCGCACGCATGTGGGTGGAAGGAGAAGGAGAGCAGAGGAGCGAAAGAAAAAGAGAGAAAGAGAGAAGAGAAGCCCTAACCCTTTCCCCTCGGCTGGTGGAAAGTGAAACTTCAGAGTTTTTCTTCCTCCCCCTCTCCGTAGTGTTTGATAGCGTAGCACTGGCAGCCTCTGTGTGCCCCCCTGCCCACTCTCTCCCGCTGTGTTCTGGTGGCCAGCTGCTAGCAGACTTGCAGTTGTACGTGAGTGGGTGGGTGAGACTCGTTTCCTGTGCTCCTCAGGGCTCCGCTCCAACAACTACTGCAGCACACTCCGGCCAGGGGCCACGGGGGCCACTATTCATAACAAACAGGGGGCTGGCTCCTCTCCTCCTCCTCTTCCTCTTCTTCCTCCTCATCTTCCACCATCAACACCACCACCACTACTACCGCCATCATCTTCATCCTCATCTTCAACATCAGCATACTGCCCACCCACTCCACCCACGCCACTGCACCCCTCTGAGCCTCGGCCCCTGGAGGCCCCCGGTCTGCGGGCTGGGGCGACCCCACTGCGCTCAGAAGGTTTGGACATGGAAGTGGAAGAAGCCCCAGAGGGCCCTGAGCCCTCCACCTTGCCTGAGGTAAGCGAACATAGAGCCTGGCTCTTCTCCAGGGCGGAGGCTGTTCTCTGGGTACCGCTCCACCAGTCAGATAAAAGTTTGTAAGAATGAGTGGAGTTAGAAACCAGGGGGCAGCTTCTCCCTGCTTCTGCACACACACACACACACACACACACTCACGCACACAAAAGCTTACATAGAGGGGGGTTGAGCTGATAGAGAACAGAAAGTAACTAACACAGTCGTTGAGCTATGAGACTTATGAGCAGGGGCGTAAACAGGTGGTTACCTGGTGTGGCACGGCCCCTTCTGATTGACCACCCACAGTGCCACTCCATAACTATCATGACAGACTATGATCAGCCCTGTCAGAGGCAGGATTTAGTTTTGTATTTGCACTCTTTCGGCACCTTGGCTTTTGTAGACGCATCTACTTGCGTCCATTGAAGAATTTGTCATGCTCCGTTTATTCGTTAGCACTTTTTTAAGCTAATTATTAAAAATAAATAAACTCTGGACAGTATTGAATTGACTGTCTGGTAACTTCACATATAGAGGTTAAAGTAGATGTGATAGGTGGAGACCAAAATAGTAAACAAGGCTATTCCATCATGTGTTCGTTAGAGCCCCAGTTTGGCCACCCCACTCTAAAATAGAAAACTCTGGACACGCCCCTGCTTATGAGGAGATTTCTTACTGTGAAAGTCTTTATATTCACATAAACATCCTCGCTCAACCCCGCTCTGTATCTCATTCACCATGAGGAATCTAACTTTTTTTTCCAGATGAAACACTGCTTTCTTTTGTCCGTCTTTTCTCTACGTTTTGTTTTGCTTTCTGTCCCTTTCAGATTTTCCAATTCTTCAGCCTTCTGTCCCTTTTAGTGTAATCTTTTTTAATATAGCTGGACCCCATTCACCGTTAGAGCCAGGAATCTTTGCTCAGCATTAGCGCTGATGTAGTTTGTAGTGGTTACATTAGAGATGACACATCCAGTCACAATGGCGGTGTGTCTCAGAGATGGCAGATAACAGCCAAGGTGCTGAGATGAGACTGAGTAGAATCAATACAAGTAGACAATGAGAGGTTTGCTCTCGCAGCCCAGGAAATTGTTTGTTCTGCTGTGTGTGTGTGTGTGTGTGTGTGTGTGTGTGTGTGTGTGTGTGTGTGTGTGTGTGTGTGTGTGTGTGTGTGTGTGTGTGAGAGAGAGAGGAAGAGAGAGGAAGAGAGAGAGAGAGAGAGTGTGGGCGTGTGTGTGAGTATGGCAGTATGAGCATGAGTTTCGTGCCAGTCAGTGTGTGTATGATTGTGTGTGTGCGTGTGAGCATTTAGGAGCAGCATTTGATTTCAGCGGACCTGCCTCCCAACAAGCCTCCCTATCTCTACGGACAAGCCATCTGTTTGCCCAGTGCATGGTGTTCTGTTCTTTGAGAGAAGGAGGAGGAGGAGGAAGAGGAGGAGGAGGAGGAGGAGGAGGAGGAGGAGGTGTGGAGTGTAAGGACAGAGGAAATGGGTGGGGGTGAAGGAATCGCAGGAACATGGAGTAGATAGATAAGTTTAGATGGGATGTAGATGAGATGAAGAGAGGGGACAGGTGTTTGAGTGTGTGATTATCAGGCAGATGACAATATCAGTACTGTAGCTGAAGCTAATCGCTCATTCTGTTTCATAGGACAGCTTTAGCATCCAGGACGTGTCTGCTTTTACAACTCTTCTTTTCTCTCCTTGCTTTTTAATCTTTCAAATGTATCTGTGTCTTAAAACCATTTTGATCTGTGCTTTTTCTTTTTTCCATGTTTCAATGTGTTTCTTTCTCTGTTTTCCCCTCATGTGTGAATAAAGGTTGTCTTCACAGCTTGTTTCACCTGCCTGCCACCTGCATGCCCAGACAACATTCCATACAGAGTGTAGAAATGTACGTGTGTGACATAACGGGATGTTTTGTTTCTTACAGGAAGGCGTGAAAGATAAAGAAAATATGAAAGAAAGCAGCACAGGTATGGCTTTAAAGGTTAGGATTTACAAGTATGTCACATCTTTATAACTTAAAGAATGTTTTGAAGCATTTGAAGCTTATCTGTTTTTCCTCCTTGTTGCCCTCTCAGCCTTGGAGGGTGACCAATCTCCTATAGAGAAGGATCAGATGGGCGTAGAGAGCTGCGCTGGGGGCATCACAGTGCCTGCGTCAGTGTCCATGGCTGGCAGAAGGTCTAAAGGGCTAATGGTGCTGGGTGATGAGAAAAGAATCCTGCCAGAGTCCGCTGCCTGGCCCTCTCAGGGGTTCGCATGCTCCCTGTGCAAACGGCTGTTTAGCAGCCTGCAGCATCTCAGGGAACATGAATACCGTCACACCATGTCTCTCATGGCCTTGTCCCTGGACTGGCAAAGCATGCAGGGCCCCCACCATCAATCCAGCCAGACCCTCCATCAGCCACAATCTCAGCCCCTCCACCTGCACCAGTCTCTCTACCGCCCATCAGCGTCCGAGCCGGCCCCCGCCCGCTACCTCTGCTCCCAGTGCCCCGCCAGTTTCACCCTCAAATCCAACGCCGACCGCCACGAGAAGACCATCCACTTCAAGAAGAAGCTGATGCAGTGTGTGTACTGTCTGAAGCACTTCAGAGACCGCACAGACCTGCACAGGCACCTGTCCTCTGTGCACTCCAAAGAGAGAGGACACACCTGCCCGGCCTGTGCCAAGGCTTTTAGCACCCAGAAGAACCTGGCCACGCATGTTAAAGTGTGCTGCCAGATGGGGTCAGGGTCAGGAGGCATGCTGGGAGGAAGCACCGGGATGGAAATGTATCAGGGCGGGGGGGTTATTGATTCACTGTGGAGGCTCTCTCAAGAGATGAAAGTTGATAATCTCAGTATCAATGTGGAAAACTAAGACTTGAGTCTGCAGGCTTGTGTGCACACATTAATACCCATCAGTTTGCAGCATCTCCTCACATGTGTGGTGCGCTCGCTCATGCCAAAAAAAGAAGCTCTGTGGTGTCATTGCACTGAGGAAGGAGGAATTGCTCTTAAGAGTAAATGTCTCTCGATATGATTATAAATAGTTATGGATTCTTTTTGTTTTACCAGTTGTCAAATTTTATGTCATTATATTATTTTTTAACAGGTGATTTAATATGACTTGACAGCTGACATGTCAACAATGCACTACTGCTATGCAAAGCTGCTTTTTGAAAGAACTGTTGTTTTTAGGTCTGTTTTCGTGTGTAGTTTGAGTGTGCATTTTGTGACACTCCAACAGGTGAATTACTTAGTGTTTCGGTGCCGGCTGGGTGGTGAGACGGGCGGTCGTCTCTCTGCCTCCCAGACCTAAACCACTCGTCTGGTTTACTGCCGCCATGCAGTCACCAGCCTGACTAAAACTCCTCTCTCCTTTTTAGGCAGAGAGATCTTTATCTTTGTGTCCAGCCCTGCATTACCAAAGACACAAAGACTTTCAGCAACAGTCCCTGTCTGCCAGGCTTTAAATACGCAACCACACCCCCTGCAGGAAGATTGTGGAAGTGCAGCATTAGAGCAGAATAAAAACCCATATCTGATTATTCCTCCTGCAAGTTTCAGCGCAAAAATTAGCCTAAAACTTCAACAGAAACACTTCACCTACTTTTCTTTCAGGCACACCAATAAAAAAAACCTCCCTGCACACATGGAATCTACTTCACAGTCATTTCATCTTTTTTCAGATCAGTACAGATGGAGGGGATGTACCAAATGAGACAAAGCAAGCAAAACAATAGAGCAGTAGCAGCTCAGATGGGGGTTGGGTGGTGTCATTTTATCCCCCCTTCTCTCTCTGTGTCCATCTCCTCTGTCCCAGATCTGTAAGTCTTGTAGTGGCTGAGTGTGGCTGGTGCTGGACAGTAATTGGTCCTTCATGGCTCCGGCCCTTCTTAACCCCTGACCTTTCCTGTGAAGAGGAAGTTTGGGCCGAGGGGGGCGGATGCGCTTTAAACTAGCCGAGCTTAGTGATGTCACTGCTGCAGGCGGATAATAATGTGGTTGTGAGTGCAGGGTGGAAAATGGGGGAATCAAGTGGGAGAATTCAGGAGAGGAGTAAGGGAAATAGTGAAGACAGATAACATGGAGGCAGTGAGCCGGAATATTTTTGAATCAGATGAAATCTGGCTTCATTATCATCACTGATGCAAATTTACACCAATTTCTGCCTAAAGAAGAATCTCATTTGAGTTTACATCAGGCCTACTCTGCAGCTTGAAACCCAAGATGTATACTCAGTAAAGCCCAGAAATAAAGATTCATATTGTATAACCCATATTTTGAAACATCCACGTGTTTCTCTCTATTTTGCCACGTTCGATCAAACATATGGAACTCAAAATTTCTAGGTGCTCATTGAAAGCAGAACTGGTGTCTTTTGGGAACATTTCCCCCCTTGCTGTTGTGTGTATACCCAGGGAAATCCCAAATGCCAAATCCTCTCTAATATAAAATCCCATATCTCAGGTAGCACACTGAGTCCTGTCCAGCAGCTGAAAGAGAGACTTGCAGGCTCAGAGGAGTCAGAAACTCATGAGGAACTCAGCAAAGACACCCGTGGAGAGGGGTTAATCAAACAATGTATGGCTGTTTGAGGATATTTTTTCAGTTGTTGTGAATATTTAAAGATGTGTCAGTCTAGAATATGGTGTTTCTCATTGAAAACAAAAACATGTACTGTACACAGATATATACTTTTTCTTAAAAGAATGAAAATCTGCTTGTAGTTTTGATGCTCGAATTAAAACGTGACAGAAAATCTGAAACTTCTCTGTAGTGTTCGTCTTTTGTTGCAGGCACCTGTCTTCACATAATCACATAACTCCTTTTTTCTGTCTTTGCATATGAAACATGTGATTAAGATGCTTTAATTTGTTGTGCACTTGATGCGTGCTTGCATGTTTTTGTGAGTGTTTATTCAGTGCAGAAGTCGCTCTGCAGATGGAGGTAATTATACTGTATCATTTTTAGCTTATAACCCTTAAACGTGTGTGTTTGGATCCTTTCCTTCAAGAACAGTCGATGTGTTGGTGTGTGTGTGTGTGTGTGTGCTGTAGTGTGTGTTGTACTTGTATCCTTATAAATCCAGCCCTGATCTTTCATGGTCACATACTGTATGCTCTCACTGTTCAGTTTCCCCTCACAGACACAAACATCACGCACACACAATCTGTTTACTTGGATGCCCTTCACCTGGCTTAAGCACCATTTAAGTCTAGACCTTGAGATAATTGGCTTAACAGACCTTTACACAAGATTGGAACATGGTATTGAAATTATTTGTTTATTATTTGTGTTTTTCTGTCCCTCTAAAGCTTCCCTGAGTGTGAGTGTGATTTTTATTTCCCAACCCTCAGCCTCTTGTCGTCGTCTGTGTTTGTCTCTCTGTCTGTGTTTTTGTCATCCAGCAGAGACCTTCTAGAGTAAACCAAGGCAGACTGACTGTTGTGTCGTGTTTATAGTATCTCTTTGCCTTTATTGCTTTAGTATGGAGGAAGAGCTGTTGCCAGGGCAACTGTAGCTTTGACTGGGATTGGGGTGGCCATGGGAATTGGTGGTACATTTCTAGACCATGCTGCTAATTAAATGTAATAACTGAAAAGTGACGTCTTGGTTTATTTAATCCAGACCCATTCAACTACTCATTTTCTTCTTATGTTGTTGCTCCTATTTTGTTTTGTTTTGTAGTGTCTTGTAAGTCCGTACGGGCTAGACACCTTTTGCAGTGCATGACACGATGATTGATAAAATAAACTAAACATTCAACTCTAATCTTTTTTTCTCTTCTTTTTCTCTCTCCCTCCTCTCCGTCTCTACAGTGAATGACTTCACGGTGATCCGGAAAAAGTTCAAGTGCCCCTACTGCAGTTTCTCTGCTATGCACCAGTGCATCCTAAAGAGGCACATGCGCTCCCACACCGGCGAGAGGCCCTACCCCTGTGAAATCTGTGGCAAGAAGTTCACCAGAAGGGAGCACATGAAGAGGCACACACTGGTGAGTGCAGCACAGTCACCAGTAGGGGGCAGTAAGTGACACCGTAAAAGCATAGACTGTTTGAATAATGGACGTAGCTACCATGACGTTCCCCACTGCTTTGTTGAACTGCCTGTTTAAGACCTCAGTCCAGTGTTTTTCTGCCACAGTGTTGGTTTCCTGGATTTGGACAAGAGGACGGATGGAATGTACTTTATTTATCCCCTTGCTTAGCTCCAAGTGTACTTCATTAGTTTGCAAATAATAAGCTGACTCCCAGAATGAGATTCTGTTTGAGGCTAGCTGACCGGATTTGTTAGACTTTAGATTATTATGAGAGCTTGTTGGCAGGTAAACCACCAAACAAGGTTACTTAAAAATAACCGCTCCTCTCCAGGCCTTAAATATCTCAACGGGGATAAGCCATGAAAAAGCAATGAACAAGCTAATACATCTAGGTATGGTGAGTACAGAAAGCAATATCTGCGTTAGTTCTTACAGATAAATAACACAACGCTAGATTTTCACTCAACAAAAAAAGCTAGTCCACAAACTTGAGGACTGAGGGCCAACTGCATAAAACATTTCATGACTTCAAATCAATTCACTGAGCACCAAAGGTATTTCATCAAGCACAAAAATGTTTCATAAAACACAAAAACATGCCAAAATTCAGAAGTATTTCATGCAATAACAAAATGTAGGAAGGTTTTTGTACTTGATGAACATTTTTCAGCCTTCAGTTTACTTTTTTTTTTGTAGTCATGAAATGTTCGTGCTGCCGAACTTCAGGGCCACAGACTTTCTGGATCTGTTTGTCCAATAAGTGAAGCGCACAACAAGTTACAGTGTTTGTCTGATATTCACATAAAACAAATACAAAAGGCAGAAAACACAGGCAGCAATCAGCTAAGGATACATCCAGCTAGCATCACCTAAAGGCTGGTTTATACTTCTGCGTCTCCCCTACACAGCAGGGGCTGACGCCGACATGAGCACCACATACTTGTGCGTCGATGTGTCCGTGTCGCCAGCAATTCTCAGCCGAAACGCTTGAGGGCAGTGTGGTCTCTCTGATAGCCGGTCGCCTGCTTCCGGCCCCGCTACGATCTCTGTTTACTTTTCCACAGCGATTCAGAGCGTGTTATGTTAATCTATAGCTGATACATGTTGCTGTTTATCATACAGACATGATTACATGAAGAATAGAGAGGAGGAGATGAAATACATGCGGAAGTGATATGAATGCGGGAAACACAATGCCGCCAACCCAACCAATCACAGGGCTTGCGTTCCGTGTCGGTCAAGTCAGTCATGTCCTTATTTGGGCAAAAACTCGTAATCTTAATATCTTCTGAACTGTCGCGTTAGAAAAAAATTCACCCTCCGTACAGTGTGTGCCGATAGAGAAATTAGCTACGTAGGGCCAAGCGTTTTTTTGAACCAGGCTGTAAACATGTTTATTAATGCTGCAATCGTCTTTTTTGGTGTCTATGTGGTTTCCGATGTTTCTGCAGCCAGCCTCAAGGGGATTCTCGATGAATAGCAGTTTATAACACTTCCACATGGGCTTCATGTTTTGAGACCGGAGGTTGCTGCTTAAACTTAACAAAATTTTTGGGCCACCGTCAAGTGACCAGTAGAGGAACTGCAGTTTTTGGCACTTCTGTACTGGCTTAATGTCTCAGCCCTCAAGGTTGCAGCAGTCCAAAGTGTAAATGTAGTCTAAAGAGATGTTTTCTGTCCAACAGGTCCACAGCAAAGACAAGAAGTACGTGTGCAAAGTGTGCAGCCGTGTCTTCATGTCAGCAGCCAGTGTGGGAATCAAACACGGCTCACGGCGTCACGGCGTCTGTGCCGACTGCTCTGGCCGGGGCATGGCTGCCCTGCTGGACCACAATGGGGAGACAGGAGGCGACATCTCCCCAGAGGAGGAGCTGTATCCCGGCGACCGTTTCCACGATGACCAGGCAGAATGCGACGGTGATGGCGAGGGGGAGGAGGAGATGATGGTGGAGGGGGACGGGGAGATGATGGGCGAGGGAGAAGAGGAGGGAGGAGGAGGAGAAGGGAAGTGGAAGGACTCAGGGATGGGGGCTGAGGCACACAGAGCACTGGACAATGAGAAGGAGGAGAGCGACTCCTCGGCACAGGAAGGGGAGCAGCAGAACGGGAGCGAGAGGGACTTCGCCTGGATCTCCTAGAATCTTCCGGGTTCCTGTTAGCGGCTCCTTCGACCAATCTCTGAAGATCTGTCATGATCTTTTGGGCAGAACCCCTCTGCTCTCTTTACCCATTCGTCCCAGCGTGGGCAGGCCTTCCTTTGAACGGAAACGCTGTAGGGTGATGCGCGACAATGATCTCATACACACGCAAAATACACACGCACACAGACACACACACTTAGGCCATTCTCAACACTGCCTGCCATAGTTGAAGAAGAAGAAACGGTGAAGAGATGGCTTGAGTGCAAGGCTTTTTCCGCTTACCTCCTTTACTTCTGATGCAGTGTTTTGTGTTTTTTTTTCTCGAGGGTTCAGGCCAGAGTCCAGTAGTTTTCTACTCTGTCACAACAGGAATCAACGAGGACGCTGCCAAGGACGTTAAGACTGCAACTTTGTATGTTTGCCATCACAATCACCATGGAAACCAAGGATCACTGACGGTGTAGGGAAATAGCCAGAAAGGGAAGGGAAGGCTTGGGGGAAAAAAAAAAGTCTCTCTGTGAGTAAAGGGGGAGTCTAAAATCTATTGCAATGCTTCGTGTGTCAGAGGAGCAGGCAGCCCGACGGCACATTGTTGATGCAGAGTCCTACTGCCACAGACTTGCACTTTAACGACAACTGACTCGTATCAAAGCCCTGAACCCATGGTTTACATTTTTGATCTGATCTTTGCTTACCTAAAACAACTCGGTGACCGCACCTACCTTTAAGGATATACTTTATGTCCTCTTGACTGTTATCACGATATAGAAATCACTGAATCTTTGTGCAGATTGCTGTTTATAGAGCCTATGCCTTTCAGTGGGGTCCTTAATCTTTTCTTCACTTAAGTTTACCACACGGTTTCTATAAATCCATTCCAACTATATTGAACTAATGTACATACAGTTTTGGGGGATTTGTTGGGAGAGGTGTGTGTGAGACAGAGAGAGATTGAAAGAGATGTTTGACGGTGTACAGACAACTTTTAAATCTCTTTGTTTGTACACAAAGTGGACTTAAATTTTTGCGTCCATGTTTGGGAAAAATCAACACAAGCACACATTTAATCCACATGACCTACACTTTAACTCTCTCCGTCTCTCTCTGCGTCTCTGGTGCAGTTTCTTGTGATGATCGGACCTAAGGAGGATCAGCCTTTTATTTTTTGAAAATATCTGTTTTCTTTTTTTTTTTTTTCTCCTGTTTCTTTTCTTCTCGGTCAGTCATGTAACTTTGTCAAGTCCAGAATATGCAGACTCTTTCTACGGTTTATCTTTCTTTTGGTGGCGTATTTTCTCTCTGGCTTTGTAAGGTTAAAAGAAGAGGATCAAAATTGTGCTTGAACTTTGTAGAGTGTAATATTAATTTTGTTTTGTTTTAACAGCTATTTATTATATAAAAAAGTTTGTGGATGCCTTTTTGTAGGGTAATTCCCTCTTTCTTTCTATTCGTGTGTGTGTGTGTGTGTGTGTGTGTGTCTGCGTGTGTGTACGTGTGTGTGTACGTGTGTATGTGTGTGTATGGACAGGTTGAATGTTTGTATGTCTGAGCGTCCATTCTCCCAAAAAAAAATTATATATTGATTTCTTCAGATTATTTCCTTGTTTTTGGCGATGTTATTGACAATTCAAGTGAGGCAGATGACATGTCTTATTATTATTATGAGTATCAGAACTATGGTTACTGTTGTTGATGTTCCTATTATTATTAATTATTATTAAGTGCTGGATGCTAAGCTTTATTGTGTGTTCTTTTTTGATATTTTATATCTTGTATAAGAAAAAAAAGCTTTTATACTTTGCCTTGTTGTGGACAGCAAGCCATGGGGCTTTTATCAACCTTTTATTGTGCCAGTTTACGCTTTCTCTGTCGTATTTTTTTTTCTTCGAAGGGGAACTTCACTGTCAAACCTCTCTGTTAAATATTGATTGAAACATATATTCCTTCCGCACATGCTTTTTTTTTTTTTTTTTGCATCACTATGGAACCAAAAACAATCTAGTACCTTGTATACATGAAGTGCTTTTGTTTCACAGTCTGTGTGCAGGTGGTTTTTGGATTTATTGCCGTGGTTAACCAGTTTTGTTGTTGGGTAGTTTTACTTTTTTGAACCTGTCACTATTTGTCACAGTTATTAAAAAAAAGTGCACATGTTATAGTGTTGTGAATATGAAGGGCTGTATGAAAGGACCGGCTACATATAGAAGACAGCTTCTTCCATTTTTTTCTCGTTTTGAACTGTGTCACGCCTCGCATGAAACACAATCAAGCAGAAATGCAGCACGCAGATTAAACTTCAGCTCTTAGGATTTGAGTCTACATGCTGTGTTTCTAGCTGCCGGTGCTTTACTGGCTAGACCCTCGATCATTTCCACTGTGGGAAAGTGAGCACTGCAGCAGTTAACTCTGGGAAACATTTCGTTGCAAGTGCTGGTTGCACTCATCAGCTGCCATGGACTGCAATTCCCATCATCCCCTAATGAGAAACTCTCAGTACAATCTGGTTCTTTCATTTCTGGCAAATGTCTTTATTTTATTTGTATTATTTATTCTGTTTTTGTTGACCCATTAATCAAATAGTTGTAATTTTTAGGGTAAAAAAAAAAGAAGAAAGACAATGGGGTAGGTTTTTTTAATGAATGTCAAAGGTGGGTGTGGAAGGAGCCCAGGATCGGTGACAAATCTCTGTCCTGTGGTGCTGTTTGAAACCACTGAGAGACATGTGAATGAATGTGTGACTCCCCGGCCCTGCGCTCTTCTCACGACCTGTACTGTATGTCTTTTTCCTCATAACCGGGTTGTAACTTCAGGAAATAAAACGTCCGCCATCAACCCCTCAATATGTGCCTCAATGACATTTCACCTTGTGTGCTTGTGAGTGTGTAAGTATGTGTCGGCGGATAGAGATTTTACTTTCAAAAGAAAAAAAGAAAGATCAGATTAGAGGTGCAAAAAGTTTTTTTTGAGGATAAAACTTCAAAAAGAGACACACCATGACGGCGTCTCAATTCTCCTTCCCACCGTGTGTTCGATGACCTTTTGTGCCCTGATTCTGTGGTCTTAACTGCATGCCTGTGCTCATTTTGTCATACCAAAGCGACGTCTTCGGCATCTGCACACAACTGTCTCATTCCACACGATGCAAAACTGAAACTGTTTTCTCTCTTGCAGATGAATATGGGTATTCTTAGACGTGTACAAATTGCAATCCTCATTTAGCCTGTATAGCTTGATTCACACGTGCAAATCATGAAGCCATAGATATGGGTATGTCTATATTATACTATATTTCAAAATTGGCGCTTTTTACTTTAGATTTTGTTCTTCTACTAAGAGTGATGTGTGTATACCTTCATATATATGAATTTATATGACTATTATATATTATTTATTTCTCTCAAGTTTCGGAGGGGCTTTGATTTGTAAAAGGTCGCACTTGAAGCTTGAGCTTTGTTTATTTTCATTGGGAATATTGTTCAATATGATACTGACTTTATATTGATGATTATCATAAACCTGTGTTTGTAACAAAAATGTGTTAAATAATCAAAAAAAAAAAGCTGTCCTGTTTTTACACCTGTTTCGTTTTGGGCAGATTTAAGTGCTCTTGTGCAGATTATTATTATTTTTTTTGGTTGATAGTAATGATCACAAAACCATTTTTACAGCCAACCATGAGCCTCCTGTTTTTGATGTTGGGGCGGGCCCGGCGGCCATGCAAGCCTCTTTCTAACTTCATGTTTAGTGGAAGAATTAGCTTGACTTTTATTTGCATAAACCAATCAGTCTCAATAAATTTTGAAATTGCTGCTGTAAAGAAGTGACCAACCTGTTTGCTGTGCCTTTCTTTTTTCTTTCTTTCTTTCTTTCTTTCTTTTTGACTGTGTTCTTTTTTTAATTTTTCTTAATTTTAGAATTCACCAATCAGTGTATAAACATGTAGTCAATACAGACATACTAACAAGTACAAACATTACAAAACATGGAAGGACATATTTATACACTTGTGAAGAGAGAGAAAACAGAAGAGAAGAGAGGGGGGAAAAAGGAAAACAAAACAAAACCAAAACAAGAAAAAATTAAATTTAATTAAATTAAAAATAAAAAAAAAACACAAAAAGAAAACAAAAAGGGAGAACAAAAAAGAAAGAAAGATAATAATAATATTAACAATCAATAAGAGTAGTAATGTGGCAATACATTATAGTAAGAGTAATCAATAAGTTAAATAACTAAGACCACAGGGGAAGGAAGAAAAAAAAAGAAATAATAAAAACTCAGTTGAAAAAAAAAGGGATAGAAAAGAAAAGAGATTGAGAAGCAAAAACAAGAGTAAATACATAGAGGGTGGAGTCTGTTTGGGTGCATTTCAGGAAATTCTTGCAGAATGGGTTTGGTGTTATAAAGTTTGGTGCTGTGCCTTTCTTAATCTGATGCCATTCAATACCTGATGCTGTCCACAAGGGGGCAGAACAGACAAGTTGGAGAAAATTGACACAAAGGAATGAGTCCTGTTCATTGATCGGGCACTTCCTTCTGTAAAGGATTGTCCATTATGAACATCCTGCACTCATTCATCCACTGGGATCCTTTTTTGATTTTTTATACAGAAGGTAAATTAAGACACTGATCGCCGTCCTCTTCTTCCATTCAGGTTTATTTTCTTTCCATCACATTACATCACATAGATCACATTATCAGCATCATACATGGTCATCCATCTTTTTTCGAGCACTAGTTATAGGCTTGACATTCACACAAATACTCCTTGAGTGCACCACTCCTCGCAAAGTGCTTCCTCTCTGTGCGTGGGACTGCTGATGAAGAGCAGAGGCAGAGCCCACACACAGGAGAAATCTTGCCCTCCAGTGAAGACCCAAGGCTGACGTCATGTTTCCTTCAAAGCGCATTCTACTCTGTCTGGCTGTGTGTGTCTGATTCTCTTTCTGTGTGTGTGTGTGTGTGTGTATGTGTGTGTGTGTGTGTGTGTGTGTGTGAGTGTGTGTGTGTGTGTGTGTGTGTGTGTGTGTGAGAGAGAGAGAGGCTGTGACAAGCGTATTCTTTAACTTTTTAGAGGACAACAAACATCAGCCTTGGGTTATCAGATTCTGAAAGGGGAAATCTAACACATTAAACCCTTCAGTGTTTTATCTCCTATAACAAAAAAAAAATAGGAACAAGGGGAGGGAAAAATGAGCGATGCTAGACATGCAAAACAACCTCAAACAATACCAGACAATCAATCAATCAATCAATGAGAAAAAACAAGCAAAAGTCAGTTTTCACAGCAGCCAGGGTATGGCTCAGTAAAAACAGATCAAGGAGAAATAAAAGGTCACCAAATAAGAGATGTGACAGACAGAAGGTAAAAGCCGGGACAAACAATAAAGCACAGAAGGGAAGAAGAAGAAGAAGCGGAGGACTGAGTGGAGCTGCCTTTGCAATGCATTACATTACATTTGATTTGGAAGGAGATCTATTGGCTTTGCTGCTGCTGGTTTACACACAAATGAAAACTGACATTCAAGAAAGCAGCACATACATTTTGACATGTGGAAAAAAAAATATATATATGAAGGCTTTTTTTGATGCACATTTCAAGGGTTTACTTTAGCTTAATATACTGGGTAAAGGCTTGGGTGGGACCACAGTAAAGCTGAAGAGCACGAGAAGAGGAGAAGGGACAAAGTGATCCGAGAAGGATCACTGCAGAGAGAAACAGGAAGGACATATCTATTAGGAAACAAGTGAAGGACACTAAAAAAAAAGCGTGCTGTCTGTTGGAATGTGTGGGGCAGGATAAAAGATTCCCACAAGGTTAATATTTCATCATGACCGAGAAGGTCAAAGGTTATCCTGCCTAACAACAACTAAACGTCACAACCACAAACGACAACCAAACATGGTGAGACAAATATGACTATTTGGCAGGGAGAAGGACAAACATAAAGAGTGTGAGCGAGAAGCCCGGGTGTCACCAAAAAGCTCAAGTTAGTTGTGTTCCATTATAAAGCATCTCATTGCACAGAGTATAAGATAGTAAAGCAATACTGCATGGTTGTGTTATTTGATATAACTTAGCAGTGTGGCGACAGCTGTCTGTGGGTGTTAAAAAAGATTTGGATATCGAAATCATTACAGATTCACCACACGCGGTACAAACTAGCCGGCAAACAAAACATCAACAACAACAACAACAACAAAAAGATGTTTCTTTCTGTGGGTTTTACATTCAACAGGTTTTTGTTTTCTCCCCTTTGCCTCTAAGCTACAATGTACACTGAATATTTACGTGTTATGATCACTATAGCTTCTCAATTGACTTTTTTTTTTAAAGAAAGAAAATACTCCAAGCAACTATTATGTAAAAAAAAATCATATAACAAGATACAACAAAGAAAAACAACAATATATGAGAAAAAAAAAGCCTCACGGTTCTCTTTATGTTGCATATGTACAAGAAAGCCCTGAAACTGCAAATCCATCTACATCGTCACTGCGCGTCATGTGTCTGCTTCCCATCGACTGTAATAAACCTCCACAGATTTCCCTGCACAGCCATCCATCCACACTCAGCTTCAATCTCCATCTCCCATCTTCAAGGTAAAAGTTGATCTACTTTTTTTTTAGAAATCCACCAATTAAGATCTCGTATCTAAAAATCTGTGCACAGGAGCAGCTCTGTACCCTCAGTTCTTCCTGGCCGTAATGACATCACAGCTGCACTTATTGAGTCAAGCTTCTGATGGTGCAGCTTGGGTCTTGATAGTCACTGGGCCAGTTTTAGTGCAACTTGAAAAAAAGGTGGAAAAGCAGTCGGCAAACGCAGAGTAAGTAGCGTTTGCCTCTGACCCTGCTGGTGGAATCTAAAAGTGCTTAAACGCTGAAGATGGAGAGAGATTCGATAGGCTGCGTGCAACACTTTTAAAACGACCAAATTAGATATAACAAAAATGCAAAGTGGTATCCAGCACTAATAACAAGTATCTACACAGTTACTACATCAGCTCAGTAAAATGTTGATAAGCAGGAACCTGTTTGTGTTTAAGTGGATAAAGCACAAAGAAGAGATTGATTTATGGGTAAAAAGTGAGTACTGTGAAAACTTCAGATAATAAAACAGTGTAAAAGCATCCGTTACGATAATGTGTAGCCAGTAACCAATGACTATAAAAAGATGGATGAAATGACAGCTCCCTAAAAGTGAAGCCAAAACATTTGGATGGCTGCATACATAATAAAAACAGCCCCCTCCATGTGAGCGTGTGGGAGACACATGTCAAATAAATCTTACTCAAACCTGGTTTCAGTAATTTTATTCAATTCTTATCATGATGTTTTATGATCAAGTTTATCTGAGGAGGGGCGCTGGTGGCCTAGTGGTTTAAGCGCCCCATGTACAGAGGCTATAGTCCTCGTCGCAGGGGTCGCCGGTTTGATTCCCGGCCGGTCGACCATCTCCTGCATGTCTTTCCCCGCTCTCTACTCCCCACATTTCCTGTCTCTCTTCAGCTGTCCCATCAAATAAAGGCAAAAAGGCCAAAAAACCTAACTTTAAAAAATAATTTATCTGAGGAGTTTAGTTTTGATTAGTCATTCAATGCTATGCTATTCAACAGGGTATACCGACATGACTGACACCCTTTTGCTCTGGCTTTGTGTAACAGATAAGCTAACAAGAGGAAGAACAAAGACACAGACTGTCTCATGTCTCATCAGCATCACCTGTCAGCTCATGTCACAGTATTTTGGCTTCACTTTTGTACAGCGAGGGGAGGTTGGAGACGCGTCGTCCATCTTTATATACAGTCATCTCTACTAACTGAGGCTGGTGTTTTCCCCATCACTGACAGAAGGTAAGTGCTGTGTCCGACTATCTTAGTACCACACTACTTCTCAGTACCACACCTGGGAAACAGCTGGCACCACAACATTAAGTACAATACATCTGAAACAGAAAGCAAGCTGTCATGAGCTGTCGAGATCACTTGCTAACGATGGGGGGACCCCCGGAGGTACAAAACCTCTATCCCTGACACCCCATTTATTCCAATCAGGCAGTGACGACACCCCTTGAAAATAACAGAAATTTCCGCTCACTTCAAAATTTGTGTATATAAAACGTCCATGTATAAAACACATCTTTGTGCAGTGCAACGTAGTGCAAATTTTGTTTAGGTCAGTACACCTTTTCCTTTTTCTGTTCATTTCATTGGCACTTTGTGAAGTCTCTGACCGGAGAAGTCCTCTCACACAAGAGAGAGGGACCTAGCTTATCTGGGATGCTGCTGGGGTAAACCACTTACAGGCAGGATCATTCATAAATGTATTTTTAACAAAGCTGAATGAGATATTTGTACTGGTAACATGTGCTTTACATTTTAAAACAATTGACTTTAAGCCACCAATTAATACTCAGGCATGTGGAAAAGTGATATCTGCCGCCAGCAGACAGCATAAGTGACCCTGTGGCGACGAAGGACAGCACAGGTGTTTCTATGGTGACAGAGGTCTGAGAGCGCACTGTACCTCAGTTAAAGAGTCAGTCTGCTTATATAGGAGGGAAAAGGCACTGTGTGTGTGTGTGTGTGTGTGTGGGTGTGTGTGTGTGTGTGGTCACATGTGTCAGGTCAGTGTCAGGAGAGCTAAAGAAAGCAGAGGACACACAGTAGAACCTACATCCCGAAGCTCTAAACAAACTGCACAGGGATGAGACTCGTCAAAAAATATACATCTACTGTCATGACTCGCAGAGCAGAGCAGAGAAACACCTGTTCAGTTTCTTTTTGATGTGGGGACTTTCTTCTTGTTCACATAAAGGGTCTTAGTGTGGCAGGTGTCACTGCAGCGAATTTGGGGATTTCGGGCGACGTGTTCAAATAAATTGACTTTTCTAGAGTGACTGGGAAGCAGGATATAACCCAGAAAAGATAGCTTATTTCTTCAGATACATTATGTTTATCCAAATGTTACAACTGAGTGGACTCGGAGGAAATTCACAAAAACTCTTCTTGGGGTATCAAAGTACAGGAGCTGCCTGGAGTAGTTCTATTTTGGGACTACTGATTTGTAATTTTGTGTTATGATCGCAATTAAGATCATGTAATCAAGTTTTCGAGTTTAAGGCTGTTACTTTAAAATAAAACCTAACAGACGTATTTAAAAAAAAAAACACCTAAAGCTTCTAAAAGTAAATCTTCCTTTAAATGCTTGGAAACAATCTGTTTGCATTGTCATCTTATACAAATTTTAAAAAAGGTTGGGTGCTATTTTCTCTGTTTTTCATATGCCAATATTATGATTTCTAGAAGAAACATACTAAAAGGGGACGTAGTAAAACATACAATTTCGAAGTATCTAAAATTCTACTACCTATATCTCATCTAAAGAATTGAACAGATGGCCTGTCATTTGATAAAACAGACCTCTAAAGTCTAAACTCCACTTTGGTAAAACATTTTTAACTTCACAGACTTTTTTTAGATTCTCACAATCACTCTAAAGGTCAGACCGAGCGTTAATAATTCTTCTGGACTTGACACAACCTCCTTTATAAAATACATTAAAGACGTTTTGGTTCCTGTGAAGTGAGATCTGGTATCTTAAATGTCGTAATGCTGGTTTGTGATTGAGTAACCTCTCCGTTTTCAGCTGCAAGAAATGAATCAAAATGCCTGACTTATGATCAGGTACTGATTGGTGAGTTAAAATCTCACAGAAGTTGTTAATCGGACTGTGTGTTAAAGTTTCAAAGGGCTGTATCATTCATTGGGGTAAACAATCTCTTTGAACACATCAGCTGTCAAGGGAGAAAAACAGAGCCGGGACTCACCTAAATAACAATGACAACCACAAAGCAAGAAAAACAATATTAAATTCTGTAATTCTGCTGATTGCACAGTGCAACTGCTAGTTGCTTCAGCATGTCACTGCTGAAAATAAAGTCTATGTAAGAAATACATCTCCGCTCTCTCAGACACACGCTGTGGTTACAGTGATTCTCTAAAAGATGACTTATTTCTTCAAGGTGCATATCTTTAGGGTACAAGTAAGAAGAAGAAGAGAGGGAAATATATCTTGTACATTGTATTTGTCTCTCAAAAATATTTTAAAAAGCCGGAAAGGGGGGGGGGGGGGGGGGGGGGGCTTTTTGTACCACTTGGTTTGAGGGTTTGTGCATGTTTTCAATGTTACATGAAGTATAGCTGGCTGTGTTGAGTTTGATTTTTGAACAGGTAGGGATCAGTGTGTACTTAGACATACTGTCCGTATCCAGGAAGGCTGCAGAAGAAAGTGATGCTAATGTAATGGTTTTGACTGTTGGTTGAAGGTGAACAGGCGTGAAGCCTTTGGTAAGTTTGAAGTCCCTTAAACAGTGACAAAAAACAGATATGCTACAGAGTTCTTACCGAGCAAATCTGGTGTTAACCCTTGAACTTCTAAAGAGTCATGATCCACCCCATAAACAGCAGATTACATGATGATCCTATAATGAACAGAGTATACCAAAAAGCTTATCTGTAGTCCTTAGACAAAGCCTTGAGATTAGGCCGTGAAAAATGGCAAGTGAAAAACAAAAAATCAAATCAGTATCCATGTTCTTTTTTTTTTTCAGTCTTAGAAAAAGTCACCTGCGTAAAAGTCATTTTTTCTTGCTGATTTTCTTTTTGTTTCTTTTTACCGACCAGTTTTATTTTTTCTTTGTGTTTGGAAAAGGAAAACAGAGAAGGCGGAACCCATGCTGGGCTATAGGGAGCAGCAGTGAGAGCTCCACGGTGATGAAATCTCCTCTGTGGAAGAGTCCACCTCGCCGTCGGGAGGAGCTCATCTTTGCGGACGCGGGAAAGGGATAGGATTAGTCGGTGAATCTCTGACAGGCTTTTTTCCAGCGACAGGCTGTGCACCACATGTCTCTCTTCTCCATGCCGTACACCTTTCGGCACTTCTTCGCCTCCCCACGGGGTTTCCTTGGTAACAGCAGATGTGACAGCATAAGGACACGCACACACAGACATCCAGACGCCCACATGGGCATAAAATCACATATATGTGCAGCAACGCTCAGAGGCAGATAAATGGGTTTTTTTTATGAGGCAGGATCGGGGTCACAAGAACAGAATTTCCTCATAACAAATCGATATAAACGTAATGTCAACAAAGACGTGTTCTTTAAGAGGAAGGATTATTTAACCCAACTGCAGTGCTCCTTTAATGGGATCTGATACCAGGCGTGATCTGACATCAGACGTGAACTGATATCAGACGTGATCTGACATCAGACATGATCTGACATCAGACGTGATCTGACATCAGACGTGATCTGATATCAGCCGTGATCTGACATCAGACGTGAACTGGCATCAGACGTGATCTGATATCAGGCGTGAACTGATATCAGACGTGATCTGACATCAGACATGATCTGACATCAGACATGATCTGACATCAGACGTGATCTGATATTAGGCATGAACTGATATCAGACGTGATCTGACATCAGACGTGATCTGATATCAGGCGTGATCTGACATCAGACGTGATCTGATATCAGACGTGATCTGATATCAGACGTGATCTGACATCAGAAGTGATCTCACATCAGACGTGATCTGATTCAGGGTTCTCGGGTTCTAGATGAGAGATTTAAAAATGTGTCCCTGTGGCTTGTTCCTGCAGGTCCTTTTCAAACTTCAATGTAAGCACTTCATATATTTAATATTCATCCCCAATCAATTTATTTACAACCATCAAAAGTAGTTTTGGATTTGAAATATTTACGCTCTCTGGGTTTATTCATTCAGTTTGAAAATGTACCCGACCTGCATCATTCTGAAATTAAATGCTGATAAAATTTTATAAATATATAAATCATTTTCAAAAACATGTCAGTCACTGAATATGAAGCAAAAACAACAAACTCGCAAAGATGGAAAAAAAATCTGCACTATAATTACAGTATTTGATGGCCTGTCATTACAGCAGATTTAACAAATGACTACTTCAGAACAGCAACTAAAAATTATTCTGAATATTCATTCAAAGCAAGTTGTAAAAGTTGCCCCCTGAGCCCAAAGTCACGTCTGGAAATAAAATATTTTGTCTGACAAATAAAAATAGTGATTAAGTGTTTTCATATTAACACAAAATAGGGGCAAATTCTAGGATTTTAAAAGCTTATTTCCTCTCGAAGAATAAGAAATAGTGCTTACAATTCAGAGCAGTAAATGTCTGTAATTCATCATGAAAGCTTCTAACACAACAAACTCCCGAAGGGAAAGCAGCTTGTTTTAGTGGCAGAGTAAAGATCTAATGTTTAATCCCTAGCCAGACCGACATATTGAATCATGAAACATAACTGGAACAAGAGCAGGCCCACCTCCCTGATTGGACCAGAATAATTGGACACTTTTATTACAGCATACCTTGTTCCTAGTGCGGATTTAGGGGCCTGTGTTGTTACCGCATGGCTCTTGTTGACAGTGGTGTGCATGCCTGCCGCTGGCTGTCTCTTCTCCCCGATGCAGACTGTCCGCACATGAGTCACAGGGCCCTAAAAAAAAATGTGATGACATCATAAGTGATTGTGGAATTTCACACTGAAACAGTGTAACTCAACCCTATTATATAACCTGACACTGACAGACATGGAGGAGGACACACAGTTCTGTGTCTGTCTTAATAAAGAATACAGATTTATAAAGAGTAAAAGTATCTTGAATGCATGTAGACAAACACAAAAGCCTGACACTGAACTGACTGAACTCTGCTAATAATTCTCCCTTATCCTTATCTTCCCATTATCATTGTGTCCTGCTGTAACTCCTGATGACACAGAGTGCTTGTACTTCTCACTCATGTTACAGACATTGGTACTTAAGTAGCTTTCTGAAATACAACCAGACAAAACACAAGACCCAGAGAACCCCTGGTGAAAAAAACAGGTGTACATGTCATCAAGTCATTTAGTTCTATACCACTATAGGTTGTTTTTTTAATCTCACACTTCAATAATAATTCCAGGACTGCTGCTGTTGCAAACACTGCTAAGATCAAAGTTGAGGGATCAGTTTGCGCCTCCACTAATAGCTGACAACACTGTCTTGAAGCAATTCTTTCTGGTCTGCCAAAAAACAAAGCCACAGTTCAAAATCTCTATAAATCCATCTCTACATGTGTTTTTTATACAACCAAGAGAGCTCATATTACACGTGTTTCTGTGTCCCTGCAGCAGTTGCCTGCCAGTTGTATTATTGATTTTAAGATCCTTTTATTGGTTTGTAAATCTTTAAACAGTTCTGTGCCTGCAGTCATCTGTTGTTCTTTTAAGATGTGATATGTTCCCCCTCAGATCCTTAAGGTCTTTTGTATGTGTCCTGGTTGGCTCATATTCCCAAACTGTCTTTTTTGACAAGAGCCTCTTTACTCCTTCCTTTTTTAAACCTGCATTTTTGTTGAAGCTGGGATACTTTGCTTCATATTTTATTAGAGGCGTACATTTTTTTCGATACAGCAATATATCGTGATACTTTGACCTCCAATATGATATCGATATTTCAACTCTTAATATCAATATTTTTGAAATAAAATATAAATACACATTTTAGCCGAGTTGGAACTAAAATACAACTTCAGTATTTCAAAAACAATAAAGTGGAAAAGTTGTTTTCAATCAAATAGTTCTGACTTCATTTGTCCTTTCAGTTTTTAGTAATATTGTGTGATTTACATATACACCATCCCTATTTTTTCCCTAGTTTACTATGTAGAATATCGCAATATATCACAATATTGTTATATCGTGATATATCGTGATACTATCGTATTGTGACCCAAGTATCCTGATGCGTATCGTATCATGAGGTTCTTGGCAATACTCACCCCTATATTTTATTTCTATTTCACTGCATGAACCTTACATAACAGTAATGAGGCACTGATGTTGGCTACATATTCAATAAAGCACCTGCATGAACATTTGTTTTGATGTGTTTTCATACCAAGTATATGTTATGCACTTCGACCAGCATCTTTGAATAAATTGTGCAACATTTTGATGCCTCTGTATTGAAAAAATGATCATGGTATTTAGAAGCAGGTGAGTTAAAATTCAGAGTGACATAAAGCTTAGGGAAAAAAGCAACAAGTGGAACAGTAGGATAAAAGTAGAAATTAGGATAAAAAAGGCTGTGAGACAAAGCCTCACTCACCGGAGCGCCTTTGAAAATGACAGGAGGTGACTGCCACGACACACTGATGCCATTCCCAGTCCCAATTCCAGGCCTGGTCCCATTAACACTGCCTAACTCAGCCAAATCAGGACCCACTGGGATACTCACTGGAGCAGTGGCCTGGAGCATGGACAAGCGCCCAGCCAAAGCCAGGAGAAGGAAGACACGTCAGAAAGGAGGAGTAAGAAAAGAGCAGATAAGACGAGAGCAGAAAACAGAAAGAAACAAAAATCATGTTTTGAGCAGGGAAGGCAACTCCGGGCTGCTGCATGAGAAATACACTTTCTATCAATGATGATCAAAGAGAGAAGTGTAGCCATAAAACCCTGTGTTTGATATCAAGAGAACATGAGGGAACTTTTTGAAAGTAATTGAATAAACTGGCAGGCACTCGTAGACTTTAATACTGAAGAGTTTCAAAGAGAGCATACAGAATGACGTGAAGAAAATAAAGTTAGCAGTGTTGAATACGAGAGTACGAGCACAGTGGGATATAGAGAAAATAAATCAAAGCAGTTATGCAGTTCCATTCTGTATGCATGCTTTAGGTCTATTATATCAAGCAATTTATGTTGTCTTGGCAACTGAGTTTAATACTACTACGAAGAACTCTGACTGAATTCAAAATTGAATACTTGTAAGATTTATCCTGTGAGACAACCAAATGTGTTCTTACCTACTGTGTTGAGAAGAAGAAGAAGAAGAACAAGAAGAAGAGGAGAAAGAGAGAGGAGGTATGGAGCTGCTTCAAAGCTTTTTACACTTTAAGTTGAAGTTAAAGTTGCAAGCAGGAATTTCAGCATAATTAAATCTTGTGACTAAAACTTGTTTGCCTGAAAAATATTCAGACTTCATTTTTGTGTGACCTTAAGCTCAAACTTTCTAGAAAGTTAGGTTGTCTTTCCCTCCCTCATAGAAACTCCCACACTAACGTAGGAGTAAAGTAATTCAGCCTGACCTTAGAGCTTTTTTTTCCCACACTGATCTCAAAGCTGCCTCTGCAGATTCAATATGATCGAACAATGTGAAACTTTGTGGCTCAAAAACACACCAACTAATGTTTGAGTTGTTCACACTTTGTTTAGTTCTGCAGAGTTACACATTATTAGAGTTACTATGATGTATGCTTTGTGTACGTATGTCTCTCCAGATGTGTATGTGTGTTACCTGGTAGGCATGGTCAGTGCGGATGTGGCAGAGCGTGGAGGGAGCTGACTGGCTGAGCAGCGTGGGGGCGTGGCTCTGTGAACCATTCATGTTGATGTGTTCAGAGTGAGGGAGCTCGGTGAGTGGTGGAGGGAAGACAGGCGGAGGACCGGCTGTGGTGGGGGAGGTGGGCGTGAGGCTGGACAGGCCCTCCGTCAGGCTGTCCATGTTGACCTCGATCTCTGAGTAGTAGAAGTCTTCTTCTCCATCGCTGTAGTCCGAATCACTATTTCGCCTGCAGATGGAGAAAAAATACAACTTAAAATGTGTCCGTTTCACCCTTAAAGCTTGGGTTGGTAGTCCGATTTAGATACACGTTTTGTTATACTGGTTAAAATGATGGCAATAATAAATAATGTGTTCTTAAAAAAGAGCAAAAAAAGCCGCTATCTACAGCCGGAGTAAACCTGGGAAACACCAACCAATCCCTGCCATCAGGAGCCAAATTATGAAACTAATCAAATCCTGTCCTGCCGTTCTGCCCGCCTCCTGCGCGTACATTTCATGTTTGTTTGTGTTTTTAACTTTCACTATGATAATGTTTTGGTGTTTTCTTACCGCTGAGTGAGACATGAGTTGACGTAGTGCAAAACACAAACGATTAGGTTATTTAACTTCCTGTTTTAAGTCAGTTTCAGTTTAGTAGTGTTCATAAAATGGCACTGGATCTCTCCACATGTCTTTCAAACTGATTAAAAAACACATATATTCATAGGACCCTTCTAGATAGAGTTCAATAGAATATTAAAAAGCATATTAATACTGACCTGCCCCTACAATTTACTGCACTGCTTTTAGGAGATGTAGATTTTTCAGACGAGGCCTGTTGATAAATACCTGTTCGCCATTTTGAGCTATGCTTGTAAAAAAAAGCCATGACAAGGCGCTGGTTGCTTGCTGAACCTCCCAAAATACAGGAGTGGGTTGAAAAAGTGAATTATATTTATGTTATTGAAAGGATTACTTTCTGTTTACGACTTCAGAAGGATGTATTTATTAAACTCTGGACCAAGTGGACTAAGTATTTAAAACCCCTACAAGACAGATTTTGTGGATGATACCATTTAAGGACCCGGTGATGCTGTCTTGTCTTAGCTAATTACATGTTTATTTGTTTTTCTGTGTGTGACTTTCTGTCACTTATCTGTCCCTGAAATGTTTCTGGCTCACTCTAGTGTTTACACATCGTCTCCCCCAGGTTGTATTTAGTTCTAATAATCTTTAAAAACAGAGGACTGCAGAGGAAATAAACATTATTCTTTCTTTTATATGTCAATGCTCTGTACAACAAACTGCTGTCCAATAACAAAAATAAAGAATTAAAAAAACAAAAAATAAAACATATATTCTTTGTTGAAGCCTTCTCTTCTTGAACTTTTTATCTATGCTGATGAGGGACATTTACTAATGCTGTGTCGCACTTTGTTGGCCACACTCTCTAATGCAAAGTACTACAAATCATATCCTCTGGGCATCTCTTCTTTATGGAACAAATACTGATGTATTTCATACCTATAATCAGGGTTGACAAAAATGCTTTGAACCTAATATCAACAATAACATAATCCCTCCTCTGTCATCTCCAACCAGTGGTTTCAGGCTCAGGTAAGTCATGACAAAAATGCACAAACACATTCTGCACATATTTTCCACACGACACCCATATTCTTGATTTTTTTTAAATAGTGAACTATAACCACACAAGCTAGAGAGAACACAAATTCTGTCTTGGCATCCTAGGGCTCAAAAAGAATCTGTATTTGCCTGTTGTGCTCTGCTTTTGCAAAAGTATAAAAGATAAGAACAGTGGTGTATCAATAAGTTAAAGGGCATGAGAGAACACAGCGGTGGTTACTCTTCTCAGCAGCAGGGGGCAGTAAAAGCCAGTGTGCTGCAGAGGTCCTCCAACAAACAGGCTGTTGATGAAATGTCAATACCTGTGAGCACAGCTGAGAGGATGCCTCTTTAATCAAACTCTGTATGAGGTGTGACGACCCCACAGGAAGGCCTTGACTTGAGAGTCTGTATTTCCTGTGTCTGCTTTTCCTTTGCCCGTGTCTTGCAGCGATCTCATACAGGAGCAGCGAAATGACCCAACACTGCAGGATCTGTACAGCCAGGTTCTTTCTGAAAATGAGGTGGAGAGTGTCTCTCATGGCTATTTACTCAGAGATGGTTATGTTGATGAGAAAGTGGGTTCCTCAGGGGAACTGCTTTGAGGGGGAGGAGATGTTTCTAGTTGTTCTGCCCTCCGATTTAAGGTTGGCGTCGCTCGTAAACCCAGACCGCAGGCTTACGTTTTGGTGTCTCTTCCTGCAGCCTTTGCTTTTGAAAAGCTGATGCCATGTCTAGGGCTGTGTCTGTTTAAAGCAACCTTGCGTCTTTGCTACCTGCAATTCTTCGTTCTGTCTGTCTTGGCTACCCTCTCTTAAAAGTGCTTCCCAGGCTCCACGGTTACTGAGGGGTTGGTCCGGTTGGTCAGTTCTGGAGTCAGCCTGCAGGCTGTATTGCATATATTGGAGCTTAACAATGTGTTCTCTGTATAAATTTAGATTTTGGGTATTTGGTGTGTTGACTTTTTTTGGGATCCTGGTCAGGACTCCCATTTCAAGGGTGGGGGTATGACGACCTCTCCAGCTTTGCCTGCATGTCCTGTTTGTTTCAGTCTCCATGTGTTTCCTCAGGCTTGCAGGTATCTGGAGATGGCATGAGCTCTCACTCTCTAAGGAAAATAAAATAACCTGAAGTAGTGAAATAAAAAGAGTAAAAGAGTGTGTGTGTTTGTTAATGTATGTGTGTTTCATGTATTAAGTGTACTGTGTATATGCGTGTGTGCATGATGTGTGGTATGAGCTCAGGCAGCAGTGGTCGGGCAGAGGTTTCTGGGTTATGGAGGGTTCAGTGGGTGGAGTTATTTTTGGAGTTGAGTGATGATTCCTTTACTTTCTCTTTATTTATTTACCTCTTTATTTCTCTACTTCCTTATTTCTTTATGTATTTATTTTGGTGCCTTGGTCCACAGTATCCTGTAACCTCTTGAGTCCACTGCCTCCCTCTGCAGATCAACAATGGACAGAAAAGGGTTAAAACACCCTGAACTGTCCCACCAGGCTCAAGAACAACCATACCGTATTCTCACACTCTCTCAGCTGGGCCTGCTACTTCTTCCACATCCTGTCTTCTTTGGTTTGGAGCATGCATCACCAACATCACGCAACACTTTCACTCATCCACACATATCACACGACTGATTACTCACGTACTGATATATCACGAGTTGCTTGATTAGTTTAAATCTTTAGGTTGAATCAAAAAGACTTTTGAAAGCTTTATCTGAGTGTGGCCTCACTTGTTGTTGTAAGCCTTGAGCAAGGTGGTAAAGGAGGTTAAAGGTGGCACCATCGCTCTTTGCTTTGATAAAGGTGATCATAAACTTTTAAAGTTACAGCCTCTTTCAAACCTGTCAGACAAAAACATGTGCTAAACGTGAAGTTGTAACTACGTTGTGGGTGTCAGGAGCAATATTTGTATTACCTCAAGTATGTCCTGCATGGGGTATCGATTACTGTAATTCCCTCCTCTTTGGTCTCCCTCTCAAATCCATCCATAAACTCCAACTGATCCAGAACTCTGCTGTTTGTATTATCAACAGAACCCCGTCCTTCAGCAGCTTCACTGGTTACCGATCAAAACTCGCATCAATTTCAAGATCCTGCTCCTCACCTTTAAGGTCCTCCATAACTTCGCTTCTCCATAACCTTGACCTGAACTTCTCCACATCAACACACCCAGCCGCACTCTCAGGTCTTCTTCTTCCATTCACCTCACTACACCACCTGCTCACTTAACCACCATGGTGTCCAGAGCCTTCAGCCGGTCTGCCCCCCACCTCTGGAACTCCCTTTCACGAGACATCCGTAACATCGACTCTCTTTCCATTTTTAAATCACATCTCAAAACACATCTTTTAAAACTGTCATATTCACTCTGATTACACTTCTTCACTGCACTGTATCTGTTCCTGTTCATTTTATTTGTATTTGTTAATTACACTGTTATCATGCCTTGTTGATTTTATCTGTCTAATTTTTATATTGTTCTTTTTTTTGGACTCTGCCCTGTACGGTGACCTTGAGTGCTGAGAAAGGCGCCTTTAAATAAAATGCATTATCGGCCGACATTGACCTAAAAATGACATATAACAACAACAACAACTACACGCTAGACTCGTGGGTTGCAAACCGTGGCTAACAAGCTTGCTCACCCGGTGCATGAGATGTCCACGGTTTGGAACTATTTCCAAGTGTCACCTACGAATCGTAAATTTGCAATTTGCAATTTGCAATGACTTCAAAGCGTTGGTTATTTGAGGAGGAAACAAGGCGTCTTCCTTTCATACATCAAATTTGATCTCCCATCTCAAGAAGAATCTTTCTTGTTTTTATTTGCACTATTTTAAGAGAGCAGGGCAGAGGAGCCAAGTTTATAATTTAATGATTGTATTATTTTCCAAGTTATGGCCATTTCCTCATTCATTGAACTTGGAATAAAAGAGGACTAGGTTTGTTTACTACTCTGGACTGAAGATATGCATCTTCCTTGTTTTGATATTGTCTGTAGTGTTGTTTGAGGCAAAATGTTTCTCTCTAAAATATGTTAAAAAATAAATAAATATGGCAGTGCATATTGACATTGATACTGACGAGTTGGACATTATCGGAATATCGGATATTGGCAGAAAAACCAATATCGAGCATCCCTAATTATTATCATTATTATTATTATTATTATTATTATTATTATTATTATTATTATTATTATAATAATAATAATAATAATAATAATAATAATAATAAATGATGTGAGTATACACCAGAAAGGTATTTTAAACAGCTCCATCTATCTGATGTTTTCATATTACTATTGACTCTTCATAAAAGTTTTAATAATAAAATGTATGCGTTGCATTAAAGAAGATTATTCTTTATTAGACAATATACTTATAAGCACAGAAGAAGAAGAAATGTAGAAGTGGTAAATTACGAGCTCTGTCAGTAAGATATAAAAGCAGACCGCTGGACAGCATCCAGGCTGTAAAATCCAGATGTGTGTCACGTTTCTTATGTTGTCATAATATTTGAGGCTGCAGATAAAGATTACTTAAGTGCCTCCTACACAGTGAAAGACTTCTTAAAGTGTAAAAACAAAGCCTGCAGTTCAGTGAAAACAAATACATGTCATCAGTATCAACATCTACATTTACACATTTGATCCTGTATGAAAGAGCGTCAATATGTAAACAAACTTTTAAACTCTGACAGTGTCACAAAGAAGGTCATCAGTGTGACTCAGATCATCATACTGCCTTGTGGCATTTTGTGTGGGTGTGTGTAGCGGTTCAGCTAAGAAAAGTCTGGAAGCATAATAAACAAGTAGGCAAGAAGTCAAACTCTACGGAGAAAGGAATCTCTGAGGACTGAGGAGGAGAACTTTCTGACTTCATACTTTAAAAAAAGAAACCAACACATTAGAGAGAGATAAGATAATCAAGCTAATAATTGCTGCATAAACCCAGGGACGCTTTTCTCTCATGGCCAGCAACAACTCACCCCAGGTGGACGGTGCGGATGTGTCGCTGGATCCCTGAGGAGGTGCTGAGGACCTTTTCACAGTTCTTCCACAAGCACTTGAACATCACCTTCATGGAGTTCTGAAACACACATTCACCACAGCATCAGCGTGAGTCAGACAACAGCTGATTAGATCAACCTGAAAACGTCACAGTAAGAGGTACACAGTGACTCACAGAAAAGGTGTCACAAGATGTTGTTGATTGCAAGGTAACAGATGAAATGAGGTGATCTTTGATGTGTGTGTTTAGTCCTGTGGTTCCTTTATTTTAAAAAATATAAAGAAAGCCTCAACAAGAAAGAAAATAACAGCTGTCAACCACAATAATCTAAACACTATCTGCAGAACACTGGGATGTGTCATGGGAAATAAAGCTTTATGCAGCATTTATTTTCATGTTCCCCCTGTTGAATCTCATTGGCAGGCTAACTAGAAAGGCCTTCATGGGGGACTGAGTGCCACTCTACAAGGGGCCAAACACTACACCTCATTAGAGAGCTATTAAGCACCAAGCCTATGAAAATAGAAACCAGATATGTGACATGTTCAGACACACACGAGGTAAAAGAGAAACAGGGAGACTGAGCTACACAGGTTTGAAAGCGCACAATGTTCTGTCTAGCTGACAGGATTTTCATTTTGACTGAAAGATTGATTGCGTGTATTGCTTTGATGTCTTCCTGCTGTCTGTGCATGCTGTGAGCGATGGCAAAAAAATCTAACAGGAAACAGGTTGATGTAAGGGCTCAGCCTAGGGGGTGTCCCTAATGCTTAACACAACATTCAAACCTTCTGACATAAAATACAACAAAAAAAAGACACACTTGTTAACCACACTGACCTCCGTTTAACCTCTGATCTCAAAAATAGCATTTAAAAAGGCGCATTATATCTGATCCTTCTCAACAGTAAGCCCTGGATAACTCTCCTTGATTTTTTCAGTAAGCCAAGAAGAGATGGATTGATAGGTGGAGTGGGTGTTTCGATTTAGCCTTTTTTTTTTCTCATTGCGTATCAGGGGCTGGCAGCTGTCCCGTGAGCAGGCAGAAACCTGCATCACCACCAATGAAAGAGACAGTGGGTGCGTACTCTCATTACCTTTGAGCAGTGTCTGGAGAAAGGAGGGCAAGGAAAGAGACAGAGAGAGAAAGAGAGAGAGAGAGAGAGAGAGAGAGAGAGAGAGAGAGAGAGAGAGAAGAAGAGAGAGGAGCCAAGCCAAAGAAGTGAGAGCAAGAACAGGTTTTTATCAATGGTTATGTTAACTCTACCTTCCATTACTATTCCTTTTTGACTGTCATTCACTTCCAAAAGCAACAAGCTGTTGTTACACTGCTCAACGTCTGCTGGATTTGTCTTTGTTCTCCACCATGCTGTTGAAACCCATCCTCCTAATAAAAGTGACACAGCAAAGCTGGTCAATAATCCCACAAACAATCACAAATCACTTAATTCCCTAAGCGTTTTTCTTGCATCTTAACATAGTTACAATAAGACTGCTGATTGCCATGTGTAATAATCCTCTTAACCCACTGCCTGCGGAAAATCAAACAGCCCACAATCCAAGGGGCAGCTGCTCATGGAGGGTTTAGACCTCTGAGGTTGGCTTCTGCAACACAAAGCTACCTCACGTTTTAGCCCTCTTCTGCACAACTTGTGTGCATGTGTGTGTACTCCCGCCCTCCGCCAGTTTCCTTAATTTCCTGTCTGCTTATCTATGGTATGGCATTGGTCTTTATGGTTTTGTATATTTGGCAGCTCAATAGTCTACACTGCAGCCTCACTCAAGAGAGATTGAATTGCAAACTCCCACATGTTATACAGTATATGAGCTCTCTTCTGTCCCTGTATGGCTGCAAGAAAAATTGAGATACATTGCTCCTGCTGTTTCTGTTTTGTGGCAGTACCCCTCTCCTCCTCTGCAACCCGGAGTGTGACTGTCCTAATTTTTATGCATCCTTTGAACCTTTTGATACCTCCTACTGTTCATCCCTCTTCATCCAGTCTAATTGAACCTCCCCACCTCTCCCCCTGAATAGACTGAAAGGAGAGAGAAATCTTTTTTACAAGGAAAACACTTAACATCCTGGACTGTTTCTATACGAGAGGGGGGAGAAGTGAAAGAGAGCGTAATCCATCATCCACACAAGCAGAAAGAGACAGGCCTTATGTTAGAGCGTCTCAACTGCATGGTGCTTACATTTTCTGAATGTGTGGGTTGCTTTTGTTTTGGGTTTTCTTTGTAGTGTCATGGCTTTTATTTCTGGTTTAACTTTGTGTATTTTTTTTATTAAAGTTCTGTGATTTATCTGTTGCCTTTTTTGGGGTTCTGTTGTGTTTAGAGTTTTGACTTGTTGATACCTGTGTTTTCCTGTTGTATATAGTTGGTTTTCAGTGTTTTATTTTGTAGAATATTCTTGCGTTAAGTTTTGTGTTACTGCCTGTGTTTTCCCGCCTTTGTGATTATCTTCCCCTGTGTCTTGTTGTCCTCACCTATGTGTCTTTACCAAGCAGCAACCTCCGGAAACCACATACACATCAATTCATAAAAGCCGATCTTTACAGCAGAAATAAACATGTTTACAGCCTGGTACAAAAGACGAGTGTAGTCTGAATAGCATTTCTCGATCAGCTCACATGGTGTGGGGGGGGGGGCGGGGGTGGGGGGGTTTCTAACGTGTCAATTTCGAAGATATTGAGATTACGAGTCTTCCAATGAGAGGCACAGCTGCCTGCGGGAAAACTGCAGCTGTTGGCTAGGAGGCTCAAACTCCGCCTCTTTATGTCACAATCGCTCAACAGCAGCAATATGGCTGCCGCCGCCGATTGGCCTCAAAACAGCTCTTCAGAAACAGATGACATCTCGGATACTACGTCCATATTTTATACAGTCTATGGTCCTTACTCGTTTCCTCACTTCTGTGCCTGTTCCATGTACTTCTGTGCTTCTGTTGTGCCATGTGGTTTCCTGTCTTCCAGTGTTCCTGTGTTTCTTTAGTTCCCTGGATTTTGTTTTGAAGTAAGTTTGATTTATATCTGTTTTTTAGTTTATTAAAGTCCCTTATTTTTTTATCTGCACCTGGGTCATCCCCCTCCTTTCTACACTGATGACAGAATTATTCTGTTTTCAGAGGTCTCTCCATTCAGCTACAACAAAAGCACCCCAAAATTGTTTATCTACAAGAATGTTCATGAAGTATTGCCCAGTGTGTGCAAGTTAAAAGTGGAAAGGGCAGCATCTGTGGCTGCTGTGAAAAGTACAAAGACACAGCTGTGTTCAAAAAACTAAAGAAGCCAATTGATTTATTGCAAGAATCAATGCTCCGTCTTGAAGTTTTACTTGTTTTTTATGCAAGTATTTATGTTAGAGTAAACATCTGTTCAGAGAGAGGGACTTTGAATGTCATCACTATCCCTCCCAACCAGATTTCCTCTTAGCCCCCCAACACAGATCGGCGTGTGCAGTCGATAGTGTCGGACTCATAACCAATTGGAGGACGTTGTAGAGACCGCCCCTTAACCGATCAGGACAGAGGGTTGGAGATTAGCTATGATTGGTTGGTCATAACGGGAACGAGGGGAATAATAACATTGCTTGATACAAAGGCATTGGAAAACACAGATATTTCACAATAGTCTCAAATTACTCCACTTACCGATGAGTACTGATGGGCATCATGACCGTTTTACACCATTCCTACAGCAGCTTTAATAGCGACTAGAAGTGATTTTTGTTTGTCGATATTTTCAATAAATTCTTAGTTTGTTTAATTTTATACGGCATCAATTTAATTTTTTAGTAACCTGTTTTACAAAGCACGAGTCAGAAATAACATGTCCTGCAGAAGAGGCAAAGATATTTTTTTGCTAAAAGTTGCCACAACAATCACAAACTCCTTTTTACCTTTCGTTTCCGTGGTATGGGGTCCTCAAACATGAAGTGCGTGCACTCTGTGACGTCCTCACTGACATCATCGCCCTGGGACGAGAGCAGGAAGTTCTTGTTGGTGTCGTTGGAGAGAGGGGGGGACGGTGTGGAGGGCACTGACTGGTCGCTGGCATCCCAGCTCCAGTTGCCACTAGTTGAACTGCTGTAGCTGGTCGACAGCACCTCCTTCCAGGCCCTACTGGTTTGCTCTGTGACAGCTGAATCAAGAACAGATTCATGAGAGGGTTAAAAAGGGAACGTTTTAGAAGCTGGGGAGTAGCTTTCACAAATCTAGGGTTTGAGCAATCTAAATTTTAGTGCTAAATTTCCTACTTTATCTTTAATATCTGATTCACAGAAAGACATGTTAGCCTGCCAAAAGAACACAAGCAATGCAAGCTAAATGCTAACATGAGTGATGTTGTGCACTACTGCAGTAGGCCGGAGATAAAATCAATACTGCCAACATTATGTTGGAATGGTATGCTTAACAATCCTGACCCAAATCCTCACTCTGTTAGGAAAATTAAATTTTAAAATCTCTGAAAAGCTCTTAACCATCACAGCCTGCTTGATAATTCACTGTTTCTAATATCTTTAATATCGTATATGTAGTAGATACTTTACCATCATAACATTTTCATTTAGCTATACTGAAGGCTGACCATTAAGCCCAACACAGCTTTAATTTCCTGGACACGGTTCTATATTATTTCTTTAAGTCTTGGCCCACAAACCCTTTCTATACACTTTGGCCTTTTGACCAATGCAATACAGCTCAACCTATAAGACCTGATAATCGCACCAGCTTGATCGGACCTTCAATGTGGCAAGACAAGGTGAAATATATAAAAACCTAAAACCCCAAGATGGAGCAAAGCCTTCTATCATGTATGCTGGGGATTAGATTATTCCAACCAATAAGTGTCTCCTATAGAAATGTCAGAGGATGAATCCCAGTTTATATGAAATGTAGCATAAATCAATTTGTCAGGATTACTATGCTTTTACAGAATTACTTCAGCCCTGTGGTGGACCAGGTTTCACCCCGGAATGGAGAAACAAATCACAGCATGGTCAGCCTTGTTTCATCTCCCCAAAGATGCAAACAAAAAAAACCCATAAATAATAGTGTCCGTACTTGCACTATTATTTATGGGTTTTTTTTTGTTTGTGTGTGTGTGTTTTCTGTTGGTGTTCTCTTTTTTTTTTTTTTTTTAAATAAGTAAGGGTTGTTAGACCACGGAATCTTTTGGAAGCAGGGGCAGCCTTCCTTTCGTATGTAGATGTCGCTATTGTTAGCATCTGAGGACTATCTGTGGATCATTTAGATCTGCAACACCATGCCTCTGGTATTTTTCATTGTGTCTTGTGTCTATTGTGTGTGAGTGTGTATATGTTAAGAAAACAAAAAAAAACACAAATAAAATATTTTTAAAAAAAATACACACTAGCTTTTCCAGTAGTTAGGGGGGTGTAATAACAGGTTTAAATATATCAGAGTTTTATCGTACATTTGTTAGATTTATATAGAGAAAAATAATATCACGATAATTATCGTTATCGTTTTATCGCGCAGCCCTACTTTCTACCATGCCCTCATGTTACAGCAGCGTCACACAGGGTTGTGGACTCCTTATCTTAGGTAGCCTTGGTTTGAAGCTGAGCTTTAAAAAAAAAAGCAAGTAGGACTTTGACCGTCTGGCAGTGTTGGTATGGTGATGGCAACCAGAGTAGTGAAAACAGCCAACGGAGTGGTGGTGATTGGGTCAAGGCCGCACAGCTGGCAGTAAGGGCAGGGCTTTGGTAAATATGTTTACAAAGATAAGGGGAAAATGCTAATAATACTTTTAGACTCTGATCAATTATACGTATGAATGTTGATGTTTGTTTTAAGAGAGGCCTTGATGTGTTTGTCACAATGGATGAGTCTGTATTAGAGTAGAGTAGTTTCTGCTGCAGGTGTGTTAGAGGGACACAGTCTGTAGGCAGTGGTACCTGTGGGTGCAGAGGAAGGGTTGAGCACCAGAGGGGATGTGGACAGTGAGGTCAGGACGGTGGCAGCCATCACTTCTTTATCAGCGTGACCTGAGGGCTTCCTGCAACACACACAAATATAGATTTACCACACAGGAAACAACAAGTGATGAATAAAACCTGTGTTTTTGTCAGCACTTCACTTGGAACCTTTGATATGATTGTTTAAGACAATTTTGAAATAGCTTACACAATGATCAACATATGGGAAGTTAGGGTTATGCAATAACATCTAACAGAAGAAGTGCCGCAACGCAGAAACAAACATCATTATATGTAGAATAAACTTGCTGTTGGTGTGAGTCTGTAAGTGTTTGCGTGTGTGTGATGGAGTCTATTGAGTGAAAGGTTTTTGTGTTGTGTTTTTGCACAGCTTGGGCAACCAGCTTCAGAGAGGAAAAGAGATGCATGCTGCCTCTTCCTTCTACGCAACAACAAAACACATGCACAGAGAGCCCAAAGAGTCCGCCTTAGCATCCGGTATTCTAATAAAAATGTGACAGAGCAGCAAAAAGACAAATTGTGTCACCCTGCAGAGACAAACAAACTACAAGGAAAACACTTAACATCCTGGACTGTTTCTAAACGAGCGGGGCCGAGAAGTGAAAGAGAGCGTAATCCATCATCCACACAAGCAGAAAGAGACGGGCCTTATGTTGTTAGAGCGTCTCAACTGCATGGTGCTTACATTTTCTGAATGATTCCGTTTTCAGAGGTCTCTCTGTTCAGCTACAACAAAAGCACCCCAGAATTGTTTATCTACAAGAATGTTCATGAAGTATTGCCTAGTGTGCGCCTGTTTTTAAGTTAAAAGTGGAAAAGGCAGCATCTGTGGCTGCTGTGAAAAGTACACAGACCCAGCTGTGTTGAAATAACTAAAGGAGCCAATCGTCTTATTGCAAGAATCAATGCTCCGTCATGAAGTTTTACTTATTTATTATGCAGGTATTTATGTTAACACACTATCACAAACTCACCTCAACTTTATTTATATAGCACCTTTCATACATAAAAACATGCAGCCCAAAGTGCTTCACAGAATAACAGAGAGACAGAAAACAACAGCAATGGTAAAATTATAAAAGGCATGATTATAAATAAAATGCTTAAAAATAAAATGAAATCAATACAGTAAAATTAACAAAATAGATAATAGTAGAAAGAAGAGTTCAAAATAAGGTAGCGTTGGCACGAACTTGGCCTCCTGGTTAGGTTGCGTGCCCATGTAGCGGGCGGCCGGGCTTCGAATCCAGCCTGTGGCCCCGCTCCCGCATGTCATTCCCCCACTCTCTCCCAGTTTCCCACACTATCCACTGTTCTCTCCCTCTATCAATAAAGGTGTAAAAGCCCCAAAAATATAACTTAAAAAAAAAATAGAATAAAGAAATAAGGTAGCGTTAACAAGATCAGATGAATACAAGAAATAAATAGATACACAAATAATAAAATAACATAAATAAATGTTAAAGCAATGATTAAAATAATAATGATTAAAATAATAATGATTAAAATAATAATGATTAAAATAATAATGATTAAAATAATAATGCAGTCCAGGGCTAAAAATAAATTACTCCAAATTAAAAACTTCATTAAAAAGGTAAGTCTTAAGTTACTTTTAAAAACACCCAGAGAGCTTGCCGTTCTGATGTCCAGAGGCACAGAGTTCCATAGCTATGAGGCGGAAGAATAGAAAGTTCTCTCTCTCTCTCTGTGAGACACACAAGGAACATTTAAAAGGGAAACATTTGAGGACCTCAGTGATCGAGCTGGAACATAAAATGACAGGAGAATTGTGATGCATGGAGGAGCAAGGCTGTTAAGAGCTTTAAAAACAAGTAAAAGTATCAATTCTAAAAGAAACAGGGAGCCAGTGCAGAGTTTTAAGAAGAGGGGTTATGTGATCACTTCTCTTTTTTCGTGTTAAAACTCTGGCAGCTTTTGAAAAAGCTGCAGTTTCTTGAGAGACTTTTTGGGCAAACCAGTAAAAAGGGAGTTGCAGTAGTCAATGCGGCTTGTAATAAAAGCATGAATTAAAATTTCGGTATCTTCCTGCGATAAAGAACGTCGCACTCTTGCAATGTTTCTAGATGATAAAATGACAATTTTTTTACCCTTCGTTTCTGAGGTATTGGGTTATGCAATAACATATCTAACAGAAGAAGTGCTGCAGCGCAGAAACAAACATCATTATATGTAGAATAAACTGGCTGTTGGTGTGAGTCTGTAAGTGTCTGTGTGTGTGAGATCATGGAGCTGTAATGCAGCCCATTGAGTGAAAGGGTTTTTGTGTTGCGTTTTTGCACAGCTTGTGGGCAACCACCTTCAGAGAGGGAAAGAGATGCTTGCCATCCCTTCCTTCTATGCACACCCCATGCTGAGCAGTCCACCCTCAGCTCAAACCTTATTCATGCTACCCACTGGAGCTAGCAGTGTTCACACACACACACACACACACACACACACACACACACACACACACACACACACACAGAAAAACACATGCACAGAGAGCCCCAAAGAGACTGCCTCAGCATCCGGTATTCTAATAAAAATGTGACAGAGCAGCAAAAAAAACAAATTGTGTCACCCTGCAGAGACACACAAACTTCTGTACTTCACGCTGACTTATCGTCGTAATCTTTTTCCTTTTGGACTCTTCAACTCTGTTCTTGGTGTCCTTAAAAGAAAAATGTGGGGAAAATTATCTAAGGCAAGGCCAAGAATCAACCCACACACTTGCAAACAATGGATTTAAGCTCTCATGTAAAAGCAGATACAGCCAACGACTTGAATATTGCACCACAATGTGCAGCTTTGTTTTCAACACACAGATGAAAAACGCTGTTAAATGTTGATACAAGAACACATTAACACGGACGGACTAACTCATAACAGAAAGAGAGAGAGACAGAGGCACAGATCCACATGGTCTGCCGCTTTAAGATGTCCTCATCCCGCCCCCAGACTTCTCCACTACACAACCAGAGTAAACTGGTTTGAGGCGTTCTGTCAGCCAAGCCCTGAGCTCTGGCAGAGATCCACTCTCAAGAGTCTCAGTAGGCTCGCTAAAACTCAACGCAAAAACTTTTTCTCTGCAGTTGAAAAAGTAAATCAGTGAGAGTATGTTTAACTACTCACAAACAAAAAACACTTTGAGGCCTTGAGCATTTTATGGACACATAAAAAGGTTACGAAACTCTCAGCTCCCACACTGATGAGAATGTGTTGGACAGGGAGCAAACAGATCCAAGAGGAATGTACTTGACATGAAGGAATCTCTGAATCCTATGCAGAGATTTCTCTCCAAAATGTGGCTTTACTTTTTAAGTTGGATGTGCATTTGTGTGCGTCTGTGTATGAATGTTTTCGCCCTCTGAATGCGATGCAGGAAATTGGCAAACCAGTTATGTGCAATTATAAAATACCTCATAGGGGTTTCGCTGTATGCAAAAAATAACAATCACTGCGGTTTAAACAGAAGACATAGCCAGAGGAGAGGCGGATAATGTACATGTGCACACACATACACACACACATGTACACATGCATACACACATGCACAGTCTGGACAAGATAAAGAGATAACAAGATTAGCCGTGGCCTGTTTCAGTCATTAGCCTTGTTTTGAGTGCTAAACAGGGCCAACCAGGGACACACTTTTGATTTATAGGCCTCTTTTGCTCCCTTAATAACATTTCTGCACTGTTTTTGCCGATGTGGGTGACTTGTTTTCAGTGTGACTCTGTGGAGTTCAAGAAATGCTGCTTTTAGCCCAACAAAATGAGAGTTTGGAGAATGGTAAAATCCCAGCGGACTTGCCTAAAGTGGTATACTTATGGCATACCACTGACAGTCACGCATGTCCGCTTTGTGTGTGCACATATAGTCTGTGGCTCTGTATGCCTTAGAGAAACAGATTAGCAAACATAAACATCAACTGACAGCGAGCCTATTAGTTGATTCCAGAGCTAATTCAAACGCTGATATCTTTTTTTTTTTTCTCTGTCTTGCACACACACACACTAAGGAATACCACACACACACCAGACCCCATTATTATTACCCCCACCCTCTACCCCGCTCTGATTTCCTGACATTGAGATTTTCCTTCCTCTGCTTCCCGGCAGAGCCATGACAGCCCACCGCGGTTTCATTACATCTGGTGAAAGTATTTGTGTGCCTCTGTGTGTGCATGTGTTAACTAATAAACAACACAATCATGTGTTCGAAACGCTCTTTGTGTGTCACAGCTGCAGATGAACTCCTGTGCATGCTGCCAGAGGCGACGTTAATCTACTGTTTAGTCAGACAGTCTTGGATATCGATGTCTGCATGCAGTTGGAAGCATATGGCTGACACATACTGCCATCATAAAATAAACTGGTAGAGATAACGGCCTTGCCATTGCATTTCATCGCTCACTCTGTTCAACATATCAATGTCTGCAGAAACTCTAAATCAGGGGTTCCCAAAGTGTGGGTCGGGAGCTAGAAGCAACCTCTGGTCTAAAACCATGAAGCCCATGTGGAAGTGTTATAAACTGTAATTCATCGAGAATCCGCTTGAGGCTGGCTGCAGAAAGACCGGAAACCACATAGACACCAATTCAAGAAAGACAATCTTTGCAGCATTACATGTTTACAGCCTGGTTCAAAAAACAGCTAGGCTCTACGTAGCTAATTTCTCTATCAGTACACACTGTACGGGGGGTGAATTTATTTCTAATGCGACGGATCAGAAGATATTAAGATTACAAGTTTTTGCCCAAATAAGGACATGAATGACTTGACTCACAGACGGGAACCCATAGCTGTTGGCTAGGAGGCTAAAACTCTGCCCCCTTATGTCACACTATGCCTGGTTGAGTTCAGCATTTCCAATATGGCTTCCACCGTCAATTGGCTTCAAAACAGCGCTCAGGAACAGATGGGTGACGTCACCGATACTGCGTCCATTATTTATACAGTCTATGGTCACAAGACACAAATCGGGGGGTCGTGAGATGTCTTCCAGAATGTTTTTTTTTAAGTTTTCTAAAAATATATATAATTATTATCTATTATTATACCTTGTTTTCTTATGTTTATCTTCCTTTTTGTTTGTACTTTTAATTATGATTATTCCTTTATTATAATTATTATAATTATTATGTTTGTATTTTTTTATTTTTTCTTGTCTTTGTTGGTTTTGTTAGATATAATTTGTTAACTTGTGGTGAATTAAATCACTTCAAGGGGCAGTGGGGGTCACGAGCACCTATATTTTGGGGGTCACGGGCCGAAAAGTTTGGGAACCCCTGCTCTAAATGATATGGCTCTGTACTCGCTCTATGACTTTCTCGCCTGTCTGTGAAATAACTACAGAGCCGTTAATCTTGGTGGGAGAGGAGGACAGGCTAAAGAGGGACTGCACTGATGCAACAGTAAATCTGTCTGCATCTTCTTATGAGAGGCTTCATTTTGGAGCGAGTTAAATAGGGGAAATCTTTATTTAGAGCCGAGAGAGAGTTGATTGGAGAGCAGAGATTGCTGTCAACAAATGTGGGCTGTGTGTGTGGTATATCTTTGTTTGTGTGTGTGTGTGTTTGGGGGAGGGTGCTTTGGGGTTTTCAAACTCCCCAAATCTGGATGTTTACACAAACCTCTCAGTCCAACCACCGTGCATTTATGGCGTGGCTGTAAATTTAATGATGACATGATAAACATGAAAGTTCTCCCCTCTGTAGGCGCATGTGCAGGCACATACACACTATGTGGTAACAAAGGTATTTAATGTTGTGTAGTGACACTATTCATAGTATGAGCTGTCAGTTTTACAAGCCCAGACACTGACAAACATGTGTTTTATGAGATAGGTGCAGCACCTCAATGGGGGAAGTCTTTGCGTTGGGGTATTGTCCCACCCTGAAGGGATTCTTTTTCCCAAAACAACCTGCTAACCATACATTAACCGGCTACTAACTTAAAATACAAACACGTTGTAAAAAAAAACATTGATTAAAAGATGATTTTATTGATTTAAAATGATTTATGTACAGTTTTTTTGCCTTTATTGACAGGACAGCTGAAGAAAGACAGGAAATGTGGGGAGTGGAGAGTGGGGGAAGACATGCAGTGAATGGTCGACCAGCCGGGAGTCGAACTGGCGACCTCTGCGACGAGGACTATGGCCTCTATACGTGGGGCGCTTAGATCGCTAGGCCACCAACGCCCCTATGTACACAGTTTTTAAAAATAGTCCCAGTGATTTCCTTGTCAGTTAGCGCTCCATGGAGATGGAGTCTTATCTGCCTGTTGCGGTGGATTTAACATGAAACTGTCCTCTTTCAGCTCTCCTTCTTCTCTGAGCTCTGCCGTTCACACACCTTTAAAAATAAACGAGGCAAATGTCACAACTTTGAACCCTGCTGCTATCATCACCAGCGCTCATGGTTTAAGTTTCTTTGTAGAGATCACTAATGTAAAGTTTCTCTCACCTGCTCCGCAGCCGTTGATCATATTGCTGGACAGGATCTAATATGTAAACGTCCGTATCCTGTCGATTTAGCATGATAACCGAAGCTAACCTTTTAGCCACATTGCTTACCAATATGATGCTAAAGGAAGCTAACGGTTTCCACTCACAATACGGTCTGTGGTGTCAACAAGCAGAAGCTAAATGTACTCTTTTCCGCGGATTGATTTGACATGATGTGTGATCAGTTTGTCTCTGGTGTTGCTCATTTTAGTGAATGTTTATAACTTCTTACACAACCGGAGGATCAGTAAGAAAGACGGGTAATAGGGGCGCTGGTGGCCAAGCGGTCTAAGCGCCCCACATACAGAGGCTACAGTCCTCGGTGCAGGGGTCGCCGGTTTGATTCCTGGCCGGTCGACCATTTCCTGCATGTCTTCCCCCGCTCTCTACTCCCCACATTTCCTGTCTCTCTTTAGCTGTCCTTTCAAATAAAGGCAAAAAGGCCAAAAATATAACTTAAAAAAAAAAAAGAAAGCCAAGTAATAAACCCCTTTAACAGTGCCTGTGAGTGTGTGAGTGTGTATGTAGTACATGCATGTACAAATGTTTCTGGAAGGAGTAAAAACACAACCGTACACTCACTCTCTCACACCCCCTCACATATGCACAAACACATTCAGTACACACTCTTCCCTACTTTCCTCCCTCTACTTGTATTGGTGCTGGCTAAGCCAAGAAACCAACCCCTCTGGCAGCAGTGCAACACATAGGCCAGCTAAAGTCAACAAGCCAGGCCCAGGCACATACAGTGAGAGTGAGACAGAGCGAGGGAGGGAGAGAGTACCACTTTGAGACCAGGCAGAAAGTAGCAACAACAAGCTCAAAGTGCAAAAAGAGTCAGCTATCATGTGTCCTTATATGTTGTTATAAGATTTATACTCATTCCTTCATAAGGGGACATTAGACTAACATTTTGATGGTCTAACTTTCTTTTCCACGTCAAAACACAGTTGACTTCCACACCCGGTCATGTTAGGGAGACGTGGACTTTGATTCTGCAATTGGTGATATATTGTTGTTGTGTTGATGTTTGGCATCCGCTATCCCAATACACCCCTACAGTGGGCTCTCTCCTGTTGTTGGGGAGTTGACCAGGCCTTCCCTCTATATTTATCACAGTGCTTGTACTCCAGTTACCATCCCAGCAGGAATTACCGCAATCTGCTTAGGTTTGTAGCGCATATTGCACTTACTAAAAGCTCATTTAAAGGACCAGTGTGTAGGGTTTAGAGGGAGATGTATTGCTGTAATTACTGAAGGTTTCATTTTCATCACCTTAGAATGAGTACTTCGTCCCATTGTATGTGTGATGCTTCTCCCTGACTTCACCATGTGTCGTAGCCATATTGCTGCTCGAGCCTGACTGATATATTATCAGGCTGATATGAGCCTGTCACAGAGATATCAGTGTCGTGAAACATAACAATAATACAAACATTCAGCAGTGACAAAGGTTTGTTACGGAGTTAACCAGGATTTGGTGACTCTCTTAAAAGTATTGAATTAAAAATGGTTGGACTCCAGTTACATAAGTGGTCCAATGGACAACCCAAACACTGGCTCCTGACAAGGCTTTTTAAACGTTTTTGCAACCACCATAGGTTTTCCTCCTACCCAACTGAAAGGGATGGGGGGTTATCAGTTGGTTGCAATCTACAGGCTCACTTCTAGAGGCCATGTGATTCTACACAGTACTTTCCTGCTGACCAGTCCTTTTCTTCTTACTTGTTCATTTTTGCTCTATTTTATGTTTATATGCCTATTTGTGGCTGTAGTTTGTATGTGTATGTTTTCCTGTTGGCGTCTCTTGGCCAGGTCATGTTTGTAAATGAGAACTGTTTCTCAAACATTTTTTACCTTGTAAAATAAAGGTCAAATAAATACGATTAAAATTAATACTTTGGCAGATGAGCATATTTAATACATTTCGGATACCACTCACAAGAATACAAAAGGGAGTGCTGTGATGTTGCAACCATAGACTATAGAAAATGGACGTCATCTTGATCAGCTCAAAGTGAGGCTGCCACAAAAACTGCTCCCCCTAGGTGGCTGGCTGCAGTATAGGTCAAAAACTCTGTCTCCCCCATTCATTTGAATGGGGCTGCGGTCAAACTTAAAAAAATAAATACACGTCGTACGAATGTTTCTCACATCCGTATGCTGTGGTGATATGTAGTTATTATTTGACTGTTTTGTTTTCAAGGCCTCTTTTTTCTGAAAAGTTTCTTTTTCATTAGTTATTAGAGGTTAAAAAACTGGGTTTTACATCCGGTTTTACTTTGATTGACAGCTGCCAGAGAGAGAAACTCCGAAGGACCTCCGGACAGTACACTGCAGGGCGGAACTTGTTACCAAGGAAACACACAAATTCCCTACTGCGCAGACTTTGGCTGCAGAAAATTTACAAGATGGCAGCACTATGGAATGGAATATTTTGGCTTCAAAACCGTACAATGGGAAAAGGTGGAGCTACGCTGTTCATTATATATAGTCTATAGTTGCAACATGTTGCTCTTCTGCTGATATTTACATGGACGATGAATGAAGAAAGCCTATCGCTATTACTGGATATATTATAACTGACTGCATGTATTATAATCGACTACCTCGAGAATGATGAGTCGAGCAGCTGTTTGTTCCAATAGCTGTGTTGTTTACATTCTAACTGCAAAGTAACCACTCATCTATGCGATCCCAGCTTACTTGTTTTCATCTTCATCGGTGTAAGATAGTTGTGTTGACATAAGTCCAAACCATCCAAGCCAAGGGGGGAAAACGCACCACCCCCCCCTGTTTTGGAACATCTCAAAACGATCCAGGTATGAAAGCACTTTAAATACTCCTCACCCCTGCATGTGTATCCCACCTGTTTGGCACAGCCAAGACTCAGCTGAGCAGAACACGGCTCTTTCTGTCTGTACAGAAACAAACTATGAACATTTTGCAGTAATCCCACAAGTCTACACGGATACAAGGAGAGGATTGTTTCATTCTCAAAAAAAAAAAAAAAAACCCAACGGTGCTCTTAGCCCCGCACAACACACTAGCAGTCTATCTTGTTTACCAGGAAAAAAAATACAGGGTGCTCGGAAGAAACCAGTTTTTGAAAGGTCAAGAGGAAGAAAGGGTGGAAGGGGCTGGGCGGTAGCAGTAGATTTCATTGTTTTTGAGTTGGCTGACCACAGAGCTTATCAATTTTTAATCAGGATGACTTAGAGTAGAGTTCAGCGTGATGGGTCTAGTTTTCACTGGTGTTATATACAACCAGCAATACTCTGTGATCTCTCTTTCAGGCCAATGGTGGCTGCTGTAAATAGCACCTATTTACTTCATGTGATCTCCCCAAAACAGGCATTAGGGTGTATCTATGTGTCCCTGTATGTACTGTATGCATATGCTGGCTACTCTATATCCAGCAGCTGTGTGAGCCTCAGATTAGCCTAGTGACTGGTGTGTGACCTTGGTAGTTAAAGAGCCAAAAAAGCTGTCACACAAACACAGGGACACTAATTTAATTTCCAAACACTGCTCTGTTTGATAGGAAACACATTAAGTACACACCAGCCTTGTTCTTTTATTGCTTCTTTGTCACTGACTTTCATTTATTCATCTCTAAAAACATATGTATGAACCACTCATCCTCACACACACTCAGATGGGGTGAATGCGAGGGAGGCTGACTAAGAAACTGATGATGGGAACCACAAACCCACAAGAGCATTGTTAACCACAGTGTCACATGTTCTGATATGCATCTCTCCTTTCACCCTTCAAGCTTGTTTAATAAGGCTCAAGGGATCCCGATTGGCTCTGAAGGGATTTTGGACTATGCACTGTTTATGTAGATAAGCCTATGTGGCGGTGTGCTATTCTAAAGCAAGTTGAAATCCTAGATGAAGATGTAGATGACGGTTTTCAAAATGTGACTTTATCAGTGTTCATATATAAAGCAGAAAAACAGTGCAGGGGATGGTATGATGCAGTCAAACTGGTATATCCTGTGTAATGAGACAACATGGTGACAACTGAGGCGATTTGGACTGACCAGGCGAGTGTTGTTGATTGTGTTCCCAGCTGCCCCCGACCATATACATTCTATAAATAGAACACCCACTCTCTCTCTCTCTCTCTCTATCCTGCAATCCCTCCGTCCCCCATCATTCTGCCTCGACTCCACTGGATTACGTAATGTCAGCCGCCTCACTCTCTCTCTTTCTGTCTCACTCCCTTGCTCGCTCTGTGGAGATACAGTCATGATTGGCAGGAAACGGTTTATCCCCCCAAACACACAAGACGAGCCCATGCCTCCATGTTTACAGCTGTCACCCCCAGCCCTCTGCTTCTGTCCTGATTATTTTCTTCATGTTTTGTACTTCTGTTGTAAAGCTGCATGTAAATACACACAAAAAACAAATGTATCTGTATGAATATGTGGCTAGCCATCTTCTCAGTTCAGCCATGATAGGGTCGTCTGTACACATGTTGCCCCTTATGTAAGTCCCCAGACTCTGAACCCCCTGGAGAGGGAGAGGCTGTTAGACGGGAGCCGTGTCTCTTTAATGTGGGCTGTGAATGTAATGGCTATTCAGTGCCGGGACAAAAAGCCCTCTCTTTCTGTCTCTTGATCCTCGAATGCAATCTGTAGCCTTAGGCCAAAGCACAAATAACGGCTAGCTCTGTCCTGGCAAAATAATAGAGGATAGACACGGAGCGAAAGGCGTGATTCCCTCTGATGTGTCTGACTTCTCATGTGGGCACTATGTGTAATGACGAGCACGATCATACACATTGCTCTAGGTTGTTTTATATGTAGCAACATGCATGGACATTCCTCCCCTCGTGATCAGAGCTATGCTAACAACACATAATCCTCAAAATGTTGACACAGCACAAGCAATAAACCGGCTGACGACAGAGGAGATCCTGACGCACACCATGGCTTGCATGTCATGCGAGCTTCTTTTGGAATCAGCATGATTGAGATATAGTGGCTCATTACTTCCGGAGGATGACATCAAAACACAGGTTGAACGTAGTAGACAGGTGCACACACACAGACAGACCTCTACTTTCTCTTACCCCAAAACACACCCACTGGTTGTTGATGGGTGGAATCTGTTAAAGAGGGCCTAAGTGCTTCTTTCCACTAATTTAATTTTGTCCTTGATACATTTGTTCCCTTGTAGCACTATTAAACACAGCAATGTGGAAAAATATTGAGTAGCTAATCTGTAGACAGAGTATATACCACATAGTGTGTAAATTAGGGATGTACATTTCAAGTATTTTCCATGATCAATCTTTGGAAATGTTAACAATCAATTATCGATTATTCATTTTCCATGTCGGAACTATGCCAAATGCGTTTTTTCCCCTGAATCAAATTTTCCTTCACGACACAATGTATAACTGACAGTATTGAATATTGATGGATCATATTGAGGCATTCAAAATGTTAAACACGCTGAATATCAACATGTAGAGCAGGTTCATAATCACTGCGGACACACATTCATAAAAGTGATGGCTCAGACTTAAACAAGGGAACTGAACAGAAGCATATTTCAGACTCACAGTGTCCAGTTTTCTGTCTACTCGTTCTTATTGAGAAAAATAAGCATATAATAATAATAATAATACCTTTATTTGTATAGCACTTTTCGATACAAGTAAGAAAGTGCTTCACAGGAACAATAAAGGCTAAGAAGCAATAAAAGCAAACTGATGAGCAAACGTTACAGATCAAAATAAATTCACAAAATAAAAGCTTTACGATAAAAGTGTGTCTTGAGTAGTGAAATAAAATGAAGGACTGACTCTGCAAGTCTGATTTCCTCTGACAGGCTGTTCCACAATCAGGGGGCTCTGACAGCAAAGGCCCTGTCCCCTTCAGTTTGTAGTCTAGACCGTGGAGGAGCAAGCAGAGCACTGCCAGAGGATCTCAGACTGTGTCCTGGTTCATAGGGAGATAAAAGCTCAGAAATGTATTGTCCATGTTGTGCTGTAAACGTGATTGAAAGTGTCTTAAAATTGATACTAAAAACAACAGGGAGCCGGAGTAGGGATGCTAAAATTGGGGTGATGAGGGATTTTTTTTTTGTTCTGGTTAAAAGCCGGGCTGCTGCATTTTGAACTGTCTGAAGTCGGTGGATTGATTTCTGGTTGAGAGAGGAGTATAGTGAGTGGCAGTAGTCAAGATGGGAGGTAATAAAAGCGTGAACCATTTTCTAAGTTTTTGGATGAAGTAACGGACTTTACCTTCGAAATATTTCTGAGCTGATGAAAACAGGAGTGGACAACTTTCTTTATTTGTGGCTCAAAGTTCAAGTCCTGGTCAAAAATGACTCCAAGATTCCTTGCTGATGTTATCATGTGAACGTGGTCAGGCGTCAGTCGGGAGCACAACCGGGTCATAATCAGTCCGGCGGTGGAGCAAAAAAGCACTCGTGGTGGAGACCTGTCACTCTTCAGCCGCAGCCCCCAGCTGAGCATCTCCACTGTGAGCAACACCTTCAGTCAGCTGATTCTGAAACATGCTTTAAACTTAAAACACCTCCCTGAAGTATGAGACCACATGATGTTTGTTCCATGTGATAGAAAATCGAAACCAAAAAATGTGTTGAAGTAAGTTCTTAACAATCAATTAATGGATAGTCGATTCATTGTTGACATCCTTAGTATAAATGTAAACAACAGATCTAATGTTCATGTCTCTGAGGAAACCACTGCTAACCACTAGCTGAACCGTACTCTATTGCCCCATGTCGCTTCAGGCCACACAACAAGATTAACTTGTAGCTATAGCAACTTCCCTCACAACTTCTGTCAGTCCCGTCCAATAACAACGTTGTTGCTAGGGGAGAGCAAGGAGTCTCTCCTGAGTAGTGGCCTTTTTTTTTACCCTCTTCTGCAAAGGGAAGCATGCAAGATAAGACTCTTCTGCCTTAAACGATGCCTCCTTATCAAAATGCTTGTCGTTTTTCATTTGAGTCATGAGTTGAAGTAGTGTGCCAGCGGAGACAGCCCCAAGTTGTTGTTTTTTTTCTCTCTCTCTGAAAAACACTTTGAATCTTGTCTGACATCCGTTCAAACCATAGCTTCATAGATCTAAATAATCCAAACCACTCTGGGCTAGACTGAACTTTTGCTTCTCCAGGATCATAAAGACAAGTCATCTCCTGAGCCTCAAGAACAATTGGGCTGCCTTGCTGTTTGTTCTGTGGATGTAAAAGGAAACCAGAACAAATCAAGAGAGAGGAGTTCAATCTGCGTGTAACCAAGTAAGTCTGTCTCCCTCTGACTTGAACAGGGGGCGGGAGGAGAAGCTGGGGACCGAGTCACAAACCAGACTTTGATTTGAGATTTCAAAAAGCACAAACATCAAAGTTTTGAGTAAACTAAACAGAGACGTGTCTCGAAACCCTGAGCCCTGAGCAGAGCGGTCAGTCCTCTTTTCTGCAGCATTCATACTCTAATTCTGTTCCTCATTCTTCACTTCCCACTCCCTCCCTCCCTCCCTCCCTCTCTCTCTCTCTCTCTCTTTCTCTCACTGCTCTTCACATTTGCCCTTCTGCCATCACAAGCCAGAGCAGGCCTTTGCCTGGTTTCCTGTGTTTTGCGCAAGCTAACCAGTGCTGTTTCTAAGCCACTTTGCTCTACTTACTCTCACGAAGCCAAATATCTGCAGGGCAGCTACAGACAGACAAAGACCTAAGCCAGTAAAATAAACTGATCAGTATCTTTTTCTAGAAAGAGAAAGTGAGGGGACTGGATCTCATTACAAGAAAGAGCTCAAAGGAGGAGAAGATCAGTTAGGGGAAGATTGGCTGCAGATTTTTGAGAGTGTGTGATGTGAGAAGTAAGCCAGCAGTAACGCTCACTACGCTGATGCCTGAGTAGCAAAATCAAAACTACAAAAAAAAACTGATCTAGATGTAGGATCTTGCATCTTGTCATAACACAAATCTCCAATTTTAACCAGTTTAAAGTATGCTTGAATGAGTAGGGCATTTAAAAACACTTTAACAAAGACGGTTCATAAAAACCTTTACAGTGTCTATGATATATGTTTGTTAGTAACACTTTGCATGGATACATGTCGAAACTCTCATAAAAATATCTTTATATGTTCATTATAAAGCAGTGGAGAGACTATATATATCCCCTTTCTGTGCATTACTTGGAAGTTTCACATCTCCACAATGAAAACCAGTTCACTCAAGGTCACACTTCTTCATAGGAATGCAGCGGTACCATAGACTGTATAAAATATGGACGGAGGATCCGTGACATCACCCATCTGTTTCTGAAGCACTGTTTTGAGGCAAATCGTCAGCGGCAGCCAAATTGCTGCCGTCAAGTGATTGTGACGTAAAGAGGTGGGCTTTGAGCCTCCTAGCCAACAGCTACAGTGTTCCCGCCTAACAATCAAGTCAGCTGTGCCTCTCATTGGAAGACTCGTAATCTCAATATTTAAAATAATTCATCCCCCCTACAGTGTGTGCCGATCGAGAAATGAGCTAGCCAGACTACACTCGTCTTCTGTACCAGGCTGTAAACATGTTTATTTCAGCTGTAAAGATCGTCTTGTTTGAATTGGTGTGTATGTGACTTCCGGTACTTCCGTAGCCAGCCTCAAGCGGATGCTCAATGAACTGCAGTTTTTAGCACTTCCGCGTTGGACTCATATTTTTAGACCGGAGGTTGCCGCTTGATTCTGACTAAAATGTAGGTCCCCCAGAGGATCCTCTGGCTCTGTGCCTGTAAAAGCAATTCACCATACTCGTTGCTATCAGTGTTTTAGCATCCTACAGGAGGAGGCAGTGACACTCTAGGGGATAAGGAGGATAAGGGAAGGAAAATGGCTCCTCTATCGCCTCGCACTGCCAGCAGTGGGATACTTAATAAGATGAATGGAGGCAATTAAAGCACATCATGGAGACACAAGAGAGATCATGATGATAAAACCGATCGTCTACTTCAAGACAGCTGTGGAAGACAGAGAGCTGCTCATCACTGACACATCCGAGAGGACATTAAACCCTGACTCAGTCCCACACTGATAGTTTTTTTAAATGTACAAACTAGGGATGTTAACCATTAATCGACTATCGTTTAATTGATTGTTAAGAACGTACTCAAACACGTTTTTTTTATTCGATTTTATATCACGTGGAACAAACATCATGTGGTCTCAGATTTCATTCAGCTATCAGGGAGGTGTTTTAAGTTTAAAGCATGTTTCGATGTGAATCAGCTGACTGAAGGTGTTACACACAGCGGAGACTCTCGGCTGGGGGCTGCGGCTGAGTGACAGGTTTCCACGAGCGCTTTTTTTCTCTGCCGCTGGACTGATTATGACCCAGTTGTGCTCCCGGCTGACACCTGACCACATTCACATGCTTATTTTACTCAATAAGAACTAGTAGACAGAAAACTGGATACTGTGAGTCTGAAATATGTTTCTGTTCAGTTCCCTTGTAGAAGTCTGAGCCTTCACTTTATGACTGTGGAGTTTCTGAGCCTGCTCCACATGTTGATATTCAGCGTGTTTAACATTTTGAACACCTCAATATGATCCGTAGCTGTTTAATACAGTCAGTTATATACATTGTGTCATTGCAATGTACCCTTTCGCCGTACTGCCTTTGAGCAGTCGGCTTTTTCTGTGAAAGCCACAACTCAGTGGAACACCTTACCGGAGGATATTAAGAACTGTAATTCTCTCAGCAGCTTCAAAACCAAACTGAAAAGTCTGCTAAAGGACACTCAACACTGCAACCAGTAATTTCATAATTTTAATTTGATATACAGTATTGTTTGAGTATTTTTGTTTGTGTTTGTGTTTGTGTTTGTGTTTGTGTGCGTGCGTGTGTGTGTGTGTGCGTGCATGCATGCGTTTTAACAATGTGATGTTTTAATGGTGACCTGCCAAGGGACTGCAGATGTAAATTAGCTTTAAGCTAACTCTGGTACAATGCATCAAATGGTGACATTTATGTTAAATATTGTACATGGTCCCTTTACAATTAAATCAAATTAAAAAAAATCTAAAAAAAAAAAAGGAAAATTTGATTCAGGGGAAAAAACTCATTTGGCATTGTTTTTGACATGGAAAACATTTCCGTTTTTTTTTTGTTATGATTAATCTATAAATGACTGTTAACATTTCCAAAGATCGATCACGGAAAAATACTTGAAATGTACATCTCTAGTACAAACATGTTGAAATATAGTGGCTGTGTTTCACTAAAAGGGATGAAAAGGACTGCCAGTTAGATGCAACTGGTGGGGCTCCCTGTGTGAGTTGTGCATTTTCTAACAGGGCCAAAGCTGGGCAATGGTCAGATGAGGGCAGACTCTTTCTCCTGAGCAGACAAACAGACAGATGGGAGAGCATGCCAGACACAGCGAGCAGCCCTGGCACAGGGAAAGTCATGCCTTGTGAGACTCGAGTGTTTTTCTGTCGAACAGTTAGGCCTTTCCACAGCCAACAGTCTTCACTTGCAGAGTCGAAGACACGCACAATCAATTACACACACACACACACACACACACACACACACACACACACACACACACACACACACACACACACACACACACACACAGATGGGTTTGCTTATTATTGCAAAACCTTAAAAACTGCTGACTCAGGAAGGTTATATAATTGCAACTACGGTTTATGAATAAATGGCAGAAATGGCGACTTGTCTGCGAGAACATTTGATTTAAAATTTACAGTTCCATCTTCATGCTTTTTTTAGGAAATTAAATCTGCTGATGTCGGACATGTGATCCAGTTAGAAGCATCAAAACAAGTTAACTGACCTTTTCTGTCGATTGTCTCCAACACTGCTGTTCCAGAAGTTCTTAATAAATGTTACGCAATACATTTCTATCTACCTCATTAACCTCATTCATCTTTGACCTTCAGAAGTCTTAGCATCAGCAGATAGAAAGTGTCTTGTGACGGCAGCTTCAGTAGTGAGGACGGTGTTAAAGACAGTGTTGCTCTGACAGGAGCGTTGTGTTAAGCTCGTGAAGCTTCAGAGGCTTAAAACACACACACTCTGAGAAATACCAAACATACCACAACCCTTCACACGCACAAAACACGGATCCTTGAGTCCCCTTTAGTTTACATTCTCTTGTAAATCTGGCCGAGTGTAAAAGAGCAGATATGATTCCCCTATTAAGGAGTGCTGAAGTGAAACCAGAGACACACACAGCTGCTCAGCAGGCCTATAAAATGTATAACTCTCCCAGGTCTTGCTGAACTCACAGAGGTACAGAGATCCCTGTTTAACCTCCCACTTTCTCTCTGACAGCTTAAGAGGACAATATTGTTATCACTCAGTTAAAGCCTCTTAACTACAACCAACATCTTGATTACATTTCCTGCAATCTTATAACACATGCCACGTGTTAACTGAAAAAATGATGAGGTGGTAGTAATGAAACCTCAAAGGGAACATGCTTATGAAGGATTTCAGTATGATGTGTGTCATGGATGTCACATGACTGACAGCAGACTGAGAATACAGTGACGGAGGGATGAAAAATGCAGATTTGAAGTAAAAATAGAAATGTCAAGTACGGTATCAGGTAGGAAAATGACACTTCCTGATTTATTTATGGAGTTATAACTAGAAGGAGATGAGGGGAACATAATGCAATATGCTATGCCCTTCCCTTCCCTTCCCCTCTCTCTCTCTCTCTCTCTCTCTCTCTCTCTCTGTCTCTCTCTCTGACTCTTCCTTTGTGGTTCCACAATTTCCTCATGGTATAATTATAGCGAACAAAACACAAAATAAACAAGAGGTAGTATAAATATCTCATGACCGTAGTGTTGATTCTTGGTCAAACTGGATTGAGGCAGATTGGACGAGAAAGAGGAAAAGCAAATGCTTTCAGTCAAGGGACTGAAGATTATCCTTGCCCTCAGCATAAATCACAGCAACAGAAACCTCCTGAAATATGTCTGGATCGAAGGGACAGCACCAATGCGTATTGTATGTCAACCAAACAACAAGACAAAAATGTGCCCATTTCCTTCTTTGGATGAAAACAAGTGTGGGTGGAAATGCAGCTGATCAGACAACAGCAAGAATAACTCCATTGTGAAATGATCTCAGTATCCACACGGTCTCTGGACCAGCTTTTGGAGTTTCTGGGACCGATGCCGGTGCCCTGCTCTCCACCTGACTAGACTGGACTGCCTCACACACTCAATGCTTTGTGCAGCGGTATGTTGGTGCTGGAAGCCGCCACCACTAACTTATAGCAGGGATACTTTCTGACTTCCCACGAGGCCGGAAATCTCCTCGTTATCTTGGCAGCTTTCAAAAGAGAGTCCAGGGTGTGTTTTTGCTCCTATTTAAAGAGACTAAAAGGCTAAAAACTCTCTATCCTACCAACCCCTTTAGAAACCCGTTTACAGTTACATTTGAAACATACTCCGCAGGACCAGTGGAGATCCTGCATAGGTATAAAACAACCGGATTTGTGAGGTTTAGCTTGTCATAACAGAAAAGCTATGTTAAATGTCTATCTTTATCTTTTTAAAACAAGTTTATAGCTGCAGGGGGAGCACAGATCCCGAGCTAATGTTTAAAAAAATAACTTTATGCACATAAAGCAACAAACTGTCGCTCCCTACGCTCCCTCCGCTCCCTGTGCTCCCCCTCCTCTCAAGATATAGTGAAGATATGCTCAATAAGAGGGTTGTATTAGTGGGCCACAAAATATACTTTGGTGCATGATGTGATATTCAGGAGGTGACAGAGGAAATGCATCATTAGCCGCTAGGGATGTACATTTCAAGTATTTTCCTTGATCGATCTTTGGAAATGTTAACAATTGATTAGCCATTAATCATTAAAATTAAACGTCAGTAACACTGTGGTATAGGGAGATTTTCAATGTTGTGCCTCATGAAAGGATAAGTGCAGTTCTTAGGACCAATGAAGGCTCATTCCTTAAGATCTGGAATCCTGTTCTGGATTATTTACCTTCAGATCTCAAACACACACTGTTGAAAGGCCAGTACCCTTCAGAGTGGAAGAAAACGGTGCCTAGAACTACATAAGAGATGAGAAATCCAACATCACTTTTCCTGCATTCTTCATGGATGGGAGTTGGAGGATTGCTTATTATGTGCTAATGCTTGGGGTAAGGTGTGGCAGTATATATCTTTGTCTGAAAATCTGCTTTGTACACAAAATGACCCTTGAATTTTGTTGTTTTGTTCTGAAAATGCTAAAATAATAAAAACATATATTGGGAAAAATAATAATGATAACAAATAAACAAATAAACGTAAACATTTTCCATTTAAAAAACAATGCCAAATGCTTTTTTCCCCTGAATCAAATTTTCCTTCACGACACAATGTATATAACTAACCATATTGACTATCTCCGGATCGTATTGAGGCATACAAAATGTAAAACGCTGAATATCAACGTGTGGAGCAGGCTCATAATCTCCATGGACATACAGTCTGATAAAGTGAAGGCTCAGACTTCAACAAGGGAACTGAGCAGAAATATATTTCAGACTCACAGTTTCCAGTTTTCTGTCTACTTGTTCTTATTGAAAAAAAAAAAGCATGGTTATAATCAGTCCGGCGGCGGAGAAAAGAAGCGCTCATGGAGACCTGTCAATGATCTGTAGCCCCCAGCTGAGCGTCAACACCTTCAGTCAGCTGATTCACATCTAAACATACTTTAAACTTAAAACACCTCCCTGATAGCTGACGAAATATGAGACCACATGATGTTTGTTCCACGCGATATAAAATCCAAACAAAAAAATGTGTTTGAGTAAGTCCTTTACAATCAACTGATCGATAGTTGATTCATTGTTGACATTGTTGTTTAAGTTTATGTACAGACTGCTAATGGGATACCAAGTGGGGGAGGGATTTTATCTATTAATATATTTATTTTTCTTAGTTTATTATCAATGTCATCATGATTAATAATTGATTATTTTTGTTGCTATTATAATTATATTTTTACCTTTAATTATTATTATTATTTATTCATTATTATTTTACTATCTGGGGTCCTTTTCTTCTTTTCTCTTTTCTAAGGTGTATATGACCCTATCCTCTTTTATTACTACCCTATGTACACTGCCATACGGTGCGGGGGGGGGGGGGGGGGGGGGGGGGGGGGGTCAATGACATGGCTGAACCATCACTTATGCTATGTTTTGCAAAACGTCACTGTAAAATAATCAATAAACAACTGATCACAAAAAACAAAATAATCAATTGATCGATACGATGAATTGTGAACATCCCTATTAGCCACAGATGTGCTCCCTTACAGATCATGCAAGGAGCCTACAAGGAACTGGACCCACTGGTCCTAGCAGCCTGGGTGTGGCATGTTATTTTAAATCTGTTTATTGAAGCTAGATCTTTGATATGTATTTTCAATGAGGCTGCTAGCAGCGTATTAGCTATTCCATCTATGCAGTGCTCTTGGCTTTTTTATTCAGGCTTTGATTCACTCAATCCCTTGCAGGCGCAGGCATTTTAAAAGGTCAATGCTCACATTACTTAACTGTGTGAACACAAAATCTATCGAGATGCCAGAAATTTAGAACAACTCTCTTCGACGTATCAACTAACAGACGGGGATGCCGATAAAGCTGTAGTTACAAGTGAGATCGCAGACATGTGATGTTTCCTTGAGATGCAGAAACCTCTTCCGTTCAAAATGAGGGGAAAAAAATTAAATGGCGCATGACAGGAAGGAAGGCACTTTGATACTTGTACATATTTGAAAAATAAAAAACCTTTGATGAATTCATGTTTCCTTGTTTTGATTTGGGGAAGAAAATCAGCCTGAGATTTATCACTAGTATTATTTCTGTAAGTATAGCTTCCAGCAGAGGAGGAAACTGAAAAAAGATTCCCAAGAGAATGAAAGTGGTAAAAATTTCCACTACATGCTGAGCACTAATTAAAAGTCAAAAACAATCAAACAGATGTAAGCCATTCAGCTCGGCTCTGTTCAAAGTGTTAGGCGTTTCTCAGACTCATCTCCGCTCGCAGTCTGGACTGAATTTCACTGCTTGTCATCAGCGGCCTGGGATGACTTATGAAAGGGTTGCGCAAGGCTATATGTGAGTGTGTGTGTTCGGTGTGTGTGTGTGTGTGTGTGTGTGTGTGTGTGTGTGTGTGTGTGTGTGTGTGTGTGTGTGTGTGTGTGTGTGTGTGTGTGTTGTTTGTTTGTATGGGAGGATATTTATAAGTAATTGAGAGCAGGGGAAAGCAAAACCCATGAAACTGAGGGCTTACAGAACATTTTGAAAACAGTTACTTCAGATTTAAATGGGCTTTTTTTCTCTCAGTCACTAAGGATCAGGTTTCACTGGAGCATTACAGAGTACATTCAGGGTTTTTTTTCCCCATCAATTGTTGTGTTGATTAATCTGCCAGAAGCAATGGAACTGGATTAGTGTTATTGTTATAATCTACAGTTTAATGCATAATAATAACATTATCAGACTGGGTTAGTTAAGAATGAGATTAGAGAACATTTCGACGCTTAATCGGCACTTTGATTGTAAGATTAAATGAACAGATCTGTATTTCACTGCCAGAAGAAACATTATTCATTTTAGGGAGGCACGATATTATCAGCATACCTAAAATTGGACAAATTTGCCCTGGTTGTGGGTGTTTTTATGATTGTCTCAGGGAGAGCATCATCCAAGTTTTAAGGCAAGGCAAGGCAACTTTATTTGTATAGCACATTTCATACAAGAGGGGCAACTCAATTTGGGTAGTAAGTAGGATGTATGTTTTTGTATGAGTTTTGTTTGAAAGCAATTGTCACAAATAAATATGCAGTTTTAAGCATGAAGTATTTTTCTAATTTGCACAAGAAATGAATATAAGATAAGATAAGATATACTTTATTGGTCCCCCTGTGGGGGAAATTCTTTTGTTACAGCAGCTTACAACACAAGACAGGGGAATACAACAATGTACTAACATAGTTAAAATATATAATAACAATAATAATAGTTATGATAAAGGTAAAATAGAATATGATTAAAAAACATATTTAAAATATAGTAGAAAAGAATAAAATAGAATAAAATAAAATAGAAGATAGAATAGAATACAATAGAATACAATAAAAAAGAATAAAATAGAATAAAATGAAATATATTAAAATAGAATAGAATGAAATAAAGAAGAATAAAATGAAAAAAGAATAAAATAGAAGAGAATAAAATAGAATAAAATGAAATTGAATAAAATTGAATATAATACAATAGAATAGAATAAAATTGAAAATAATGAAATCGAAAAAAATAGAATAGAATAGAATAAAATAGAATAGAATAAAATAGAATTGAATAAAATAGAATAGAATAAAATAGAAAAAATAGAATAGAGTAGAATAGAATAAAATAGAATAGAATAAAATAGAATAGAATAAAATAGAATAGATAAGAATAGAATAAAATAAAATAAAGTAGAAAAAAATATGGCAACTATTACAGATGTATACACACTATAAATAATAATAATAATAATAATAATAATAATAATAATAATAATAATAATAATAATAATAATAATAATAAAGTTTATTTATAAAGCACTTATCAAAACAGACGTTACAAAGTGCTTAACATCATAAAAACCCACAAAAAGAGAAAAAAGCAAGGGGGGGGGGGTATATGGGCTGGCAAGACAATTTAAGAGGAAAAGCTAAAAGAGAAACTACTAAAAGCAATTAAAACAATAAAACAATTAAAATCAGTAAAACAAATAAAATCAGTAAAACAAATAAAATCAGTAAAACAATAAAACGATGAGTGAATAAAAATAGATTAAAAATAAATGTAGCATCTTGGATAAAACAATATTACAGGAAGGCCTTTCGATAAAAAATTGTTTTCAGCTGTGATTTAAAAGAAGATACTGATGTAGCTTGCCTGAGATCCTCAGGCAGCACGTTCCACAGTCGAGGAGCCTGCACAGTAAACGCTCGCTCACCCTTAGACTTCAGCTTTGTGGCGGGAACTTTAAGGAGGTTCCTGCCTGAGGATCTGAGGCTGCGCCTGGGCTGGTAGGGTGACAGCAGATCACATATATATTCGGGGGCCAGGCCGTGAAGTGCTTTAAAAGTGATAAGTAAAACCTTAAAATCTATTCTAAAAGCAATGGGCAGCCAGTGTAGGTTCATTAAAATAGGAGTAATGTGCTCTCTCTTCTTGGTTTTAGTTAAAAGTCTTGCTGCTGAATTTTGTACAAGTTGCAATCTATTGAGAGATTTTTGTGTTAAACCTGTTAAAGGCCCATTACAATAATCTAGTCTAGAAGAAATAAAAGCATGAATAATGGTCTGGGTGTCATTGAAAGTGAGCATGGATCTGATACGGGCAATATTTGTAAGGTGATAAAAGCAAGACTGGATGGTTTTATTAATATGTCTGTCAAAGGATACGCTGCTATCAAAGGTCACTCCGTGGTTTCTGACATTTGTTTTTACATTGCGTGAGAGGGAACCAAGGGAGGACTGGAGGGGAGGGTGCATGTTTTCTGGACCAATAATTAGTATTTCTGTTTTTTCCGAGTTGAGTTTCAGTTTGCTGACATCTATAGTTTTATATCTGTCAGACAGTTGTTGAGAAGTGAGAGGTTTGTGGCGGTGTTTGGTGTTACAGGGAGATATAGTTGTGTGTCGTCAGCATAAAAATGAAATTAAATATTGTGTCTTCTTATGAACACTTCTATCTGATAAATAGATAAGTTAAGTTATTGCACGGATAAAATTGCACCAGGTTATTTAAACAAACATACACAGTATGAAGAACAGTGCGATTCAGATGGATACAATAGTTACTTGTGAATGTGCCAAGTTACATAGTAACTGCCATGTAGTGGAATGAAAGGTGAGAACAGATGATTAACGGGCCATTGTAGTGCTGGTGAATATTACATAACAAATGTGATCAGAGTATCACTATCATACTGTACGCTAATTCCAATACAGAAGAGAATTGGTGATCTCTACAATTAGGTGTGTGGAAAAATGATCGGTATCAGCAATCGGCTAAATGAGTTGTAAAATATCGGCATATCGGATATCAGCAAAAAAACAATATTGTGCATCCCTAATTAATATTCCTGAATATGTTTTCTATGATATCCCTGCTTTATGAATCCATGCCAAGGATGTTTGTTATAGAAAAATAAACACTTCACAGATGAATTAGAAGAACTGAGATTATTTTGCATTGGAGTAATCTCTCCTGGCATAGAGAGACTCTGCATTGTTCCGAGGGCTTCATCTTCCCTCAATCTGAATAGGATTTAGGCGTTGGTTATCCCTCAGACAAAAGGTCAGAGGACAAAGGGCCAAGAGACAACAGAAAAGTGGATGCATTGACGAAATAAAACACATTAAAGTGTAGGGGTGTGTGGTGTTTACAAAGCAAACAAGTTTGAACAAATCCGGCCCTTTCTGAAACTTTTATGTCACCGACTGGAAAACGATCAGAGTTGACCCAAAGGTTCAGAAACGTGGTAAGGATTTGATGAAAGATGAGAAAGGTCGACAGAGGGGAACGCCACAGAGCAGCTGCTGGCTGCTCTGTCGAAAAGACAGAAGGACCGGTTGAAGGGAGAGGAAGACAGTTGACTGTGGCATCTCTGAAAGCTACTGAGGCAGAACAGGAGGTCTTATGTAAGTGCCTTTTGGTGTGGGTGAGCAAGCGATAAAGCATTTTACTGCAGCAGTGCCAGAGCTGTGCAACAAGTTTCTTTCCCCTGTTGATATGTGTTTCTTTCTCTCCCTGTCCCGAGGCATCCTGCCTGAGGATAGCTGCACAGCGAACAACCAATACATGCGCGATGATGTTAAAAAAAGGCTTTTAAGTCAACACAGAATTGGCTCGTAATATCTTGGAGACTCTTGAAACTTTGTCTTCATCATAACATTACTTTTGCAACAGAGCAGACTGTTTGCAGCAAACATTCCTCAGTCCTCCTACTCTCCTCGTCACTTATGCAATTGATTTTGCTCTCTTCTTCACTCCATAACAGAGGATGATTAATGACTCGTTAGGGCATTGTACACACAGAAAACACACAGCAGATATTTCACCCATTAGGCAGAGCGTCATCCAGAGGCCCTCATTAGCGTTAGAGACCGAGTGATTCAGAGCCAGCCGCAGCGCTGCACCCTTAAAGCACAGATAGGATCACTTTTGTCTTTGCAGCTCTATGATTGCTCCTCAGAAGACCTCAAAGTCAGGACGCAGTAAAGCTTCACGGAAGAAAGAGTGCTGTTTTCTACATTCTTATGTGGAAATTGTCACATAACCCAGATCCTGAAGCTGAACAAGGGGACATGCCAGATGCCTGCTCGTGTCCTGATATGACTTGCTCCTCTCCCATGACTCCATTCATTGAGGCTGACCTTTCACCCCTGCCTGTGTCGGTGCTAGAGCTTTAACCTCTTGTTGTCTGGAAGCAGGAAGGGGGCAGCAAAGCTGGGCGGAATTTTGCTACTGATAATCCATGTAAGTGCATTTTACAGACAAACAAGGTTTGTATGGAAGGGTTTGTAACACCTGAGGACCGGCTGGTTTCTCCACTTGGAATGCCATGTCAGCAGTCTAGATGTGGGTTAGCCATCCCAGACTTGACTGGAGTGGGGGAGGGTAGCTGCTCCACTGACTCTGACCTTCAGCAGCTGGCTGTAATGTCTCTTTTGGGAGAAGCGGATTGGAGGTGGGGTGGTCTGAGGGGGATAGAGAGGTGGAGGACCCTGCTCCTGTCTGTCTGCATGGCAGCTCCCCGTTGTGTCTTAAGTCTGATTTATACTTCTGCATCAAATCCATGCTTTAGCATCACAGACTGTATAAAATATGGACATAGTATCCGTGACGTCACCCGTCTGTTTCTGAAGTGCTGTTTTGAGGCCAATCGGCGGCGGCAGCCATATTGCTGCTGTCGAGCGATTGGGACGTAAAGAGGCGGGCTTTGAGCCTCCTAGCCAACAGCTACAGTGTTCCCGCCTGTCAATCAAGTCAGCTGTGCCTCTCATTGGAAGACTGGTAATCTCAATATCTTCAAAATTGCCGCATTTGAAAAAAAGTCAACCCCGTACAGTGTGTGCCGATCGAGAAATGAGCTATCCAGACTACACTCGTCTTTTGTACCAGGCTGTAAACATGTTTATTTCTGCTGTTAAGATCGGCTTTATTGAATTGGTGTGTATGTGGTTTCCAGTACTTCCGGAGCCAGCCTCAAGCGGATCCTTGATGAACTGCAGTTTTTAGCACTTCCACATTGGACTCATATTTTCAGACCGGAGGTTGCTGCTTGGATGAACTTCCTCAAAAATGCAGTCATGCGTCAAAACAACACAGACTGCACACCCTGTGATTGGTCTGCGGGGTAGCACCGTATTTCTGTATGTACAACATTTCTGGTGTTGCCGCAATCCCCTGCAGGTCTTGAAAGTGTTAATATGACTAGCGTAGAAATTGCACAGCCCATCAGCATTTACACAAAGTATTGAAGAGCGACGCAGAAACTACAACGCACAAGTATGAAGAGGTCATAACAGTGTAGACCACTGTGGTGCAGCTGCAGCCTAGGGTCACACATAAGTCTAAACCAGGCTGTAGCAGATTGAGTCAAAGACTGGTCAGTAATTATGTTAACCTCCCCCACTCAGTGCAGCTGGGTGCTCTGCTGTCTCGTTTATGCGGACTCAGTATTTTCTAGACAGTGGTGATAGTGTACCTGGCCAAGGACAGATAAGAAAGAAGCTTTTCACATCAAAACAAAATGCCCCCTCTCTTTATTTTCTTTGACCTTTTATTTGGTCATTCAAAGCTGCTCTTTGTCCTGTTATCTGTGAGCTCGATCCAATACTGGTGAGCATTGACAGGTAGAAAAAAGCCCTACTTCTGAGTGTGAGAAACTAAATCATGCATAAGAGAGAAGACTAGTTCACGGTGAGGCAAAATCAAACAAGAAGAGTGGGAGTATAAAAGTGTACAGTGTAGGTTTGAATGTGTTTGGTTGAATATTAACCTGTGCGAGCAAGCGAATGTATCGGTTCCTCCTCTTTCTTCCTGCAAAAACTATGCCCAGGCTTGTCTAAAGCGCGTTGTGACCTACTTTGCAGCTTTTTACAAACTGACAAGACAAGGTGTGAAAGCATTACATTGTGTGTGAGAAACAATACACGGCTGATACAGAGATTCAAGTAGAACTCACAGAACAGTCTTATAATGAAGTAGTCTTTACAAATCCTGCAACACAGCGGTAGTTTTACCTAAGCTTGTTGGGAAGAGATGAGAATAAACGGTTTGTTGACACAATCCAAAGTATGTCACAGCGTGCGGCAAAAGCACATCAGGTCACACCCATATACACTGAACTGTGCAAACATACTGGGATCAAGTCTAGTGTAGCCTTGCCATTGTTACCATTACTCAGAGAAAAACAGCTGCCTCAGTACAGAACAAAAGTGTGTGAAAGTAGTAGGTAAAACTGATGTGATTTCCACGTTTCTGTAAACAGGTTTAAATAGCATCTGAAGCCCATTTCTCAAAGTGCTTCAAGAAAACGTGTGATGAACACCACATGCACATTCATCTGGATGTGGCAGGCAATGCTGGTATGATCTCAATAAAGTTTGTGCAACTATGATTGATTCTTCAAATAGATTACATGATTCATCAAGCTTTAGAAAGCTGGGTGTGTAACGGTCAGGGAAGTGTAAAACCTCTCGTCACCGACTGCAAAACAAAAGCCAATTTAAGCGAGGTAAAAACAGGGATTAATCTGTAAGGTCAATGGAACAAAGGACAGGCCTGGCTAATAGGACCACACTGTTATATAATGTTATGCAACTCATTCATAGCTGTGTAGTGTCAAATCAGTGTGTGTGTGTGTGTGTGTGTGTGTGTGTGTGTGTGTGTGTGTGTGTGTGTGTGTGTGTGTGTGTGTGTGTGTGTGTGTGTTTTTTTTTGACAACAGCGCTCTGACACAGAGATGTTTCAAATCTGTGTGGAAGACGTAGAGGACGTAGAGGTGAGAGCAGTCACTTTGTTATCTACAGTGGCACAAAAACATCACTCTGGTTTGAAAGCATGTGCAGTCTTGCATGATCCAAGGAGACACACCCTTGCATCATACATGAACAGCGGCAGGTGAAGTTCATGTGATGATGAGAGAAGGAAGGCAAGAAAAAAGTGCAGTTATAACTCCCCCTAAATCTCTTCACACAACTGTCAGACACACAGCAGCTGAAACCTGTTCTGCAGACTATAATAGGTTTATGATCTATGTTTAAAGGTGAATGTCTTAACATTGCTTTAAAATTGCTGCGCAAAAAACACAGCCTGAGTCTATGCAGAATGAATAAAGATCTGCTCGGTGTTGAGAATGTACTGTACTCTAAGCCAGCAGGCATGCTGTTAATGTGTAAACGCCGCCTGATAGACAGACACTGTCTTGACACATGCACTAACCAATCAGCTGGGTTGTAATAACGAAAAAATGCTTAGGCACCACCTACAGCCTCTCCCAGTCATCTTGACGGTTACATAATCACTTATCAGTGCACTGCGCTTGTCCCTGGATGCATTTTCTGCTCCTTCTGTGGGAAACAGTCTGTTTGCACAAGAAGGATTGCCTAAGGACAATCAAAAAAATGTCACAGGATAAATGTGATTGTATCTGTGTTTGAAAATAATGCATTATAGACTCACTGAGCTGCAAATGTCATGAAAGAAAGTACACCCTGCTGTCTGACACACAGTCACATTACGCAGAGTGTTGTATTGAGCTTTTAACAGTCGGGCAAGACATTGGAATGCCTGCGTAGAAAGAAAGCACTGTAGCATATTCACCCGTTAGATAAACAAATAAAAACAGGAACACTGTAACTGCCTCATTCCTTCTTTCCTTTCACTCCTTTCTCCTTCTATCAAGTGATTGGGTAATCCTGGCCCTCCTCGTTGGCTCTCTCAGCGCTGATTTCAAAAATATTCTGGATGAACCACCAAACATGTGGTCAGTTGACCAGTACGCCCCCACACCATTCATGCCCAGACCACTGTCCAGCTGTAGCGAGAGGGTAAATTCCTTGGAGTAGAGTATGAAAATGCCTATAATGATTGTTTTTATTAACACAAATCTAAAGTTAAATTAGCTACGCAGAAATAACGGCACATGCACACAAAAGTAGGTCAGACTGTGTGCCCCAGAATCATAGAGATGATTAAATATCTGGCTAACATGAATGTTTTTTGGTAAATGCCTGTAGGTGATGTCTTTGAACTTCTATTGAACATTGAAAAAGAATGATATTTAGAAGTAGATGACTATTTGGCTAGAAAGCCTCTCCATACCTGTTTCTAGGTACAGGGATGTGGTTGGAGAGCGGTTGTCTCTCCGTCAGAGAAACACTCCGCCCTTGTGCAGCCCTGACATTGCTGGCCAGCTCTGCTTGTTTCCCTGGGTTCCTGATGTCCAAGTGCATGAAGCCGCCTGGCAGCTGCCCGTTTGTGCCTGGGCAGTGGGTAGGACTGGCCCTCTTCAGGATACTAGTGGAACCGGTGTCTCTTTGGTCCCCCAGGCTGGTCTAGAGAATAAAGAAGTGATACATCAGTTTTTGAACACATAGCAAATGCATGCCTGCATATTCTGAAGTTTTATGTGGAAAAAAGAGATGCTGTTGCATGACTTCTGGCTGCACGAAACTGATATCAGAAACCCTGATGTCATGCCATGTAATCAGCATGACGAGGGAATTTTTATAAGTCGTAGGTCAGAACAACTGTCTCGTCTTCTGCTGGGTTGTAGGAAGCAAAAAAATAATAATCATGAACACTAGCTCCATACTGGATATTCTGGATATTCTGAATAACTGATGACTTGTGCTGTACCTCATACTCTTAAATGTACTGGAAATAATATAAAAAGCACCTCTAAGAAAAATGATAAGTTACCAACTAGTTATCAGGTATCTAAAAATACAATTAACAAATGTTCACTAAAGCTGAGGCCCATACCCAACTGCTATCATCATTTAGCCATGTCACAATAAACAGACCAACTCAACCTATTTGAATAAAATGTGACCTGATCCATGTAAACAGCAGGAGTGGCAACTAGTCATCTATGCATATTTTATGTTGCAGGGTCAATTATTAACATAAGACATGATTAAATTCCTGACCCGGCAAAGAGAAGCAGGCATTGGCTAAAGCAGTTGAAACTTCAATGCAAAACCACTTGAAATTTAAGGAACTACACCAGGGGTGTCAAACATGAGGCCCGTGGGCCAAAACTGGCCCGCCAGAGGTTCCAATCCGGCTGCAAACGACTTTGCAAAGTGAAGAAATGACAGGGAAGATATACACTGCAATTTTTCAATAAAAGTAACTGCTATTTCAAATTTGTCCTCTGGTTAATAGGATATTAGATTACTTGCTGTTTGCATAATCCGGCTGAGATTCATAAAGACTTTTAGAGCACTTTAAGATGATCCACTAACTATTAACACTAGCACTACACTTCACCCCTGCATACAACACTGTCCAGCAAGCAAACTGTTCGCTGGAGCTGAGGGGTCCAAAATAATCAACTTTACCTTCTTCATTATTATAATCTCTGTTCTTTTACAGTATACTCTGTGTCAGGTGAATGGGTAAACTGTGTGTTGGTGTGTTCGCAGCAGGTTTCAGGGCTTAAAGAGTAAAATATTCAGCCCCACTATGAGACTCATCATGGTGGAAAATACAACAGCTGTTATTTTTTTAGAAAGATAGTTCATGAAATGTGAACATTTTCAGAATGTACTTGTATTTTATCATTTTTACTAGCTTACTTCTTATCTTTTTCTAGCTGTCCTATGTTTATCTGTTGTTGTCGTTGCTAGGGTCTGAGAGAGAAATGTAATATCAAATCCTCAGTATGTCAGAAATCAGAAATCAGAAAGAACTTTATTCACAATGTATCTCAAGATTACAAAGAATTTGACTCCAGTATTTTTTGCGTACTCCCTGTGCAAACATAAATAGACAGACACTAAAAATCAAGTCCTAATAAAAAATATATAAAATATACATATGTCTAGTGCATACTGCAATTTATTGAACAATAAAGAAGACTTTAGACTTTGAAGTTTACTTTTTTACACTAAAACAAAGGGAAAATTTTAGAGCTGTCATTATTCATAGGTTATTATGTTATGATTTTACTGGTCCGGCCCACATCAGATCAATTTGTGCTGTATGTGGGCCCCTGAACTGAAATGAGTTTGACGCCCCTGAACTACACCATGCAAACACAAACATGTAGCAGTGGTGAAAATAGCCTACCTACCGCATGTGAACAACAACAACAAGTAAGGTTTTTGTGAAGTATGTGAGAGGCCGGGTCCGCACTGTGCAGCCCAGGAAGCCCTCCCTAAAGCTCCACCCTACAGTAATGGGGGAGGGGGGTCTGGCTCGCTAGTAGTTTGAAGTCCCTGCCCCCCTTCTCTGTAAAGTTTGCACACAAAACGAGCCGCCATTTAAAGCGGTTTTGATACGACGTAATAACTCAAGAACAAGCAGTGACAGCATGGTTAAATAATAAGTGACACAGAAAGTGAGTTAAACGGCTGCTCGAGACACACACAACAGAACTGTTACAGCAGTTGAGTCCCAGTCTGCTTTATTCAACCACTGAATTGTAACATTTAAGGTTGAAAAGGGTTTTAAAAAGCGTTATAAGCTGTCAGACAGTTCATGAGACGGCGTAATAACAGGTTAGTATTATGATATGGATGTTATCTGTGCTGTAAATTCAGTATACAGACACTTTTCAACGCGGTTCACCAGCACTTACTTTCTCAACATCGTGCAATATTCGTCCATTCACTTTAGAAGAGCTTCTCTCGCTTCTACCCTCCGTCGCTGAGCTGCCGTCCATTACAAATGTGCAGAGGACGGGCCCGCCGGTTGTGTACGCCGGCATGGGACCGTGTCTCTCCACCGAGGGCACCCGGCTGTCGCGGAGCACAGTGAGTCCTGCCCGGTAGTTAAAATCCGCACCGCTGACCCTCGTCCCAACCGTCCCAACCGACGACTTCTCCACAATATATCTTGAATCCATATATATATAGTTCAGACAAGGCGAGACTAAAGAAAGAAACCCAGCTTTCTATAGACTTTAGTGCAAATTGCTGGATACATTTAACAGGATTGTCGCAGAGTTGTGTCTGTCTGTGTCCTAACTTATATATCTAGTCTACATGTAGAGTTTTTTCCACCACCGCCGCCACCTCCACCACTACTACTAACCCAGGATATCCAAAAAGCCGCCCGGTCAGAGGGATAAAAGATTGTTTTGCCTCTTTCCTCCAAAAGAATGCCACGCCTCCTCCACTTCACTCCTATTGGTCCACTGCGTACATAAACATTACACTCTGGCACGCGTCCATGCTATACTGGCACCTGATTGGCTGGATTTGAGCTGTCAGTCACTTTTTTTGTACTGCTGCGAGAGATGTGAGTGGAAGAGGGAAAGGGGCGTGTCTTACAGTTTACCGGCCGGTGTCTGTCGACGTAGATGAGCCGGCGAGGCAACAAACGAGGAGGCAGGGAGAAGAAAAACAGCTTGCAGGCCTCAGCCACAAACTGCGCATTTATATATTTGGCTTATCAAGTGGTGCACGAACCAGCTCTTTACGGAGGGGGGTTTCAGTCAAGGAAATGAACATGTTTAGTCCCTAAAGTTAATACATCCCTTGATTTGCTATTTGTATGTTTATGTATAATTCACATTCTGTAGATGTTTTTATTTTTTAACCCTCCTGTTATGTTTGTTTCTTGGGGACAGCAATAATGTTCCTGGGTCAACTTGACCGGGGGCATATTCAATGATCCAAAAGTGTCCGAACCCTAAAAAATCCCAATAAACATTTTTTAAATCTCATTATTAACTCCATTACTAACCATTTAAATCAATATTTAGTGCAATGGTGCTCTTTAATTCTCACAGATCATGGTTCAATGAGGATAACTCACTCGTTTTTTATGAAAATTCATGTCAAACCTTTTTTTAATGTACATTAAAAAGCACAAAATATAAATACAATCGTTTTACATGACATAGATTTTTGTTTATTTTATTTTATTTTACATTTTGATACATTTATTTTTTATGTACTGCAAATTTACATACTGCAAATGTGTGAAATGCGTCATTTTCAATGTATATTTTCTTTACGCTGATTAAGCTAAGCAGAAGAAGTTTCATAGCGAAATAATACTTTAAACTTTTTTTTTTTTTTTTTTTTTACTTTAAAATGACTCAATTTGACCTGCAACATAACAGGAGGATTAAGTAGACTTTTACACAATTGCATAACCTCCTGTGGAATTATGAAATCAAAGAGAATAACCCCACGCAAAAAAAACTTGGGTTGATAAAGCAAGGTTATGTTTTACAACAGGGGTTCCCAAAGTGTGGGTCGGGTACCTCTGGGGGGTCGCGAGACACCAAAGGGGGGTCGCAAGATGTGTTCCAGATTTTTTTTGATTTTTAAGTTATCTAAATTTGCTTATTTCATCCCTTATTGTAAAAATATAGACAACCGTAGTACGTACATTTGAAATAAAACCCTGCAAATAAGCACATTTCATTAGTTTTCTGCCTTTCTTTGTTGCCAGATGACTCCTAAAGTTAGGGTTAGGGTTAGCTAACAGCTAATTAACAAAAGGATCAGCAGCAGGTTAATTCTCAGAAGCACAGGAGACACAGCCACAAGTGCATAAAGGTAAACTCATTTTAAAGTATGAAGCAAAGTTTGGGAACCCCTGTTTTACAAGACCTCACACAGGTGTGTTAAGGTAAATATCTAACAATAATTAGGTCATTTTGTTTGTTTATTTAGTTGTATTACTGGACAATCCAGAGGCTCCTTACTTTTGTTATGCATTGCAACTGTAATAAACCTTCACTGTAACTTTATTTCTCATATTTTGTGTCAAAATGCTCATTTGCCTAATTAAATTATATAAAATACATAATAAACAACTGTATTTGTTTGTTCTAAACTATATATTTAAAATAATTCCTAGCATTGAAGTGCTTGTAAGAACTGTGAAGCTGTAAATGTGATCAAAAAGCCGTTATTTATATAGTTGCATTAGTTTTCTGTTGATTTCAGATGTTGTGAGCACTTCCTTGTTTCTTTATCCAACCATTTTCAGAAAGCTTTGGTTTATTGTTTTGTTTTACACATGCTCACTTTATTGGACGCTGCATTTATTGCAAGATCCAGTTATTACTCCAAGGCTGTGCGATGCCTAGGTTGAGACCCTGTACAGAGCAATAAGATGACAGCCAAATGACAAAAATGTTGTAATGTGCCACTTTATTAGAAAAGTAAAAACTCACTTTAATATTTTATGAAGGTTAATATAAAACATTACAATCTTTTGCATATCTGCACTGTCACACTATATGTTAAATATTTATTTTTTTAACTAAACCCTGTGCTTTAGAACATACAACATTGGCTACAGCTGTCACAGCAGATTTGGCCCATAATTATATCTGATAAGACAATCAACAAACAGCATCTGTATCTGCATGGAAAGCATGGAACATTTTGCATCCACAAAGTACAATGTGTCTGTGACAACCATCTTTTTTCAACAAATATACTGTATACTGTATGTTACATTGGAACAACATCAGAACAGCAACAGAGTATTTTACACATTTACATCATCATACTGTATTTGTGCAATGAACATCTGCCTCAATCAGTGTATGACAGTGTTCAACAAAATATATATCAGATCAGTGCTTTCTCTCAGGATAAACAAAATGTGACACGTAAAGTGACAGCCAGAGAAAAAGGATTAAGTGTGATAGCAATTTTGCAGCCAGCATTGTCTACGGGAAGCCTCAGCAGAGCTTGTTAAGCGTCTCAGCTGTTCGCCATTTCTCATATCAGGCAGTTGTTGAGCCGTTGGTGCATTGTTGATATCAGACAGGGGCTGGCCTGACCCACTGCCTCTGCCTCTGCCCCTCCCCAAACCCCCCACCTCCCCTCAACCCTCTTATAACTCCCTGAGTCCCTCAGAACTGGACATCAAAGCCCCCTCCCCTGCAAAGTGAGGGAGAGAGGTGAGGCAGAGAAAAGAGAGAGAGGTCTGTGTCGGTTATTGGAGGATGAACACAGCTGGGGGAGGGAGTATCTGCAAGAGCTGACTGGGTGGAAGCAAAATGTGCTTCCCTCCCTTAAACTGGAAACACACATGGCTCAATGTAGCAGTGTGTATGTGTGCCTGCAGGTGTGTATGTGTGTGTGTGTGCATGTGTGTGCAAGCACACAAACATATATTGGAGGGAGGAGTTTGTGTCCATTTGCAGTGATCTTCATCCAGCTTTATACTAGCTGTTCCTTCCCCCTCCTCACTTCTATCCCTCTTTTTTTTCACTCCCCAAAGAGCATAGGATAAACAAAGCTCTGCCCTAAACCCCCGTTGGCTTCTCTACTAACTTTCTTTTTCTCCCCCTTCCTCCTCCAAGTTATAGCTTTAAAAAAGGACTGAATGCTGCTCTTGCATCACATAAAAAGTACAGCAGAAAATATTAACAAACAAGAGATCAATTAAGTACCACAATAGTCTGTTTTCACCTCCATATATCAAAGCATGCACTTTTTTGATCAAGCAGGAAAAAGTTGCACCAACAACATAAACATATTGTTTTCATGGCAGTGGCATGAGCTATTCAACCAATGTCAGTAAGTAAGAAAAATTAAACAGTGCATTAAAACACAGAGTGCATTTTGTTTTTACATACTCTCTGACACAGTAGCATTTTATAGATTTATGTTACTAACCTTTCTAAACCCGTCTTCTCCTTGCATGGCTGTCTCACAGTGAGATCATTATGATGCATCTCTCAACCTATGAGCAGTGTGTATCCCTTTCCCCCCCTTCTCTTTTGTATCTTTATCAAGCGTCTAATATTTTGTTTCCTTCCTCTCTTCTATCTTTTTTTAATGTTCCCCAAAGATGGACGGGAAAGCCTTTGTTTACAGTGGAAGAGAATTCAGTGCAGAGGCTGGAGACAAGGATGGGGAAAGGGCGAGGGGCAAACTTCCAAAGGACACTCACTGGCAATTTTTATGCCCAGCTCCTTATTTTCTTTGGAGTCTCAACCTTGTGCTTCTATTTCAACCACCAGACTTAAGTCTTCTGAGCTGCAGGGAGCTCTGGCTCTTACTTGAGACCAGAAAGCGAATCAGAACTGTGCTGGGAAACGCCCTTTACAGCATGTTAATGCGCAATTAAGCTAGTCCTGCAGCTGTCCAGTGCAAAATAACGATGGTCATAAAATTAGATGTTTACAGCGCCCAAAGGAAATCGAATATTAACTGCACAGGGTGCATACCCAGATACTCTTTCACTTCCTTAATTTTTAAAAAATATTCTTCTCTTATTTATAAAGCTGTTTTATACTTTCTTATTGTTATATACTTAAGGTCTCACATTGTGAAATCTCACGCCCACATCTTTCTGGGGAAATTTTTACACAACCTCAGCGCCCCTGACCTGGTCACTTTACCCTGCATGACTTTTCTGAATATGTGTGTGTGTGTGTGTGTGTGTGTGTGTGTGTGTGTGTGTGTGTGTGTGTTTGTGTCTGTGTGTGGGAGTGCTGGGGTGTGTCATGATGCCTCTGGCTACAGATGTTTGCCAAATATTAGCTGGGATTGTCAACTAATCTCATAATTCATGAGAAGTTTACAACTTGATTCAAACTCATATTTTTAATAGTTTTCATGAGAACTGTTACTAATAACTGCTGATAAGTTAAGAGCACAATAATGGTAATTTGTGAAACGGGGATTACAGCCTTTATTACTTCTGAGTTGAAGCAGGTCTCGTATACTGGGCCCAGTGTTTGAATAAAGCAGCACAATGCTGTCTGCCAGGCAACAGGCGGGTGCGCACAGAGAACCTGTTTCAGATGTTTGCTTAGGGAGAGCTAAGCACCGCAAATCTCTGTGACATCCATCTGCTTATATTACATAAATCCCCAAAAGATGAAGCATATATGTGTGCAAGTGTGGGTGTATATGGGTGACAATAGCTAACTGTGTGTCTCATACTCTTACCATACCCAGGGTCCTTGCTACTCATGTTTTTTTTAAGTGTGTGTAAGCACAATGCATGCACATTTATTTTTTATAATATATAATAAAGGTTGTGAGTTACACCACATACTCTACAAAGAGTACAGTGTTCATATAAAAATAAAGATATTATGGAAAATGATGCACAAACAGGTGAGTATTGTCAGTGACACGGTAGGTTGAGATGTATATTCCAGTTTTCTTCTTTTTTTATTTAAAACACGTTTGGTCCATATTTGGGCTGGACTACGCTTAGGCTGGTTCTGAAGTACAGACCAATCAAGGGAAGTCTGAACCTGGATTAAGACCCTGTTTGTACCTGTTTGTGCCATCATAAAGTGGATCCTCATGTTGTTTGTCCATAGAGGGTCTGGTATCTATGTACAGCAGCCTGTTTGCAGGTGAACAGGAGGGTCCCGTTCATGACTCTGTACCAGCAGGTCCTCCTAGTCAGCTACAGGCCGGTGACGTACATCTCCATTCCGTCATTGAAGGTGAAGATGGTGGTGGTGCTGGAGCTGTTGCCCCCTTGTTTCACGTCGCTGATGGTCTCATAGAAGTTTTCCCCACCTGGGAGGCCTTTAGCAGGCAGAGCGGCGGGTCCTGAGCCCTGAGGTGCCGCTGGTGCTGCCTGTTGCTGTTGCTGCTGCTGCTGCTGCTGCTGCTGCTGCTGCTGCTGCTGTTGTTGCTGCTGCTGTTGCTGCTGCTGCTGCTGTTGCTGAGGTTGTGTCTGCTTCTTCCTCTTCAATGTGGCATTACCCCCAGCTGTGCTGTTATTGGTTCCTGCCTGCTCACGTTTCCGGTGGGGGTCAATGGTGGCGTAAGCAGGGTCAGACTCAGCCATCGCACATGAAGACCAGGACCTGTCCCCCACCGGCTCATAGCAGGGCTCCTCTTGAGAGCGCGCCTGGGCCTGGACTCCTCGGCCCCGGCCACGGGCACCTCCACCGAAGGAGCGGGGGAGGGTCTTTGCCCCATTGTTTTCCATGGGAGGTTTCTTCCTCTGGGATTTACAGACGATTGAGTAGGTGTCTGCAATCTGAGAACACACACAGAGGAGAGTTTGGTGTCAGTTAATGACACTGAACTACTGTAAAACTCTATCCTACAGAGTAAGGGTCACTGCCTCTTAGACAGAAGGTGACAATGCTTCTGCCTCATTGTTGGTCTTTTTTTCTTTATGTAAAGTCTTCAAGCACAACTGACACATAGCATACACAAGCTGCACTGCATTGGGATTCAACTGATCAGTTACCGATACCCACCTCAACTGTAACTCAGACATGAGCTACAAGTATATGCAGACTTTCTATATTTGTGTATGAATATATCTCTTTCTGTATGCCCAACATAAAGGTACATTATGTGAACAGGAAATTAAACATCTAATGCTGCTAATACAGTGTGTGCAAACCAATGTGTGAGCATAAATTGCGTGGGTGTGTGCGCCGTACTTTGCAAATGTGTTGACAGAGCCCGCTCTGTGCTGTAACCTGACCTATTTCAACAGGGTAGGATAAGACAGAGTAAACTGTGTTATCAGTCTGCTGAGGTCTAAGCAGAGTGACAGAGTTAGCTTTGCAGTGGATGGACCTGTTAAAATTTCACCACAACTGCTTTGGCAACAGAACAGCAGGGTATGGTGTGAAAGATCTGGATGACAGCCAACTCGCTTAAAAAAAATCTGCTAAGTGGTGTTCACTAATGGACTTTGCTCACATCTCATTTGCTTTGAATGAAGCATATGTACATTTTTTTGTGGACAGCATTAACTGTAAGTGTACACGTGTGTGTAAGTGTGATAAATGTACAGTATCTGAATGTTTACATGTTTACTGTGTGTATTTTCCTTCCCTACATCATGTCAGAAATTATATCCTAGCTAAAAGGCATGTGTCAGGTCTTATGGGGAATTTGGACAAACCAGTGCTGTGACCTTTGGCATTTCTGTGTCAAAATTCCTGAAGAGGAGTGCAAGAGAAGAGCATTGTGGGACATGGTAATGTTTACCTTCCGTGTTCACACCCAGACCGGCAGCTCTGCTCCAATGCCCCTGAGAAACACTGGCTATGCAAACTCTCTCCTGCACACACACACATGCACTCTCACAGATTGGGCTTGTTTTTGTTCAGTTCCCAAAAAGCTGAAATTTGAGAGCACAGAGGTGACCGAGAAGGCTCTTTTTTTGTGCATGCAGGCTTTATTTTTCATGTTAACTTCAAAGATCTAAAATAGCTTTCTTTAAAGTGGCAAAAAAATAAATCAAGTAAACCACTGTGACTTTCATTACATCTCTTTCTCAATCTCTGTCACACTTCAAGTGACACACATATCTCCCCCCCACAAACCTCTTGTGTGACCTTTTTTGGATAAACAAAGACCCCAGCATATGCTACAAGTGTGCACACAAAGTGCAGTGTTTGTGTGTGCATTTGTGCACACAAACTCTGCAGCTCTGTGCAGCAGAGGAAGGAAGTCACAAGATGATGGGGATTTCAAAACTGGGCTGCAGCTGTTGAGGAAGCTTGTACATTGTATGTTTTCTTTCCCCGCCCCTCCGCCTGTACTCCTCTCTTATGTCTCCTCTGATTCTGCTTTAGCTCGCTACTCAGACCGAGGAGTCACATTTAATTCAACATCTACTGATTGTTCACGGAAAACACAACAGTATGCATGACTGATGCATCTGTGTGTGATCAACTTTATGAATAGCAAATATGGCCCACATTTCTAAGCAGCCTGCAAGAAGTCAATATTTATCTGGTAAGACATGCTTTGTGCAACGTGATTGGTTGGAGAAGGCAGCGCCTCTTTATAGCCGAAGAGGGAGTGGAGCAGAGGGAGAGAGCGCCAGAGGAGAGGAGGAGATTTAGGTGGGAGTGGAAACTCAACACCTCCTGACGGCTGCAACTGACAAACTCCAGAGGATACAAAGTATAGGGGCATGTCAGGGCAACAACATATTCTGGAATGGAAAAACATGGCAGCACAGGGAGAGAAAAAGTTTGAAAAAAAAGGACAGAAAGTTTGAAGAAAGAAAAAGAAATTGGCGTGGATAGATTGCAGCAGGCATTCAAGGCCAGCTGCAATGTGTGCCAGTTTGACTGGCAGAGGAGGAGTTTAACTCATGAGCCAACCAGCAGAGACTTAACCCTTTAATCTCTGTATACAATGTCCAAACTCCTCGCTCAACACTGGTTTAGACAAAGATCTTACCACTGGATTAAAGATTGTCAGGGCTGCTAGTTCACTTAACTCTTACAAGCCTCGTAGAATAAATAAACAATCTATCCAGTTTGTCCTTATCTGGATTACTTCATGTAATCTCCTGTGAACCATTTATTCTCCACAAGCTGCATCAAGTTGTTTTTCTCCTCCAGATTTACTCTTCAGTCGTAAATATAACATGGAAAAAAGACTTTCTAACAGAGAGGCTCAGGCAAACAGAGACTAATTTTAGACAGTGGTCTTTTTTCTGGGACACACCTCCATCTCAGATTAACTTCCCACATCCCCAAAGGCAGGTTAAAAGTTCCCCAACTGCTTGAGACTCTCTGTATGCACCGCGTCCGGTTGAGAGCAGAGCACAAGAGGGATTGAGGGGAAGAGGTGGGGGTGGAGATGCTGCCCGTGGAGGCACATGTAGTGTGTGTGTGACATGACTGGGGAGTGTGGATTCCCCCTTTTACCACGAGACATACTCTACCATACTTTCTCTCTCTCCTGATATATATTTTCATTTATTTATGTGTGTGTGTTTGTATATTAAGGTCACCCCGTAGCCCACATCCTAGTCAGGGCTTCTCCTTTTCTGTCTGCGTAGGCTGATGAAGCCCCACAGTTAACCAAACATCTCCATGAATGCAAAGTGATACCTAATTATTCTGCAGCAGGTGATGCCGGTGACCGATGCATCTGTTGATATGAGCGTTGGAGACAGACAGAGGGAGCAGGAGCAGGAGGGGGCATGGGGATATGGGTCAGGGTTCAGGCAGGGGGTTGGGGGAGTGCTGCGTCCGTGTAACGTTACCTCTGGCTGTAAGCAGAAACCTCGTATGACTGGCGGGTCACAGGGCAGCAGTGTTATGACGGTGCACCCAATCAAATGGGCGCCCCAATGAGTAAACATGGCAGTCACAAATCAGGGAGCTGTCCGTCCGTCTGCCCAAAGATACCCCCCCCCCATCACCACCACCACCACAACACACACACACACGCACACACACACACACACACCAACCAATATATGTGTATACTACCTCCTTTGCAGTTGGAGGCAATGGGTGCCCCTGTCCATTCTCCCCGCGGAGTGGAGGTGGGTGCAGGGTGATGATGTCATCTTCCTCTGGAGGCTTCCAGATGTACTGCTCTCCATTGCCCATGAACACTGCCTCCTGATGAAAACACACCAATACAGGAGGTCAGGCAACTACTGCAATTATGTACCAAGCTTGTGTGTGTATGTGTGTTGTTCAGTGATTGAGTATCTATACTTTGACTTAAGTAATGAAACTGTGTACTTTGTTTACCACTGGTGTTGTTGCAAGTCCTAAGACCTGTTAGTAGCAGGAGTTTCAACCTCCAATGCCCAAGTCAGCATTTGAACTAGGAACCTTCTTGCTGTTATGAAACAGCGCTTACCACTCCAGCCCCTCAATGTGAAATGCCTTTTATCAAATTTGGCCAGAACATCTGAAGCTTTTCTTTCTGCTGTCTTGTTTTCCCAAAATATCCACTCATGTTAAATGATCCAGACCAAACCTTGTTTTTTCTCTACTGGGACAGCTTTCAAACAAACATACAAATCAGCCAGTGGTACAGTCAGACAGAGACGAGGTGTTGATAGGCTATTGCTGAGTTTTTTTTCAAACACAGCTATACTTCAAAAGGCTTTTACATGGCGGGCCTGCCCCGTTTTGAATGTTGAGTTGGATTTAATCAGTTCCCTTCCTGCTCTCTGACCAACTTTTCCACAAGGTCTCATGCAAATGTATCTGGTTAAAAATATCCACATGACAGAGTGATCCAGTGACACACAGGCAACGCTGCCAATCACGAAAAAAAGCCTCTTATTTGAGCAAAGATCTAATGAGAAATTGAATCCTCTATTTATAACCCCTTACATTACAAAAGCTACATTTAACAAGCACTGCATGGTTGGTTACAGTTTACAGCATATCGTGTTTTTTGCATGTTTTCTCTTAAAAGAGGAAGACAGTACAAATATTAAAGAGTAGCCAAACAAGTAACATACCCTAATATTTGGCACCCCTGGTGATCAAACCAATTAGAAACCAATTAGAAAGAATGTAGTGGCGTGTGCACAAACGACCAAGGATGATTAAACTTTTATATGCTCCCCCTGTGCAGTGAGAGTGAGTAATAGAAGCTGGGGCAGAGTAAATGGCTTCAATATGGGAACATTATTTATCCCCACTCTGGCTGCTGGCTACCTGTTAGCTCTTTCTACATAGACTTGCTGATAGGTTCTATGGGAACAGAGACCAGCACACACACATACACACACACACACACACACACACACACACACACACACACACACACACACACACACACACACACACACACACAGAGACTACACACAGGCAGCTTGGCAGCCAGCCAAGCTCTTACATAATCCAATCCTTCCACTCTTTACTCTGGCCACTCTAATACTGGCGGCGCAGCACGGCACAGCACAGCGCAGAGAGGCGGATAGAGCACACACACACACACACACACACACACACTTACACACAGAGAGAGAGAGAGAGAGATGGAGAGAGACAGAGAGACAGAGAGCGAGAGACAGAGACAGAGAGAGAGAGAGAGAGAGAGAGAGAGAGAGAGAGAGAGAGAGAGAGAGAGAGAGAGAGAGAGAGAGAGACAGAGAGGGATACGCAAGGATTTAGAAGCAAAGATTAAAAGTGCAGGCCAACAACTGGGCAGACATCCACAGTCAAGACAAAACTGTTTAAACAGCTTTATCAGATGGCTGAATCTCAAACACAAAAGACAGTCGCCTGTTTTATACACTGCCAAACACACAAACACACTCACAACAGCAAAAACAAATACAATGCATAAAAAAATAGATATGCATGCCAAGGGGAAAGGCTGACCACCATCCGATCATTGTGTGTCTGCTTCCCTCACAGAGCGTCCCTCGACTGTGGCCTTGACTGTTGGAAACACCTCCCAACGGGCACCCATGCCTCTTTTATGTAGTTAAAACACCCTGACACAAGGGGACGTCTCAAAAGCAGAGGGTTGTTTAGAGCTGACATTTGTAAATGTGTAATTTCTGTGTTTCCATCAAGCTATCTAATGAGTACAGATCTGCTGTAAGCTCCAAACAGAAGAAATCAAGTGAGTAAAAGATTTTCCTCCTGGAGTTTGAGAGTCTTTCGAGTTGTATGTTTGTGGACAGTGCCCTCTGGTGGCACACAGACAGCGTTACAGTCTGCTGGGGTTAATCCAAAGCATATTGATCCAATGATTCTCGTACCTTTGGGAAGGAGTGAAGGTGAAACGGTTCCAGAGGTTTCCGTGGAAACTCCTGACTGCGATGTAGTGGAGGAGGAGCCGCAGAGGGTGAATCACTCACGCTCGATTGGCTGTCTGACTGGCTGTCGGCCCCGTTGTTCTCCTTCCTGTTTGTCTTCTCAACCTTGAGGTATTGAGTCAGCCAAGAAAACATTACAAACAGCTCACTCAGTCAAAGAAGAAAGCAAAAAAGTCTGCATAACCACTTTTACCTGGACTTCTCATGCATGTAAGGGAAGTATGTGACAGGCATTAAAAGTTAATTGAATAAGCTGATAGTAGGGCACCTGCTTTCCGACTATGTGACTATGTGATTTCAGTGTGACTTGCCAAGGGAATGTGTGTGCAAATTAGCTTAAAGCTGCTGTTGGTAAGAATGGTGTAAAAAAACGTTACTTTTTTTCTGCTGGGTTTGGAGACAAGTCATAATGCGCATCAGTACTCATCGGTAAGTGAAGTAATTTGAGACTATTGCGAAATCTCTGCGTTTTCCAATGCCTTTGTATCAAGCAATGTTATTATTCCCCTCGTTCCCATTATGACGGACCAATCATAGCTAATCGCCAATCATCTGTCCTGATTGGCAAAGGGGCGGCCCCTACAACATCCTTGATTGGTTATGACTCTGGCACTATCATGACTGCACACGCCAATCTGTGTTGGGGGGCTAAGAGGAAATCTGGTTGGGATGGATAGTGTTGACATTCGAAGTCACTCTCTGAACCAGGGGCGATTCTGGGATCAGATGTTTAGGGGTGCTGAGCAAGATAAATTTCACTGTTTTGTACATTTTAATGCAATTTCATTCCCACATTTGTGAAAGAAAAGTATAACACTTTTTGGGAAAGTCTGTGACTAAACCATCAAATCAGATAAAGGTTATTTAAATGCTGAGCCACAGCAAAAGAGAAATGGATAGGAATCATAAAAGAAACATATGGTAACACTAATTTCTGGGAAAGACAACTCATTTTGATACAGCAGCTCCTCAACAGATACATAAACAGTATGTATGTATCTGGAGTAAACCAGCCCCCTACCAAATGGCTCCATTTATGTTCAATATGGTGCACAGTCCCTTTACAAACGAAAATAGAATAAATAATACTTCTTTTTATTTTAAGTTATAATTTGGGCTTTCACACCTTTATTGATAGAGGAGAGGAAAGTGGATAGTGTAGGAAACTGGGAGAGAGTGGGGGAATGACATATGGGAAAGGGCCGTAGGTTGGAATCGAACCCGGGCCGCCCGCTATATGGGCACGCAACTTAAAGCTGCTGTTGGTAGTCGTGATATAAACATCAATTCTGAGAGAGTTTTCAAATGTCAACACTGCCCCTCCCCTCTCTGCCGTCGTAACCCCGCTAACAAAAGATCGTTGTGCACATTCTATGAGGAAGTAGTGGCTTCCCAGCATATCAGGGCAACGTAGTGGGGCCGCTTCTCGACCAATAAGGATAGAAAGTTGGGGAGTAGCTCTGATTGGTCCGTGATAACGGGAACGAGAGGAATAATAACATTGCTTGATACAAAGGCATTGGAAAACACAGAGATTTTGTCATAATCTCAAATTACTCCACTTACAGATGAGTACTGATGGGTATTATGACCTTTTCTCCAAACCCAGCAGAAAAAAAGTAACGTTTTTTACAACATTCCTACCAACAGCAGCTTTAATTAATAATCATTTATGAATAATAAAACAAATATGAAGTCCTGTATGTAATGCTGATTAGACTAGCACTTTGTTATGCAGATTTTAAATTTTAGCTCATTTCCTTCCTTTCATACCGCTCCATTTAAAAAATATGTCACAATACTTATAGCTCTAACCACAGCTTTTCCTCAGACTGATAGACATCACACTAACGCCTACTCCTATAGCCACAGACACGTCACATGACAAGGAAGATACACCAGTCACCTCAGCCCACGTGGTAAATAAACTCCTTCCAAATCAAAACAACTTTACGTGCTGTAATTTGTCATTTTTTGTTTGATAATGTCATGCAATAACCCTCCTGTAGATCCCACCAGCGTGTTTTCTGTCTATTAAACCATACACATTTGGCTCTACAACAAACCAGGGAAGTCTTTTGATACAGTTTCTCAGTAAGAAATACACTTCCAATAATCAGAAAGAAGAGCATTGCTGTGCTTTGATTAAACTGTCTTTGTATTTTCACCTTTCTGAACTTCCGTATGGAGGCGTATTCGGCTGCAGTTGGTTCATGGCTGGCCAGGGAGTTGACGGATGATAGAGGGGACATATTGACTGCACTCGCACCATTACTTCTTCCTGTCATCGGTCCGTTTATGGTGCCGTTGCCTCTGCCATTCCCTCTGCCACCCTTTGGGAAGAAAAAAACACAGAAACAAAGATGTGTTTTTGTCGAGAATGAGAAGCTTTCCTGATAATTTATGCCAGAATCCCAAATAAACATATCTACTAAAATGCTGTAATTGGTGTCTTTAGACAGCACAGGTTAGCATCTATAGGGTGGTAGAGACCTTTACAACATTTCTAACAGATAAACCTGATTCTTTAGGTGGCATGTAAGTCCGTTTAGATAGTTAACTTTACTGAATCACAGTCTGTGTTTGTGTAAACTTACGTTCCCAGGCCCGTTCCCACTGCGAGCTCCATTGGTCTGAGCTGGGGGGCTTTGTGCAGCTCTGACTGAAGTCGGAGTGCTGTTGGAAGATGTGGAAGGTGGTGCAGAGACAACTTTGGGGCCTGTGTCTCCTTCCCGGACACCAACACTTTCATACAGGCCATCATCCAGGCAGTGGATGGGTGTGGGGTTGTTCCTTATGCCCACCTCTGTGTAGGTGTGGTCTCTTGTCTCTCCTCCTCCTCCTCCTCCTCCTCCAACAACACCACCACCACCACCACCACCACCTCCTCCTCCTCCGCCTCCTCCCCCATCACTCCCTACTTCCCCTACTCCCCCCTGGTTAGACCCCTGGGGACTGGTGGGGATCTGGGGAAGCTGGCGCCCATGGGAGGGCCTCAGGTCTGTCTGTGAGCGCCGGCTGTGGAGTAGCAGGAGGTCCATGCTGGCTGGACGACTTTTGCTAACTGCTACACAGAAAGGGAGGGGGTTAGAGGGGGAGAAAGACGGCATAAGGGGTGGGGGGGGGGGGGTGGGACTGAAATAATGCAACAACCATGGGTTGTGTAACCTTTCAATCTCACAAACAAAGCGTCCCTAAGCACTTACAGTTTCCATTGCAGGGAAAGCGATTGATCTCGTGCAGCTTGGTGTCAGATTTGCTCATGGAGTTCAGTTTCGGGTGTCTAAGGGTGCCCTGCTGTCACACACAAGGACAGGTTAATACAGGGAGAAAAGATGCAAACACATGTATCTGATTCTGTATCTGATGGAGACGGGAGTGAGTAAAGTGGAAGCATGTCTCACCATATTTACAGAAGTCCCTTTCTCTCCTGCTGGGGGGTGCTTGCTCTTGCTTTTTCTGACACAACATCAAAGAGAGGAAGGTCAACATGAGCCGGTGGATAGAGAGAAAAACATACACACACTCGGAGCAGAAAGATGCTATCTGCGTCCAACTCTGGTCGGGGCATGAAAGTCCTTGGTTAGTAACAAAAGCTCAGTCAAACAGTGAGTGGAGCGTGACTCAGGTTTTTTTTTTTTTTATTATTGCCAAAGCAGAGCTTGTCCTTCACTGAGAAACCTTCTTTTTCTACTTCTTTTCACAATAAAACCAAGTATTCATATTACCTAAATGCCAATTCCCTCTGTCATCTCACATTACCAACCTCTGGTATTAATCCTGCGCAACAAATGTTTAAAGAGTGGTGTTATGCATCCCTGTGTATCCCAGGAGGTTGTAGCTATAGGAAACTGTTGATATGGTGAGAGTGAGGAGATGAAATAAGAAAACTAAAGCTCATGGGTGCAGGTGTGAATGTGAGAACTCTTCAACCCCCCATCCCTGCTTTTTTTTCTCACTTTGAAGGATGAGGATCTGCATCTCATATAATGTGAGATCTTATTGCTGTGCTGCGAGACACAATGAAGCAATAGATAGCTTTGTGTAGCTTGCAAACTGCTGCAGGAATCATAAATATAGACAGGGGAAAAAAAGTACAACAATCAGTAATGTTGGACTCATGTTGCTGCAGCCACTTATTGTCTCCTTCAGTGATCTGGAACTCAGTCCTCTTCTTACAAACATATGGCGATCACACCCCAAGGGGACGACGAGAAGGTGAGAAAAGCTCCCCTCGGAGTTGTCATTGTAACGTGGAACAGGAGGGCTTAAGAGTAGAAATGTCAAGGAGGAATGAAGACGTAAAAAGAATGGCGACAATTATTCTGTAGGTTTTATGATAAAGACCGTACAAGGTATCTACCGTAATCCTTAGAATAGAGGACAAGCAGAGAAGGATTGATTTGTCTTTGAGTCAATAGCAGAAAATCAATAGTAGTAAAGTCTCTTTTTTGCAGGCTGTATTGTATTTGCACAAGACAAAGTGATTTTGAACTGGTGAACTACTAAGGAGCATTTATTTCATCGTTACATCTTAACAATAGTGTGGTTTTATTTCCATGACATGAGCTGCTTTGACATTTCTCTACATCCTTTTCTGTGTATCCCATGGCAACAAAGCCACAGAGCAGCCTCTGATTGGTCCCCGGGGGTTCAAAAAAAAAAAAAAAAAAAAGAAAGAAAGACAGAAAAGGCTGCTCCATTGCTCCTGCCTGGGCTCAGAGTCTGATCCTCTTAAAACCGCAGGGTGCTCCATTGCTTTTCCTGAGCAGGAGGAATGGCGTGAGGCGGCTCTGACTCTGCCCTGTCTCCTCAGTGTTCCATAAACATCATTTCATCTGATCTGACACTCACAGCCATTAACATTCATTACTGCCACTCTGCTCGGAGCAGGGGATAAAAGAGACGGAGAGGACGGACGGAGGGACGGAGGGAGGGAGGAGAAGAGTTCAGAAGAAGTGGGGGCAGATAAAAGAAGGAGTGGATGATGAGAGTGATGTGGGAGGGCACATAAGGCCTGCAGCAGAGATGATACAACTCAGTCTGTTTTATCTTTTTGTTTTAGTTCTCCCCCTACTTTTTTTTTTTTTAAGTTTAAAGTCAAGTGACCCTCCTCTTACCTTTGGCAGCCAACACAGACGAGGACGATCAGGATGGTGACCACGAAGGCGGATGCTGCTGCGATGGCTCCCAGGAGCAGCAGGTTTTGGTAGGTGGGGTTCTCGACATCTCTCCCTTGACTGTCCATGACACCCGCCTCCTCACGCTCACTCATTCACTTCCACTAGGGCTCAAACTCTGCCACACAGACCGTCTGCACTGGAAAACCTGCACAGATACAAGTGGAGAAAGAAAGAAACAGAAGATACAACATGAGTGACATGAGAGATTAAACAAAGTGAAGAAATGCTGCAGAGAGTGAGACTGTGTGTTTGTCTGTGTGTGTGTATGTGTGTGTGTGTGTGTGTGTGTGTGTGTGTGTGTGTGTGTGTGTGTGTGTGTGTGTGTGTGTGTGTGTGTGTGCTCAGTTTGCCGCCGGCTTTTTGTCGCTGTCTCTTTCTGACATATCAGTTTCTATTTTTGACTCATTAGAAGCAGAATAATGCACAGAAAATAGAACACCTTACAAGACAGCAAGTGCGAGCGTGCCAAAAAAGGTTTCATCACACTCTTTTCTTTTTGTTGTTAAAAAAAGATCAAATAACACCGGAACATTCTTTTGACTAGCCAGAGAGAGTCTTGTGTTAGTTTAACTGGAAAAACCAACTGAGCTCCCCAGAGTAGTGTCTCACTGACGGAGAGACCAGATCAGCTGCTGTCACACTTCATTTCCTGGCAGAGCATGTTCGTTTTTCTCTCTGATCAACAGGGGCTCAAACACTCACAGGATTTTCAAGTTTTTGAACAGCAGTACATATCGTGGTGATTTTTGTACAACAAACAAGGTGACGCTTTTACCTTTCTCGTGCGTCAAGTTCTGCTATCTCTGTGATACGGGGGGGGGGAATTATCCTGGAATTACCACCCACTCCACATGCACACTCAGCCTATGACTTATCTCTCAGGAGATTGTTCCTGCACTGCTGGATAGTTTAGACAGATTTGTGAAATGTTGAGTCTTATTTTGGCTCAATTTGAAATCATTGTGAGAGTTGCAAAAGGTTCTGCCAAAGCCATGCAGGCAATAAAGATGAGTTGGTGCCACATGTGTTATTAAGCTGGGGTTGATAGTCAGATTTAGATAGACTTTTTGTTATACTGGTTAAAATGATCTTTCTGTCCCGATGGCAATCAATACATAATGTGTTCTTTAAAAAGCAGAGCAAAAAAACTGCTATCTACAGCCAGAGTAAACCTGGGAAAACACCAACCAACCCTGCCATCAGGAGCCAAATTATGAAACCAATCAAATCCCGTCCTGCCGTTCTGCCCGCCTCCTGTGCATACATTTCATGTTTGTTTGTGTTTTTAACTTTCACTATGATAATGTTTTGGTGTTTTCTTACCGCTGAGTGAGACATGAGTTGATGTAGTGCAAAACACAAACGATGTGCTGAGGTCATATGGTCACGAATCACGATGTGCTGAGTCACAGTCATATGGTCACGAATCAGCAGCGCTCGTGCATGTGAGCAGGGGCGTTGTTTTGGAGGAGCTCCGAGGGGAGGGGTTAGGCTCCTACATTCAAATTCATGTTAGTTTTCCGTGACTACCAACCCTAGCATTAAGTAAGCACATGTACTTATAACAGCACTGGTCCTAAATAAGAATTAATACTTTTTCACTCCCCAGGTAGAGAAAATGTTTACTTTTACCTCACTGTATCTATAAGGCAACTGAAGTTCTAAACATCAAATTAAGCAAGATAAGGTTTTATGAGCAAAGCATGCCGATATCTGATGTTAGTGCTACTGAGGAATAGTTTTTATTGATATATTAAAACAGATAAGAAGTCATGACTCAGTTGCACTGGTTGAGTTCATCTATTTCTAGTTTTATGAATAATATCTACAACGTTCTTCTTCACAATGATGAACTGGTTTTAATCGTTTTCTCCCAAAGCCATGTTAATGACTGTAATGGTCTTGAACTAGACTTTGAATCAACTTCAGCTCATTCAGACTGCAGCTGCTTCAATCCTGACCAGGGCTAAAAATAAAAGGAGCACATTACCTCGGTTGTAAAATCACTGCAGTGCATCTGTTTAATAACTACAGAGCAGGTTTTAAAGTGTTTGCATTAGCTTACAAGTCACTGAATGGTATAAGCCTGGTATATATTGGCCATGACATCTGACTTGTTCAAAATGTATAAACTCAACAGGAACCTTAGATCTGTTGACTTAGGTCAGCTAGTACAGACCAGTCTTCACTACATATGTTGAAGAAGAGTTTAGCCACTTTGCTGCTTGCAGAAATCCTCTGAGAAAATGAGAATCACATTACAGTGTAATCCACAAAATCAAACTGAAGTGCTTACAGTATCTACAATCATTCAGCCACAGCATCAGGTATACGCGCTGGGTCAGGCCACAGGACTTCATCCACATCACAGGCCACATTCTCCAAGTCTAGAAAACTGGGGGGAAACCCCTGTGTGTGCTGGATCCAGGCTTATATTGGTTTCCTCACATCATTAGCCACATGTGTCATCAATTTTGAGTGATTGTGTTTACAGTTTTCTACTTTTTTACTTAATACCTATTGAGCGAGACATCCTACATTTTATTTTTTGTTTTTATTTATTGGGTTTTTAATATCTGTTCTTTTTAATTACTATTTATTTTTATTGATTGTGTTTTTTAAGCTTGTACAGCACTTTGGCCAACTGAGGTTGTTTTTTAAACGTACTATATAAATAAAGTTGACTTAACTTGACTTAATAGATTTTTAGGACTGAATAAACACTAAAATAAAAAGTATTACACAATCATCAAAACCTTACACTCAAGGAGCAAAAAATCAATCCAGATTTGCACCACTATAAGCACAACGTCAGCCTCACACTTTTTGCAAAACAATACACACAGTGATTTTCAAAACACTAAACACACTCGTATACATTAGACACAGAAGTATATCATGATGTCACTTCAATTCCAAAGCACTGACTGTCAAATTACCACACCTATAAGCCGATTGATTAAACACAGCCATCAGGTGCGCAAACACATGATTGCTTAATTGCAGACACGCCAATCAGGTTTGAGCACTGTAAAAATGCAGCAGGTGAGCTCACCTGCAACTGGATGAAGTATTTGATGTTTGTCTGATGTTTGCTGAGCTTACAGTGTTATGCACACTACTGAGGTAGAATGAAAACTGGGACATGTTTTGTTGTGACTCTCAATGTTGACATGTTGACTGATTTGGGTACATAGAGAGAAATAAATGATATTTTCATCTGTCTGCAGCATTGGTCTTGTGTGGTGTTTGGTGAATTTATTGTATATTTGCACTTTCTCTGTGTACTTCACTTACAGTACTCTTATCACTGAGAAGTAGAATTGCTAAAATTGTTTTAGGTTAGCAGCAGCAGTGTGTAACTGGTTCAAATAGAATTAAGTCATGTGAAATGTGTGTTTCATATGGTAACAAAATATGGTTTTGACAAATTAGTGTAAAGTTTTTACAAGAGTGTTTCATTTTGCAAAGGATCTGAGGTGTTCTGCTACTTGTGTGTGTGGTTGTGTGAACTGTGTGTAGTGTTTTGACATAATGGGCCCTGTTCTCAAAATCGTGTTTAAGCAATCGAAAAAAACTGCAAGCTGTGACACCTGTGCTTCAAATGTGTTTCACTTTTGCTACCTGTGCTTACCATTATGCAAAAAAAAGTGCATCACAGTGCAACATGTGTTTTAGTGAGTGAGAATGTGTTTGCAAGTTGTGTCTAACCAGGTGAAAAGTGCTTATGGTTTTGCCAAAAGAGTGACTGATTCAATATATGGGTTCAGGCTGTTAAGAATTTGATTCAGACAATAGGGTTTAGTAATTACAAATACACTGTTTGAGCTGTGCGGTGCAACCTCTTTTACTGTAGTGATGCAAAAATCTCATCATACAGTCTTCATACACACACCTACATCAAAATGAGAGTGTGTGCAATAGAAAGCTGGTGAATCAGGAATCACTTGATAGAACAATATGGTCAGCTTGAGTGTCATTTTTTCCCCCCATTACTAGCTTATCAACACAAGACATTTTGAATCTGGAACAGAAGTCAATACCTGCACTCAATACCCTGTGCATTTCTCAAGGGGCACAACAATGACAACACATGCTCACTCTACATACGCCGTACATTCCTCTATAAACAGAGACAATGGCAGCAATGTGGTTAAAGTATTCAATTTGACAGAAAGCTGAACATCACGGATCCAAATGACAAAGCAAGCAGCAAGCAGAAGGAGGTCATGGCGAGCTCTTGTATGTGTTGTGTGTGCGTGAGTGAGAGAGGGAGATTGTGAAATACACCACCACAGGATCTGGCTCTGGCTTTCTGTTTCTTGGAGATAAAACTGCGTCTTTTTTTTTCCCATGTCCTCTTTTCTTGGTCCCTCTCCCTCTCTCTTCCTCCAGATCTCCCGTCCTCCTCTCTCCTCCTTCTTCCTCTCTCTCCATTTTTCTCGCTGTCTGTCTGCCTGACCCTGCAGATATGTGAGGCGATGCACAGCGAATGAATTAACAGAGCGGAGGCCTCAGACAGCCCTTTATGGAATAGACAGACAGGCAGTCAGAGAAGCAGGCAGGCAGGCAGACAGACGGGGAGAACAGAGGGAGAAAAAAAAGGATGGAGTGAGAGAGGATGAATGAAGAGGGAGAGGTATGAGAAGCAGGAGCAAATGAGTGGGATGAAAGGACAGACAGGTGGGGGGAAGATGCAAGATACCTGGAGGGGGGTACGGAGAAAATAAAGGGGGTGCATACTTGTAATATGAAGGGGGAATGAGGAGAAGAGGGTGTGATAAACAGTGGGGGAGGGAAAGAGAGGAGAGAGTGATGAGACAGGGAAGATGAAGACAGTGAGAGAAATAGCGGGGAAGCCTGGGAGAATGTGCGATGAGCGCAGGGAGGAGGGGAGCAGAGACACAGAGAGAGAGAGGGAGAGGATAAGGAGGAGGCGATGAGAAGGAGGTCATCAGCGGTCTGTTTCTGCCTACATTTTGTCAGCCCCCCTTCTGAAATATTCAGAGGAGAAACACATACAAGGGGTTGCGCTTGTAAGCGAATACAATGAGCACATGTCTCACAGCTTACTTGACAGTGAAGTGCACAAGTGGCGGACGAGACTCAGGAGGAGGAGAAGAGACAGTTTCTGTGCAACGCCCCTGCAGCACGCTCGCCAACGATGCACAGTTAGAGCACAGAAAAAAAAAAGAAGCTTTCCCAGCATCTGTCTTCAATTCAAGAGTAAAAACGATGACAGTGATAATAATACCAGCATAGTGAGAATGATAACAATGGTGGTGATAGCCCTTTTCATGCCTGCTGCTGCTGGTGATGATTATCATAAAGATGTTGCTGATGATGATGATGATGATGATGATGATGAAGGGTGCAGCTACCAATACCGATGGTAATGATGGTGATAATGAGGTCAAAGTGGGAGCTGCGAAGACGCGTCGAGGGGCGGATGCAGGCAGCAGCAGAGCTGGTAGAGCAGCGAGCAGGATGCAGCGGTGCAGCGCAACCACAGGGTGGAAGGTTTCCTCTGAGTCTCTGAGATCACAGATGCGCGCACACACACACACACACACACATACACACATACACACAGACACACACAGAGCAAAGAAAGCAGCACATAGGGGAAGAAAAAAAAAAACACGCACACACGCCAGCAGAAGAAATAAGACTGTTGTGCTGCAAATCTAACTTCAATCTCTTTGCAACAAAAAGTCAAACGCAACGCTCTGCTTCACCTTTAGAAGTAAAAGTTCTGCAGCCTCTTTGTTATGCAATAACAACCCAACAGAGGCTAATTGCACATTCCACTTTAAGTTGTGCTTAAAATAGACTGTGGCAAAGAAAATCAGCTAAATTTTCATGTGCCCTAAAAACTGTTTTTCCAGCCACTAAGAGGTTTATGTGCTTAATTTCAAGCTCTTGGCTTAAACATACCCCGTTTCATATTAATTTTGTGTGCCTTTGACTGTTTAAGAGTGCAGCTGTCATTCAAAAACAGAAGAATAAAGGTAACATTTGTCTGGTTACAGGATCCATCAGACCCTGATAACATTATGCTGCCTGTCCTGTCCAAATGAATGAGTGTTTTTAACGTGTCATCTGTTTAATCAGAGATTTGAATAAGATTAATTACCACAAGGCTTCTTTTGTGAACACTGCTTCGCTCTGTGAAAATATCTCGCTTCTGCTCCATTGGATCGCAGCTCTCCCTCAAATGTGGGGCGTTTTCACTGAGGTTTAAAAATAAGCCTAACCTGATTTCAGTGACAATTCAGGGGCTGACACTTACATTTACAGTTACATTCTGAATTACATCATGAGTCTTCATAAATTGGTAATGCTTTCAGCAGTCGGGAGATGTTGGTTCAGCTTTCTGTGTGTATGGATAGCTTTTACTGAAAGGGCAGAGAGACTCAATAGAACTGACTTCAATAACAACAGAGCCAAAAGCTGTACACAGCACAGACGAGGCAGCTTTAGGGAGGCTGAGTGTATATGAAGCATATTAATGTTAACCTCAGCGTTTCTCAGGTGATTCCCTACAGTCGTCTCAAATGAAAGAAATTTGAACAGCTCATATGTTCAGCTGCTGTTCTTGTTCTTGTGTGCTGGAAGGATCTCTTATAAGAATCTACTATCACATCCTTTCACCTCTGATTGATAGGCGGCAAGAAGAAAAAACTATCGGGGGAAGTCAGAGAAGTGAGTATGTGCTGACGGATTTATGACTTCGACATTGGGTAAACTGTTGCTAGTTCCTGTAAGCTTTCAAAGACAGCCAGTGATGTGACTGAAACAATTACTCTGGTAAAAATTATGTTACTTTGCTTCTTTCAAATTACTATACGTTGTGAAAATATCCACGTTGCGTACAAATCATCTATACAAAGATTTATAAAGGGGAAGTGCAGTAAAATTATCTTTCTTTTTCCTGTAACACTTCAAAAAGTCCACTTTTCATGAGCTATACAAAACAGACCTGTTTCATAGGTGACAATGCATTTTCAGGCTTATCCACAGGTTGTTTTTTTTTAAAAATATATATCTAAGATGCACAAATTGTGAAACCCAGGACCAAAACTGATACTAACTAAAACAAGAACCCAGCAGAAAGCAAACCCTGGAAGGAGATTTGTTCATTACTTTTTAAAATTCTTTGTGTCTGTTTAATGAATGAGCTAGGAGGTTTGATGTACGGTGGATATCAAAAGTCTACACACCCTTGTTAAACTGCCAGGTTTTGTGATGTAATAAAATGAAACCAAGATAAATGTGCCGTTAGAAAGCTGAAGATGAAGAGGAATTTCACCTATCAACACGACAACAAACCAAAGCATACATCCAAATCAAAAAAAGCATGGCTTCAGGAATAGAAGATTAAAGTTTTGGAACGGCCCAGCTAGAGCAAAGACCTGAATCCAGATGAATATCTGTGGGGTGATCTGAAGAGGGCTGTGCACAGGAGATGCCCTCACTATCTGATGGATTTGGAGCTTTTTTGTAAAGAATAATGGGCAAATATTGCCATGTCACGATGTGAAACCTCCAACAGGACCAGATTCATGTCAGACAGCCATCTGCCTCTCCTGGTTTCCTGCTCTATCTACTGATCCTCTCCAAATGAAGGTGTAAAAGCCTGAAAATAATAATCTATTTTTAAAAAGGACTGAGCGGATTTTTTTAAATGTATAGACATACTTAATCCTTTACTAATAAAAGCAACACATTCATAGACCAACAAATTTGAAGATGTATGAACCCCTCTGAACATTAAAGATTTAAACTGATGTTATGTTCAAAAAGTACAGTATTTGCTGATCAGAGGTATGAGGGAAGACATATAGAGGAGTTTAAAAAACCCCAATGGTCCAAGTATGGCAGAGAATTTTGAAGAGAGGCTTGATCCACTAACATCATGATTACTTGAATGTTGCAGAGTCAATTATTTCTCTCCAGATCTTTCATTACTGATGTATTTGTTGTATTTGTTGTATTTGTTGTATCAGCTTATTGCAGAACTACAGTATAAGTGAAGTATCTGACTGGGAAAAAACAAACATGGAAAATAAAGCTAGGTTTAGAAAGTGAACCTTTTCTCATTGTTTCCTTATAAGGAAGATAAAAAAAACACATCAAAATTACTTTCATTCAAAACATACAGTTTTATGTGTGTTTGCAGGTAAAAAACCAGTCACTCTCAGCAGCTTTTACTGACAACAGATCATTACCCGCCTTGCAAATTGAGAACTAATTGAGCTCCATTTCTGTTATATCTGTCACTTAGGTTTGTTTCACTTTCACAGCTTTTTCGTGTTCTCTAGTTCTGTTATGATTTAATGTTTTATTACTACATGAATGTGTTAAGTTCTTGATTCTGATTAGTCATGACATTACCGCTTTTCATAGCAACAGTCTACTATTACTTGCACTGAAGATCACACAGGTGCTTGGCATACAGCTATAAAGGACCAACAGTACTCATATCAATGCGAAGGTAAAGGCCCATCATTCATTTTCTTCTGTTGTGGATACAATCAACAAACTTGGGAGAGGTTAAAGACACTTAAACGGTAGGCTATGACAGAGAAATCTGCCAAATTGAAGATGGTACATGAGTACTAAATGCAGCAGGGTTTGGGTTACAGTGCAGTTAAAGGACTGATAAATGGGAAAGGAAATGTCATAGACTCTGACAGTGATGAGACAGAAAATCTCAGACAGTTGTGGGGCTATTACATTTGGTCCTGTTCACCTTGTTTGACTCCACCACCAGTGGAAATGTTCTGAGTTACGTGTATAGTGACACTTATAAGCCTGCAAGCTCCTTTTAAGAAGGCTACAGAGTTAACTGTCACTTTGGACGCTCGTCAGGTTGCTGAGTGTAACAGACTGTTTTCATACAATCGTTTTGAATCAATATTTTAATCAATTCAAGATTTTAATCTCTCAAGTTAAATCTGGGGTTGGTAGTTAGATTTAGATACACTTTTTGTTATACTGCTTAAAATGATCTTTATGTCCCTGATGGCAATCAATACATAATGTGTTCTTAAAAAAGAGTGAAAAAAGCCTCTATCTACAGCTGGAGTAAACCTGGGAAAACACCAACCAAACCCTGCCATCAGGAGCCAATTTATGAAACCAATCAAATCCTGTCCTGCCGTTCTGCCCGCCTCCTGCGCGTACATTTCATGTTTGTTTGTGTTTTTAACTTTCACTATGATAATGTTTTGGTGTTTTCTTACATGAGTTGACGTAGTGCAAAACACAAACGATGTGCTGAGGACCGTTGTTTTTTTTTTCTTTTTTGGGGGGGGGGGGGGGGGGGGGGGTTTGGGGCTTTTTGCCTTTATTCCATGGGACAGCTGAAGAGAGACAGGAAATGTGGGGAGTAGAGAGAGGGGGAAGACATGCAGGAAATGGTTGACCGGTCGGGAATCAAACCGGTGACCCCTGCGACGAGGACTGTGGGCTCTGTATGTGGGGGGCTTAGACCGCTAGGCCACCAGCGCCCCCTGCTGAGGATCGGTTTTGAATCAGTCCCGATCATATGGTCGCCGATCAAGAGGTGCTCGTGCATGTCAGCGGGGGCAACGTTTTGGAGGAGCTCTGAGGGGAGGGGGGGGAGGGGTCAGACGGACTCCTGAGGAAATGCTACATTCAAATTCATGCTAGCTTTCTGTGACTACCAACACTAACTTTAATAGCTGTGTAATAAGCGGAACAATTTACAGTGAAAGAGTTGTTACAGCTCACTATGTCGAGGTTTCAATCCGTTTTCACAACCCACTCCCTATACATCATCCCTTCATGGTATATGTACTGTAGTTGGCATTTTTCAGCACTTAGTAGAGCTGCTACTTTAAAATACTTAAGGTGTATTTTCCTAATTTTACTCAAGAAAAGTTTTCAATGAACTTTCACTCCACTGTCTTACAGTGTGGTGGTTCTTTCACTAAAGAAAACCTTTTGAATTCTTCCTCTCCCCTCTATAAAGGGAGTACTATGATGCATGCCAACACTGCTTTTATATAGACATTTCTGCTGTCAGATTAGGATCCCTTTGACCTTGTTTTCTTCCTCACCTGAAATAGAAAACTCCCTCTCATTCAGCTCCACACTCTGCTGGTCACTGTATCTTCTCTCATTCCCACGCACAGCTGCGTGCACTTATTACATAAAGATCTCCCAAAAAGCAGCCCTTTGCCCCTCTGTTTCCCACATTGGACTAACAGAGCCAGCATCCATGCAATTTTCCTAATTGTAGCAAGAGACTCACAAGGTTGATACGTTAACTTCACGCTCCTGAACGCTGATTCCAGTCTTTGTCATCACATTAGGACGAATCCAACTAAGTGATTATTATCAAGGGTAACAACAGAGTGGACCCCAGGAGACATGAGGACTGATGCTGATGAGTGTGGGAGTATGTGACGGAGAATAAAGCACTACTCTTGCTTGAGTTAGATTATGGTACTTCATGGGATTAACACCGTTTAAACAGCAGTTAAAGGCTAACAGTCCTCATGAGGCAGTGTGAAATATTCCTAATGACATCACCTCTTCAGCACTGACCTGTTACTGCATATCAAACCTGCAAAGCAGCCTGCCCTCTACATGCTCCACCTCCAAATCAATCTATCACGCCATCTAAAGATCAGGCAGTGATGCGCACATAATCTGTGATGGACAGAAAAATGGCGATGGTAGAGGGGAAAAGAAGAGAGCGCATATAGAGGACAACATGACTTCCAAACATTAGCGAGTTCATCAGGGGCCCCGGACTACAGCATATTACATCTGAGAGGAGACGAGAAATCACATCATGTCCACGGCAATCTGCAGCCCCGCGGGACACCGCTGCACTGTGCATAACAACACGGAATGATGGGGAGACAGAGAGGGGGGGAGAGAAAAAAAAAAGGGCGTGCGAGGCAGGCAGAGAGACAGCGAGGCAGCAGAGGAGGGGAAGGAGGGAGGGACGGATTAACCCTCTGACATTTTTTGCCATCAGCTCCAGTGGCTATCTCTAAGCTTCACACACACACACATACAGTATATCCGGCAAGGACTCAGGCCTTGAAACCGCACTTGGAAATTCAGGCTGCAATTTTAGTGCCTATCCCAAAGTGACCTGTTACAAGTGGTCATATAACAGATCCAATAATACAAAAAAGGAAATGACCTGCTGAGCTATTTGTCCTGCACTTACATCCTAATCTCATAAGCAAAACAAATATGATTTAGAGTGTGCGTAAAGCTTCTGGTAACATCCATCTCTTAATGAGCAACAATATTAAGTGACACCAGTAGGGTCAGCACTTCTGGCCTCTCTTGCTCTATGATACACACATCTTTTTAAAGTAGAATATTTGTATCATTCTTTTTTCTTTTTACAGTTAACACCTCTAAAAGACAAAAGCATGGCGGAGCATATTCCTCAGTGACACAGGCCTCCATTTCTCACCAAAAATACATCAGAAGGACTGCGTTTTTTGCACTGCATGACATATTTCTTCATTAAAAGGAACACTGCAGGTTATTTTGAGTCTATCCCACTGACACCATCCTGCTGCTGCTCATACTCACTAAAGCACACAATAGGTATTCATCTTGATTTTGAAAACGATCACAACAAATGTTTTATTTGCTCCTGTTTTAGTAACACATGCCAGAATAAACCTGCATTGGTGAACTTGTTCAGGATACTACTGAGCTTTAAAAATTTAGTTGATCTACTGTAAGTTTGGAGACAACATATTTAAGATCTAACAGTAAACTGTCTGCAAAACTAGGAGAGCATCTTTTATTGGTTTTCTGGAGAATGTTGGAAACCTGATCCACTCGTAGTCAGCCTTGGAGCCAGAAGCTTCTTAACTTTTGTATGTGGAATAGGTGACTGCAAAAAACTAATGCAGACTCTGTACCCACCTATATTTTCTGGGAGTAGGGGGACAAAATAATGATATGAATAATGAATATATCATCCCCCTGACTTCGGTGATACAATTATCGATAGGTCAGCATAAAATTTCAATATTTTAATTTAAAAATACAGCGCCCCAGACAGATTTCCCTGCCAGTTTGACCCAATGCGTAATTTTACAACTCCTCGCAATGGTGCCAATGACATCAAGGAGAGTAATAAATGGAAGTTAATTAGCCTGAGGTGAAGATGAGAGCGGCATAATAGAAGAAGAAGAAGAAAACAGAGGGATAATGTCGGACAGCAGTGAGAGAAGATAAAAGATGGGCAAATCACCTTCAAACCCAAAAAGAAGAAGGAAAGGAAAAGCTATTATGGTGAGGAGATAGAGAGTAGCACTCACCTGCAATGGGTGGACTTCATTAGTAACTGCCAATTTCATTGACTACATGTGGAAATGCATACATGCTACTAAGTAGTGTGATTTAGGGTGCTCATAGGGCAGACGTTTTCCTGAAGGCTATTGAGGAATGGAAGTTGACTGAAAAAGACTGCTGATGATGACATTGTTGCATTTTGAGCTGTAGCTGTTACGGGTAATGGTCATCGAGCTTGTTACACTTGTTCAAGCATTTAAATGTATTTTTTTTTCTTTGGTCTTTTTTGAGAATAATCTATTTTTGAAGACAATTTTGCAGTTTTTCTGAAGTTCTGTTTATTTAATTTACAAACATGCACACTGGAGTTTCTTCAGTTAATCAGATACGGTGAAGTTGTCTTGCAATATATTAATCATTGCAGAATTGCTGTATCGTGATGTTTACATTGCCGTGGGCCACGTGTCATGTATTATGTTGTATCACATAGTAGCAGTGTTAAGTATTGTATCGTGATGTAACGTATCAAATCTTTTCGCTTTGTATTGTTTAGGTTCCTTTCCAATCGCACCACATCACATCGCACTGCACCACATAGCACCGCATCGTATTGTATCGCACCGCACTGCATCGCACCGCACTGCATCACACCGCAAAGCACTGCACTGCATCGCATTGCATCGCACCTCACCTCACCGCATCGCACAACACTGCACTGCATCGCATCACATCACAACACACCACAAAGCACCGCATCTCACCTCACCGCATCGCACAGCATCGCACCGCATTGCACCGCGTCACATGGTGTAGTATAGTAGTGTATCATCCTATCATTTACCTGTGATTCCCACCCTTATTTGGGAGAAATAGCTATCATTTGAGAGACTGGCATTTTATAACGAAGACTGGAGAAGTGTGTTGATAAGATCCGGGATCCTTCACTAACATTTCCATACGAATAACTAATGTTATATGTCTGGTGTAAAAAAGCGGCAACCTCCTGTCTGAAACTATGAAGCCCATGCGGAAGTGTTATAAACTGCAATTCATCGAGAATCCACTTGAGGCTGGGTGCAGAAACACCGGAAACCACATACTAATTAAAAACACACGATCTTTACAGCATTAATAAACATGTTTACAGCCTGGTTCAAAAAACGGCTTGGCTCTACGTAGCTAATTTCACTATCGGCACACACTGTACGGGGTGAATTTTTTTCTAACACAACGGTTCAGAAGATATTTAGATTATGAGTTTTTGCCCAAATAAGGACATGACTGACTTGACTGACAGTCGAGAACACATAGCTGTTGGCTAGGAGGCTCAAACCCCTGCCCCTTTACGTCACACTCTGACTGGTTGAGTTCAGCATTACCAATACGGCTGCCTCTGCCGATTGGTGACGTCACGGATATTACTTCCATTATTTATACAGACTATGGGTGTAAACCAATTTGTTGCAATCATCCATCCTTTTCTTGACTTGTTTTTTCATCTGTCTGTCATTTGATGGGAAACTGTTTTGAATGTGGTCTGAATATGAATGTATCTGATGAAATTTGTGATCAAGGATGTGCTATTTTTTCTCCTTCTTTTCGTATTTTGGATTGGGGTGGGGGGTTCTTTCGTGTTGCCTGTATTGTTTTTACATGCTTGAAAAAATAAGCATATCTTAAAAATAAAAAATGAGCTCATTTCAACCCTTTTGGCCTTTTTTAAAAGTCTCTTTCTGTGATTAGTTGATTACTAATTTTTGAAGTTTATTTTTGGGCCTTTATGTTTTTTATTGAGAGGATAGGTCGGTGGAGCAAGAAACTAGATGAGAGAGTGGGAATGACATGCGGTAAAAGACTACAGGTTTGAATAAAACCTGGGTGGCCCATCTCGAGGACTAAACCCTCAAAGTCAGACTTATTCTTTGAGGATCTTGATGGTCATAAAAATTGACAATCCTGTGATTCTGTTTAAGTGTAACACTTTCCCCTGCATCATCATCACTACATTACCAAATCTATTGTCATATGTAAATGAATAATTTACAGGCTGTGTATGTGACTGCACATTGACCTGATATGTGATCATGATGCTATTCTTAACTGATGCAAAGCCGCCTGTTGTTCTTCCATCATGAGGATAAGAGAGATAGAATCAAATATCTTATCTTAAAATGTTAAACACATAAACATTTGTAAAAACACACTCCTCTCTATTCTCAGCAGAGGACAGTTGGCAGCTCCGCTCTGGTTGCTGTTGGGTATAAAGACTGTTTGTATTTATCTGTTCCACACCCGATCCTGAGTGTCTGATGTCCTCAAATGGCAACCCTTGTGTTGTGTTATTTTTAGAGTTACACAGGATTTTGACATTTCACTCGTTTGCCTCATCCTGTGTCGCATGGCGAAATCTTTCCACCATAAAAACAACAAAGAAAATCCCAAAGGTTGCTCGACAGATTTCTTTGTTGCTCTGAGTTTCGGGTTGTGTTTTAACCGCTGAGTGCAGGATGTGCGAAAATAAAAAAAATCACACAACTGCCCCGACTGGAGGCTAAAAGATGAAAAAAAAAAAATCTCTGTTAGTGTACTTCCCCCTGCAACATAAAGCTGAATGGGAGCTGATTCTCTTGGTGTGTATGTAAATTTAAAGCTGTATGTGCTGTGTGCGAGACTTTCCATGTGCAAAGAGGCAGTGCGGGTCAAGCTAATAAAAATAGGAGGAATAGACAAGATACAGTTTGTTCTATCTGTGCTGTGTGAGTGCACAGGGGGCAGTTCCAGTGAGAGACTTCATAAGCTGCAACTACAGTGTAGTGCTGATCCTATACACTCAGCCAAGGCAAGACCCCATTTTCCTCTCACTTGACTGGACCTAATTAACCAGAATGAGTCAGAAGCAACATTCAGGATTTAAGATTTATCCTTATGGGATTGGGGATCTCTCTCTCTCTCTCTCTCTCATATGGTTGACTTCAGCGCTAACTTTCTGCTCATTACTTTAATGATGGTGCTACGGCGAGCTTATGCTCACGAGTGCAGTTTGCTTTTCAACACAGCAGTTTGGGAATAGCGAGAAATAGCGAGACTCACACGCATGCACAAACTCCTCGTGCAAACAGCGACAGAGAATCAAATGAAATCAAAATCCCACGCATGCATTATGTATGTGTGTCGTAGCAAAAACAACCAGCAGCCTGGTTGAAAAACTTCCAAAATTCGAGGATGTTGCACAGCCATGTAAGTTGCATGACACCCATGGAGCTCTGTGACCATGCATGTACCCAATCACAGACAATGAGAGTTAATGACAGAGAGGAGAACAAATAGGAAGCTGGGGAGGAAAAGCAACAATTTTTTTTTTTCCCTTCAGAAGTATCAGCCTAACTCCCAACATAACTGTAATACAGAGAAAGAGTCTGACAGACAGATATATCCAACCCCAGTTTTCTGCTTTCGCTTTAGATGCATTATTCATCTGTGTGCCAATTTGGAGGAACCCTCCCCAATCCCCCAGCAAGCACCAAAAAAGAGGAGAAGTGAGAGAGAGAGAGAGAGAGAGAGAGAGAGAGAGAGAGAGAGAGAGAGAGAGAGAGAGAGAGAGAGAGAGATAGAGAGAGAGAGAGAGAGAGAGACAGGCAGACAAGACGAAGTCACAGCTAAGAATGTCAGAAAAGGAGAAAGACGAAGAAAAGGAAGGAGGAGAGGGAGAGGAAAACACAAGAACAAAAGAATGAGAGAGACAGATGGGGAAAAAACGGGAGCAGGATCGGCTCGATCTCTCAGCTTGCAATGTGGTGAAACATCTAAACAGAATTTCAACTGATCCAGGGAGACTTCTCCCTGTATATGTTTTGATATTCCCAGCTCAGCCTGACTTGTCTGCCCCGAGGAGATTAATGACGATTTCCATGTTACAGGCTCTTAACCCCGCTGAAAACACAGAGGGAGCTAAGACCTCGGGCCTGAACCTCACCTCACTGCTTCTAGCCTGAAACCGAAACTGTGCACTTCTGCTACACCCCCCCTGCTGCAGTGTCAATGCAAGTGCAAGACTGCAGTCAAACATATGCAAACTCTAAAATAACTGCAAGAGGATGTTGGGAACTTTTAATTTTGTTCATTGCATGCCCTGTCACCATCCCTACTCTGCTACCCCAAAAGCCTCGATAATATCAGTATAACACCAGCATCGCTGCGTCCACGCTGGCAGCTGTCGCTCGTGTCCTTCCTGGGACAGCCTGCCCCAGATTTAACCCCACACATTCGGCCCCGGTCTCATCCTCGCCCCCGCTTTTGTAGTTTTTGTTACCTACTATGGCATCAGGCTGTCACACGTACAGGCCAGATACTCTTTAGCATCACAGCCCAGCGGTAGATCAAGTGGTTACTCTTAGACAGCAGCACCTCTTTACCATGATGGATGTGTTTATGTTTGTGTTTTGGAGGGGAAAGGAGGGAGTGTGTGGGCTGGATCAGTCAGATTGCTGTTTAATCTGCAGCCTTCCCCTCATACCAGAGCTTTTAGACCAAACAGCTGGTTGCCACCCCCACCCCTCCCCTCCCTGTCCAGGCCTGAGTTACAACACTACATCGCGGGCTACCTTTCCCTTCAGACCTCAGCATTAACCTCCCTTTACACTAATGCTGTACAGTGTTTGCTATCTGTATCACATCTAACATGTGGCGCTAGGTTCATTATTTCACGCAGCCTTGCTCATGTGGGATCATCCCTACTGTAGTGTTATGAAATAGCATTAATGAATGGTGCTGCTGCTGCTGCTGCTGCTGCTGTGCAGGGCGTTGGCTCCCGCGCTCCTCTGCTGAAGGATCTGTCAAACTGCGAAGCTGCTCTGAGGATTCGCCTGTCAGATTTGGCCTTATTTGTCAGTTTGCTGTGATTCTGCTCCCTCAGCTTTGTCGTGTCACCGTTCGGATTGCTTCAAAGGGCTCCCGGGAGCCGCGCACATGGAGAGTATATGCCAGGCCTCTGAGCTGATTTACATCAGGTCAGTCTTTTACAGAGACGGTCTGAATTGCTAAAGCTTCCACCAATAGCCCTAGTTATGAGGATTTAAGCAGCCCATGATAATCTCAGGAGGTGCCGTCATCACAGTCAAAGCTTGCTGTAAAAATAGGTCTCACTCTTCAAACAGCATTCATTGTTTAGTACTGAGGATGCTTTGCACATCTGCAGAAAAATTGTGGATTTGCACCACAGGAGAGATGTTTTTAGAAATGTTCTGGTATAATTTTCTCCTCCCTTAACAGATTCAGATCGAGACCTAAGCAGTGAATGATTCTGAGTTCCCTTTTGATGCGAGTGTGATTACAAGTATAAAAAAGTATTTACAGAGAAGCAACTATTGCTGACATTTTGATTAGTTCATTAATATTTTCATTCCCCCATGCTGCCTTTTGGGTAGTATTGAAGATCTGTATCCAAACCATATACTGTAAACACATCGACAGCATGACCACTTCCCCAAAAGTGAAGCCAAAACAGTTAGAGCTTCCCCTGGTGGTTGACTGCAGTGTTAGGTCATAAAGCCTGCTTCTTCCATACAAACAGGTGGAACATGGGTCAAACACCTCTAATACAGTTTTCTCAAACATGCTTGCTGTTATGACACTTGATTTTTAGATGTTTAGTTTTTTAGGGTTTTTTTAGTCATATTTTTGGGGATTTGTGCCTTTATTTCATATGACAGCTGAAGAGAGATAGGAAATATGGGGAGTAGAGAGCGGGGGAAGACATGCAGGAAATGGTCGACCGGCCGGGAATCCAACTGGCGACCCCTGCGACAAGGACTGTACCCTCTGTATGTGGGGCGCTTAGACCGCTAAGCCTCCAGCGCCCCAGATGTTTAGTGTTTTCAGTTATTTGATATTAAAGGAGGGGATGTGACGTCATGTGGCATGATTGACAGCTCTGTTGACAAATGCTGCGTTCCTCACCAGATTAAAAAAAACAGAAGAAACAAAGAGAGAATGTCATGTGCACCTAGACAAAAATCATTGAAATGTCAATAACCATGAGTGTCAGACTTATCCAATCTGAGGGATCTCTGAGGTTTTATCATTGAATTAAACGGATGGCAAAGGCTGATTTATACTTTTGCGTCGAATCGACGGCGTAGCCTACACCAGGGGTTCGCGTAGCTCCTGTACCTACGCAGAGGCCTACGCATGTAGCTGCCATGCACCTCCTCCAAAATGTAACTACCCCTAGAATCGACGCGGACTGCAAGCCCTGTGATTTGTCCGCTTGGCGGCATTGTTTCCGGTTTACATCACTTCCGGGATCCCGCTCATCGGCCGTGTATTTCATCTCCTCCTCTCTATTTTTCATGTAATTATATCTGTATGATAAACAGCAACATGTATCAGCTGTAGATTAACATAACACGCTCTGAATCGCTGTGGAAAAGTAAACAGAGATCCTGGCCGGGCTGGAAGCAGGTCTATCAGAGAGACCACACTGCCCTCAGGCGTTTCGGCAGAGAATAGCTGCATGATACGGACACATCGACTCACAAGTATGTGGTGCTCATGTCCGCGTCAGCCCCTGCTGCGTAGGGGAGACGCAGAAGTATAAATCAGCCTTTAGCAGGAAGGGTGTGACATTGATGCTGTGGCACAAACAGCCAGATCACTCCTCCAAGCGTCCTGGCTCCGAAACACCTCCTCCAGTGCAATATGCCTTTGTCGTCATGATTTTGGCTTCACTTTTTTTACAATGGAAAGATGGAGGCACATCGTCCATGTTTATATACAGTCAATGATCAGAACACATATAAAAGGTGGCTTCTCTTTAAACAAGATAAAGCTGATTACATGCAAATAGAGATGAACAAAATATTTGAAACACCTGCCACCAATGCAGTACGTCTCTCCAAAACAGTTATGACAGCATTAAAGCGACAATATCCAGATTACATTTGAAGTACATTAAAACTGAAAGATAGATTGCAGGCCTATTGTGTTGGATTGCATTAGATTGTTCAGCTCTGCATAATAAACTAACTCAATATATGTACAATATGTTCTCTATGCTTGAAGCTGTGTGCACATTTTAAATGATTGAGAATCAATGTTTTTCTGTTGCTAAAGATACACTCAAAAACACCACAGAGACACAAATCATTAATGTCAGCATACAGGGATCACAATCATATCACAACTCTATGAAAAAAAGATCTCACAGACTGACAGGAAAAGCTTACTTCCTGCGTTCTTATTTATTGTTTGTAAATATTTAGATTTTTCAGTTTAAAGGAGGGATGTTTTTTTCATCTTTGCACTCGTTAGGTTTTCAGTCTGCTGCTCAGATCCAAAAATGTCACAAACTCAGTGCCACATCGACTTCAGGATTACAGTGTTCACATAAAACAGAAACACAAAAGTCAGACAAGCATCAATGCAAACAGAAACACACACACACACATGCACATGAAGACCCACATGGCAGCGCTCATTCCCAGGTCTCGGGTGGCAAGTGATGTTTTCACACTTGTGCGGGGAGATTGCTATTTCTGCGCGGAGCCAGATAACTCAATTATTCATCGCGGATGCTGGTGCACTCACTTTACCTCTATGAGGGAGGGCGGAGGGTGAGTGCGTCTTGCTTAGATTGTGCGTTCTCTGCGTATGCATGTCTGTATGGGCCTCAGAGTGAGTGTGCGCGCGTGCACAAGGAGAGGACCTCCAACAGTAGATGAACCGCTGACATGCCACACCACACAGTAGGAGCAGAAAGAGGCAAGAGCAAAAAAAAAGGCAAAGGAGCTGTCATAAACATGGCAATCAAAGAGATATGAAGCGGGAGGTGAGGATCAAAGAGCAGAAGCAGAGGAGGGAAGGAATTAGTTCCCTTATCTTCTCCCTAAGCCAACTGTGCACCCTCCAATCCTCTCTAGCTCAATAAACGGTTACAAAGAAAAATACTTTTTGAATTAGCAGCAAAACTGAAACTCAGCTAACCTTTGTGCACAAGAGGGGGTTTTTAAGCACCTTGTACAGTCTTGCTCCTGTGGTCTGAAACCAAAGCAGAACATTCTGAGTCAGATATTTAAGCCTTGTACTTATTACTATTCCCACACATTATTTTATTCATTACTTTTTCTGCAAGTCATTGCTTCAACAGAAAAAAGGACAAGAGAAAGGTGTAACTCCAGGTGGATTTGAACCCACGGCATGGGGAGGCCGTTGTACAGTATGTGATGTGATGGGTTTTTTTTGTATACACCTACTTGGCTAAAGACCTTTAGACATCAGAGAGTACAGGCCAGACTCAGTGTGTTCTACCATGAGTCCATAAACAGCTGCTGAGTGCTGCCCCTAGAGCACATTTATCACCCCTGACACCATATGGAGTCCCAGGAAGTCTTGAATAAACACAGTGTGCACACAGCCCACAGACACACACAAAAAAAAACACATTTGCACACAGTGTGCAGGTAAACAAAGACAAATACACACAGGCTGTTGAAAAATTAAACCTAGTTATTGGCACATAAAAGCTTACAGCAAACACACACAGGTATGCGTGTAAAGCCATCTATGAATTGTACATATTAGGGCTGCGCAATATTAGGAAAACATGCAATAACGTTGTTGAATATTGCGATGACGATATGACTTGCGATAAATAAACAAATACTTAAGTATACAATGTTTATGTATTTCTGCTTTGGATTTGCTGCTAACATGGACCCCAGACAGTGAGTAGCTTATACAGACACTGGGGGAAAAAAGATAAGCATTGTTTCAATTCAAAGAACACGGTTTTATTGAAAAAATTCCACCTGGCTTCAGCTGCTATATTAACAATTAACCAACTTAGTTGCATGGCTCCCCAGTTTCTTGATCACTTTAGCGAAACATCTTAATGCCTTCCTTAAAAAATGTTCTGCTTCTCGATAAAAAAATGTCCCTTACCAGCTGGTTTGTTTAACTAAATAAATAAAAATCTGATAATAAGTTAAATAATTTCAAATTTTACATGAATGTAAACATAATTTCAACCCAACTGTAATGTCTGTCATTGCAATTGTCTATTATTTTCTCTTCTCACCAAGGGTATGAGGGTGTTGCAGTATTAGGGGGATGAGTTGTTTAAGTAGAGTACAAAACCTTTTTGGAGCCAACTTGACTCCGTTCGGACCAGTGTTCATTTTGGCAGCTATTTTAGATTTAGTCTTAGCCTTAGTCTTTAGACAAAAATGCCTGTTAGTTTTAGTCACATTTTAGTCTTTTCTGCCATTTATAGTTTTAGTCTAGCTTTAGTCGACGAAAAATCTAAACATTGTAGTCTAGTTTTAGTCACACTTAAGTCTTTGATTTCTTGCAAAACATTTTCTCTCTTTAAATAATTAATGTTGTCGATCAGATATATCGGTATCAGGGCTACCATATCATCTATGTGTAACCATACACTGTATTATATTTACTAAAATCATGATTTAATCATGTATTTGTTTTCTTTCTTCCCATTACTCTCCCCTAAGAAAAACAACCAATAAAAGTTGTTTTCATTTACTTTTAAACAAGCCTACACATTCCAACACATTAGACGGCAGTGTGCGATCCATCATATAGAGAAGAAGAGCAAGTGCAGTTGCAGCAAGCCCAGCTAGCTAGTTACAACAAGTGCTGCTGCAACAAGCTAACCAGAGAGTAAAAATGGCGTCACCTGTGTGGATGTTTTTCCCTGTTTCAGAGCAGGATAACCTGACTGCAACTTGCAAAATGAGTTGCAAGTATTTCCAGAGAGGAATAAATTCCCCAAGTTTGAACACAATGAGATATTCAAGACGAAGATTAATTCAAAGCAGCCTTAGCTGTAGCTACAGCACTTGATGAACCACCTTTATTCGAGGAGGACCAAGAATTTTGCCAGCTAATGGCCTATCCTACAGTATTTCAAGTCCCTGCTACTTTTCAGAAGTATCCCTACCTGCCCTGTTTGATGTGATCTGTACATATTCACAGTTCGCTCAACAATGTCAGTGATGTAAGTTTTACCACAGATATACTTCGGAAATTAGCCTAGTGTTTATGTTTAATTTGATGACCCAATGGCTGGATGAAGACTTAAATGTGAAAAAGAACATTATTACATGAACAGGAGCGTTGCAGTTCACTGTAAAAAAATATAAAAATAAAATTTAAGAGTCAGAAATGTTAAAAAAAAGTGATTTCAGTTAGAATTGGTAAGTAAAGTATATATATATACACTACAAGTCAAAAGTTTGGACACACCTTCTAATTCATTGTTTTTTATTTATTTTGGATATTTTCGACATTGTAGTTTAATACTGAAGACATCAAAACTATGAAATAATCTGGTTTTACCATAATATGGATTACAACAGTCGTCAAATAGGGCTATCCATTGTGTACTAACCCTACCTCTGAACAACACAACTGATGGTCTCGAACACATTAAGAAGGCAAGCAATTCTACAAATGAACTCTTGACAAGGCTCATGTTAATTAGAAACCATTCCAGGAGACCACTTCAAGAAGTAGACTGAGAGAATACCAAGAGTGTGCAAAGCTGTCATGAAGGAAAAAGGGGGCTACTTTACAGAATCTAAAATATAAAACATGTTCTGGTTTGTTTAATGCTTTTTTGTTAATTAAATAATTCTGTATATGTTCTTCCATAGTTTTGATGCCTTTGGTATTAATCTACAGTGTTTCAAATAAATAGAATAAATACAAAATGTTGAATGAGAAGGTGTTGCCAAACTGTTGACTGGTAGTGTATGCATCTTTGCTTGCTAAATCTTAGCCTCTCTTACCCTCAGGTGTGCATAAACTACAAATTTTAGAGTACAAAAAACATCAATAATCTTAACGGTGTCAGCCACCATGAGCAGATTATTATCTGCATCCTTTAAAAATAAATCCATATGGTGCATCCCTTTTCCCTAATATACCAACAAACACACATAATTGTACACATATGCAGTACTTTATTTAATTTTAATTTTAATGTTTCAAAATTTTCTGAATTGCCTCCAACCTCAGACTTGCATTGAATCACTGTATCATGTTGTTTGAACTGTCTCATTGTCTAGCTTCTTGGTCGTGGTATCTCACCAATAGAAAAGAATCAGTATATTTAATATTTTTTCCAGTATCGGCACATTTTGCAAATCTCTTTCCTCTCTGGGTGTCGATCTTTGACTTAAAACAAGAGAGAACTTGCACATAAAGGACACACATAACTCTTTGTCAGTGACCGTCTATCTCTGCTTGTGCTGCTTCTCTTATTTCCCTGAGGACAACTCCGCAGAGCCAATTGGAGCAGTTACACATGTCGACACTTCCATGCAACCATTTACCACCACACACCCGCCCAGTGGCTCTTTTCATTAGCTTTACAGTCTGTAACTCGCACGCAGACACACACACGATACACAAACACCGTAAATTCACACAAAAGGACTCACACACACACACTTACAGACCAACTTAGCTGTCTCATTTTACACACATGCTTTCACACACACTCCCCTCTACTTTAATCTTTACAGCAGGCAGAATCTATGAGTGATTTATTTTCAACCATTCCCTGGGGGTTATACGGGACTGAGCCTGTACTCAATCTGATCACAGTGCTCGCTCTCTATGTCAGCACTTTATGAATCCTCCCCTTCATCCCGGGTTTGTCTGTGTATGCATGTGTGTTTGCAAGCAAGCTAATGAGGGATGTGGAGAGAGTGATAGGGAGGAGAGAAGTGGCAAGAAGGAGGGGGGGCAGAGGAAGATGAACTGGTGCTGTGATGAGTGCATATACTGTAAGTTAGCAGACTTTCTCAAGCACAGGCCCCGGTGGTTTCGGGTGAGTCACTCTCTGCACTTGCAAGCTTGCATCCCATCTTACATGCTACGATATGCAACACAGTTTCTCAGTGTGTGTGTGTGTTTGGGTGTGTAATTTTTTTTGCAAAGCCAGAAGAAAGCACAACATAAAACTCATTTGCCCGTTAAAAGCTAAGCTCCGGCACAACAAAGCCAAAAGCACGACACACCCTTAAACCGCTACGCTAGCATCCCCCATTCACATCCCAGTATAATTTAGATGACTGTGTCTAATTTGCACTGGATATTCCATTTCCATTTGAAAGGTGGTTAGTGCCCATTGAGCAGTGTTATCGTGGCTGTGCAGACACAGAGAGAGGCTTCCCCGCCTCTCCCAGCCTCAGTCTAGAAGCCATCGATTTGATTCAGTCTTAAAAGCCGGGTCAACCTCAACAATGGCGGCTTATGGAAAAACCATTACCCCAGGTGAATTGTGAAATGTTAACCTACATACATGTTTGCCATCACCATCCGTCTTCTCTCATCTTACCCTGAACGGCGGCACTGCAGATGGCGAGGAGACAAGAAAGAAAGAGAGGGAAGAGATCTGTGGGTTGCTTCTCAATGGAGTGTGCAGGCTCCTCTCTAGGTGAGTCATGCTGCCTTTTATTACACTTCTTGTCCGAGGCCACCTACCTTACACCTCCACTCCTGCACAGCTCCTGCCAAGTTACTACGCCTGCTCATCCATTACACTCCTCACAGCCTCTGACACTGAAGAAAAGTAGCAGATGACTAATTTGAAGCAAGCGCTGAGAATGACGAGTGGTGTTTGAGGCAGAAAGCTATAACTCACGCTGAGTACAAAATAAACATTATCATTTTATGTCTTTCACCTTGTTGAGTCGTGTTAGGTGGTGAGAAAAGAAAGGCACGTCTATTGTGGCAGGACAGACCTCCAGTGTGCTGGTATTCACCAAGTTCAGTTGTAAGTGCTTTCACGACCACACACCTACAACACATCTCAACATTAGTGATTCAAGTGTTTAATGGAGGCTTTGGGTGTCTTTATGTTCATGCCATATGGATCGGCACATATGTGAAGGGGTGCAGGCTGAAACCCAAAACTAGGTTGTCTCAGGTGTGACTCCACCTGAGCTGATTATGATGCAGACTGAGCTTAGAATGAGAAATGACAGGGGGATGTGAAGGGTGGCTTGAACATACAGAGTGGAATGAGTTGACTTGGTAACAAGAAAGCTTGTAAGGGGTTTAGGGTGTGGCCTTTTTCCTGTAAGTACAGCCCTTTCCATATTGCAATTCTATACCAGTGACAACACAGTTTCATTTTGGCAGAAAAAATCGCAAGACTGATGTCTCAGGGAGTTAACACACTGCTTTACGGCAGTGTGGATAAGGCATGACAACTGGAGCTCTACATAGACATGTACACGGCACAATTCTGACTTTATACATCTATCTATCTATCTATCTATCTATCTATCTATCTATCTATCTATCTATCTATCTATCTATCTATCTATCTATCTATCTATCTATCTATCCTTGAGCTGGCTGTCCATGCAGCTTAAAGTGATCAATTTCCTTCATAACTGGCAGAAAATAAAGTAATCAAGGGGTTTGTTAAAAATGTCTGTATCTGACAGACTATTCTATAAGAGTAGTGACTGCATAAACAATGTGCAGTGTAGAAAGAGATGCAGTTTTGCAGTTTTGGACCTTTAACCTTTGTTGGATGGCTTGAGAGAGACAGGTAATGTGGGAAGAGAAGAAGAATGGGACCAACCAGTGCGACAAGGTCTGCGGTTTCCATACATGGGGTGCAAGCTCCAACAACCCGGCCTCTTTTTTTTTTACATTGTTTTACAAACATTATATTTTTCCAATATATTTTCTTTATTTGTTTTACTACTATTTTCAACAGAGTCTCCTTTTCCATTGTATGTATACAGTGCCCCTGCCCTGTTGGAATGTCTAAATTGCCTGCTATTGTGTCATACTATAAGGTATATTATTATATTATTATAATTATGTCCATTAAATATCCATGTGGGTGCAAATTATAGATGCATGTAAAGTTTACTGTAATAATTTTATGCAACTACATGCTCAGCTTTATGGCTGAAACCACCAATTACTGCTTATTTTCATTCTCCATTTATGTTGTTCATTAACCCGTGGATAAGTTATATTCTTGATTTGTTGTTTTGTTGTCAAAATGTCTGAATTAACATTCAAACAGCAGGGGAAAAATACGAAGATTTACCCTTCTGTACCATAAAAAAGCTTTAAATCTTCACTAACAGCAGCTATAACCAGTAACAGATTAGAACATGATATTAAAAAATCTAAATGATGTATATCTACATGAAGGGCTGTGGTGGAGTTAGTCCTGTTAAGCATGAGGTGATGAGAAAACCTCACAGAGACAAAAATACCATCACATTAATATTTTACAGGAATTACTGCTCAGCATGAAAGCAGCACCTCATACCAGCAGTGTTTATACCTGGTGTTTGACCTGCAGGCCTCGCGTGTTTGATGCCACTGAGAAGCATGTGTGTGTAAAACAGTGTGTATTGGGTTAATATAGTGCACAGGTCCGGCTAATTAGGCTACTGCACAGTTTGGATAATTGGGTTAGCAGTGATCCAATGACAGCTACCACGCTGACAGATCCCAGCTTGCTATTGATCAGACGGGTGAGTGAAGGGCAAAAACACAGCAGGTGCTTTCATTAAACAAGCACAAGCGCATGAAAACACAATGAACTGCACTTAGACGTACGCGTGTCAGATTACGTTGCACGGTTAAACTCTGACAGAGACAGAACGACCATGTATAGTTCCTTTGAAATAAAAAAAAGGGCCTATAGCGCTGTATACTTCAAATATCATCGAAAATGTCTCAATAAATGTGGATTTTTTAAGCGCGTTTGCATGAAAGAGAAGAAAAAGTGTGCGAGAGACAGAGAGAAAGACAGAGACCACTTGGGACCTCAGCTCTCTTTCATGTGGAGGTGAATGCATAAATAATAAAATTAAATCATCAAAAACAGCCCAAAATAGTCTGAGCTCTTCTACCAATAAAATACACACAGAACATATTGTATGTTTCAGTCTTCAAAGTTATCCTGCCCTTCTTCAAATTGATAATGTACATACGTCAAGATGATCTATTTTGGGGGGTTGTAAAACAGAGTAAAACACCTCTAATTTAAACATGTTGTTTTACTATAAAAACTAACAGATAAGTTGTCAGAGGCGTGGATGTTTTTCTTTATGCTTCTGATGTTCTGCCTGTTTCTGTGGCAACCCATTATCTGATGGTAGCTACAAGGTGCAATCTGCAAGGTGTCTGGGGAGCAGAGCACTAAATAAAGACATTTTCAAGGTTTTCAGGCAAGAGCAAATCTCAACCCCAGTTGTGTCACTTCACTTCCTCGCTTAACACTATCTGCTGCCTCTTAAAATAGCTCAGCGTTTCTCTGAAGCCACGACTTAACACCGAGATAGACAGATGGGGTGCGTGCAGCAAAAGAGAGAGTGTCAATGCAAAAAACACCCTGCAACATCCATGCTGCGACAAGCGCACAAACCCACCGTGAGATCTGGAGATTTGTTTTGTGTGATCCTGTTATGTGGTGTCTGATAGGTAGTCTGACTTTCTGCTTAAGTTTCGTACTTGCTGCGTATCTTTCCATATAGGAAGATCACACAGCTGGGGAAGTGGCTCTGCACTAAAGTTTATGACCTTTTTAACACTTATTGAAACCTAAAATAACTTCATAAAAAACAAGGGATGCACTGTTCTATCTATCTAAGTAGCTTGTAGCGGGTTTATCTAGTCTCTGGAGTGCCAGTCAGCATCAAGTCTGACAAATTAAAGAATTACCAACAAAACAAATATTAATTAAACCCATACAAAAATAACCAAATCAGGCAATGCACATTCGGTGATTGAAGGCTCTTCAGATGTAAAAACCCACACAATTCCATAATTGTGTGGAAAACTCACAGGATAATCCACGGCCAATGCAGACTGCTCCCCTGCACCCTCAACATGTAACACGGACTACACTGCACGCACTATCCCGAGGGAAGCCGGCGTTTCTTCACTGCTTTTTCACACATTGGTAACGCACTCTTTCCAAAATGCTTCTGGGAGGCAGGATTTGGATAATGCGCCCCTTTTGATACATTGGGATTGGACTGGAGACTGAAGGTTGGTGTGGATGAAATGATGAATGGACGAATGAACTGGACTATGGGTGGTGATGCAATTGTGACGTCGTAGCATGGATGTTGGGGCCTTACAAGCTGTGTCAGTGGATACTTGTCCTGTTGTCTGATGTTGGCCTATCTGCATATTATTTGGCATTTAGGAACTCAGAAGTATTCACATATGCACAAAAACCCTGAAAACGTACCAAATTCTTAGGTTGAGCTGCATGTGTGAACATTTAAAAACTGAAATTTTCACTCCTATTTTCCCTGACTAATTCCTGCCAGCTCTCTCGTATAATTCTTGCAAGAAATCGGGGTTCGCCAAGGTGAAAATGCAGCAGTAAATATTGGGAAATTAACCTGAAGAGCAACACACAACAGGATGAATAAAATAAATAAGAGTTTAAAAAAGAGAATCATTTTCAAAATGTAAAAAGCAAAAAAACCCAACGGTGTAAAAAAACTCACTGAAGTGAAGGTCTCGTTGTAATTGAAATGTCCTGAGTCTCCACCTGCTCCCCCTCCACCTGCTCCCCCTCCACCAGCACCCCACCACACTCATCCAACAGGGAACGCTGTGAAGGACATGAATGATCAAGCTACTTTGAAAATATTTCAGGGCCACAGCTCATGACATTTCTGGAATATTTAAGGAGTGCATAATCGGAAGAGGCTTTACAGTCACTTTATTGATGTGATTTATGTCACATCAATTCAATGTTAGAAGCTAGAAGGCCTTGTGTTTCAGTTTACTACAAGGTTTGGATTTTCTACAAAGGGAAAGGAAATAATCTAAGAATTAAAGCTCCTCTGTGGAATTTCTGGTTTGTGTTGATTTGGTGCCCTTGTTGATGAAGCAGTACCCTCTCTCTTTGTTCTAATGATGTCCTGTAAATGTGTATTTTTCTGTTTCTTAACCCTCAAATGTATCACCCATTGAGTGTCTGTGTTCTCTGTGGAAAAAAGTCGTCTGTTTCAGCAGCATTCAGTTAATCACTTAGTGTGACACCTACTCCCCCGCCCATGGTTTCAGATGCTAAAATAACCGTACAGAAACAGTCAATCTTCTTCTTCATGGTCTTGATGGCTTTTGCAGGTCATAAAGAGGCAAAATATTCATTTCAGTGTGTTTAATAATCAACCCAAAATTCCTTATAGGAGTTTTAACAACACCAAACACCTGTTAATTATTTACCAGTAGCAGAATTAGCTATTGGCTACATTGTTATTTCTGACATAAAAAACAATATCAGCTCAAATTTTTTAATCCTTAAAAAGTGTCAATCACACATTGAAAAAGGTACTTCCAAATGTTTTAAGTTTGGTACTGAAAGCTATAATCTAAATGGATTAGTCTTGTTTCAGCTTGTTTTGATTTTTGCCGTGAACTATTCCTTATAGACGAAGGCAGCCTCTGGAGTGGAGTTCAGCTGATGTGATCTCTCTTTCCACAAGCAACTCTTATTAAGAAGCACCACTAAAAGCTGGCGGATTCTCTTACTAAACCAATCAATATAGGATCTGCCTCGCCATGGTCCCCAGAGCCCTCGACTCCACCCTTCATTCTTCCCTTCCTCCAGCTCTCACTGTCACTACTGTTTCACTCATTCATGGCAGGAAGAAGGGTGGATGCTGCGGCGTGGATGTGAGCTTGCTTCACACTCGAGACTATAGTCTGATACCGAATGCAGTGCTATCTCAAACCTCAGGAGGTGAAACAGGTGAAAACGGTCCTCGGCGGTAGAGGCGAGGAGCAAACCGCCTGATAATGAATAAATGAACATGGCAGTCAGTATGAACGCCTCGCTGTCCTCACGCTCTCTGAACGCAGAGCCTGATCCTCCATCGCTAACACCTGTGTGACTGTCAGAGGAATCAATAAACAGCTACTGTTGCAAAGGTGAGCTCGTCCACCAGGGTGCACACAGCCAGCTGTCTGTGTCTCAAACAGGAAGACACACCTCATATCCATGTTAATGCTACAACTGTGCTGCCAATTAGCCAGAAAACGTGCAAATAAAGGCATTCTGTTGATATTCAAACACAAACAGATGGCTCAGGAAGGTGTGGAGAAGCACAAATATTACTGCACAAACACACACACACTTCATTACATCCTGTTCATATAATGTTCCTCAACCAGCCTGCTTCTTTTTCATCAATCCTACACTGTACAGTAACACATTGCATTACAACGTTCACCCAGGCAAAGACATACGTTACTGTCAATGTAACTGTACCTTGTAAGACAGGTGAAAAATTACAGATACAAAGGGAGACTCTGTAATCGGGGAGATAAAAACTGAACAATTCCACTTTTCAAACAGCAGAGGACAACTTTTGCTTTGACTTCTCTTGCTCTACATCAATACTTCTGCCATGTATGGGCCCCGTCCAAAAGGGATTTCTGGTGACAAGGTAAAGCACCAGAACATTTCCAAACAGAGCAAACGCTTACAAAAAGGAGGGTGCTTTGGTTGGAGTTTGTTAAGTAAGGGATAATGTATGGTTAGCAGGTTGTTATGGGAAAAAGAATCCCGACAGGGTGAGACAAGACCGCCGAGCAGCGAAAGCTACTAACTTAAAATACAAACACGTTGTCAGAAAACAATGATTGATTTAAAGTGATTTATGTACGCAGCTTATAAAAATAGTCCCAGTGATTCCTCGTCAGTTAGCGTTCCATGGTGATGGATTGCTGAAACTGTCCTCATTCAGCTCTCCTTCTTCTCTGAGCTCTGCGGTTCACACACCTCTAAAAATAAACAAATGTCACAACTTTGAACCCTGCTGCTATTATCATCACCTCTCATGGTTTAAATTTCTTTATAGAGACCGGTAACGTAAAGTTTCTCTCACCTGCTCTGCTCCCGTTGCTAATATTGCTGGACAGGATCCAATTTGTAAAAGTCTGTAGCCTGCTGATTTAGAATGCTAACCAAAGCTAACGTTTTAGCCACATTGCTTACTAATATGACGCTAACGGAAGCTAATGGTTCCCCCTCCCCTTACAGTCTGTGGTGTCAACAAGCAGAAGCTAAATGTGTCTGAACTCTTTTCGGTGGATTGATTTGACATGACGTGTGATCAGTTTGCCTCTGGCATTGCTCATGTTAGTGAATGTTAATAACCGCTGTCAAGGAGTTTTGACCAATCAGAATCAAGCTTATTACACAACCGGAAGATCAGTAAGAAAGCCGGGTAATAAAGTTAGCTTAATAACCTGGTAGAGCTGGATCTGTTGGAAGCCTAGCATCCATTCCTGTTCTCCTGCTGGTTCCTAAACAAAAGGGCTGAGTTGACCGGGATTCCTTGTGTCTAATACACTAAACGTGTTGTCACATAACAAACAACGTAACACAACAATTGTATTACGACACCATTATTACAACGTTACAACAATGTAACAGGAAAATTAAGTCCCAGTGATGCTGATTTGATGAACAAGATGCCTGCTGACTTGAGGTCTATGAAAACTTGAAGTACTTGTTATTTCAGAGCGGTCTTTTGTCTCCTGTGTGTTCTAGATTTAATGAAATAGGTCAGGGTTGTTACCATGATACCTGAACCTGTGTTCTATTGGTTTTTAAACTAAGTTTTTTCTGATCTCATTTGTTTCTTGATTTTTACTGTAAAGCACATCAAGTGTGCATGTATGAAATGTGCTCTACCAATAAAACTGAATTTAATTAAATTGAATTGATCAGAGTTGAACGTCACAGATTTCATTACATCATAAATTACGACAATGTAACAGACACCATAAGAGCATAGGCCTCTTCTTCAGTGGGTGCTAATACATCCCACATTTTTACTGATGATTGTTTCTTTATCTGTTTTCATTCACTCCTGTAACTTTTTGATCGAATGGAAGAACTGATGCATCCTTCAGAATAAAAGCACATTTGTAATTTAAGCAGGAAATGAATTAACTGGACACTAGGCAGTAAAAGGGCAAAATAAAAAGCATAAGAAATTAAGTTTTCGGAGGTAAGCTCTTCTCCAAGGTTTGACCATAAACTAAGTTTTTACCTATTATCGTGAGGCAGATTGTGTTTGTCTTGTGAGCTGAGGGTATTGTTTTATGTCCCTGTGCATTACAAGCCACATTTGGATAAATGATCCCTCATACAGTTATTCGTCAGCAAGTAAAAAGTTACTTTCTCTTTTGTTCTGAGAATTATAATTTTAGCTTCTGCACATGATGGCATCAGAAAAGCTATCATCACCTCATGCAGCAGGCCCATTTCTTACAGCAGCTGGGTTTTCTACCTGATCATTTGAGCTTCATAACTGTCTACCTCTGCTCTGGTTTGTTGACACTCTGTACTTAGATGAAATGTGACTTTGTAAGGTTGAAGTCTGGCGCAAAGTCTGAGGAAACACACCTTTAACCAGAAAGTCACTGGTTCTGCTGCTCAACCCAAATCAGAGCATGAAAAGCAGTTACATAACTCTTCCCCCTTTCCTTAAAGTGAGAGCAGGCGATATTTTTATAAGTATGCCGATCTAACAGCGTAAAAACCCAAAGCAGAAGTGCCACAGAGAGGAGCATCCTGTCTCCGCTAATGAGACCCAGATGATTCCCTCTGTTTGCGCAGATTAAACTGTTGTTGGTATAAACACTTCTCCACCCACAAAAAGTGACAAACTCCAACTTTAAGAATGAAAAACAAAAATGGCTCTTCTTTTTTTTTCTGCTTAGTAATAGAGGACCCTGCTGTAGCTGTAGCTGTGAGGCCTTTTTGTTGTGGCTCTGATGGTGAGCAGGGCATTGAGGTCACTGTGTTTTGTTTTCACAGAGCTGAAAGAGGTCAGGATACATTAAGTCGAATTTCACAAGGTCAATAAACACCAAAAGATTGATTTGACATTACTTAAAATAGTGGCTCTGCTCTGTTATCAACTTGGTAACTGCACAAACAGAAGGACGGGAGGCCACATTGGTGGACAGTTCATCCATATTTTGTCTGTTGTTAACTCTCACTTTTTGGACCTGGCATCAAAGCTATGCAGCTAAAGTGAATTTACTGCAACTCCCCTTTGTGCTCGGTCTGATACAGAGGGCCAAAAATGTCATTTTCCAAATAATAAACACCTGCTGAGGGGCTTTTCCTGCAACATTTTTCTCTGTTGTTGCACCAAAAACTCTCCGACTCATCTGGATGAAAATATATTGCATCTGTTGCACGATGAAAATGATTTTGAACCCAGTTTTCAAAAGCTGGGACTGTATTCAGTGTGTTTGAGAGGCAAAAACTGGGGCTGCAGAAACACCTACACATGCTCAAATGTTCAAAGAGAAGAGGAATGGGTGACAGGGGCAGTGATCAATGATAAGTAAGAAGCCAAACACACATATATACATAAATAAAAGATTTACATCATCATCAGAGGGCTAAAGAAATCAAAGAGTAATACCAACTATGAACGGTGAAAGGACTATCCCCTCGATGAAAGCTTAACGTGTGTTTTTAAGCTTCACAGGATGATGATAAAGATTTTTAAAACTGGTCAACCCGGGTGGGCTGCGCAAGAATAATACCGACCATTTTTCTTCTTTCTTTTTCTAATCCCTGTAAGATCGCCATCCAAGATCAATGACTTCAGCCACTCACATCTGACAACTTGCAGCAGCCGACACGTGCTCTGCTGCAGGTGATCAGAGACAGAGAGAATGAGAAGTTACAAAACGTACCTCCTAGGAATGCATCAACTGAGGTGTGATGTCTCATGTTGAAAATGAACCTTCTGATACCGCTGTTTTAAAAGTTACTGCAGCTGCAGATGTTATTCTGCACTACAGTTGCAGAATGACAGGATTGTTGTGAAACGCTATATCTCCTGTTGTGAGAATGTAGTCTTTCTGAGAAAAAACTTTGTGGCTTTGTGGCCAACTTTATATGAAATGTTGCTGATTAACTGTCAAAAGATGTGACAAGTACAGAAAAGATAAACGGTAGGAGGTGAGGCAGGACAAGTCGCTGCCTGTATAAAGAGAGGAGAGCTGTAGGTTAGGTGAGTGCTTCTGAAAGAACTGAAAAAGAGCAGGTTAAAGTGGTTTGTGATCAACCACTTAAATCACACACTAGTACAATATTTTTCAATAAAGACCCCCTGCTGCCAACACAGGTACAGCAGGCTTACACTCAAGCCTTCTGTTATACCAAAATATCCACAAACTGCAGAAAACACGGAAGTAATCTCAGTGACATCGCCCGTTGGTTTGTGAAGAGTTGTCATGAAGCCCAAAGATCCTATTGCTTGTATTATGTTGCATAATACCATGTTGTATTGTATCATCTAATATTGTTTCTTATCGTATCGTATCTTTTCGTATCATATAATATCGTTACTTATGTTGTATCGTGTAGTGTTGTGTTGTTTCGGGTTGTATCAAATCCTTCCTTGCTTAGCTCCGCTCGAGTGGCTGCTTGTTGCAGTAGCTCTCTCTTCGTTGTTCTTTTTTTCATTTTTTTTTTTCATATCTGTTTAGTTATCTTTGTATTTGGAGCCTGTCACGACTTTTAATGACTCATTTGTTGGCCATAGACACCAAACTTGCTACATTTGCAGTGGTGTTTTTGCTATTTTTGTTCCTGTGGGTGTCCGGAGATCCTGCGTTTAACTATGGTAACATTGTTTACATACGAGATCAGCTGTTAGCAGCCTGTAGCATGTTGATGCTAAACGATAATAGGTCCGATGTTCCCTGCGAGCTGAGGAGAAGGAGGCAAGGACGACGTGCTGGTACTGAGGTGCAAGCTAGAAAAAGACGACATCTACCTGTCCTTCCACCTACCATTATGGGGAATGTAAGATCTATCTATGATAAGGTGGACGAGCTAACCCAGCACCAGAGTAGCATCATTCAACAGAGCTAACACCGGACACGAATGCCACATTGGAAGGATTTCACCTGCTGTGGGAGGACAGGATACAGGAGAGCAAGACTGAACTAACTGGTGAAGGGGCCAGCTCAGTCCTGGACCCTGTGGAGGTGGTGGCTGACAGGAGAATTATGGCCAAGCTGTTGGCTCTGATGAATATTTCTTATCTATATATATTCTTGTTGAAATTCTTGTACTGTACACCTTTTTGTTTGCTGCTGTAACTCCATGAATTTCCCCGTTGTGGGATGAATAAAGGAGTATCTTATCTTATCTTATGGTGTCGTATTGTGTCGTATGGTATTGTATCATATCGTATTAAATCGTATCGTTTCTTATCATATCGTATCATGTTGATTTGGGTCGTATCATAGCGTGTCGTATTGTATCATATTGTGTCGTATGGTATTGTATTGTATTAAATCATATCATTTCTGATGGTATCCTATCGTATCGTTCCTTATTATATCGTATTGTGTGGATTCGGGTCGTATCATATCGTATCGTATCCTGTCATATTGTGTCGTTTCTTATTGTTTCGTATCCTATTTTACATCACCCACTGATTTGTGAAGAGTTGTCATGATACCCAAAGATGGCAATCAAGACATTCAAAATGTTGACTCAAACTAACTTCCAGCTGATATTAAACCAGCTAAGAGCTGGAGTTAAGGCTACAGCCCTGCCACCTTGTAAGCAGCTACTACACGTCCACCTGTAGTGAAATCAGCCATATCCCTGATTATGAGTAATTGTGCATGACTTCTAGCCTTGATATAATCAAAATAGATGAGATACTAAAAAACCAATCACCCTCAGTACAGTTGTAACAAAGAAGGAAATCAAGTACAGAGACCAATCATGCTGTAAAAATTGCCATTTTAATAGGGGCACCAATGGCGCCCAAGCTGCCCATCTAATGGGCCGCAAGTGATCACTTGAGGAACCACAGCTTTTTGTACTCCTGCATTGGTTTGATTATTTCAGCGCTAGAGGTTGTTGCCTAAAAATACCAAGCTCTTTTACCTCACATCACATGGAGGTGTTTTAAATTTCTATTTGATAAAGCACAAAAAGCTGGCACGATTTCCAGGGCAGGAGCCTCTCTGTTCACGTTGTTCGCAGCTGAATGGGAGCAGAAAATGGAGTACATTATCAACATGTCGTAATGCACATAAACAGAGACATATAATTGCATATCCATGTGATTGTACCAGATTAGAAATAATGGGCAGTTGATAGCATAGCCGTGTAACTCACTACTTTTCTTCCCTGCTTGTATTGATGGTGCTTGTTCTTGTATACAGTCATGTTCAGGGACATTATGCTGTAATGCTGCTCAGACGTGAATCAATACTTGTGAATTACAGAGCCCCCGCTCTAATTGCAAGCTGCTGCAGTGCTGTACCTAGGCTGAAATGTATCTAGTGCACACAGAGATGATGGATAATAAACTTTCTTTGCATTTAACAGTTAATAAGTGCAGAATTCTGTTCAATTCCTTGTTCAATAAATGACTTCAATGAAATCAGGATATTTGAAACAATCAGTTGGATGTACTCTAAGGTATGCAGGTAATATGGTGTGAAAAGATGAAGGTTTAACACGTTAGGGTCCCTTTTTTCTTCTTTCTCTCTTCAAAATTGAACTGTATTGTGACTTTTTTGTTTCTAGTTACTATGGTGATCTTTATGTGTTTAAATGTGGTATTAAGTGCAAACGTTAATGCTTAGTTTTCTATTGGATGACCCTGAAGCAATAAGAAAACTATTCAAGAATTTGTCTTTACATGCATTCATCTACACCTGCACTTCACTCCTCTTTGACTTATTCCCACTCTTTCTTTCCGTCTTCAGTGCCCATTTCCTCTCTTCTCTCCGCCCATGCATTGCCCTATACACAGCATTAATAATTGAGAGCATTTTATGCAGACAGTGAGGTTTGGTGCCCTGAGCTCTTTGGTCATGGATCCATGGCACTAATGCTGGGTGGCAGGCCAGTTTGAGGCCCCCTGCACTCCAAGTCCAGGCCGGGGCACATCTGTCTGGCTGACTGGCCAATTCATGGGCCCTGGATCCCTGAGCTATTATGCACACAGCTGACATGCACACACAAACACACACGTGTGCGCACACATACCAGGAGGATTCACGCACCATTTACTCTTCTATCTGTAAAGCTCACGTCACACTTTTGCACCTTTAAGCAACAACCAAAGGCCACAATGACTGACACCTTCAAAAGCCTAAATAACAGTGAGCTGCTGTGTTTACTCTTATAACACTATAATTCTCACTCAGACTCACAATCACATTCCCTCCCAATACAATGCTTATGAGATAGAGTGGTGGTTTGTTTAAGAAAGAATTACAGTGTTTAAAAGCAAACTATGTGTGTGAGACTGTGGCTGTTCTTGTGTAAAACTGTAGTTCTCCGAATGAGGATTTGTGATTTAAAAAGGGAGACTGTTAAGGAAGTTTCTGAAGTTTCTTTTAAAAAGCCTGTTCACCTACCAAGTTGGTTTTCTTGCTGTGTGTTTAGGATTGAAGGAGAATTTAAATCAAGCTGCAGAACATTGAAGGACGACTTCAAAATTCACAGAGCTTTGTTAGAACAATAGCAAGGTCACCAGTTGCTTGATTTTTCCGATTATGTTCTGCAGTCATTGTTTTAAAAGCAGTAAGCCAACCGTTGACTGAAACTGCAATGCTACACTTCAATCTAAGATTTTAGGCACACAGCCATGTTAAATAACACTCATCCTCATATGTATCATTCTGTTTTTGCACACACTACCTCTTTTTATTCAGGCAAATTTGCTCAATTTGTTTGTCCAGTCTCTGTTTACTTGTCCAGAACAGCCAGTGTAGCATCTTTACATTTGCTAACTGGCAACGACACATTGACTGTTTGCACAGAGTGAGCTAACATGTAAGTTTGTGTGACAACTCTGAATCACACTGACCTCAAAACTACAGTCATTCTGGTATTTACAACCAGCTTCCTTTTGTTTCTGCAGAGGCATCACTGAATCAGAATTTATATCCATTCACTTCTGTTTTTTACTGGTTTGGATGTGAGTGTGAGAGAAATAAGCACTGTGTGCAGGACTTTACAATGGAGCATGATTTATTATTCACTCAGGGGTCCCTTCAATATTTTTTAACTTAATACAACAGCCTGGCAAAAAACAGAGTACTTTAATAAAAGTTTAAAATGCTCAGTTTTTGTTGAAACTAATGGAAATGTGTATGTTTAGTTCCAAACATTGACTGTGGATTTTTGCTCATTTTTCATTGTTTTTATTTATTAATACTGCTGTGGAGGGAGCTAAATTGTGTGTAGTTCTTCAGTCAAAAAAAATTCCCTCAAAAAAGACAATAAAGACAAAATGATATCATATACTGTCAAATCGTATCGTATCCTGCCGTACTGTATCATATCATACGTAGCATATTGTATTGTAATGTATCCTATTGCCTGTATTATGTTGCACAATACCATGTTGTATTGTATCATATCATAGTTTCTTATCGTATCGTTTCGTATCATATCGTTACTTATGTTGTATTGGGTCGTGTTGTGTTGTTTCGGGTTGTATCATATCCTATGGTGTCGTATTGTGTCGTATGGTATTGTATCGTATCGTATCGTATTAAATTGTATAGTTTCTTATCATATCCTATCACTTTTATCATATCGTAGCGTGTCATATCATGTCGTATTGTGTCGTATGGTATTGTATTGTATCGTATTAAATCGTATCATATCTTATCGTACCCTATCATATCGTATCATATCGTGTCGATTCGGGTCGTATCATAATGTATTGTGTCGTATGGTATTGTATTGTATCGTATTATATCGTATCATTTCTTATCGTAAGCTATCGTATAGTTCCTTATTATAATGTATCCTGTCGTATTGTGTCGTATGGTCTTGTATTGTATCATATTGTTCCTTATTATATCATACCGTATTGTGTTGATTCATGTCGTATCATATCTTGTTGTATTGTCTTGTATTACATTGTATCGTATCAAATGGTATCGTTTGTTATCCTATCCTAGTCTATCGTATTGTTTATTATCATATCATGTCGTTTCTTATTGTTTCATATCCTATTTTATTATATCGTATTGTATCATTTCTGATTGTATCGTTTTGTTTCTTATCATATCATATTTTATCATATTGTACTGCATTGCATCGATTGGTACTGAATCACCTCCCGTCATAATGCATCACAGCGTAACATATTGTAACATATATTTCTATTTATACCACATTTAAAGGTGGTATTGCAAAATACAGTTGGAATAATAATACGGAGAGGTGTTTCTTACCATTTTACCTTCATTTTCACCTACAACAGGGTCAGAATATGAGAAAACCACCTCCTAACAGTACACAATGCTGTCCAATATAACAAGATGTAACATTCAATTTCATTATTTGATTAATTGAAACATAACTGAATAGACACCATACAAGATTAAGATTTAGATAGTGTACCTTTTACTGCCACAACCGATTGTTTGTGTGAGTAGAACAGGATTTAGATAATCATAGTGGGGACATAAACTGTATGATTATGGAGAAAGATGATGTGCTAGTGTGTTTGGGAAAGTATAGTGTTGCTGTGTTTGAGAGCAGGTTTTATTTATGATCTGAACAGCCACTCGTAAATTCACTCCCCGGTCACATGTCTGCATATGTGATTGGAGACCTGATGTGTTTATGTATATGCAAGCGTAACAGACGAAAGAGAGACCAATAGAGTGCTGACGTGCAGGTGTGCTCGTGAACCTGAGAGAGTGTGTTTATTTCCATGACATGAAGGTGGAGAGGGATGATGGGATTGAGGGGAGGATGAGTCGAGAGGGAGGGAGGAGGAAGAAGCGCTCTGGTCCTGTCGCCTTGGGTGCATCAGCAGCAGGAATTGTTCTGTGCCCTGTGGGGGCCATCTGACTGTTCTGTCACCCTCCACAGAAGGCTGACTCTGCCTTAAAGTGCTCGGCCCCGCGCAGGCCTGCAGTTGGACATGCTTGATGTTTAATACATACACAGGGAGAATATTGAGAACGCCTCGGGAGGATGCCGTACACAAGCTGTAAGGGAGACAGTATTTTTGTGTCAGTTTGTAGAACAACCAAGAATAGAGGAGCTCCTGTACAAAGTATGCGTGGGCAGGCTGTGAACATAATTGCCCGGAATTCGAACCAGAGCTGGAGCTCCATCGCAAATTCGAAATATACGAGATCCAGGAGTTAAGCACCTCTCAACAATACACACTTGTCCTGAGTGGCGGACAGTTTCATACTCGTGACTGTGCAATGCACTGACTTATCTGTGCCAGGAAATATACATCACATTCATACATGAAGTGTAAGTCAAAATAACAGCCATGAACTAAGGTGAAAAAGCCTCTCCCAATATGCGTCTGTGCATCAAGCGTGATGTAATTCAGGGCATCACTCCTAAATAAGGCAAGAGAACGGGCCCTCAGGGGTGACCCTCCTGCTTAAGTCAACACAATGAGTGTAATTAGGGGAGATACACACACACATTGGCACACGCACTCACGCGCGCACACACACACACACACACACACACACACACACACACACACACACAGAGGTGGGAACCCTTGCTGCATAGTAAGTGGATTTCATTCATCTACATGCAGTGAGCCTGCTGGAGAAGTTCTACTCACACCCACACATTCAGCAGCACTGCCAGGATCTCACACCGCAGCTTATTACAGGTGAGAGCATCATTACACACTGATTTAGATACACAGGCATGGATTCATATACTGCGAAATCACATCATTACAAGGGAGACAGACTTAAAATAAGCAAGCTCTGTATCTTATTGGACAAAAGTTGCATCTTTGGAAGAAAGAAATAATCCCTAGACTCCACTGATGTGTGATGAAAATAGAAGACAAAACAGGCCTTTTTTTTCTGTGTGACATGCCTGTGTCTCCTCTCCTGCACCTAACAGTCTCTGAGTTCATCAGATCTGACTCCATAATTAATCGACCCTGCTGTGTAAGTAGGACTGCCTTCTTCTTCTTCTTCTTCTTCTTCTTCTTCTTCTTCTTCTTCTTCTTCTTATCATCACGTACTGTACAGCAACCCACGCCCTCCAGGCCATCAGCGGATTAATGATGAGTGCCTGTGATAGGAGAGCCCCTCACAAAGCCTTTATTAATTAGCATGGCACCAGCACTGTGGCCGCAGTGTGCAACACATGTTCCCTCTAATCCAAACTTTAAAGGGGCACGATCAGGCTCCCAATCACCCACTGCATGTAATACTCCGCATGATATTAAACCTTGATGCGTGCATGCATTATGTTGCAGATTAAGCGGGTGAAGGGGAAGGTGCACCATTTCCAAATTAGCATGGCAACTTTCACACATCGCTGACCAACCAACCGGTTATGCTGCGCTTTACTAGGAAGCCTATGAATGATTGATCAGACAGGTGGGATCGAGAATAATTCAGCAGCGATGAAGAGGGGAGGAGGGCATGCTGAACGGTTCAAACCTGTGCAGGTGTCACCAAAGTAATGGCAGAAAGAGAGAGACAGAGAGAGGATGGATTGTACTCACTAGCCCCCAGGTGCGTTAGAGGAGCATCCCGGTCTCTCAGGGCCAGCTCTTCCGATGAGTTCTCCCGGGACAGCGCGCCTTGATCCTCACTATCATTCTTTGCAGAGCGGTAGCCTCCTCACAGCCTCACCTTACTCTTCTTCTCTGGCATCATATGAAAAAAAAATACAGCTGCAAGCCAGATGGAATTCGCCTCTAATTGTTGTTTCGGGGTTGTGGTCGTCCGTCTGTCAGTATGTGGAACACAAGTGACAGCAGCGGATTGCTATTTGAGGAGATGCTGACGCGCAACCGGAGGGGCTCGCCTCCTGCTTTTCTCATCAGGCTCCATCAGCTCTCCGTTAGGCAGCACCATGTGACTGAAGCCATTGTCAAGGCGGAGACAATAACGACATCGTTTTCCGGTTACAGCTTTCAAAACAAAAGCTAGGTGGACTGGTAAGAATCAGAATCAGAATCAGAATCAGAAATCAGAATCAGCATCGGAATCAGAATCAGAATCAGCTTTATTGGCCAGGTGTGCTTGAACACGCAAGGAATTTGACTTTGGTTAACTGTGCTCTCTTTGTACAAGGCATAATAAGGCATACAAATAAAAATAAAAATATAATAATAATAACAATAACATCAGCTATAAATACAAAGAACAACAAGTAGACCTTACTAATATGTACAGACTTAAATAATATGATAATAGTGCAGTGGTGAGTAGTGCAGAGGTAGGGTGAATCAGTGCAAAGACCAGAAAATAGGGCATAACAATGAAATAAATGTAATGAACTAATACTTTTGTGCATTGCCTTTACACTGCTTGGCAGTACCTGCACCCAAATTGACTTGAAGCACTTTGTTACTCTTGCTGATCTTGTTTCCTCTTGTCTAGATTTTGCTTGTGTTATTCTTGTTCTCGTATGTATGTTGCTTTGGATAAAAGCGTCTGCTAAATGACATTGTAACATTGTAACATTGTAATGAGGAATGTAGCTGAATTTATCTATTTATGTCTTGTATTTACCTGATCTTGTTAACGCTACCTTATTTTTAACTTTTCTTTCCACTATTACTTATTTTATTAATTTTACTGTATTGATTTTATTTTATTTTTAAGTATTTTATTTATAATCATGCCTTTTGTAATTTTACCATTGCTGTTGTTTTCTAACTTGGATACTCACTACTGCACTATTATCATATTATTTTAGTCTGTACATATCAGTCATGCCTATTTGTTGTTCTTTTGTATTTATAGCTGATGTTATTGTTATTATATTTTTATTTTTATTTGTATGTCTTATTCTTATGCCTTGTACAAAGAGAGCACAGTTTACTAAGTCAAATTCCTTGTGTGTTCAAGCATACCTGGCCAATAAAGATGATTCTGATTCTGATTCTGATTCTTCTGAGTTGAATTGAGTTGAGTTTAACCCTAAACTACAGTTTACTGAAGTTTATAAAAATGTCCAAGTGTTTTCCAACATTATGATTTAGAACTAGACTACCTGCCAGGTGTAATGTTTGCTAATTGCATGTATAAAATTAATCCAATTTGGCTAGGCCTATGTTATGCTGGTGTGAAATATGTATGTAAACTGTCATTAGAGAATATTTTGATGAATTGAAAACTTACTTGAAATCAGTTCAATTGTTTTTAGTGCAAAAAACTATGCAAGTGAGTTGTTTAAAGCTGCTGTGAGGAACTTTTGATTTATATCAATTTTGGAGCCCCATGGTGGACAAAGTGATACCTCTTATTTCTTGTTCTGTAGATGCAAAAGTAGTGTTTTCAACACAAACCTCACCCTGCTGTCTTTTAACAGCCAGATGTATAACTCAATGTGATTATTTGCCATGAAAACAGCCGAAAAAGGGTGTTTTTAAAGCCAAATGTCAATCATGTGGTCTGATACCTGCCCCCTCTGAGTGGTTTAAGGCATTAAAAATGACAACAGATAAGGTATCAGTGTTGTTGTTTATGATTTTGTTTGCTTTTAAAGGTCATAAAGAGGCATCAGTGTTGGTTTCAGTCTGTTTCTCAGCTGGTGAAAAACTCCTCATAGTGCCTTTAAAGTCATAACCGTGGAAAATGGACCCACAGAACATTTCCAGGGAAAGGAGAGTGAAAGAGCTCTTATTTCTTATTTTATTTATTGTTTCATTGTTGTTGCTAGTGTCAACGTGAATGTCTAAGTTGGGGTTAGCTAGTCATTGGCATACTTGCATGCAACAGAAGTCTTTGCTTGAGTCTGCACGCCCTGTTGAGAAATAGAGGTTTGAAATATATATATAAAAATTCACCATGGACTACTTTATGACATTTTCTTTGTCATTTTCATCGACCATTTACAGAAAATATTAGGTACTGTAGCCTCATATTAGTAACACATCACAGAAAAATAAACAAAAAGCTAGCCAATGTGTGAAGGTACAAATATAAATGAAAAGACATATTCAGCTGATATTGTGTACCTGAAGTAGACGTTGCAATACATTTCCTACATGAAAAGGAGTTTTTTTTTAAAAGCTTGTCATAATGTGGATGTTTGCAAGGTGACCACTTTTCATAAGAAGTGTTACACTTGTAAACAACAGGTTGTATTTGCTATTCGGTGGCGTTCACTGTGTGCTTTTATTTTGAAGGATGTTAGCAACATTTCCTGTGAATGCCTAGTTTGTGTCTGATTTGACGCACTGTTGAAGGCAATTCAATTAAAGCCGACCTCACAGACGAGCGCCCCCACGCGGCCAGTGTTAAAATAGCATCGAAATGATTCGAGGGACCATTACTTCTACACCAAAGCATAATCCCATAATAAATTATTGACATGCTCCTCATAATAGCCTCTGTATTCCTTATCGAGTCCAGAACTTTCTTCAGAGCAAAATAATGAAGAAAAACGTGATGAGACTGTGACTCCTTAGGCACATGCATAATGTTAAACTTTTATGAGCATGGGCCTAAATAAAGAAAGCATTCATATGCTTGTCAGCCAGCCAGTGGTGGCTGTAATTTTCAGCTCTGTAGGGCAGTTAGTGTTGATACATTTCCTGTAGGCTGAAAGGGGAAAGCTCATTTTGCAGATTTAAAGTTAGGCTGGTTCTGATGTGTGATTATGTGGCGCATTATGTGTTACCTGCAACGAGAAACATTGTTATCCATATTAGCTCCTGAGGTGACATAAGGTGTTTCAGTGTGAATAATGAAATCTTTGAAAGGCTGGGGTAAAAGCACACTATTATTCACCACAATAAATCAGATAAATCTAATTATTTTGGCTGCTGTGAGTCTAAGAAAGGATGAAATCTCTTTTGCTCTGTGTGTTTGAGCACCCAGAAATGTGACAGGACGAACAGAGAGGGGAAAAGAGAAGCAGACAGAGGAAAAAAAGAGGGAGCGGGAACCAGCAGTGACAGCCTGAGATGCTTTCAAAGAGAGAAAAAGCCTTGTCCTTTTGAGGTCTTTTTGCCATTGTTGTCCACTACGAGCCAGACTCTCGGGTCTCCTCCACAAAGCAGGTCCCTTCAGAGCAGCGCACCACTGGCTGTCCTGTCACTTCACATTAGCATCCTGGTAGAGAACAGCGGCCCCTGAGGGCTCGGACACACTTGTCATGAAAGAAATGTTCTGGACACACACACACACACATACACACACACACACACACAGAGCGAGTCGATAAAGAGGTGTTGGTTAAAATGGGCAAAATGGGAACACAAGGAGGACTTCCATAAAGGCTCCTCACAGAATTATAACAGTGACCCTGTTTCAGCCCCAACTCTCCTCTTTCTGCCTTACTCTCTCCCCTCCACCCACTCTCTCTCTCTCACACACACACACACACACACACACACACACACACACACACACACACACACACACACACACACACACACACACACACACACACACACAAGACATTTTTATGGCACACATTCAGGAAACATGTTCTCATAAGAAATGCAGTTGTGAATGAGTGAGCTTCATGCATGGAAGAAGGGCAGGACACTAATGTATTCTACTAGTAGCCCCTTGCACTTACCACCTTCATGTGTAACTATAAAGCATGGCAGATGGTCCAACAACTTTGTTAATGCCACTGGCTGCACACACACACAAAAATTGGTTCTTACATTTAGTAACATGTTAGACCGCAGCTGGTGGGTCATCTGTAACTAACTCAGGAGTCGCCAAGCTTTTGAGAAGCTGCACTGCTTTGAATTAGGAATGTAAGCCAAGACTTTCCAAAAGACTGTTGTAAAATGTGTGTGAACAGTAACAGAACACCTGCATTATTTCTTATGTTATCCTGTGGCTATAAATGCATAATTCTAGATACAGACAGCAAATCAAGGTCTTCTTACTAGCGTATTTCTGGAGCTTTTAACCACATTACCCAGTCCTAAGTCGTCATTGTTGTTGCATTTTGAAAACTTTGTATATTTGTGGTTCTTACAGGTCAAGGTGGACTTAAAGAGGACACTGAGCAAACTCCTTGAACAGATAAAGGCAGTGTGATGCAGTTAAAAAGTACACGATAAGCAGGTAAGTGGATCTTGAGTTTGGATTGTTGGAAAAAACGTAGCCTGTTGTGTCATAAATCATGTCTATCTGCAGTATTGTTTTGCATAAAAAGTCTGAGACAAGAAAATATGACACGAATAAAAGTAATGGAGTGTAAATTATCTATGTACCACAAACAAAGTTAAACCCATAGAGCAGGTGCAAGTGGTAGATATTTGTGATGCACGAGCTGCTTCAAATTGATCACGATGTTTGCGCTTTTTTCAAATGATGAAAGAATGTTTTTATTTGTTGAATAAATGCAGAAATCGTGCCTCCCAGCTCGCCTCCATAAATACCCTGAGGTTAATTTTGGCGGTTGGGGAGGAGCTCCTCCTGGGCCTGGGGCTGGACGCATGCAGGTGGGCCGGGCGGCGTGGGACGGCAGAAGAGAAGAGAGAGGAGAAGAGAGGAACTTTAAAGGAGCAGAGTGCAGGAGGAGGAGGAGTGTGTGATGAAATGAGATGTGAAGTGTTCCCTCAGTCAGTCCGCAGACGCGTAAAAGATTCATCAAGCTGGTGGAGGAGAGAGGTGGGACTAGCCTCCATGCACGAGGAAAGGAGGAGGAGGAGGGTGACTGAGAGAGTTGCTTTTAAGATCTTTTCTATTATAAATCATACCAAGCAGCGACTACCCAGAAGGCAAACGCAGATCCCAAACAAAAGGCCTGTGGAGAAAGGGAGGCAGGACAAGAGGGATTTGGGGCGAAGAGGGGGAGACTAAAAAAAGGAGAAACGTATGGAATGTGGACTAAAGTGGGAGATATATGTAAACACATATAAATAATTCAATAAAAAAAAGATAACATGCCTCTCTTACAGTTTCTTTTCGATGTGTACCAATATGTTTACTTAATGTAATTCAGATTATGTTTGTTTAACCTCAATGTAAAAAAACTCAAAAATGAATCATGCAAAAATACGGTTGTCTTGATGCAAAATTCAACAAAATGCAGAAGCTTTTTTCTAAGGAGTCAGATTTTTTTTCCAGGAATTAACTTTCCAGTAATAGAGCTTGTGTCTTATTTAATTAATGTTAAAGGGTAGGCAGGATAAGCCAATTGGCTTCAGCCTACACTTTTTTTGGTCAGCATGTGATTGGCTAAAATATATGTGGATGTGTATGCATGTTTATGTATGCCTGAATGTACTTTTGTATGTGTCCATGTGTACGTATGCATGTACATATCAATATGTGTGTGCTTTGCTAGGCTGCCTGTCTGCCCCTCGCGTAAAATAAGAGTTTGTATACCAGAGTTTTGTGTTGCAGACATGTCCCTAGGTTTGTAAATACTAAGAAGGAAGGCTCCCACACATATAATAGTTTCAAGAAAATGCTATGAACCCTTGTACAATTAGATAAGTAGTGTTTTATATGGTTTACTTACTGAAGGATGTTATTGTTGGTAGAGAATGTAATGTACTGCCATCTGTGAGAAACTGAAATTGAAATACGTATTTGTCTATGTTCTAATTGTCACAAAAGCTTGTGAATAACAGACTCATTCTGGACAACAAATGATATTTCCTGTGTCTTCATTGTTCCTGAGTGTTACCTGTATCTTACAGGATTCATTTTTGTTACGGCAACATTCCTGGGACCCGTAACATACAGTTGTGCTCATAAGTTTACATACCTTAGCAGAAGTTGTGATTTTTTCTTGGGCCATTTTTCAGAGAATATGAATGATAAGAGAAAACATGTTTTTCCACTTTTGGTTAGTGGTTGGGTGAAGCCATTTATTGTCAAACAACTGTGTTTACTCTTTTTAAATCATAATGACAACAGAAACTACCCAAGAAATCATAAATTCTGCCAGGGTATGTAAACTTATGAGCACAACTGTATGTAAATGCTACTCTCTCTATATATTTTCTTGATGAATCCCTTAATGATTGTTTTGTTTTTTTGCTTTTATTTGTAATTTTTACATGGCTCCTATGTTGTGGAGGGAAGTGTTGGTTGTTGATGCAGACCAAAATAAACCTAATCAATCAAGGCAAGGCAAGGCAGCTTTATTTGTATAGTGCATTTCATACATGAGGGCAACTCAATGTGCTTTACATTAAAACATTAAATTGCATTGGAAACATTCAGACAAGCACAAAAGAGCATAATTAAAATGAAAAATATAATAAAACAGAAAAGAAAAGAAAAATGAGAAATATATTAAAAATTACATAAAAAAAATAATTTAAAGTTAGTTAAAATGAGCTAAGATAGGAGGCAGTGGCAAATAATAAAGTCTTAGTCTTTGATTTAAAAGAGGTGAGAGTTGGAGCGGACCTGCAGCTTTCAGAGAGTGTGTTCCAGATATGTGGTGCATAATGACTAAACGCTGCTTCACCATGTTTCGTTCTGACTCTCAGGACTGAAAGCAGACAGGTACCTGATGACCTCAGAGGTCGAGGTGGTTCATAAAGTAGCAGCAGATCATCATGTATTTTGGGCCTAAACCATTCAGTGCTTTATAAACCATCAGCAGGATTTTAAAGTCTATTCTCTGACAGACAGGAAGCCAGTGTATAGAGATCTAAGAACTGGAGTGATGTGATCTACTTTCTTGGTCCTTGTTAGGACTCGAGCAGCAGCATTCTGTATGAGCTGCAGACGTCTGATGGATTTTTTAGGGAGTCCTGTAAAGACCCTGTTACAGTAGTCTAGTCTGCTAAAGATAAATGCATGGACGAGTTTTTCTGCATCCTGCTGAGACATAAGTCCTTTAATCCTTGATATATTCTTAAGGTGATAATAGGCTGACTTTGTAATTGTCTTAATGTGGCTGCTGAAATTAAGGTCTGAGTCCAAGACTACACCAAAGTTTCTGGCTTGGTTTGAACATTTCATCTGTGCAATCATAACTATTGTTGTTAAACATGCCAGAAATGCCTCCCAACGCATGGCCTTGCTACACTGAGAGAATATGTTTGTTTCGACGCAGAATTTCATTTCATATCTACACTTTTGGCTCCCATTTTGAGTGCTGACCTCTCAATATGGTGCAATGTTTCAGTCCTGAACTCGTCAATATGTGCCTCGTGGTTTTGCCGCGAGATGGCGCCTGTCCTCTATCAACAAACATCATGGCGGCTCTTTTGAACTGGTGCCCCTAGTCGACGCACGCTCAGAAATCCCACAGACCCTGATATTAGCTTTTAAACCTCTGTGTGAAACTTTGACGACCCGCAATGTGTAGATAAACGAAATAAATACCGAATTCGTGCTTTCATATGTCTATGTTGTGTGTCGCCCCACATCCCAGCCCTCAGTGACTCCTCACCACACCACCAGCTCACCCCACCCCCTCCTCCTCTTTACACACACCGGCTATCAACCACCCAGCCAGCCAGTCACCTCAAGTGCTACTACCACCGGCCGGCTGGAGCGGAGTCACACACACACACGGACCCACAGCAGCCAAGTAGACCTCGCCGCGTGTTTTTGGCTCATCGTGGAGACAAACGGGACAGGATAGGAGAATGGGACGCCAGTGCTTGGATCAGGACTGAGTCTGGTCGGCACGTTTACAGCACCTCTCCAGCCCATTTACATTACCTTTTCTCCCCGGCGCAGAGTCACGTTTTCGCCGCTGACACAATGGGCTGCTGCAGCGGACGATGCACGCTTATCTTTATTTGCACTTTACAGCTGGTGAGTTGACACACACTCCTCTACTTGTTGTGTTTCGAGTTCTAACTGCAAGAGATGGATCAGTGCTGCCCTTATTTGATTTATTATGAAGTAGACTTTGATATTGTATATTTTCACAGTGCTTTGCCATTCTTGAGTTAGAGGCTGGTAATCACATGGTGAAAAACTGGTGACAGGACATAAATATATGTATACAAGAAAAGTTTTTTAAGTCTCTAAAAGTGGACTACAAGATGCTTACTCTATTTAATATTTTCATACACTCGAATCACTTGTGTTTTTGTTTGCTTTAAACAGTTTGAACACAAATTGTGACCCTGGGATGATATAAATCATGATTTGTTCACTTATTAAAGTAAGTGGCCTTTTGGTGTTGTGTTTTTATGTTCCTGATCTGTGAGCTAATTAGTTTTGACAGGAAACATGGTACTGTTGAGGTTTGGAAGTCAGCCCCAAACAGCCAACAGTCAAGTAGAGCTGATACACAGTGTTTGGGTGATGTGTGATAAAAGTGCATCAATAAATGAGTTGGTTTATTGTTTTAAATATTTGAATTGCTGCCCATAAATTCAACTCAAATACATCATCATAGTTCTGCTGTTTGCTCAAAGCCCATGTTTTTGTTTCAGATTAGTATCCAGGCACTGATGCTTTGTGATGATGCTTGTGTGGAAAAAAAAGACTTCTGCTCATACATGCCTTCTTCATCTGATCTTAAGATATTATAAATAAGTCCATAAAGACTTTGAGCCATCTTGAGATGTTTTGATCCTCAGATCACAGCAGCAGCAAAAGCTTGTAGCTTTTTGGAGCGTTTCAGCCTCTGATCAGTGAACCTGACATTTTACAGATGGTATCCGCTCAGTCTCAGATGATGCAGGCGGGCTTGCCTTTTCCACTATCCCTGAGTAGAGTTTACTTGACAGGGTGTGACGAGGTTATTTATGGCTGCATTAAAAACTGAGCTTGCTCACACCGAAAGCCCCCTGAGTAAATGTCGCTTTTAACAGCTAAGGGAGCAATAAACTCTTCCAAGACCTAAAGTGAGACAGGAAAGGTATGATAGGTTGTATCATGCATGGGGGAGACTGATAACAAAGACAAATTGAACACTTGATAAAAGGAGAGGAAAGTTTAATACCTCTTACTACCAACTCTCATGCCTCCTGGTCAATTACGCTGTTCTAGACACATTTAGTCCTTCTTCAGAGCTACAGGTTGGTTACACAGTGAAGTTTTTGCAAATACAAGTAGTTTGTAATCTAGATTAAACTGAACAACACACCTGATCTCAGGCAATAGTTCATTTTTGAAGATTAAAGCAATTAATTGTGACTTCTACCTGCCTTTAACTTAAGTATCCTTCTGCCATCTCCCCATTTGGTCTATCAAATAAGTGTGTTTGTGGGTTGCACCAGTGTTTCCAGCAATTTACAGCTATGATAATACATTACATAGCAAGGAATATAACATGCGAATGATACAGAAAGTACAGTAACTTACTGTACTTTCTGTATCAGATTCTCATTCTCAACATAATACTTACTGTAAGTATTATGTCATTAGAAAAACTGGGTCTTACTCCCTTCTGACACGCACAAACACAAATGATATGAACCCACAGGGACACTCTTGTTTTCCCTTCCAAGACTTCGGACCTCTTTGCCTCATTAGAGAGGAGGAGGAAGAGGTCGAGCATTTGTTAAGAGGTTTATAAAGCTGTCAGCGGGCTGCCTAAAAAGTCCCTGAAGACTCCTGGAAACCGCTTTATTTTCCCCCGGCTCTATTTCTGGAGGACCTGACACTTCCTGTCTGCAGCTGCACACACACCTGCACACTTCTGATGAGTTTAACCTGCAAAGAGGGGTTGCATTACACTCTGCGAGACCTATTCCAAAGGTCATCAGGTGGTAGACGTGTGTGTACATGCGTGCGTTTCACATGAATATACATGTGCGCATGGGAGTGGAGCAGCACAAGGGGCCTTAGATCTCCCCTGGCTAAAACGTATGCATTGACAATGAGACAGGTGATTCCCAGACAGTCCATTACATTGTAAAAGTACCATTAACAAATCAACCTACCCTGCTCCTCAGATGTAAAAATAACCCCTGTGAACTGCCTCGCATGCTAATTAGCCCTGCAGAGTGCTTTGATCAAACCTCTTTTGGCATCTCTGCCATCCCCTAATTGAATTGTGGTGCGCTTTTCCTCATCAACAGGCCAAGCGGAGGGACTCATCTTCCTGGGACAGAAGGCAACAGATAATGAGGCTGTATTGATCTGAACGCCTCGGTTCCCTGGTCCCTCTGCAGACTAACCATTCCAGACAGTGGGGCTGGATCGTTGTCAGAACCCCGATCAGCCCCAGAGAATGGCGAGCGTTGGCAGGAAGCCCTGTCAGTCTAATGATTTGTTTGTACTTGGAGACACAGACAAGCTCGTTTTGTGTCTCACCGGGTCGGTTGTTTGAGGTGTCGACCTAAAGTTGACCTCAACATGGAAGCGCTTGGATTGGTCTGATGTGGTCAGACATATTGTGAATGTCAGCAACTGGCCATGAGGAGGGAGGTTGCTCTGAATAGAGTTGCTGGTTAATGCGTGGTGGTGGACAGTGTGTGATTGATGAAGGAGGCCTCTTCGTTGGTCATGGTGGTTTTTCAGGGAAAGGGCGGACGGGCAGATACACACATAATCACAGTGAGGAAGGGTAATGAGCTCAGAACTGAACATTGACCCTGAAAATGCCGGGTGGACTGACGGATGCGACCTACCTCACGAGACACGGACACTATTTCATGCTCAGACACACCCACAAACACAGCTGTGCACTCTGAACTGTGAGTTATAGGTTAGTAGGTTGTGTGTTGGGTGAAGATTATAGCTTTTGTATGAAAGGAGGATGGGCAGCAAGATGAGAGAAATGGAGGGAAAGAGCTGGGGTTTCATTTGATCACAAGCCAGGAGAAGAAAAATCTCTCCATGTTGTCAAAGTGAATAGCTTCATTTGTTCTCATGTAGAACAAAGTGCTCTTGTAGTAAAGTGATTCACAGAGGCGGCTGAGATCTGCAAGTTTTACCTCATCTTCACCCTTAAAAGCTAAAGTCAGACTACCCAGAAGCATGACACGAGAGTGTGTGAGTGTGTGTGTAATATCTTGCATCACACTGCCCACTTTCCCTCTACTCTTTTGATGACATAGCTACAGAAATACCAACTTTGTAGTGCAAGCTTCACAGGAGAAGACCGGGTTCAACCAAAGTGCTTCCAAGAAAGTTTGAGCAGAGAAGCAGAGCGCCTCCTCCTGAGGAGTGTTATCTCTAAAGGCACAACATTATCCCTTGGCAGGCATCACGTCATCTCCCACACATTACAAAGGATTTAGGCTGTTTTTTTTTTTTGCACTGCTTACTCGTTTGCTTTATGGAAGCACTAATGCTTGGATTTCCTCTTGAATATTTATGAACTCAGAGATTCTGGATGTCTATAAAAAATACAGTCTCTCATACACCTCACTGATGTCCAAACGCTTCACAACCAAGGTCCTGGCCTGAAGCTTTGATGTTCACACATCAAACAGCTGCAATTAAGAGTAATAATTGCAGCCTGGGCAAATTCATAGATTGTTGGACATGGTATCCGTGACGTCACCCATCTGTTCCTGTTCGCCGTTTTGAAGCCAGGCGGCGGTGGCAACAGCCGTATTGGTAATGCGGAACTCAACCAGTCAAAGTGTGACGTAAAGAGGCGGGGTTTGAGCCTCCTAGACCAGGGCTTCTCAAACGTTTTGGGGCCAGGGACCCCTTACAGGTGAGAACATTTTCCAAGGACCCCCTCATAATTGTAACATAGATTAAGCACATGCTTTCTACCATTTGCACTGTTAGTTGCCCCTGGAGCTATTTGAATTTCAAAACTTATCAATCTAAATACTTCAGACCTTTTCCATAGTGATAAACAGAAAACAATTTCTGGCGGATGTATTCCTCGCTCTTTTGCTTGAAAAAGTTTTCAGTTTTGTCCTTATATTCCAGGTGATCAGATGTCGCTTTAGCTTGGCTGGCTTCATAGCTTCCTTCGCTAGCACCTGAAGACACATTACTCATTTTGGTCTCCCGTCACTGTTCTCAATAAATCCAAACTCTATATACCTGTTGTCATATTGTCTTAATCTAGCTAACTTGGGCTTAGCATCACTTGACCATGTGAACTGATTTAGAAATGGCTCCATGCTCACGAACTAGTAAGCAAAGCTAAGTAGTAGCAGGAACAGTTGTGACCAGAGTGAAGTGTGAATGAGTGATACATGACAGATTGATGTGAGTGTCACATTCATATCAGTTTCTATTGGCCCAAAGCTAACTAGGGTGGGAGTAAGAGACATAATATGCTGGTTTCATTGGCCCAAATGGTCCTTATCTGTATATATGCGTTTTTTAATGATTAGAAATGTATTATAATTATTTTCATGGACCACCACGCTAAAGTTCACAGACCCCCAGGGGTCCTAGGACCACACTTTGAGAACCACTGTCCTAGACAACAGCTATGTGTTCCCACCTGTCAGTCAAGTCAGTCATGTCCTTATTTCAGCAAAAACTCGTAATCTTAATATCTTTGTTGAAAAAAATTCACCCCCTGTACAGTGTGTGCCAATAGAGAAATGAGCTACATGGACCCAAGCCGTTTTTGAACCAGGCTGTTAACATGTTTATTAATGCTGCAAAGATCGTCTTTTTTGAATTGGTGTCTATCTGGTTTCCAGTGTTTCTGCAGCCAGCCTCAAGCGGATTCTCGATGAATCGCAGTTTATAACACTCCCACATGGGCTTCATATTTTGAGCCCGGAGGTTGCTGCAAAATTATATGGTAATAAAACTTTCTCTGGTATCGTGCCAGCAGACCTGGGTGTGGGAGTTGCTGTAACATCCTGTTATATGCTTGCTGTTCCCACAAGAGGTGATCTATCAAATCCTGGTTACTTCTTAAGCTGTTTTGGAGTGTTTTATTTGCTACAGATGCTACACACATCTGTTTGGGGCATCTTATTTTGGTCGGGCGTGTGTGCAACTTCTTTGGAGTGTCTGTGTGAGGGTGGAGTCCAGTGTGATCAATGATAATGAACTGTATTTCCTTGGCACTGCCAGGTTGATCGAGGAGATAGGCCAGAGGGAACAGAGTGGATAGTTACAGCTCTTTTATCTCTCTGTTCTCCTTCCTTCTCTTTCTTCGCCTCTCTGGACTCTAGTATTAAGTTCTCCAGAAGCCTCTACGGACACTGATTCATATCATCATGAACAAAGCACGTTATTTCTTTTACTATTTGCTTTTGTTTCCACAGATGGCTGCAGTCTATGATAGCACCCCTATCTGCATTACCCATGCAGATGCAAAGTGTGGCGTCTGTGCGAATAAGACAGTCTGGGCTCGCCATACACTAGGGGTATTTGCCAAATAGCAACAGATGCCAGAAGCAATATGTTTCAGTGGCTTATTTTGGAAGGATGATTTCCAGTTTGCGCCTCAGGTTTTCAAGACAGACATCACTGTTAATATTCAGGTTATACACCATTATCTCTCTGTATTCATTTGATGTGCACTGGAATTTGTGTGCTGCTTCACGATGTGTAAGGGGACTCATTGCTGACTGTGTTAACCATCAAGCATTAATCGACACAAACATGAAGACAGCCAAAGTCTCAGCCTAAACTAGCATGACTGGAAATCTAGACAACATAAACATAAGAGTGATTCAGGAAATACAACTTTCATGTTGCATTGTTCTCTCCCAAACTCACCTGTATTATTTCCTGTGCAAGGCTGTGTATCTTTAACCGTCCTCTTTTATCGCTAATGGACTTCTTACAAGACTTTGGCTAGAACCCTGAGGATGAGGACTGTACATCATCGGTAGTCAAGAAGTGGCGGTACATTTCGTGTTACTCCAGTGGTTTCTAGTCTCTCTGCTGCCTCACATGGGTAGAACACTCTGTAGATTTGGCTTGACGAACACTAACTGAAACTAACATCAAACAACTACATGCTTAAAGCTAGGGTTGGTAATCACGGAAAACTGGCATGAAGTTGAATGTAGCATTTCCTCAGGACTCCGTCTAACCCCTCCACCCCTCCCCTCGGAGCTCCTCCAAAACGACGCCCCCGTTCACATGCACAAGCGCCGCTGATTTGGCGACCATATGATCGTGACTGATTCAAAACCGGTCCTCAGCACATCGTTTGTGTTTTTCACTACGTCAACTCAAGTCTCACTCAGCGGTAAGAACATTATCATAATGAAAGTTAAAAACACAAACAAACATGAAATGTATGCGCAGGAGGCGGGCAGAACGGCAGGATGGGATTTGATTGGTTTCATGATTTGGCTCCTGATGGCAGGAATTGGTTGGTGTTTTCCCAGGTTTACTCCAGCTGTAGATAGTGTTTTTTTTTCACTCCTTGTTAAGAACACATTATGTATTGATTACCATCAGGACATAAAGATCATTTTAACCAGTATAACAAAAAGTGTATCTTAATCTGACTACCAACCCCAGCTTTAATCCGCCGTGTAGTCTAAGTTAGGAGTTCGAAAAAAACAAACAAAAACAGAGCAATGACATCTCTGTTGGACTGCCAGAATCTTCTGTATGCCCCAGATTAGACACATCTACTCCGTCATGTCTCCAGGGCAGTGTCTTGGTTGTTTGCACAGACAAGCCCACAGAAGCCGCAGACTGAGGTGAGTCATCAGCTGAGATATTTTAAAAACTTGGCCCGTGATGGAGTTTCTGTAGCACTTCATTAAGATTATGTAAATTCATTTATTTACAAGTTCCTGTAAAGACATCTAAGTTTCCTTTCAGTCAACAGTGAGAGCATGTTAAGCAACCCTTTTTATTTTGAAATTCTGCCATGACGAAGCACCAACATCAATATGCCTTCGTACTTTTAAACATGGCATGGCTGGGCATGATTTGATTCAGACAATGGAGTTAAAGTTAACCTGCAAGGAGAACCAAAGGCTGGTAGTGCTAGCTCTGCTAACATTTGCCACTCCCCGTAAACCCTTTGACATTGTTTACCCATAGGCTATGTGATCCCATGTTAAATATATATAGTGCTCCATTTTGGCTTTGTTTATGATTCCTTTTCTCACCTTTGGACTAGTCGGCTTGTCCAAATTTCCCTAATGCAAGCCCTGCATGCACACACTCAGCTCAGTCCCGCCCCTGAAATTTACATTGAAATTTGTTTCCATTACACCCCTGATCGTACCTCCATTGCCGGCTCATTCCCCATTCCTCCTCTGTGACATTTACATTGACATCAAGGCGTGACAGGAAGTAGCACTCCCATTTTTAACATGCAGTGTGAGAGGGTCTACAGATATCTCTGCTTTTTAAGACTTGGATATGAAACCAGCTGATCTCAAAGAAAAGAACATCTCTTCAAATTTTTTCAGGGTTCAGGCACAGGCTTCATTGTTTTCTTTCTATTAAGTTGTGAAATGGGCTGTAAAATGTAGAAAACCCTCCAGAGGTTCATCAATCAATCAATCAAACTTTATTTATAGAGCACCTTTAATAAAAATCAAATGCAACCCAAAGTGCTTTACAGTGATTGAAAACAAGAAAGAAGCAGAAATAAAATAATAAAAAGACATATTAAAAACCAAAAAAGGGGGGGCGCTAGTGGCCTTGGCAGTATAAGCGCCCCACGTTTAGAGGCTACAGTCCTCATCGCAGAGGACGCCGGTTCGACTCTCAGCTGGTTGACCATTTACCGCATGTCTTCCCCCACTCTCTACTCCCAACATTTCCTGTCTCTCTTCGGCTGTCCTGTCATTAAAGGTAAAATGCCCCAAAACAAAACTTAACATAAAAAAAATAAAAAAATAAAAATTGAGACTAATGCACACCGACAACAATAAAATATTTGTAATTAAAATAAGTTAGTGTCAAACTAATATTAAGAATATAAATAGTTAAAATAAATACATTTAAAAAGGGGTCAGGATAAGAATTGAAATAAAACTAAGGCTAAAAATGTCAATAAAACTGAGTAGATAAATAAAAATAAATGAATACAAATAAAATAAGATAAACGGTTAAAATTAATGAAATAATAAAGCAACATTAAAATCAATATAACAGTAAAAATTAAGCCCAAAAAATTTGTAAAAGCCTACATAAAAGCCAGACTGAATAAACACGTTTTCAGTTTACATTTAAAAGTCTCAATATCTCTGTCAGCTCCTCTCAGATCCTCTGAGGCTGTTCCATAGTTTAGGAGCGTTGTGGCTGAAAGCAGCATCACCAAATGTTTTTGTTCTCCTAGTAGGAACCGCTATAAGAGAGGAGCAGGAGGATCTGAGAGGCCTTCCTGGTTTATACACTAAAAGCATCTCTGATATGTAGTCTGCTGCAAGGCCATGCAGCGCCTTAAAAACAGGCGTAATGTGTGCTCTCCTTTTGGTCTTCCTTGAAACTTGTGCTGCTGCATTTTGTATTAATTGCAGCTTGTTAATTGTGTTCTTTAGAAGACCAGAAAGGAGAGCATTACAGTAGTCTAGCCTGCTGGTAATAAATGCGTGCATTAGTCTCTCTGTGTTGCTCAGAGAGAGAGGTTCAGGTGATTTCAGAGATGAAGGCCTTAACCCTGTCCCTCGTTATCAGCTGGTGTTAATTCTTCTCTTTTCGAAGTTTGACCAGGTTGCTATACTCGGGTACAATTGCTGTGTGAGCAAGTGTGTAAGGGCTGTGCTTGCGCCGTCATATGGACCCCCCAGGGTTAAGTGCTGATTGTGGTCTTGACCCAGGCTGTGTTGATTGCGATGCTTGAACAGCCCTCATCCACAGAGGAGAAGACCCTGACACATCCGGTATGGCCTTCGCAGCAAATACAAGCCCCGTTCAAAAAAAAAAGGTGTGTGTGTGTGTGTGTGTGTGTGTGTGTGTGTGTGTGTGTGTGTGTGTGTGTGTGTGTGTGTGTGTGTGTGTGTGTGTGTGTGTGTGTGTGTGTGTGTGTGTGTTTTAGGTCATGAAGCAAGGTGACTTCATAATAAATTCTCACTCACACTCCAGGATTTTTGAGCTCCCTCCTGTGTGCCATCATCTCACCTGAGAGCCTAACGCAAACCTGAGCACTCTGGGATGAGGAGCACGGCTTGAATGCGTAATCAGTGTTGAAGCTCCGCCCTTAATGTGTATCCTTTGTTGAAACACAACACGGCTTTGTGTCATCCCCCCCAATTCTCTACCCCATTTTCTCCCTGTGCTGTGAATATGTTTGAATTATTGATCAGCCTGTGATTTATCGACCTGGCCAGAGTCACTGGAGATTTAGGGGGAGATGCAGATGGAAAGGTGGAGAAAATAGAGAGAGAGAAATGTGGGGGGATGGGTGATGCTGATTGTTCGACCTCTCACTCTAGGCCAATTACGTGCATGACCCCAGAGACCTGAGATACCTCTATGTTTAGCTTTCACTTTTCCCCCCTCGCTCTTTTCTCGCCTTTTCCAGCTCCCTGTCCTCTCTGGTGCTCTGTTACCATGGAAACCTTTACATACACAACAAGATGCAGACAAGAGCCTGCAGGAATTAAAAAAACAACCTGTCAAGGGAGACTTGGGGAAATTATGATGCAAATCTAAAGGAGCGTGCAGAAGAGAGAGAGCAAGTGCTGGTGCAGGACCTCAGGGGGAAGATGAGGCTTGAAACACATCCTGCTCTCAGGACAACTGTCACTCTAAAGATAGCACGACTTATATATATACACTCGCCACAAACGGACCCACCCAAAAATGCAACTTGTGGGATATTGCTGAGTGCTTTACTTTGAGCCGACTGCATCTAAACTGTGCTTTTTTTTCACGGTTTTCTGGGGTGGCTTGTGAAACATGGGGAAAGCAGCTTATTTTATGTTAATTGCGAGGAGGTGCTGACCTTCCTCTTGTTTCCCATCCTTCCCTGGAGTTCGGAGTCACCGCCCTTTGCTAGCTTGCACGTTGGTTTATAATAATATGTATGTTCTTGGAAAAACCATCCCCTCTATGTCCCCGGTGGCCCTCTTTACAACTCTTCTCCATTTTGATGTCTTCAATTTAACACACCATTAATTATACGGTCATAGAGGTAACCATGGGCTGGCGAGTGTGAGTGTGTGCGAGCATGTACCCATCCATGCGGAGTGTGTGCGAGTGCGTCTGTGGGTTCCACATCAGTGACACTGCAATATTAAGCTATAATGGAGATAAAAGTAGAACTATTTGCAAGCCCATTTCTCTCTTTCCATTCCAGCGGCTCCAGCGGTGTCATTTGTTATAGTGTGGCATCGAATAAATTGCTTTGGGAGCGCCACAGCTGGGATGACTATCTTGACAGATCACACTCAGCTGAATGGCTGCAAAGCATATTCGTCTCACTCAGATTCCCCCCTCTGTTCGGGGCATTCAGCGCTTGTTTTACAAGCGGCTGATGACTTCACGGATGTTTTTTTGCTCTAATTGTGTTGTGTGATCAAACAGTTGGACAGCAGGGATGCACACGGCGTAACTTCCTGAAAGATTAAGAGTGATGGTATTATGATGAAAAGAGCAACATTACCGACTCAATTATGGAACGTAGAGCTGGAGGGTACAAACCGCTGACAGCTGTTTGCCATTCCTGTCTGCATGGACTTGATGAGATTTTTCTCTGTCATAGCTAAATTGCCTACTTGTTAATTGGGGCGAAACCTGAACAGTTTTTGTTGGATCTGGGACATGGGGAGCCGGAGAGGGAGAGAGGATTGGCTGGTTTAAGCTGCTCTCATTTCGTCACTTTCCCCTCCATCCTATCCATTGTTACAGGGTTTGGGTTTTATCCATTGATGTATTCTTGTCCTCTCTCTTTTTTTTTATTCCTTCCATCAGTTCCTCTGAGAAATCAAAGTATCTGTGTCTGCTGCAGTCTGCTGTCTCATCTCTCATTTTCCATAAGACACCCACACAACAATCAGCAAAATTGGAAGCACAAGGAAAGGAGACAAAACCTCACAAGTGACATTAATCCCTCTGGTTGAGGCAGGAATCAGAACAACGCGTGCAGCTGCATCCCTCTTCAAGTTGATGCAGCAAAGTCTAAATCAGCCTCTAATAATCCAAACCTCACTGCCACCTTTGCAGATAAACCTAAAAGACATGTTGGCTGACGGCAAAGGGGAGGCAGAGAGATAAATGGAGGAAGGGGAACAGGGTGAGATAAGCGTTTCACAAGAGATACCAGCCATGTGAGGGAGGATGTTTTCTGTCCCTGTGTAAGGATTGGGGTCATTTCTGAGCGAACCTGGTTTCATTATTGAAAGGGCTTGTTGATTTATGGGGTAAATTCCTTCAAAGGCTGTCTTTGTCAGGTTTGAGCAGGAAGAAAGACATCAGTTTATGTAAATGTACAGCTTTATAACTAAAACAGTTCTTCTCTCTGCTGAATATGATTTAACAGGCCCAAATACTCCTTTTGTTGAAATTTATGGAATGCTTCTTCACACATGTTGTCATTCCCCTTTCTGATCCTCATCCTCTGATCACACAGGCAAGTCCTGCATGGGCACTTCTCAATCACTGCTGCAGTTATTTATCCAGTGAATAGGTTGTGACAGCCATATTTACTTTACACAGACATGCTTTTTTTTTTTATCAATTTCAATGAACCAGTGCTATAAAAGACGAATACAACAGGGCTTAGTGTACTGGCTGAAAAATATGTAAATGCCATTTAAATGCTGCTGTAAGCCGTGACATTAAGCCAGTACCCCTACACTGAAACTCAAGCAGGTATATGGAATTCATTAACTTTAGTTAACATATTCACAAATGGGATAGAATATTGATACGGCCACAAATCGACATCCTGACTAATATAATACAAGTATTGTTTCTCTGGGACCAAATATCAGTATTTTAATTTATAGAACGGCTCTTTAAACAGACGTCACTTCCTGTTTGACTCACCCTCATGACTCCGCTAACATTGATCCTGCAATATGGGGCATTTTGAAGTCTTCATTAAATCAGATATCATGACGTCTCGTTTTATGATTGTTCTGTACTTTATCAATTACTGCATATTTAATGTGTCTTGGTATCATTATTATTACTGTAGGCTATGTATTGGGTTTCATAACATATCGTATTATGAGCTACCCTTCAATTCCCTCCACTGGTATTTAAACTAGAGCTGGCAGCGTTAATTTTGTCCCTTTCGGCACCACATACTTTAAAGGCTGATTTATACTTTTACGTCGAATCGATGGCGTACCCTACGCTGAGGGTCGGCATAGCTCCCGTACCTACCCAGAGGCCTACGCATGTAGCTGACGTGCACCTCCTCCAAAATGTAACTACCCGTAGAATTGACGCGGATCACATGCCCTGTGATTGGTCCGCTCAAAATATCACAGAGGGTACTTCAAGTTTGAGCTACCACCTATGAGCGAAGCATTCAGGTGCAGCTAATCAGACTGATGTCATCGGACAGCTGCATCACAAAAGCTGAGCAGAGTACTTTTATAGAGTGTGTGTGAATCGCCAAAGACCTGTGGATGAATCACTTTGAGTCTGTCTTACTCTCCTACCTCTAAGTCATGGTGTCAGACCACACTGGTGTAGATGAGCAGCATTTACGGGAAAAAGGAATCAAAAATTGAAGATCATAAAGTTAATTTCAGTGCATTCATCTGACTCTTGAATCAACAAACTGGTAAGAATTGCCATTCAATTTTAAGCATGATTAGAAAATCGATTTTTCATGATGAACTATAAAAAAAATAATTAACTATTTTTTTCCTTGTACTGTAACTATTCTCAAAAGATTATAGGTTAACAAGAGAACACATTGTCTGAATGGGAAAACTTAAAACAACTAACAAGGCCAGTCAACAGACCAGACATGGCATAAAGCTCTCAACAGGTTTAAATGAGGACAGTATAAAGAGAAAGAAAAGCTTCATCTAAGTAGACTGAACTCAGCTGCTGAGACTGAACCTAACTCAAAATGGTTTCAGTACCAGACGATTTGTATGCTAGGATAATAACACAGTCTGAAAGTCAGCCATAGTAACACTTCCAACAGAACAACACAACAAACCAAAAAACTTCAGAGTTTAAAGTAGTTCCCAGAGTCCTTAGGGAGAGTGGGTTCAAAGCACTGGCTTTTTATCATGTTTCTTTCATTGGGATGGATTTATGTGTTGTGTGTTCCCAATAGCACTGAGAGATTAGCATGTTATTAGCACTAGGAGCGCTGGAGCTTTAACACATTTAATCTTAAATAAAGGGCCCTTTTCATTCAAAGGATTCTCAGTGGTCACTCTCCACAAACCAGAGCGGCAATGTGCACTCCAGTCCGTCTCTGTTTAGCACCGCAACCTAAAAACAAGTGGTGCTCAGTGAGCTGAAAAGGGACTCACTGCTGTGTTTCGCAGGGCGGCCCATATTTCAAACAGCGAAGAAGAAAGTGGCTTATGGAGGCACCCTACCTCTTAATCCCCATCCCAGCTCTGTGAGACCAGGCACCACCAAGGGCTATCTATCTATCCCAACCTCCATGTACCACATGAAAGCCACACTCATACACACACACATACCGTCACACACATACTGAGATTGGCACCATTAGTTACACAAGAGCCAGGCAGGCACCAGAGCATAATGACTTTACCCAGGCGAGAGGTGAAAAATTGGATTGGAGAAAGTTTTTGAGAAGTACTTCACTGCCTGCTGGGAGTCACAGAGTACAGACAAGCCAGGGCAAAGCATGGCACAAGAAATAAAAAAATTGCCGGCCAGCCTTTGATTCATGACTTATGTCTGCTACAGTCTTTTTCTTTATGTAGACTTAGAATAAAGCCGTTGATTTGATCTCTCGGGATAGTCGTAACTTGCTACTTAAACCAGTTATGTGAGTTCAAGTGTAGCCTTAAAACTCTTTTCTGATAACGGTTAATCCAATCACACTGCACATTCACTGCTCAGTGTTGTGATAGCATTTCGTATAAACTGCCTGTGAGACAGATATTTGAACACAGATGAAAACAAGGGGCAACCCTTCCCAACACTTTTTGCTGGCACTCCCTCAAAATTTGGCTTACACACTTCACAGACCAATAAACAGAAACAATACAATATATTACTGAACTATTACCCAGGATACACTGATACACTGTCCCAAAAAGTTGTTAATTAATTGTACAAATCTTTTTATATGGCTGCTAATCCCACAAAATATTTGTTTGTGCCGTATCAGGTGATCAGCGGTCTTACAAAATACTCTCAGATCCGTTTAGGTCCAATCAGGTTGTCAGACAAATCAACACAGCCTGTGGGCCATGGTATTAAACCCTGACTGACCTGATTACACTAAGTCTGATTTGGCTATCAGACCTAAAAGCCCGGGTCAAGTCTTACAGTTCCTCAGAGCGAGGAAACCTTTGGAAACTCATATTTTTCTTTGACAGTGCACAAGTTCATCTGAAGACTAATTCTTCTCCTCCCCTGTTTGTTATCTTATCTTAATAATGTTTACAGCCCCTGAGAGGTCCATTGAGCAAATAATTCACAAGAAGAAGGCAAAGAAGTTTAAGCAAATTAAGTAATCTTGCGTAACAGAGATTTTTTTTTATCTTGTTAACCATCTCCCGACCCCTTTGATGTGGGTTTGTCACCCTTTGGGAGGATCTCAGATGCCAAATTTAGGACCGCTGATTTACGGGGAGCGAAAACGCTCATAGAAGAGTTTCTCTTTGGTGGTTCCCATACTTATGAGGGAAATCCAAACAAGAATTTCATGTCATTATGAAATGAAGAGAAGAGAAATAAGGGGTTGCTGGCTTTTTATATATACTCTGCCATGTTTTGCATGTCGGCCAGTTGGAGTACAAAAAACAGCCCATAATTTGGATATTTCACACAAATTGCTCATCTGATATTTATTGTTTTTTTGGGGGGGGCTACCTTCATTGGCTCATGTGTTTGTAAAGTGTAAGTAGAAAACAACCCATTAGCGAAGCCACTGAGCTCAAAAAACAACAACAACAGGAGATAACTTGTTAGGAAGAGTCATTGTAATTCACTCTCCTTGATGTCGTCCTCCTGCCTGACTGAGTCAGAGTGAAATGCTAGAGCATGGAGGAGACTGACTCATGCAGCCTCAAGTCATAAAGAATGAGCACACACACACACACACACACACACACACACACACACACACACACACACACACACACACACACACACACACACATATGTATGCACAGAAACAGACGGATAGACAGACAGGGATTTTCAAAGCCGCGTATCTTGATCTGATGACACATTGGGTAACATGTTATCAGCGGGCATTTCACCGAGGACGAACGGTGAGTGAGAGCCACTGATGTGATTTATAGTATCTGCAGGCTAAGGAGGGGAATCAGAGGGTCACCTCCGTCCTCTTGCTTAAGGAGGTCAGCATCAGGTCCTTCTCTTTCCTCTTCACACCTCATCAAACACTTGTCCAATTACTTTATACTCATAAGTTTTGACCACATAGTGGGCTTTTAATGATTAAAAACTGTCACTCCATCCTGTCACATGCTTGCCGTATTAAAATCCCAGTTGTATTCTTTGTAAAAGCGATTGTTTTTCATGTGTTTGAGCTACATATCTCGAGCACATAAGCACATCTTAATTAAGCCTCAAATGATGCGGATCACAGCTTTCCCTCTCAGACACGTTCACTTTGATCCTTTATCACCGCTTTATGTGTAGCTTACTTTCCTCTTCTTCTTCATGGCGTGTTGCAGACTGTGGTGATGATTAGAAAAGTTGCGGCTCTATTCTGAATGATATTCAGAATTTGAATGTTGAGGGGAGGAGGGCCAGAGATGATTGGGTGTCAGGTTTTTTCTTTCTGATACTGAGTTGGATTAAAGGTAGGGATGAACCGATCCAATCCTGGTAACGGATATCGGCTAGATCGGATATCGGTGACAAGGGGCCGATATATAGTGCCGATCCATATGACAGATCTATTCATCTCAGTTCTATGCTTTTCTGTGTTTACAACATCATCAGCGCCGGCCGGTCTGTACATTTTTGCCCTGTGGAGCATGATGGAGGATAACTACAGAGACTCTGCAGTTTTGGTGCATGCTTCTTTTGCTAACAACTCCGCTGGAAACTTGTAACATGTGCAGCGTTAATAGCTCAACGGATGGCAATCGCGCTGAAAAATATAACGGAAGCCCAAAGGAAGAGGTTTACGTGAGCTGTAGCTGACTGCAAAGAAGGAAGAAACCTTCTATTAATGGATTCAAAGTGTGAAAAAGGTTTTTGGATTTAATTGTTGCGGATCCTTGAAATTAAGGGATTCCAGCCTCTGGTTTATCACTTGGAACCCAGGTACAGTTCACCATCAAGTCAGAAAAGCCTGAAGTTGCAAAAACATGATTCTATCCTCACATTAAGGAATAGAGAGTGTTGAATAAATACCATATTGGAGGTCAATACTTCCCTGGTAATGGTGTCAGAACAACTTTTATTATAGCTCAAGATAGTGCCGTCTGTTTGTCATTCACACCTCCAGAAACTGGTAGTGTACACAAGCTAGCATCACCTAAGGGAAGCAGGATTGAGGCTTGCGATCCGTGTTAATAATCCAGTATCACACGAATGAAGGAGGAGGTAATTGAGGGTTGCAGAGAGTTAGAAAAAAAACAATCATTGTGAGAAAAGAGAGAGCAGGGTGAGAAGAGGGGCTTGTTGCATCCTGCTGCCGTATACCCACCCCCTAATTGCTTAGTATTTATGGTGGGTGGAGTGGTATGTGTGGGCAACATATACACACCCGAAACCAAAATACACACTAAGAGATCCCGTCATCCTAGAGGGAGTCATTTGTGATCGCAGGAGGTCGGTTGGAGGCTTTTACAGGCCGTTATGTAGCTGGCTCGCTATTCCTGGAAGAGCGTCGGTATCTTTTGATCAAATTCTGCCCCACTCTCCAGTAACCTGCTTCCTATGAATTGTGGGCTAATTGTGCCATACTGGTTTATGCGTGTGAGTGCCTGCGTGTGTGTGTGTGTGTGTGTGTGTGTGTGTGTGTGTGTGTGTGTGTGTGTGTGTGTGTGTGTGTGTGTGTGTGTGTGTGTGTGTGTGTGTGTGTGTGTGTGTGTGTGTGTGTGTGTGTGTGTGTGTTTCTGGGTGGGCAGGGGCCTCTCTATCCTTGATTGATTGTTGTCATCTTGCTGGATTATTGGGTTAGCAGGGAACGTGATAGGCTTACTACAGCATCTCAGAGGAGAGAGCACACACATGCACACACAAGTACACACAGATACACACACACTCCCCCATGCCTATACACTCTATACACTGTTTAATTCAATGACCAGTGGAAATATCTCAGTGAAAGGGTTCACGGCCGTATGTGATTAATGCATCCAAGGATCTGAAGTATGTGTGTTGAAAGGATGAGGTTTGTGTTTATTAGCATCTCCTGCTGCAGACATGTTGGAATCTATGCGTACAGATGCACAGTGAGGTAAAATGATTATGCTTAAACCTTTTCAAAGCATCACAACAACAAACTAAAGTTTAATTTGTTGTGTTAACATTGATAAATGTAGTTGATATTCATGCCAGAGATTTTTCACAGTTAACAGAAACACTGAAATCAAATTGTATTATGCTGATTAGGGGAAGAAAAGATGTAAATGGGCTTAAAAATGTCCTCATTCATTCAGGCTTTCCATAATTGCAATAGATAAATGGTACCAAGTACACCCAGATAACATCCCAAGGCAATTTGCATTCATCCAGCCAAATAGAATAAAAGCTGTTTAACAGATTTTGCAGGGCCTTTGGATCTCTTTTATTTTTTCCATCAGGATTACCAGAGGACATTCTCACAGCTCAGCCCCACTATCTTCAACATGAAACGACACACTGCACCCCGTTTCTGTCAGATATTGAGTAGAGGGAGCTACACTTCAACAGACTGGGACTTGACAAACAACTATATGAGGTCAAATATGCAGTATGCTGTGTCTTAGTTTCAGCTGAGGTAGCTCTTTTTTGTCTATATTCAGGGGCACACTGTTTGAGGCAGGCTCAGGTATGATGCTGCTCTCCCACTGCTGCTCCCAGTGATCCTATTTCATGTTTGCTGGAGAGAATTATTGACTTCATTCAATCAAAAAGACAAAGTGAAATGATGGAAAAAGAGGAGTTCTTTGACACCATATGAACAGCTGTTTAATAGCTTTCATCTTCTTCTGTGTGTATTGCACAAATAACATCAAGACATGTTCATTGTACAGGTTGGCCTACATTCTAACCATTGTGATGGTGGCCGCTCCTTAAACGAGGTATTTGCGATTGAAGCTGTATTTGTATTGTTGAACTTTGAAATCTCTGGTTTGAAGGGTGCATCCTATTAACATGTATAATTGGCCTAATTGATTACTGTGTGGTACCTAATGTATTTTTCCTAACTTTTGTTTCACTAAAGCCAGTTAAATTTAATATACTGCCTCAGAGTCTCATTTGAACACTCCACCTAGCTCTCGTAGCCGAACCTAATGGTCCATCCAACATCATACTTAAGATTTTCCTTATAAAACCTTGGTAAGTGTTACACTTGATTCTAATCCTAACTTTTTCAACACACCAAAGGCATCTGCACCTATGACACTGCAGATGTCTTTAGTGTGTCGATGTTATAAACACAGGTTATATGAAAGACCTTGCTTGCTTCAATTTTTTTGTCTGGTTCTTTTTTATTCCTTTTTATTGAGAGAGATAGAACAGTGGATGGAGTTGGACACTGGGAAGAAAGAGTCGGGAATGACGTGGTGAAAATCGAACCTCGGCTGCCTGCTTTGGTGACTATAGCCTCCGTACATGGGGCGCATGATTTAATCACCGCCCTCACTGCCTTGAAGTTTTGTTATCAAATAGTTTATAATAGGCACTGGTTTAGCTGAGCAGTTTAAGTGTGCACCCCATGTACAGAGGCTACAGTCCTCAATTCATCGACTGCTGGTTTGACTCCTCGCTGTCACTCATGTCCCACTCTCTTTTCCCACTGCATCTTGTGTCTTTACAGCTGATAAAGGGTAAATACTGTGTTGTGTTGATTAGTTTAGGGGAAAAACTGAAAATGTTTTAATTCCCTGTCACGGCATTGTTTTCACTGGCGACACTAGCCCTCTTAACTTTTTCCTCTATTAAGTCACTCAACCACTGCTGCTCACTCTCTGCTCTCTTTCTTGCATCAGCTCTAGGCTCAAGAAGCAAGACAACAAGCCAAACTTAATGATCGATTTATGTTACAATGCAATCGAAAAGAGAATTGATATAACATCATGAAAACAAATATCATGATACTTTGCTGTATCCATATTTTTGCCCAGCCCTGAACTTCATTTGCACAGTCTTAAAGCTAGGGTTGGTAGTCACGGAAAACTAGCATGAATTTGAATGTAGCATTTCCTCAGGACTCCGTCTAACCCCTCCCCTAGGAGCCACACAGAGCCACTCAGAGCCGCTAAGAGTTCCACCAAAACGACGCACCCGCTCACATGCACAAGCGCAGCTCATTCACGACCATATGATCGGGACTGATTCAAAACCGGTCCCCGTGAAAGTTAAAAACACAAACAAACATGGTTATTGTTAGTACTCACAACTCACAGCAAGCGTGAGAGAGGAGAGACAGGCAGGAGAAGTTCTTCATTCATTCAAACTTTGACTGTTGCTTTGTTGGTTGGCGTGGTCATGGCCGACAGTGACTGGTTATTAAAGCTCAACGTGTTCACGGCTCGTCATCCCTACAGCGTCAGGATGGACACAATACACATACATTTCTGTAGGACTTGCTTGTCAGAGCCCCGGTGGTGAGAACTTTTTACTCTCTGATCCGGACTAGAGTCCTGAGCAAAGCACCTCATCGGATCAGAGGAGACAGGCCCAAGGTCGTGCGAGAGGGGCAGTCAGTAGAGTCAGGGGAAGCAGCGGCAGGAGACGGGGACTAGTGCACGCCGGGGAAATGTACGCGCAGGAGGCGGGCAGAACGGCAGGACGGGATTTGATTGGTTTCATAAAATTGGACCCTAATGACGGTGATTGGTTGGTGTTTTCTCAGGTTTACTCCGGCTGTAGATAGCGGATTTTTTCAACACATCATTGAATGTATTGATTGCCATCGGGACATAAAGACATTTTAACCAGTATAACAAAAAGTGTATCTAAATCTGACTACCAACCACAACTTTAAGCTTATGAGTTGTTGTTGAACCTCATCTGAAGGAGAAAGTGTTTCTGGCCTATGCTAATGGTCTGACTGGAAGATGGAGAAAAACTCTGACTACTATACAATGTTACAATGTCATTTAGCAGACGCTTTTATCCAAAGCGACGTATATATGAGAACAAGAACAACACAAGCAAAGATCTAGACAAGAGGAAACAAGATCAGTAAGAGTAACAAGTGCTTCAAGTCAATTTGGGTGCAGGTACTGCCAAGCAGTGTGAAGGCAATGCACAAAAGTAAATAACTTTTGAAATCTTTAAGATTACATCTCCTGGTAGCTTTCTTTACATCGTTGTGTTGAGTTCCTAAATGGTTGATCAGCTGAATATAAGTCAATGATATTATTTTCAGATTGTTCAAATATCCTTTGGAAGTATCCCTGATGTTTGTCCAGAGGCTGATGAATCACACCTCCTGTATTGTCTACTCAAAGGGAGCCGATCTTGCATGCTCTAAAAACCTATTAAACTGCAGCCTATCTGCAGCTCATCTCTGCTGACGTGACTTTATTGAGCTCTCTAAGCATGACCAGGAGCGGACCAGAAGATATTTATCTGTTTTGACTTTACTCATTTCCTTCTGCTTCTTGATCCATGGGATAGACAGAAGTTATTAGAGGGAGGGGTCTCCGTCATTCTGCGTTAGCATATGTTGTGTGTGATATCCTCCTGCATTTCCTCTCATTTCTCCATTAATCTGTTCGGCTATCTGTCTCCGTATTATTTACCAGCTGCTGTTTGTTCTCTTTCTGTTGGTCGTATCTTCGTGTTTCTAAGCTTTTTGTTGACTTCCAGTGCGATAATGCTCGGCTCAGGTCACAGTTCACTCACCTGTCCTTCCCTCGGTTGTCTGCAGAGTTATTACCTTCTTCCTCTATGCGAAGGAGAGTTCATTTTTAATTATCGCTCTGTATTTGATCATTCCCTTCCCTGCCTGTCACAGCGTCTCAATGGGTTGCTGGTAACATTTCCATTACATTAGGGAGAGCAGCCATGGCTATGTATCAAGTGTGTGTGTGTGTGTGTGTGTGTGTGTGTGTGTGTGTGTGTGTGTGTGTGTGTGTGTGTGTGTGTGTGTGTGTGTGTGTGTGTGTGTGTGTGTGTGTGTGTGTGTGTGTGTGTGTGTGTGTGTGTGTCCTAAGTTTTTTTTGCATGAATGTGCTCGGTGGTGCGTTCATATCATTGTAGCAGAGACGAGATTCCCTCCCATTCCCTCCCATCCTCATCCATCTTCAAGCGCTTGGTTGGAAATGACATGTCAACACACAAGCCAACACATCGATGCTTGCAACACACACACGAACAAACACACACACACACACACACACACATTCACACAATGCAATTGGATTTGCAATGGAATTCTAATTAAATGGTTCACACTCACTCACTGTACTTTCCCCTCAAATGGCATGGTAATTGAGTTGATGCAAATAGGAGCACTCTATACACTCTAAAGGGGTTAATATTGCTTTGTTTTTTTCATTGTTGTGTATAAATAATGCATGCAAAAGGAAGAAAACAGAGTACATCCTAAATGAATCAGTCTTTTTCTGTAAAATTCTGCACTGAAACATCTGCCTATGGAGGAGTGGAGCAGAGGAGCCACCGTTGAGAAAATAGCAGAATTCCTCATTTTATTGTGAAGGCTTTAACGTGGCTCATGAACGTAGATGTGCGCACATACACGTTGTTTGTGAGAGCATACTTGAATAAGCAACTAAGCTCACTGCATCGGTATTGTTATTAAGGAAGGCCCATGCCTCCCGTAAAGTTCCCAGAGCTTCTCTCCTTCCTGCAGGCCCTTGGCAGGTCGGTTGGAAAGAGTGAGCTCGTCTTTTAGCTCAGCAGGGGTAAAATCGATAAACCTGTCATTGTTTATTCTATAAAACTGCCAGTTTTTCACCTCTGGGGCGCTCCCACAGTTGGGGGCTAAACACTCAGGCTGTTCATGTTGGTCCAGGTCATTGTAAGATTGTTGGCCGGTTGCTGAGAGGTAAGTAGATATTGTCCTCTATGATCCATGAGGAGTACTTGATCAAACTGCTCAGCTGTATGAAGGCGAACATTTCTCTGACTGTTGTAGGAATGTGGAGCTCTTGCAACCTCAGTTATTCTTGCCAAAAATCCTTTTAACCAAACATGCATGTCTTTCCCCCCTCTCTCTCTCTCTCTCTCTCTCTCTCTCTCTCTCTCTCTCTCTCTCTCTCTCTTTTTTTTTAGGTCTTGGCTTTAGAGAGGCAGGTCTTCGACTTTCTGGGTTACCAATGGGCCCCAATCCTCGCCAACTTCTTCCACATCATCATCGTCATCCTCGGCCTCTTCGGCACCATCCAGTACCGGCCGCGCTACATTATCGTAGTGAGTAGAAAACAATTAAAAATTGCATTTCGACCAAGAGTTCTGGGGTCTTTTAGCTCCAAGAACTACTTTACCCTGAACTAAAAGGTTCCTGTGCCCCCCATTGTTGTCTGATTTCGATCGCGGGCTGAGGTCCCGGGTAGATTGTGCAAATCAGGCCAGTGACATATGGAGGAAATAAAAAGTAAATGCACTACACCACCAGACCAGTAAAGGGCAGTAAAACAAAGACAAATGCCATTCATCACAGATGACACCATAGAAGCAGACGGACAGGCAGGTATCACAACAGTTAGCCTGTTAGCATGGAAGAGACTCAGCTTGCGCTGTTTTAGATGGTGCTATATTTCATCACAGATGGATTCACTGAATCAACACGTGAGAGGAGATAAGCGTGAGTAGCAAAGACCTTTCAAGACGGCTTTAAAATAGTTTTTAACTCAAAAAGCCGTGGCAGAGATCGGCTGGTGTTTTACTGTTACCCTGTTAACTGCTGACTTTCAGCCGGATGCATCCCTCATAAACGTCTTTAGATGATCATTTATTATTCGACTGATGAGGATATTTTGAAATCCCAGGAACTCCCTCTGTGTTTCAACAACTGTGTAAACTCCACAAACACTGACACGTTCAGCTGAAGGTCTCTAGTTTACAGGGTCACTTTTAAAACCGTAACACCGGGAGAGACGCATTTGCGGTGGGGTGAGAGAAGACTACTGTTACAAGCTGCTAAATCAAGTGAATCACAGCTTCTTCTTTAGAAAAGTACACACACATGCAAAAATGATAGAACATATGAAAGAAAGAGAAATCAAGTGAATCACAGATGTGTGTGTGATGTTATTATGGATGGCGGGCGGAATAAAAACACTGCGGTTAATCTACCAATCAGACACGGTCAGCATTGCAAGCCCTGTCCCCCGAAAGCCCCGTGACCTTTGAAAAGTACCCCCCCCTTAGCCGGGGATTTTTTAGGGGGGAGATTATCTACCCCTGAACTAAACTTAGACCCTGGGTCCACCGGTCGAAACGCACGTAATTCCGGGGTAAAGTTCCTGGGGTTGAAAGACGAGTAGTTCACATGAGGCTCTGCACAGCCTGCCCCATAATCCAATTCCTCATGGTTTCTGTTAAGCGGTGTCACATCACTTTGCATTAGCCGTCTGCCTGAGCATCCGATCGGACATGTTGTTGCCTTTTCCGTCTAATTGCAAAGTGTGCCTCACTCTCTTGTGCATTGTGCGACACCCTTAAATCACTCTAATCCCAGGGTAATTAGGGCTAATTAAGCAGGGTGGGGGTTGTGATGGGGGGGGGGGGGGGGGGGGCTAAGTAGCTCATCAGATTTATACTCTGCATAGAGTTTCTGGACAGAGAAGGTCATTCTTTGAAATATAATGCAGAGCTTGTGCTGATTTTGGTTAGCTCCTTCCGATAAAAAAAACATCACTATGCAGCTTTGTGAATATGCTTTCCATACTTCTGTTTTTGTATGAAACCACAACACTTATCTTTGAGATTAGAAGCCTGTTTTTAGCAGCAGTAGTGGAGGAACAGATGGTGAAGTTGATGACAGGAAAAGATTGGGGGGTGTGTGAGATTGAGATAGAGGAAAAGCGAGCAAATAAAGAGAGACAGGGGGGGATGTAGGAGGATAGGCGGGAGCCTCACAGGATGAAATGAAGAAACAGAGGAAGCAGGGATTGAAGGGCAGAGAGGAAGGACAGCGTGGGGCCTTTGTCTCGTTGCAAGTGGAAAAAGGGAGCGAGCCGGGGGGTTTCATGATCCAACATGTATGATTTTTTTTAACAGCCGTGTTTTTGCTCTTCCTCTGACACCTCTGACATTTTCAACCCACAAGTCATCATGAGTCAGAAGATTTCACAACCTTCCCTCACAATCATGCCTCAATCTCTCTTGCTCTGTCAGTGAATGCCTCTCTGTGTCTGTCAACAGGCTGCTGTCTGGCTGTATAATTTTATAAACGGTTGAAGTCGTGAAATTTAATTCTGCCCCGGCTGTTTAAAAAGCTGCAGCTCCCTCAGGGCGCAAATAGACTCGCTGAACTTAGAAGCACCTTTTAGAAAAAAAATGGTGACAACCTCCTTTTCACTTTCTGTACATATCGTGCCTTAAAGTATACAGCATATAGGTGCGTATTAATTTTTATGAATCATATGATTTCTATGTGTGGGGATGAACTCAATAGCACACCTTCCACTGACTTCCTTTCATTTAGGACCTCATACGTTCGACCTGTCATGTCACTTTGTAAGCTCTCATATCCTATTCTGTTCATCTGGTTGCCATGGCACTAATCTGCCTGTGTCTGTGCCCTCCAGTACACGGTGTGGGCTGCTCTGTGGGTGGCATGGAATGTCTTCATCATCTGCTTCTACCTGGACGTAGGAGGCCTGTCCAAGGTGAGCCTTAACACATTTTGTCTGCTGTTATTTTTCCTCCAAAGGTTTTGGTGCGTCTGTCTCCGGTTTGATGGCGTAGTCTGCACTGATGAATGTTCCTTTCTGTCTGAGGTCATGGTTGCAGGCAGATGGGGAAGTGAATCAATATTTCACTGTCTAAGGGATGAGGCACCTACTCTACAGGTGTCCTTTTAAGCATGACGCAAAGCAGTTGAAACTCAAAGCACTTGTATCATTGCCACTGAAAATACCTCCTCCTGATTGGCTGGCAGGTAAGGATGTAACCAGAGTCGGACAAAGTACACGTCTTCATTACTTAATCAAAGTATAGATCCTCCAGGTCAAATATTACTCCAATACAAGTGAAAGTTGCTCTGTCAAATAATTACTTGAGTGAAAGTACTGAAGTACTTGCTTATAAAAATACTTCAGTATTCAAAGTACTTTTTAAAAATCTCAAAACGTTGTATTTTCACAAAGCATGAATGCAGTCAAGAATAAATAGGAGTACATTCTGTTACATTATGTTTATTTAGAAACCATTACTTGAAATCTCTAAAAACTATACCATGGAATAAAAACAGCAACTAAGTTACTCCACAGACAACTTAGTTTGAAATGTTCATCTGGAATGAAACAAATATTATAGCTCAACACGCTTTCTCAGGTTGGACAGTGAATCTCTGTATGTTTGGGCAGAGTGGGACAACAGGGAGAACATTTCAAACCATACGTATCATTCTTCATTTCAAAAACCTCTAACACGAGATGAAGATATGACCATGGGTGCTCAGGTGGAGAATTATAGCCATCATTACCACCTCTAAATGAACTGTCTGATCTGAGTGAAATTTGCTCTGTGTTTGCTCTACATTCAACCGTGGAGACGCACGATATACAGGTATGACTAAACCACTGAGACAAACAGAACTACACAAACACATTTTACTGTCTTAGGGATCAGATTTCAGAAAAGAGAAGGAAATTCATGAGCTGACTTCAAAGCAAAAGTAGTGAGTAACTAGAGCACTGATAGAAATGTAGTGGAGTAAAAAGTACAATAATTGTCTTCTGAATGTAGTGGAGTAAAAAGTATCCCCCAAAATAATACTCAACCAAAGTACAGATACTCAAAAAATTTACTTAAGTACAGTACTCAAGTAAATTTACTTTGTTACCGTCCACCACTGGATGTAACAGGAATTTGGAGAAACGGTACACACAGGGAACATTTGAAATCTGTCAGATGAAGAAATAAATATGATACCCTTTTTTAATCAGCAGTCTCTTTCATCTGTTGCTGAATTTGAGGCGTATACACATGTCTGCAGCAGAGGAGTTTGAAGCTCTGCACCGCCAGTGTTACCCACACACTAATGATACCTGTGCAGCCTGCACACGTACATTTCCTGACTATTTCAACATGTTTCCTTTTTCATCCATACTTTATTATTGTTCATTCATTTTTGATCATCATCAATACACTAGTGGACGATCTCTCTACTCTTGCCAAACGTTTCCCAAATAGTCCCCACACCCTTTCCCCTTCAGGTAACAGAGAGAAAGAGACTAACAGACAACATTGCGACAGCTTATGTCATTTTGACAAGTGCTTTTACTTTTGATTGCTCTTTGAGATGATATCTTTCACTCTTGTTACAGACGAAATACCTTGTTTTCTCCTTTTGGAATAGAAGTTCTTTTGTTTTCTGAACAGGAAATAAAGTAACCCTAGCATAAAGCACTAAAATTTGCATCACAAATAATTGTTTCATGAGGCAAACTCTTCTCTAAAGTTAGAACACAAAGTCAGCATTGTGATTTGTGTTGTATTGGGAATTGAGTGCATTGTTTCATACCATACTATCTGCTGTTTTGCCAAAACATTTAAGAGTTCTTTAAAGCTGGGGGTGGTAGTCTCGGAAAACTAGCATGAATTTGAATGTAGCATATCCTCAGGACTCCGTCTAACCCTTCTTTTGCTTGTCGGGGCCCCCCGTGTTTAGAGCTTTTTAGCCTCTGATCCGGACTACAGTCCTGAGCAAAGCACCTCATCGGGTCAGAGGGGACAGGCCCGAAGTCGAGCGAGAGGGGCAGTCAGTAGAGTCAGGTGAAGCAGAGGCAGGGGACGGGGAGTGCATGCCGGGGAATTGTACGCGCAGGAGGTGGGCAGAACGGCAGGATGGGATTTGATTGGTCTAAAACTTTGGACCCCAAAAATGGTGATTGGTTGGTGTTTTCTCAGGTTTACTCCGGCTGTAGATAGCAGCTTTTTTTCCCTCTTTTTTAAGAACACTATGTATTGATTGCCATCAGGAAGATAATAAAGCTAAAGATAATTTTAACCAGTATAACAAAAAGTGTATCTAAATCTGACTACCAACCCCAGCTTTAAGTCCATTTCATTTGTATTTCACCTTGGATATTTAAAGCAGATGAACCTCAACATTACAGTGGTATATCTTAAAGAACACAAAACATAAATCAGCTTTATCATAAGTATTTACTGTAGTGGAAGTTTCTTGGTAAAAGTGATTTCCCCTCTCACTAGACAAAACAACTACCTGCGGTTAAACTGACATCAAGCAAACTTTAAAAAAATGTGTGCTGTTCAGAACACAAGTTCTTTCTCTGTTTGTTTAAAGTGGCCATGGCACAAGCCTGTTAGTACACACTGAGCCGTCTTGAGACAGAACATAAACAACTCAGTGGAGGAAACTGAATTCTTTCCTCTACCAGGAAAAAGCCTCAAGTCTAAGCTTGTTTGTTTTTTTCCCCCTGAAAAATATTCAGATTTATTTCTGACCTCGTGCTAATGTGTTTTTTTTCTCTTTTTTATTACCCAGGCACATGTGCTCCAGGAATTGTTGTGAAATATGAAAGTATAATTGAGCATTCTTGACTTTATCAGCACTGAAGATTTACTTCAGCTATAATTAGATAAGAGGCACTGCTGCTGGGTGTTTTAGCATATAATGTAAAGCCTGTTTGGTCTGGTCTAGAAAAATACAGTCCAATAAACACAATCACATGAGTTACAGTCTTCTATACTATAAATCACTCTTTAAGTTCAAAGACTGCTCAACACTCTAACAGCTGCCACGCCCTCCACCCAGATGTGTAACTTGGATTTGAGGAATGTGTTTGTTTGCTTGAAATAGTTTGAGGTGCTTCTCTACTAATCTCTTGAGGGATGCTCACCTTCCTGTTGAGCTTCAGGCAGAATCACACAACTACACAGAAAGATAATCATGGAAATCCTGCTTCCAAACCACATCACACACTTAAACACACCTTCTAAATTTGTATGTCGCTTCAGTTTACACAACCTGCAAATTTAACTACCCTTCCTCCTTCTGTCAACTCCTCTCTTTCACTCAACTCTGCTCACTGCCTCTTTGATCTTTTATAATTTATGCTGAGTAATTTGCAAGTTTCCTATCTTTCCTTTTTCAACAGCCTCTCCGCTCTTATCCAATCCTCTTTTATCTTCCTTTCTCTTCTCCTCTTTTCCCATCCTCTCCTCTATTTTCCTCCTCCTCTCCTCACTTTGATAGCTATCTTGCCCAATTGCCATCCTGACCGTCAGGAATAATGAATTCATGTCGGCGACGCTCATCTCACACCAGTTCAGAAGGCTGAAAATTAATTTCAGAAACACCTTCCCAAGCTCTGGCGACTTTGTCATTGTGTGGAGACCATGGCTCCATCAAGTGTGTCTGTCTGTCACTGCATATGTGTGTGTGTGTGTTGTACGTGTGTGGGTTTGTGTGTACCTCCATGTTTCCTAGAATAATGAGGCTTGTAGGGGCCAGCTGCTTTGGGCTGAGGCTGGGCATTAACCTGACAGATGGAGCCAGCCTGGACTCCCAGCCCCGCATGTGGTGACCAGGAGGAGAGCTGGCTAATGGAGCACACACAAGCACCCACCCATCCACACCCACACCCACACCCACACACTGTGTGTACATGCACGACCAAACATGGCACACTAAGAGGACCTCAACATGTTTTATCATGAAACAGTCAGCTCATTCTGTCTGACCTGTCCTAAAGCTGTTCACAGGACTATTTGAGGATCTGTGTGTGTGTGGGTGTGCATGTTTGTGGGGTGTGTGTAGGGAGCGTCCCTCATAGTGAGATGCTCGATTGGAGTCATATGCCACATGCTCTGTCACCTCCTATTGATCCCTTATCCCCTCCCCCATGGTGAAAGACAGACTGACAGACAGCCCCCCTGCTACTCTACTTGCACCTCTGTTATAAACAGTCCAAAGTCTTCCCCTGTTATCAGTGGGCCTGCAGATATAGACACTCTGAAAATGGCTGCATATGAAAAAAAGCTAATTTCCCTCATTTTTTGGATGTGGCTTTCAATAACTGAGCTTTTCAAAAATATTTATAGATAAATAATAGATTAGTTGGCCTCTGAATCTACCGAATCTCTGCTTACACGGCTGTTGACTCTGGTTACAACATTTTTCTACCATTGGGGTCAAGCTTAGCTTAGACCACATCAATCTAATAAGGAGAGTTGAATTCAAGTTACTACAAGCACAGACATGTTTCAAATGTTCATCTGGAATAAAACCAGTGTATTAGCCTATGACCTCCACATGCTTTCTCAGATTAGATGACGCTGTTTTGTAGGCTGTGATGAAGTTTGTGTGGTAAACAGATCAGAGATTTACAACAGTATGAATCATTCTTTATTTCAAAACCTCAAACGGGGGTTTAAAATATGGCCGTGGTGCTCAGGGGATCAGGGCCATAGCCATCATTACCAACACTAAATGAGCGGACTGATCTGAAAAATGTTTGATCTGCGCTCAACGAAGGTATGGCGACACCACTGAGACAAACTAAACACAAGTACATGAACAGTTTACAGTCTTTGGGATCTGATTTCAGAAAAGAAAATTGATCAGCTTACGTCGTGAGTAACTAGAGCACTGATAGAAATGCAGTGGAGTAAAAAGTAATAAGTCCGCCCAAAAAATTATACTCCAGTAAAGTACAGATACTCAAAAAATGTACTTAAGTACTGTACTTAAGTAAATCTACTTTACTCTCCAGTATAAAGATGCTATGAATTTTATGTATTTGTTATTATTCTGTTGGACAACTCAGCTTTTGCCTGGGTCAACAGGTATTAGAGCATTTATATTTAAAGCTCCTGTGGGGAACTTTTTGTTTGCATTGATTTTGGCGCCCCCTGTGGACAAATTTGTGAAACATCTCATCCTGTTGTTTTTTTGACAGTCAAATGTGTGATTAATGAAGAATCTTTGCTGTTGAAATATGAAATACATGGCTGTTCCTGCAGCATGCTGTTAGTCACTCTGTCTTCCACAAACTGTACCCCAGTGGCAATGGTTTCAGGCATTGAAAATAACTATGTAGTAACAGTTGGTCTTAATGCAGATAGTGCTGTTAGCTTTTGTAGATTCTAACTTTGTTTCTACACAACATGAGTGAAGGTAAATTTAAATAAGCTGTTGCTGTTTGGCAGTAGAAAAGCAAAATAAATGTAAGTGTTTTCCTGTTGTTTAAGTGATTTAAAGAACATTCTTTGACTGCCTCAGTGTGAATGGAAGCCAAAACCGTCCTCACTCTCTCTCACCTCCCACATACAGTGACTGCAAACTTTATTGTTGTGATAATAGCAGGCCGCTTAAACAGTCTGTCTAGCTCCTGAATCAATATGAGAGGTTCACTGAGTATAAACTCTCTATAGTACTTTGAATAAATTTGTGACTCTCGTTAGTGCCAGCAAAGTCTTAAAATACCCAGTTAGCCATGCAGGTTAGCTCCCCATGGTTTACACATTAACCATAAGTCTGTTCTCCGTAGTCAGGAACTACAAATCATGAGAAATACGATTCTTATATTTGATGGTAAGCTTTCTGGAAAGCCTCATGTCTCCGATGAGTTCAGTAACAGCATTGTCTCTAAATCTATATTGACGTTTGTTAAGAAAAATGGTTTGAGCAGTATTAGAGGACTAACCTTGAGTGTGTGATGTGAGGGGATTGATTTTGTTCTTTGGGATGATTGGGAGTATAACAAAAACACTCCTGACAGTAAGTTGCCAGAAGCCTCTTCTATTGACTGCCTGACGTTACTGCAGTCATGAGTGTGGCTACAGCGTGGATAGAGATGGTTTCCCTTGCTCCCAGGCTCAATCAATAGCATCTGTCAAGTCATTAGTGTGCACAACCTTACATAATGACCTTCAGGAGCCCTTGTTTTTGTGACGAGGCGTTCAAAAGAGAGAGATGATGATAAAGAAAGTAGCAGTTTTTTTAATTACTCATGAATTCTGTTGCACTCATCTGCAGTGACCGCACGTATCTTCTGTTGTTTTGTGTTGTCAATGTGTTTGTATATGTCAGCGTGAGTGGGCGAGGATAGGAATCCGAGATGTTTTCCTGACAGCACTTGGCTCTGTTAATAATGCATGTCTTGTCACTGAGGGGCAGATGCGGGGTAGATTGCTGTATTGGGGTATTGATTGGTGTGAGCGTCTGTGCGCCTGTATGTGTGGGCTCATATGGCTGTGTGCAAATTGAACATCGCCTGGCTGCAAAAGAGCTAAATGTAAAAAAAGTGCTAAAAGTTTCAAAATTAATCTAAAAAAGTTTACTCCTAAATGGAAAATATATTTGCTCAGGCAGACAACGATTTGAGTTCCCAGAAAGTTTGGTCGCTTATGGCTTAAAGGCGGCCTGAGGGGTGTTTTCAATTTGAGCTAAAGGTGCAGTGTGCAGAAATGAGAATATTAAGAGATATCTAATAACCAGATTCTAGATTGAAATACTCCCTTACTCACCCCTCCTGTCTGAGAAGCAGCGGTGGCCTTCAGGGACAAAAAGCGCCACAAGTATGATCCTCCATATGTGCATGTTTCATCATCGCAAACATCTATCAATACAAATTTATTTCTGTACAACCATCACTCTCTTTTTAAGTCTCTTATCAGTGCATTTTGTGTTGCCACTCGCTAAATACAAAAACGCATACATTACTTGCTTGTCCGTTCTGTGCTACGGTAGAAACATGGTGGTGCAAGATGGCCGCCTCCATGGCAGGGGACCCGGTCCCAGGTGGATAAAAGCATAGACATATAAAGAGTAGCTGCCGCATTGGCTGCTGGGGCGTAAGGAATATGGCCGCCATCTTGGTCCGGTCATCCTACCCATGATCCTACCTGTAAACATAAACTTAAGCAGCAGAGACTTCAAGATGCCAGAGCACTGTGCAGCAAAATACCTATCATACATCACGTATATCACATATCAGAATATTCTATTACTGTTAAGCCCACTATGAATATTAAAATACGCAGAGCCATGTGTCCTGTATCATACCTACATGTATGACGTTTGCAGAAAAAAGACCCGCATTAAAATTAATTTAGTATTCAGCAAGTTATGATTGATTAAATGCGCAGACACTTAATTGCGCCTGCCAAACAGATTACACTGAGTGGAGCAGGTGACCAGACCAAGATGGCGGCCCCACGGCTCGTCAGTGCCAATAGGTAGTAGCGGTTGATGCGGCGTCTACTCTTTATATGTCTGTGGATAAAAGAGGCTCATTCTTGAAACAACTGTTATATTCAGGTGATTTAACACTGATTAAAAAATGCTAACGAATATCACACTCCATTTCTTCAAAGTCTGTTCTGCTAAATGTTGCTAATTACTGCACACTGCAACTTTTAAAGAACAATTTGTTGACCCAACTTAAAATAAATTACATTTTGCTTTTGTTTGACCTGGTGTCATGATATCTGTTGGTGTCCCATTAAAGCACATCTATGTATCATTTTGATTGTATATTGAAAATGTAATGATGAATCAAATGCTTTAAAAGTAGCATTTCTTTACATAAAAAAATTCTCCTTTACCTTGAATAACCCTCAAAACATACAATTAGCTGCCTTTAGAGGGATTATTTATTTACCAATATGTAGCTCTAGCTAAACTGTTAAACTGTGAAGTCTGTGGATTATCCAGGGGAACAAGCAGAATGTTGTTCTAAATGAAATACAATTCTTTTAGCACTTTAAGCTCTGCCTTTACCTCAACTTGACATGGGTAAATGCAGAAATTTAAATAATAATAATAATAATAATAATAATAATAATAATAAGGTTTATTTATATAGCACCTTTCTAGAATGGGTGTCACAACGTGCTTCACAATAACAGAATAAAAAGCAACAAGCAAGATATAGCAAGAATGACATCGAAGTAGAAAAAATACATACACACAACAGACATAAAAACGGACAGGTCAATTAAATGCTTGTCTAAATATATAGGTTTCTACAGTTGTGGAGCAACAACCTCAAAAGCACAGTCACCCTTAGTTTTTAATCTGGTGCGAGGGACAGCCAGCAAAACCTGATAAGAGGACCTCAGAGTCCTGCTGGAGTTATATGGCTTCAGCAGTTCTCTAATACACGCTGGAGCCTGACCATGTATTGCTTTATACACGATCACCAGAGTTTTAAACTGGATACCGAACTTAATGGGGAGCCAATGCAAAGACTTAAGTATGGGTGTGACATGACACCTTCTGGAGGATTTTGTGTAAAGGACAATTTCACCAAATAGTTTGAAAATAAAACTGAAACCTATTCTACAGATTTTGCCTGCATTACTACAGTACACATTCAGTACAACTTCAATTACTTTCCTTTATGAGCCACTAACACATTTCAGTTGTGTATGATGACCAAGTAAAGACATCCTTGTAAGCCTGAGTTGTGCTTTGAACTTAATTCTACTACACATAATGTCAGCATGCCAAGACACTAAAGTAAGATAGTGAACATGGCAATCAACATTTAGCAAGAGATCATCATTCATTATTTTGAACATATTAGCACTTAGGCAGCTAGTAATTACTTCAAATCACCACTGTGCCTGGTACAACCCTACAGAACTGCAAGCAGTGCTATTCAGTCTGTGCTAGCTGTAATTAGATGAAACAACCCCTTATGGAACAAAGAGCAGCCATCAAAATGAAAACATCTGCAGCAGGTGTCCAGAGATAAGCCCCCCAGTCTCCTGCGTATGACCCATCTGAGGTTGTCCGATAGCTGAATTGAGTCAGAGCATAAAACAAGCTAATGTTTTTCTTCTCCTTTCAGGACAGCGACCTGCTGACATTTAACATCTCAGCCCATCACTCGTGGTGGAGTGAACATGGGCCGGGCTGTGTGAGGAGAGAGATGCCACAGGCTCCGGGGATTCGCACTACAGAGAGCCACTCCTACATCACCGTCATGGGTTGCCTCATGGACTACCAGTACATCGAGGTGGTGCATAGCGGCATGCAGATTCTTGTTGCTGTAAGTACAAGTAACTCTATAGACTCTATTCACAGAAGACATACTTAACCCTCGCAGCAACCTCACCCACTCACTGTGGGATTCTTCTACGTGAAACACAAACATTGAAATAAAAGAACATGATGTTTTTGTTTCCTATTGAAAGATTTTTTATAACACAATCCCACAACGGTCTTTTATTTTGTCTGACGCAGCTTCACTTCCTCTACCCTGGTTGCTGAATGAAAAATTGATCTGTTGTTTTGTCTGGGGGAGCCTCAGACCTGCCAGCTGCTAACGGGTTACTCAAACACTGGAAGGCCTGTTATTGTCCTCTTTATACAGCCTTGTATGAATAGTCACATCCTGCCAGCATGCACATTTGCACACACTCATGTACGACTCACTCACCTCTTATTGGGCAGGGGCCAGGACACTCCTTCAGGTGCCAACACAGCAGGTACCTGGGTTCAGACATGCACATTACACACTTTTAGTCACAGTAGCATTACAAGCTACAAGCATCATTTTGACTCTTGAAACTCAGTCAATTAGTACATGTGTAATGGATTTCGAGATGGCAGCAGCTTCAGAGTCATGTGGGCTTTCATTGGTTCAACTAATCTTGGACTTATTTACATAATACAAAGTACTGTTAATTTGAACACCATGTAGATTGGAGAAATAGCAGGATCTAGAGCAGGGCTATTCAAATACAAATCTTAAAGGGCCACAAATATTTTTTTCAATGAGCCAAAGGTCCATTTAATGAGGTCGGTCAGACCATATGCAATAATACTGTTATATTCAAGCTCTAAGTGACCCAGTAACAGCCTGTCTGCGTATCATTGACATGGAGACAAGTCCCGGTAAACATGCAGTGACTGAACCAAAACACAGAGTGAAGGTTGCCACTGTTGCCCATTAGTTTCTCAACTGTGATAATGAAGCCTGGAGCTCAATATTTCAGCGTGTCCCTCCGTTCAACCACAGATTAGCGTCATGCTTGAATCTAATAAACTTGTGCCCACAAACTCTGCCAGAAATTTGGGTGTCATGATTGATGACCAGCTGACCTTTAAGGTTCATGTGGCCTCGATTGCTCGGTCTTGTCAATATGCCCTCTACAACATCAGGAGTATTAGACCCTACCTGACGCAACAGGCCACAAAGCTTCTGGTACAGGCACTGGTGATTTCACGCATTGACTACTGCAACTCTCTTCTAGCAGGCCTCCCTGCTTGTACATTTAAACCTCTGCAGATGATCCAGAATGCAGCAGCACGTCTGGTCTTCAATCTGCCCAAAACGGCACGTCAATCTACTGTTAATCTCTCCTCACTGACTTCCAGTGGCGGCTCAAATCCAATTCAAAGCTCTTCTTCTGGCCTACAAAACAGTGACAAAAACGGCTCCTGCCTACCTGGAATCCCTCATCCAGGTCTACACTCCCTCTCGCCCACTACGCTCTGCCTGTGAAAGACGCCTGGTGCTCCCAGCCCAGCATGGCTCTAAATCTCTTGCTAGACTCTTCTCCTCTGTTGTTCCCAACTAGTGGATTGAATTACCTAACTCCTTATGATCCGCAGAGTCACTCTCTACTTTTAAGAGATGTCTGAAGACTCAACTGTTTAGGGAACACTTAGGCACTTAACTTGACCCTTCTCCTCTTTTTTCCTCAGGGGTAGAATGAATCAGAAGGTCTAAAACCCAGCTCTTATTGAATCTTTAGCACTGAATATTTAATGCTGTTGAATGTTGAACGATATTGTTGACTTGCGTTATTTGTTGTAATTAGCGAATGAGAGGTTCAGTTTGTGTACTGAATTAACCAGTAGTGATAAATGAAACTCATGCGAAGGTGCAAAAAAAAACCCAATTCCTCAAGTGTCCACTTGAAGCTGGCTGAGAAGGCCAAGGAATCCCCTTTAGGTCCTTTCTTTAAATGCCTAACTTTAAGGCAAAAATAAACATATTTACAGCCTCGATAAAAAAAAACTTTTGATACATTTTTATAACACATCTGTTAAGATAATGTAGAGGCTAGAAGTTATAGAGAAAATTTTATTAGAAGGGGCATAGCTGAGTGGTCGCATAGGTGTAACTGTTTGCTAGGAGGCTTAGATCGCACCTCAGCTCCACCTCTGCCTAATTAGAGTTTGATTGAAAGTTATGTTGAGTCAACATTTCCAAGATGGCAACTGTGTCTCTTGAGAAACCCATGGGTGACATCACTCAAAGAGACCCCGCCCTAAGACTTTAAGTCTTAATGTAACAATTGGTCATTTGTATAGAAATTGACTCCCCTATAAAGTTCTCATGAACACAGGCAGAAGCTTTTAGATTGACCTAAAAGCCAGGATGTAAACATTTATTTCTGCCAGGCTCTTTATTTGAGACCTTTATGAGGAATTTTTCATTTTGTAAGCTGGCCTCGAACGGTTGCTTGTAGAACTGCAGTTTTAGCCCTTCTCCAATGGCTTCATTTCAGTGGTGGTTTTCGGGAAGGGCCAACAGGGGCCAGTGCCCCTGTAAAACTGAACCTGGACCCCCCTGTGCCCCCCCCTCCACACCAAACAAATATTATACAATAAAAAAAGCTTTGAGCACTAAGGGACTCATGTTGAGTGTAAACAGCCAAACAGCTGCTGTCAGTCTGCATTTTGATATAGTACACAGTAGTATATATGTCTAGTATGTAGGGATGCACTGATGTTTTGCCAGGTTGTTCTCAGCCGGTCCTCCCCCTTCTCAGTCTCTTTTGTCAGGGTTGAATGTGTCCCTCTGACAACACACTTGGCCCCAGCCTGGCCCCCCCAGTAAAATTGGTCTAGAACCGCCACTTCTTCATTTATCAACACCAGGGGTTGCAGTTTGGTGGAGAGGCACTGGATTGCAGTATTCATCCCATCACCCCCAAGGAGAAAGGCAATAAAATGGCTGACCTCACTTAATAGCTTCAACTCTCTCTCTCTCTCTCTGAACCTCATTAGCCTCTGCACTATGGGCAGTGAATTTGTGTATTACTCGCCACAAATGGACTTTCACTCCTCCACAGGAGTATGGAAACAATTTTTTGGCATTCTTATCATGATGTTGTCCATCCAAGCGTTAAACAGCATCTTCCTGGGAACAGAAGGGAAATTGGTCCTGAAATCCCAATGTCGCACATGGCATAAGTTTCCTCGTTTCCTAGCGAAAAGCGGATCACTGCTTAGGAAAATGCAGTCCTTTGGGATGCCCGCTGTTGATTTTCTACGTCCCATTTTCTCTCTGCCAGACAGAAAGGAGGAAGTTGGAGGAATTAATCAAAGGGAAAGAAAGAAAGTGAGTCCCTTTGTCTTTGTTAAAGAGGTTTCAAGGTCGCCATGAGAGGCCATTAAATATTTAGTTTGGGCTTCAAGGAGCATGTTTCATTAAAATGAAAAATGTGGATCCATTGGCCGGGCATCATTGTCATCTATCTGCTTGGATTCATCATAAGCTGAAAGGAATCCATTCAGAAGTGAAGCTTTGGATTTAGCAACGTCAGCCTTGTGTTGTTGAAACTGCTGCTTCAGGCAACTTCAAGTCAAAAAGTAACTTCAAGGTTTAAGGGATGAGCTTGACGTGGTTCAACCTTTTCAAACTGGGGTCATGTATTATTCAGTGATCCATCACTGAGGGGAATATGTTGCTCAATGTCTGTCCTTATCCTATTCTTTTATGCCTTAACTGAAACCCAACCAAGCCTTCCCTCTGAAAATACACTGAGTGGCTTTGGTTTTCTGCTGCTGTCATAAAAATAACTGATTCTTCCGTCAGTGTAGTCGGCAGAAAATCCACACACACTTTTTTCCCCTCTTTTCATCCTCCTATCATTCTTTCTACTTTTTCCCCCTGTGCGCCGCCTTCGTTGTTAAATAAAACAGTGGAGTCTGAGAAAACATCTCCTGTGAGACGGAGGGTAGTTAGAACGAAAGGTAGGAGAGAGAGGGAGAAAACCTGAGCAGTATGTGATATTCAGTTTACATCTGTAGACATAAGTCTTACACGCTAACAGGAGCTGTGAGAGATGTCAAAGGGTTGTCAGAGCTTCTCATAAAACAGCCAGAGAAAGTTCACACACACAAACTTTCTCACACACGCTTGCACAAACACACAGATATCATATCATTTAGTGGAGGTTATTACTGCCACAGGCAAGGCTTTCTCCTGTTGCCTCTCTATTCCCTGGAAACCGGCATTATGGAGGGATTGTGTAGTTTGGTTATGGGAGAGGCTAGAGCAGCCTCTATCATTCTCTTGTTCCATCACTCATTTCCTCTTTTTTTTCATCTATTTCTCCACCCTTCAAAATCTCTCATCTATAGTCCTCTTCCTGTCTCCAGCTCCCTGCCCAGATCTCACCCTGGATGACCTCGGAGTCTCTCTCTCTCTCTCTCTCTCTCTCTCTCTCTCTCTCTCTCTCTCTCTCTCTCTCTCTCTCTCTCTCTCTCTCTCTCTCTCTCTCTCCCTCTCTCTCTCCCTCCCGCTCGACAGCTCTCTCAGTCTTGTTCTCACCTGCTCTCTCGCTCTCTCAGTCTTTCTCTCACCAGCTCTCCCTTTCTCTCTCCATCACTTTTCCTCACTACCACTCTCTCTTTCATTCTCTCTTCCCCCTCCCCTTCTCTCTCTCTCTCTCTCGCTCTATCTATCTTTCTCTCTTTGTCTCATTTCTCTTGTGTTCATTCTCTCTCCCAATCTCTCTTTATGTCTCTTATTCTGTCTCTGTTCCACTCGCTCTTTCTCTCTTTCTCTTGCTCTCTCTCCTTTTTTTAATTTCTATTTCTCTCTCCTTTTTCTTTCCCCCTAACTCTCTCTTTTTCTCTATCTTGCTCATTCTCTCTTCCACTTCCTCTTTATCTCTATTATTCTGTTTCCCTTTCCTCAGACTCTTTCTGTCTTTCTCTTTTTGGCTCTTTATTTTTCTCCTTTTTCTGTCCCTCTCTCACTTTCTTTTTATATATTTATTTCCTGCTTACTTTCCTCTCACCCTTTCTATCTTTTTTGTATTTTCCTCCCCTTTTCTCTCTCTCTCTCTCTCTCTCTCTCTCTCTCTCTCTCTCTCTCTCTCTTTCTTTTCCCCTCTTTCTCTGTCTCCCTGCATCTCTCACTCACTGTCACGTTTGCTCCTTTTTGTCCCTTCCTCTGGAGGTAAGGCTCCTGTCATATGTGCACTCTGCATCACACTGCGTCCCTTTTAGCTCCAGGGGCCTTGATAGTGTGTGAAACAAATAACAGCCCCTGGTCGATTGTTGGGGTCACCTCAAGTGAGAGCAGACTCATACAGCTTGAGGCGGTGCTCTTCTGTAGGCTGTGTACGTTTTAAGGCTGTTTTTGTTCTCTCAGTTCAGCTGCATGAAAACAGCATGGACTTGCGTATACCCCCTCACCCCCCTCCTTGATCCAAAAGGTCAGTGGCTGGCTTTGATAAGTCCATTAGTCTAGTTTGTGTTTTCAAGTTCCCATGCTGAACAACCAGAACCAACGTTAAAAATTGGCCTGTTTTCTGTTCATGTGTACGTTGCATGGGGAGCCAACTTCAGGGACCTTTTAAGTCCTTCAAATTGTCCAGAATCAGTTCATATCCATGCATTTCTTTTTGCAGTAAAAGCCCTTCTGCTATATGTCAGCCCTGATGCTGCTTTGTAACCACACTGTAAGTTCTACAGCGTCTGCCTCAACAGATTATAAAGATCCCTGGATTAAAAGACTGCAGTTGTGAGCAGTTATTAGGTCTGCTGGTTGCTGCCAAAAAAGCATAGGGAGGAGAAGAGAAAGACGACAAGTCCAGAGGAGGGAATTAGTCTGCAGCAGGCCACTGAATGTTATGACAGGCTACTCGCCGTACATCTTAAAAACATGAACGGCCCGACGTTTTACTTCAAAGGCTGCTCGCCAAGAGCTTTAATTGTTAATATGTTTTGCAGAGAAATGGATTTTTCTCAAATTAATTTTACTCCAATATTTGGTTAAAAAACATCTGAGGGAAGGCATGAAGAAGAAGAGAATACCAAGGGACACTTAAAGGCTTTAAACAAGCAATATTAAAAGAGTAAAGCATTACAATGACCATACTTTCTTGGGAAGTGTCCGCTGGTGGTCTCACCCTCTGTTCCTTTGTTCTTTGTTTTGTTTGTTTCTAGTCCAGAGGAGCTCTGTTTCCCCCTTCACAGCGTCAGACCTTCTTGTAAACCTTTCTGTATGTAATGAACAAGCACTTTTTTCAGTCTTCTCAACGCTTTTATTTCTGCATGAGCGGTCTCTGGTGTCTGTGTGTCGTGTTTTTGGACATGGGCATACTGCAATTTAATGTGGAAGATGCAAATCAGCACCATAGACACTGAACAGCTCCTTGAAAGCTGTATAGCTGTGTGTATGTGTTTTTGTGTGTTTGAGTGGGTCTGTTTATGCTCACATTTAAAGAGGGGGCTGGTGGAGAGGCACAGGTGGATACAGTCTCTGCAGTCCCTATCTCATCATGTTTTGTCATTAAACATGCAGCTGCCACACACACACACACACACACACACACACACACACACACACACACACACACACACACACACACACACACACACACACACACACACACACACACACACACCGGTGCCATATTGTCAGGCAGAGGGTCCTGTGTAATTAACCTAAGAGACACCTGCAGGACCCCCCTTCCTCTCCCTGATTTCTTCTGCTCCTCCTCTCTACAACGTGATGTTCCTTTACCTACGAATTCCTTCCATTATTCTACACTTAGTGCATTTTCTCCTGACACTGAACCACGATCAATGGTGTGCTAATTAGCTTGTAAATCGACTCACGCGCATGGAGGGTGTTGTCTGCATGGAGGATGTTGTCTGCGGCCTTAAACATTGTTTCAATGCCAAAAACTAAAAACACACAAATGTAGAATTACAACCAACATTTATTGAATTATGAAGACGTACATAGTTTTTTTTTTCTCATCATCAATAACTTGCTGATGAACATTTTAAAAACCCTTCAGAAATGCAAATCAAAGTTGCAAAGAGCCAATGAGTCATATTTTAATTGCTTGCCTTGCCAAAACAACCCCAAAGAATTTGCTACAACAACAAAGACAGATAACGAGCACATTTAATAAGTGTTTGGTTCAACGGATTACAACATCGGTCTGGTTGGGTCAGTTGGTTCACCACTTTGGTCCAGATGGAAAAATTTGATCCAAATATCTCTCTCTGTATCCCAATCAACTTCGTTACAGACTTGCATGTTTCTAATGAGTGTAATCCCCCTGGCTTTAGTCAACATCTGACTTTAACTCAAGAGCGACACAAAGTTCTACGTAGATGTAAAATTATTTTAAAGTTGAGTACCTTCAAATCTACTTCTTCAATGGGCATGCATTTCAAGGCGGACAGTCTGAACCCTAAGACTTCACTGATGGTCCTTCAGCTTTGAGGTCAACTGTAATTCAGTACACAAGTGGTCCGAAGGAAAATTTCTTTGAAATGCATATAGTACATTGCCTCAAAAGTTGCTTCACATATTTATGGCCGCCTTTGGGACAAATGTTAGTCATATGGTGTTTGCCTTGGATTTAGTTTTGGGTCATCTTTATGCCAAAATTTTAGCTTTTTGAAGAGCTTTATTCTGACAAGCTTAACATAATACCTGATCAGCCTTGCTTTCTGAGCATTGTGAGCTATGAGCAGAGAGTTAGGATACACACTTTAAAATGTAGATCAAAGTAGCAGGTACAGGCTTACAGAGCATCCAGCATGGTCTTGGAAAGGGGTGTTTCGAAACGACCTATTTCAAAGTTGTTTTAACCAATTCTTTAAGTTGAACTAATCAACTAATTGAAAGGTAGGACAATAGTCAAAGTTGAGCACAATCTATTTAACATGGAAAAACAGAAGTTCACAGAGTCTGCAGGTAAACCATAACGTTTTCCAAGTTTGGCTAACATTAGCAGAGCTAGCACCACCTGCCTTTGGTCATCCTTGTGAGTTAACGCCCCCATGTTTGCTTTATTTCCACTTCCTAGATCAAAGTATGATTAAACCGTGCCATGCTATGAGATTCCATCTGTCATCTGAGCTTGTTTACATCCAGAAAGTAGAACATTTTAGTAATACTGAAGTAGTACAGCCTTTATTTCTAAATGGAGTGTTCACAAACCAACAAAAGAAGCTGTTTTCCTGTGGACTGTACCAATCTGAGGGGTCTAGCTTTAAGCATGTTTTGGTTAGCAGAAGTGGCATAACGGCCACCACTCGCCAGATTGCTTCTGTGCAAGCTTTGGCTCCACCAGTGCAAAATGTCAGCGCATATCAAGGCTGTCTTTGGGCTTCACGTGTTACAATGGGACGAACGTGGAGGCAGGGTGTCCATTTTATATACAGTCAATGGGAAGTAGCCATTAACTGGAGCACTTCAGCCCCCGGCAAGTGGCTGGTGGCTACACTACAGCTCATAATATGTAGCCAGTGGTTAACTGAATAGTATTTCTAGTGCCTAATAGTGAGAGTGACAACATGAATTCGACTCAACGGCACATCTCATGTCTCATGAAACAAAAACAAAATCAGACTTCATATCCTGTAGGATATAGTTGTTTTAACTCATTATTTTTTTTAGAAAAACTATCCTAAGAACCCTGACTTTTTGTGATTGTATCTGAGAGGAATGCTAGCATGTAATCATGAGATAGAGTCATGTTTAATGGACTGCTGCTTGTGAGTGAGTGTGCTTTGTCAAAGGTGTTTGTGTGTCTTTTTGGACCGGCACATTCAGTATTCACCTGACCTTCATTAGCCTATGCAAATTCCAGTAACCTTCTTTTCTAGCTCTGCAGCTGGCCTTCTTCTCACACACACATGAACACACTGAGCCTTGAACTTCTTTATGGGCTCATTAACTGACAGGGAAGAAAAGGCTGATAATGCTGAACTATCACAAATAGCCCCCTTCAGTTTCCTCTACATCAGAGTAAATGGTAAATGAAGGCCCACTGGAGCACAGCTTTGCTTTTGATGTTTGTTTTTTTCCCCAGCTTCCAGCTCTGGCCTTTTTGTGCCTGGCTTTTTTGTCTTCCTGCTTCCTCCTGTCAGTTTTCTGAATTACTCTTTACTGCACAACAGTCTGCAGGAGAAGACAACCTGCAGAAAGCGAGCAGGGTGGCACATACTGTTGGACTAACACAAAAACAAGGGCACATAGAAAATAAGGAGAGTGAGAAAAGTGCAGAGTGCAAGAAAAAAAAAAATGACTGGCAGCCAAATGAGTTAGCTAAAGTGTGGCACGTCCTCGCAGACAGTCTGAGATCAAGCCTCGGAGGACAGGCGGGGCATTATGAGCTTAATTAATTTGACACAAGTCTCTAAAATGATCCCTGAACTCTTGAAGTGACAGGAGGAAGTTAGAGAAGAAAGCAGGGTGACTCTGTGTGTGTGTGAGGATTAATGAAGATGATTTAAGAGCATTTAATATGCAAGGATGTATAGAAGTGGGACTGTCACTTTTTATTGAGGACACTGACCTATATTGGCTGAGGACATTATGCCTCAAGCAAGAAGGCCAGCAAGTGTTCACTGCTGAACTCACTGTTCATTACATTAAATGAACTGATGCCGAAGAAAAGAAAACTAGAAGACACATCATTGTCAAACATGAGAAGCTGCAATAGCATAATTTTACTGTACGTTTAAACCCTCTCTGTTATTCCTGTCATCCTGAACTGATCATGCCACATGGATTCCCTGAGTGCATCATGCCTGTCTCTGCTGTGACGTGTCAGCTGCACCGTGTTTTACTCATTCCCAGACGACATGAAAATGAGACAAGTGTGCACTCTTACATCAATATTAACTCATATGTGCCCACACTTCGTGCACACATTTACATGGAAACCACACAATTCAGTTGCAAACACACTGTGCCCCCTGCTGTTAACACCGTCTTGTGTTTGACACTGGCTTTTTACATATGCTAATTCACCTCCATTTCCCCGCCATCGTAATGGACAGGGTGAGACCAGCAATTAGATGCCGGGGAGAGAAAAAATGGAGCCAGAATGAAGCAAAAAGAGAGGGTTATGTATCTTATCTAGCGCTCACAGACACCAGACACCTGGGTTTAACTTAGAAATACATTTAATCGACATCAGGTGGAACTTATATGGAATCTGAATGTATAGCACACATAAAAATACAATAAAACCAGAATAATAAAGACCTGTAGAATGCACATCCTCTTTGTTGCTCTGGCTGCATCATCCAAGGTAAGTTACAGGTTGAGGGTATGTTGTATAAATTGCCACCATCACACACAATCAGTCCCCCTGAGTTTTTTGTTTGCATATCCAGTGTGTGAGGAGGGCAGTGGGCCTGTCGCTGCTTTAATTGGCATGGCAGAGTGCCAACTCATGGATGGATGGCTGGGTGGAGAGAGGGAGAGAGAGACTGTCTCTCAGTGACTTGTCTCTGAGTTGATGACAGCCATCTGCTATTCTCAGTGCTGGATGTCAGGGTGCACTCACTTATGTTCATTCTGTTAGTTTGCATTGTTTTGGTGTGCATGAGTGAGTATATGTACACTCTAGGAACCCTGTCAACCCTGAAAACACTGCTTATGTAGATGGTAAAATCCAAGCGGCAACCTCTGGTCTAAAAATATGAGTCCAATGCGGAAGTGCTAAAAACTGCAGTTCATCGTGGATCCGCTTGAGGCTCTGGAAGTACCGGAAACCACATACACACCAATTAAAAAAAGCTGATCATTACAGCAGAAATAAACATGTTTATAACCTGGTACAAAAGACAAGTGTAGTCTGGATAGCTCATTTCTCGATCGGCTCACACTGGTGAATTTTTTAATGCGGCAATTGCGAAGATATTGAGATTACGAGTCTTCCAATGAAAGGCACAGCTGACTTGATTGACAGGTGGGAACACTGTAATTGTTGGCTAGGAGGCTCAAGGCGGCAGTAGCTCAGTCCATAGGGGCTTGGCTTGGCAACCGGAGGGTCGCCAGTTCGAGTCCAAGGGGGTGAGACCAGCAATTAGATGAAGTTTGGCAAGTGGACTGGTGGCTGGAGAGGTGCTGGTTCACTTGCCTGGGCACTGCCAAGGTGCCCTTGAGCAAGGCACCGAACTCCCAACTGCTCAGGGTGCGCTGGTTGGTGGCAGCATCCTAACTCTGACACCTGATGTATAGAAGTCCAATAATCCTTCTCCTCAAAGTTCCTGCAACTGTTGTACAAAACATCCTTTAACAGCTGAATTCTCCACTCTTGTATGAGTCACTTGATACGTCTTCTTCTTTAAGTGCTTTATGGGTAATATACTAGTAGAGTAGGTTTCAGGAGTTCTTAATGCTTAAAATAGATTCCAGCTGAGACTGAAATAGAGTTCTCATTGACATTAAACATACTTGTGACACTTGTGAGGGTTACAGCTGCACTAGCGGTCATGATAGTGCACGTGCAGGACAAAGCTTCAGCTAGATTATTGCGCAATATTCTAAGTAAGATGCATAAAATAATAAAACATCTCTCTGATGGCAAAAAAAGTATAATAGTGCTTTTTCTACGCAGAATTTTATGGTAGGTCATAGATATTCTGAGGGGACGCTGGTGGCCTAGCGGTCCAGGTGCCCCATATACAGAGGATGAAGTCCTTGTCGCAGGGGTCACCGGTTCGATTTCCCGGTCCGGTCGACCATTTCCTTCATGTCTTCCCCCGCTCTCTACTCCCCACATTTCGTGTCTCTCTTCAGCTGTCCTATGAAATAAAGGCATAAAGGCAAAAAATAGAACTTAAAAAAAAAAAAAAAGTCTGTCTAAGGCTCCATAGAGTTGAAAGAAACTTCAAGAGTCCTGTGTTAGTTCTATACAAGGGATTTGTTTCACTTCGTCTGTCATTGATTTCATGAAAACATATTGATCATATCTGTTTTTAAGGGATGTATTTTGTGAAACTGGTTAATTATTACCTCATTAAATGTCATAAATAAAAATTAAAAAATGCATATTTTATGTCCTGAACACATGGTGAGGTTTTTATGTTGCTTGTTGTGTCCAAAACAGACATTTCATAAATTGTATCACAAAAACAGAGGACATTTCAGGAACTCACATTTGAGAAGCAAATATTCACATTTTGAATTGTTGTGTTGTTATTGTTGGAAGCAAAATTTCTATCAAATAATCAGCCAATCATTCCAGCTCTCCAAGTGTGTTTTTTTCTTTCACAGTGATGCTTCATCTGCACAGCCACCAGCTTTGGAATCGAGAGCCTGGTGGCTCTTTTCCAGATGTTCTGTGTGATCTGTTTCTCCATCAAAGCAAACACACAGCTGTTTATCAAACCCCACGCCGATGGCTCTGTGGAGTCTAACCTCTCCTGTTTGTTTGTGTGTTAACAGCTCCTGGGCTTCGTGTATGCCTGTTATGTTGTCAGCGCTATCACCGAAGAGGAGGACAGCTGTGAGTCATTTAACCTCTTACACACACACACATACACTCAAACATAGATAAAGAAAACGAGCATCCAAACCGTTAATGAAGCACACTTTGAGCAGCTCACACAGATGGGAAAACTCCCAGGTTTAAGAGAACAGTGCTACACCTTACTTCATCTCCCTCTCTTCCTATCCCAGCCCTCACCATTGCTGCTCCAGCTTTCCCTTGTCCCCCTCCTCTCTCCTCCCCCACGCCAGCTGGGTCCCCTCTCTCTCCCTCCAGAGCCAAAGGAGCCATGTGTTCTCTCTCCAGACCTCCTTCAGCTCATTCTTTTCATTCTCTTTATGCACACACCCATCGCCTCGTCTCCCCTCCTCCTCTCATCTGTGTGGCCCTCTTCAATGTTGTTGTAAACCTGTTGTTCGCCTCCTTTAATGTACTCTGGCTTTCACTTTTCACACTCTCCTCTCTCTATGTGTCTGTTGTTTGTTGCTCCAGCTGTCTGTCGCCTAGCTGGGAGTATGTGTGTGTGTGTGTGTGTGTGTTTTGAACAGCAGAATTGAACCTTCCCCACTTTCTTGTGAACACTAAAATTCACTTTCCCCACATCGTTTATGTACCTTCTTTTTCTGAAGTGGCTCGAGTGTTGTATCTCAGTCCTCCAGCTACTGTATATTGGCCTGAGTTAAACCTTTAACATGGAGTCAGACGAGGGCAGGAGTTAGCCTTGAAAGTTAATCCTTTTAAAAGCAGGCAGAGAATGAGATGAGGGTGTGGGGAAACTTGACAGGAGACCATGAAATGAGTCATAAGAGAAGAGGGACACACTTTTGATAAATGACTCAGCTGCTTCGACCTCAGAGGCTGCAAGTCAGAGGTCGTGCTCAGGGTTAGCCAACCAGAGGGCAGGAAACATTTGATCAAAGGGGTCAGTGGGAGTCATAAATCTCTGATTGGCAGTGCCATAACTCTCCAGCATGCATTGCAATGGTCACATGTGTGAGAATTTACCATATTCCCATGGTGGCCATTAACTTGGACATCACACACAGGGTGGGGGTCTCAATAATATACTGATACATATAATGTTGTACCACTTTGTTTTGGGATTCAGTTCATAAAAACAGGGTTTCTAACACTCAATGACCTTTATCACGCACCGATTGATCTGCAACTGACCAGGCCATAAAATGTGAAGGGAGTCAAAGACATATTTCAAATTGAAACAGTGCGATAAACAACCCATTGTTACTGTTTAAGTCGTAGAACAACTAAGTTAGCCTTCAACAACTTATTAGCCACATTGCATGAGCTAGGAAGCTAACATTGTTTTAGCTTGGCAGGAAATTCACAGATAATATGGTTTTAATAAATCATGCCTTTCAAATTGTATTGTGTTGTACTTCCAAATGTGCTACAGTACATAAGGCAACATATGCTCTAGTTAAATACTAACATCAGTTAGCTGTTTTCTGACTATAGCCTGAGTTAGCAAATATTGTAACTTTAACAAAAAACCTTACACTGCAAAAACTGATATAAGATGGAATATCTCAGATGAAATTTGCTTATTTTTTGCCTGATAAGATAATTTTTCTCACTAAGCAGTTTTTATGTTGGAGTGTTTCACTTGTTTTGAGTGTTTTGGTCCTGAATTATCTCAGTAAGATATTACAGCTTGTTACTGAGATGTTATGACTTACATTGAGTAATACATGCTTGAACTAGAATATCAACTGTTACAAAGCTGTTTCATCAATGCTCACAAGTATAAAACTGCTTTTTCAAAGTAATAATTTCTTATTTCAAGCATGAAATAAGAAATCATGACTTTGACGCATCTCTTCCCACTTAAAACAAACGACAGCCAAATGTAATCCACTGTTTTATTTTCAATGAAACAATAGAAATTATGTACTACTATATATTAGTACAGTTGGCAGAGTACTGTAAACTGACTCTTAATATTTAAACATTTAACATTTCAAACCGTTTAAACCAGAAATTACTTAATTTAAGAATATTCTTCAACATATTGAGAAAAGATGTCTCATATTATTTTATTACTATCAATAAAAGTGCACATGTTATCAGTGAAAACACTAATTTTAAGGTATTTTAAGGTTCATTGAGGTTATATATTTTAACTTGTTTTGGAAAGTCTTGGCAAGCCAAATTTTATTGTTCTGTTGGCAGATCATTTTGCTTAGTTTAAGTAATATACCCTCAATTTTTTATTGTTTTATTGTTTTTGAAGGCTGGCTTTTTGCAGTGTATTTCAAATTATGAATAGCATATTTAAAAACCTATTCAGCGTTCAGTTGCTTGTTAGCTAATATAAGATTAGCTAGTAAGCTAGCTTAATATTACAAAGAAGGAACATTTCCCAGCTAATATGATGTCGTGTTCCTCCATATTTTAATGTGTAACACTGCGTAGCAATGTGTAACACTGATAAATGTTATAACAAGATTCCATCCACTTCCTTTTTTAGCTGTCTAGCTAATAAGTGGCTAAATGCTAACATTAGCTGTTGTCTGACCACAGGCTATGAGTTAGAAAATGTGTTGTTTGCCTTGAAATATCGCCACATTTCTCTCTGTGTTTTGACTCTCAACTATCTTATAGTTTCTGATCAATCAAGAAGGAGTGAATGTGATATAATTGTCAGATATTCTATTTTTTTTTTATTTAGAAGCCAGAACACAGGAGTATGACATTATTACAGCATTTTTGTTTCCCACCCTGAGCTTTACAAAAGAAAACAAATGGCTTCTTAGGAAATACGGCCCATTCTGCTTTTACATAGTTTGGCCTTGTAAAATTGAGCTTAATGAACAAGCTCTCTCTGCAAGGATTAGCTAAGATTAAAGGGAGTTTCTCAGGCAATCATACATGCTGTATGTGCTTGTTAGAATGCTAATTATGGAACCTAGGTGCAATAATTTCAGTCCCCTTTGTGCTCAACCAAGACTCTAATTTGATATGAAAACAGGGCATTGAACAAAGCACTACATGAACTAATTCCATTTTGAACAGCACTCTCTTGTAATTTAGGTGATGTGGTTTCTGTGGGTGTTCCTGCTATAGAAGTGAAAGTAGTCCGTTACTGATCACATACCAGAGATTCACTGGCTGTGAGCAGTTACAATCACCACCCATGTGACCCCTCTCAGTTCTGGCAGTACCACTTAATCACCTGTCACCTCTCAGTAATCCCTGGAGAACAATGCAGTTTAATCAGGGATGGAGTCCAATAAATAAGACTTTCCAACCTCAATAACTTTTCTTTCCTTCCTGTATCGTAACGTTTGAGCTTTGTTCGTTCCCCCTTGTGGACTGTTGTACAGGCTGTGTTTGTTAAAGCTCCAAGCAGAGGGTCATCCATACTCAAAACAGATAAAAACAACAAAGAAAGCCTTAGGGAAAGCTTGATTAAAGAAAATTTGATGTGAAAGCAGGACATGGTGTTATTTTTTATTGGTTTTAATTATGTTGTGGTTGTTCTCTGATCTATGCTGTGCTGGAAAAGAGAGCTGCTACATCCCTTCCAACTGCTACCTCTTTGCTATTGTAATCAGCTTTTTGCCTGCATACACACATACACGTGTATGTGGTCATGAAGACACAGGTGCATAGGCACACATACTCCCTCTCATAGCAACACAAAAACCAGCCAAGGCTTTTTGCTGCTCTCATTTCCCGCTCCCATTTGATGTGTAGATTAAAGACAGTTTCTGAATCAGGCTCCCTGGCTGCCTCAGCATCTCTCCTCCTACCCAGAACTTTTTTCTCTGCTCTCATAGGCTTTATTTCTGTTCCCATTTCTTCACATAGATGGAATAATCATGTATCAGAATCTAATTTCCGTGTGTTCAAGAAATCTCTCTGTCCCCTCTCCCAGCTCGGCTTTAATGGGGTGTGCTTGTAAAAAGTTAGAGGTCTCTGGTCACTCGTTGTATCAGCCTCATTAAGTGCCTTGCAGGTCAATAACTTCCACAGCTGATTGCGTCTCACTAAGAGAAGAAAGGTTGGATGGATCCTCTGGAGAGGCAGAAAGAGAGGACAGAGAGGAAGATGAGGGGAGCAGAGGGAGTTGTTCAGTAGGAGCAAGCTGAGGAGGAGGAGAAAAAAGGAGATGGGGCAAAAAAAAATGTTAGAACAAACATTACGAGACAAGATGGGCTTTTCACAAATAAGGAGATAAGACAGGGATTCCTCTCACGCGGAGCACTCTCTCACTCTCATGGGAGACGGGTGAGTTAGATTTGTGTGCTCAAGCTTGCGTTAAGAATAGCGGAATGAAACATGCACACACACACTCACTGGCAGGAAGCAAAGTAGACAAAATGGGCAGAATAACAAGCATCATATACTATCAGCTCAGGTTTGACATGGCTCTCAGGCTTTGTGTGTATCTGTGTGTGAGATCTCTCTCCCTCCTCCCTCATTTCTCTGTCACTCAAGTGTACTACTTTAAATGTGTACATGCACTCCTGTACCTACAAACCTCCTGTATTTGTGTACTCGTGTAGTAGTGTGTATGTGTTTGTGTACATTTGTGTGTCTGAATTAGTTCCACAGTTATCGGTGGCGAGCAGACACACCGACAGAGTGAGTGGTGGGGAAAATCCTCTTTGTAAAGTAGGTCATGGAGTTAGAAGCCTAGTGCTGGGATAAGCTCGCTTTAGCATGTCTGCTAATTATGCTGCCACCCCTCTGTGCTGAGTCACATCCCCAGAAAATCCTCCGCTGCAGACACAGGAACCAGAGGGCGAGGTGGGTGTGTGGGTGGCAGTGTGTCTTCAGGTTGTAGAAAAGAGAAAGAAAAGGTCAGAAAAGCACAAAATGCTTCTCCTGCTTTTATGTTATCATGTCAAAATGCTGTTGGAAATGATGTCAGACTCGCAGAGTGTGAATGAGTCTTCTTTCAGAAGGTGCAGCCGTATGAAAAGAACAGGTGTAAATAATGGAAAGAATGGCGGCTGAAATCCATTTATCTACTTATGGTCCTCTTGCTGTGCATGTTGGCTCACTGTCACACTGAATGGGACATTGACGTCTCATTTGAGCGGCTACATTCTTCAATATCTGCATTTGAAGACAGATTGGGAGTGTTCCATAGGCTACTTCAAGTAAATCCAAGAAATGTGGCATATTACCCCATATTTTGAGAACCCATAGAATAATGTGGTGCATTACGATACCATGCCATACCATATCATGTAATACTATAGTATTAGTTATGATATGTTGTGATATGATACTAATTGGTATATGATATGACACGACACAACACGATAGGATACAATAAGATACAGTATGATACGACACGATACAATACGATACAATACAATACAATACAGTACAATGCAATACAATACAATGTATTACAACACTACAAGACCGATGCAACACGATACAATTCAAAATGATACAATACGACAAGAAACGATGCAATACAACACGATACGACAAGACCGATGCAACATGATACGATTCGAAACGATACGATACGAAACGATGCAATACGATACAATACAACACGATACAATACAATATGATACAATGCCAAACTATACAATACAATATGATACAATACAATACCTTACGATACAACATGACAGGATACAATACAATGCAACACGACACAACCCATTCAACACGATACAATTTGACATAATACAACACGAAACGATGCAATACGATACAATACAATGCTATACGACAAGATACAATACAATATGATACAATACAATACAATACAATGCCACAGGACCGATGCACATGATACAATTTGAAACAATACGATACGACACAATACAATACGACACGACCAATGCAACACAATACAATTCCAAACAATACGATACGATATCATACGACAAGATACAATACAATACGATACGACAAGATACAATACAATACGATACGACAAGATACAATACGATACGATAAGATATGACAAGATACAATACAATACGATACGACAAGATACAATATGATACAATACAATACGATACGATACAACAAGATACAATACAACATGATACGATACGACACGATACAATACGATACAATGCAATATGATACAATAAGATACAACACAATACTTTTGGTATGTTGTAAGGTGACCTTGAGTGTCCAGAAATGCGCTGATAATTAATATGTATTATTATTATTATTATTATTATTATTATTATTATTATTATTATTATTATTATTATTATTATTATTATTATTATTTATTTATTTATTTGTATTTATTATTATTATTTATTTATTATTATTAATGACCGCTCCCTCTCCTCCTTGCTTGTCTAGTTGCACCTGGTTGGGTGAGACAGCTTGTGCTTGAATCATTTTTATCAACATCAGGCTTGACTTTATGTAATTATGGGCATAGATTTACCCAGAATGACAAGAAAAAGACAGAAAAGCTTTGTGTTTTTCATCACATGAATTATAGATAGAGGACATTGTGACTGGGTCAGTGCACGCATGAATATAAATGACAGAGAGCAGAAAAACTGGGTTGCATTTTTCTGAATGAGAACTCAAAAAATGTGCTTTTGCAAGTGACACCCAGTCACTAATAAATAAACACAGAAGCCATATTTTCTGTATCTTCAATGCAATCTAGCTTGACACACTTTCCAGGATCTCCTGGTCTAGTCTGATCTGAAACCATTCTCTTCTTTGCACGGATGATTAACTTTAAATACACTCTCAGTCAAACATACCTGAATTTTTCATATGCAAAATAACTGAGCATAAAAACAGCTGAAGCAGCCTAGTAGCCCAGAAAGCAATGATAGCTGTGTAATGGTGTGTGAGGACAGAGATGCAATGCTGCAGAGTGGAGCCAACTATGAAGAGCTCCCTTACATCTCGAGCATGTGTGAGGCAGACAGAGAAGGGGAAGGAGTGAGAGAGAGGGGGACTGTAGCTACAGTGGATATCAAAAGTCTAGGTTTTGTGATGTAAAAAATTGAGACCAAGGTCAATCATGTCAGAACTTTTTCCACCTTTAATGTGAGCATAACATGAACAATTCAACTGAAAAAAATTTAAATCTTTTGGGGGAAGAATAGATAATAAAAAACATTAAATAATGTGGTTGCATAAGTGTACACACCCTTTAACTAATAATTGTTTGAAGCACCTTTTGATTTTATTACAGCACTCCGTTTCTTTGTAGGACTCTATTAGCATGGCACATCTTGACGTGGCAATATTTGTCAATTTTTCTTCACAAAAAAGCTCCAAATCCATCAGATAGTGAAGGCATCTCCTGTGCAAAGCCCTCTTCAGAACACCCCACAGTTATTCAACTGAATTCAGGTCTTGGCTCTGGCTGGGCCATTCCAAAACTTTAATCTTCTTCTGGTGAAGCCATGCTTTTGTTGATTTGGATGTATGCTTTGGTTCGTTGTCGTGTTGAAAGGTGAAATTCCTCTTCATCTTCAGCTTTCTAACGGAGGCCTGGAGGTTTTGTGTTAAAACTGACTGGTGTTTGTAACTGTTCATACTTCCCTCCACCTTGACTAAGGCCCTGGTTCCAGCTGAAGAAAAACAGCCCCAAAGCATGATGCTGCCCCCACCATGCTCCTCTGTGGGTCTGGTGTTCTTTATGTGATGTGCAGTATTGTTTTTATGCCAAACATACCTTTTGGAATTATGGACAAAAAGGTCTCATTTTTTTTTTAATCACAAAACCTGGCATTTTAACAGGGGTGTGTAGACTTTTGATATCCACTGTATGTATTGTAACTCACCACTTACAGCTTGTCTGAAGTCTTGAACTGTCTGCCCTTTATATCTCCCTCTCTTTGTCTCTGCCCTGTCTCTCCTTGTTTTTCTCCATCTTCCTCACACTGTGCTCTTTTATCCTCACCCTGTCTTTCCCTCCTGGCTTTTCTCCTTTTATCTCTGCGCCTGTGTTTCATTTCACTGTCCACACCAGCTCTTTCACACACAAACACACACACATGGAAGAAGATGCTTCAGTGTCTGCAGATTGACAGTGACTTTGCCTCCTGGTTCAGCACGAGTGCTCTGATTCCAGCCAGTTTCCACTTGAACTGAAACACTATCATCTAACATTACTCTCTGCTTGTTTAGGAGGGCTCCACACATTGACCTACATACTTTTCATGTCTTGCAAGTGTCCACACAAGTAAAAAATCTGCTTGTCTCCTCTGCCTGGAAGAAACTGAGCTTGCTCCTTTCAGCGTTACAGGATCACACACGCAGATCATCTGCCAATATCTGTTTCAAAGGCAGCTTTCCATAACAGAGAGGACACATTGAATCCTCTGTTCATGCTGTACGTTCAGTTTTCACTTGTTTTTTTGATCATCTTTTAAAAAGTGCCATCCACCGTGAAAATGCCAAATATTGGAAGAGCGTTGGACTGTCTTTTGAGACTGAACAGGCCATTTGAGCTTGCAGCTTTCCAGCATTTCATCCTAACAGCTTTAACATTCATTTTGTGATGTGCTGTTTGCTTTTAAAATGAGTTTCAGAGAGCCTCAAACACTTCTAAAAGTTTAGCATATTCCACAAAGATATCAACCAGAATTAAGGCAATATGCTTTGTTTTAATTTGTTGTTCTTTGAGCTGCAAAGGGGACCAATCAGATCAGTGTTTGTAGAGATGAAAGGGGAAAAGTTAAAAATAATGACGTTGCAGTTAACACTCTGACATACACTGAACGGTGTGTAGGAGGGATGGAGCGTAAGGTTACGAGTTTGATTTAAATAAGGTGCAGAAGTTAATGTTTATACACATAGGATGTCTTCATTAGAGTGAGGGCAGTTAGCAGCACGCAGGGTTGCCTGTTGAGCCTCCGATTCAGAGCTTTGAGATTTTAAACACGCTGCGGTCTCCTGTTATAATTATAAAACTCTGAAATTGCTTTCCTTTCAGCGCTGCACAAGAAGCATGAGGGGAAGGAATATGGCTATTAGTTTCAAGATATGCTGTCATAAATGGAAATTTTGACCCATTTTTGGTGCTGGATAAAACCACCAAAGTCATTAGAATCCTTCCTCTGGAGACACTCACAATCTGTGCCACATTTCTCATCAATCCTTCAAATATTTGTCATGATATTTCACCAAAGTGTTTGGATTGACAGACAGACTGACGGATAGATCGACCCACCAGACTCTGCCTTCCCCAGAGCTGGAATGTGTCTAAAAATGGCAGCTGTCATTATCATCAGACTGTATTCCTCAGCACAGTTTATCATGGTGTGGGTCCCAACCTGCTTCTAATGAGAACGTCACTGGTACAGAAAAGATCAGCAAAGAGGTGGTCTGTGTTTGTTTGTGTGTTTGTAGAGATGAAATGGAGAATCCCAGGAAACCAGGGCAGGGTCAAACCCACACACTGAACACCCTGTGGCTCTCTTCCCTCATCCTGTCTACATATCAGTATTCAGCAGACCACCCCTGCCTCCTCTTATCACGATGGAACTGATTTTGGCCTTACAGTAGCTTCCATGCCTGGCATTTGTCTGTTTCCCCCCCCTCAGCGTTTAAAAGTGACCGATCTGCCCATTTTTCCTGTTTCCAACATCCTATTGAATGTTTCTTTTTTTGTGTGTGTCTTTTCCTTCTGAATCAGCTTCAATCTCCATCTCACATGATGTTTTCAGAGAGCTCCTGGACATGTTGTCCTCTTTCACATGCAGCCCTTAGGCCTAATCTCTTTGGCCCCCTGTCAGTCAGACCGCCAAGCGTGACACACCCCATCCTCCCCTCTCTCTCTCTCTCTCTCTCCCCTCTCAGCCTTTGTGTTTTCTCAAGAGTCCCCTTCACCTCAAAAAATATCTGAATCTGTTAGAAAAACACGCAGCACTTTGGTCACAAGCATGTCCCTCACTTTCCGCTTTGGACATGACACCCGTTTGCTCACAGCCTGAACTCTAAAGTGAGAAAGTAAACAGAGAGAGTTGAGCGTTCTGTCCGTGGTGGAAGGTCACCTCTGTTCCTAAGCGATAAAAAAAGGCTCTGGCTATTTTGACAGCTGGCCAGCTTTCACCTGTTCCTGAGTTTTCTCCCTCTGGCTCCCGGCTTATACACAGAGGAAAATAAAGTGTTTTTTTCCTTTCATTCTGTTTTTGTTTACTTTTCAAAGCTGTAACTTTGGGAAAAAAACAACACTTTCTCTCGTCTTTGTAAGCCTGCTACTTTTCAACCCGTCTGCATTTCCCACTGCATCTTTTGTTTCCATTTCATCTCTTATTTTAGCTCATGATTTTTTTTGTCATTTATTTACTTCACAGCATATTCTGTTGTTGTCTGTCCTTTGATTTACTCCATGTTTATTTATGTGTTTCATCCTTTTGTTTTCAGTTGATTTTATTGGTGGATTTGACCCATTCCCACTCTACCATGTCAATGAGAAACAAACTCATCTCCTCTTAAAGCCCATGTACCTGTAAGTATGAATGTGCTGCCATCACACCACATGTGTACATGTTCCTGTGCGTGTTTCACTGAGTATTCCTTTGTAGAAAAAATGTTGAAAAGACGCCTATGGCTATGAGAAGACGCTGAAAACTGGTTTAAAAGTGGAAGTTTTTTCAATGGCGCAGTCAGGGACTGACTGGAAATCTGCTCTGTCCCAAGATTCGTCACACATTCTCACCTTTAACGATTTTTTGAGTCCAATACAGTGTAAATTGTATTACATAACATCACAGTCATAAACTGGAAAATAAAGAGGAGAGCAGGACATGAACTCACCATTCTGTATGTCAGAATAGGTCATGGTTTTTCGAATACTTGAATATTCATTAACTAATTGAAAATTGAAGAGTTAATGCAAATATTATCTCATCTTAATAATACAATTTACCACCGTCCGAAAGCTGTTTGCTAACTGCATTAGCGATAGAACGCAAGGCAAGGCAACTTTATTTGTATAGCGCATCTCATACACGAGGGCAACTCAGTGTGCTTTACATTAAAACATTAAAAGCATTGGTAACATTCAGACAAGCATAAAACAGCACAATTAAAATGACAAATATAATGAAACAGAAAAGGAAAGGAAAATTAGATTATATTAAAAATTACATTCAAATTTGCATTTAAAGCAAGTTAAAATATGCTAAGATTCTATGGAAGGAAGTGGCGAATAAAAATGTCTTAGTCTTTGATTTAAATGAGGTTTTGTCATTTGATATACATAAAATCACACTTCTTTGACCAATATTTCGATTTTCAATAATCGCCGAATAGACACCATCCATTATCAAATAGTATTTTGGCTTGAAATGCCCACCCCTTCAGTCAGCCACTTCCCACCGTCCGCCATCTAGCTCTGGTAAATGTCAACGTCTGTCAGGTATCAATCAACTACATTAACACCCTGGGGGTTTTCTTCCTTCCAAGTCAGATCTGTTCAGCTTAAGCGCAAGAGCAGGCGCAGTCTTCTTTATTCTTTTTCTGTAGAAAATGTTAAAAACTGCCATCTTCATAATGTCTCTTCTTAACAATGCACCGCCCATAATGGTCGATTTGATTTTATCCATGACTTTGAATGAAAAACTGCATAAAGATGATGTCATTGGCTGGAAAATTACTTTTTAGAAATACCATGACTATAATCATGTCTGCACTCATTTCACCCATACAATACATTTCTTTGTTCAATCCCTTTCAGTGCTCACTGAGTAGGAGCAAATTGTTGGCAAAGTATTCATCAAAATATTAATTGATTATAGTTGTCCCTGAAAGCATTTATTTTGGGTTCACTGTTAAATATCCACATTTTTCATGAATCTGCTAATTAATCAAAACATCTTTTTTGAGACATTATTATTCGCTTCTTTCAGAGTTTTTTAGTATTTGAACATTTTTCAGGAAGTTACAAAACAACTCAGACTCTTGTGGTTTCGCTGACGAGCTCTGTAGGTAGGTGGGTAGGTTTGACTCATGTCTCGGTGTAAACGTCACTCTGAAACATGCTACATCCTGTCAGAGAGCTTCAGGGAGAACATACAGGTGTGCAAAGTGCACATGTGCTTCCAAATGCCCATGGCAGTTTCTGATAGAAACACATAAAGAAAAATTACAAAAAATCTGTCTCAAAATGAGATTAATCAATTAGGTTGTGCGGAGGACTTAATAACAATAAGCCCAGGAAGTCATGTTATAATTCTCTGCCAACATGACATGAATATTTTATTAGTTCCTTGACAGTTTAATCAGCTCCGTCTCTAATGGGAGGGAGGAGGTTTTCGTCTCCCCAATCTAGTGGGAGTTATATCCTGGAGAAATGTATCCATTGTAGTGAGTGTGTGTATAAATGTGTGCCTGGATTGCACATGAAACCCTCTAAAGTCTCTTACCCATGTTTCTGTTCTTTCTGTTCTCTGCAGGTCTACGTAAATAGAAGACAGAGTGTCCAGCGGGGAGGTGACACAGCAAGTTCCCACGGAGACAAAATGGCTGTTTTGACACAAACATCCTGGTGTACAGGGGAGCACGCCAGACATTCCTCCTCCTCTTGATTTCAGTCCTTTAAACATGTCATTTACTGGTGTGCTGCCCTGAAAAAAACCAACTCTCCTCAGTAAGGGTCCATTGTTTCCCATAATGGGTTCAGGAATGAGGGGATTACAGTGAAACAAAGACTCATATTTTGTATTTAGGGAAGTATCAATCATTTTCTTTGTGTTGAGTTCTCTACTGAGGTCTCTTTGCTGTGACCTGCCTGGAATGATCTACCCAAGAACATGACTATATAGAACATGTACAGTATATAAATACATAGTGGATGTAATCAGGGACTGCCCTGCGTTCCCAGTCTGCGGTGCCGTGTCTTAGAGGACTCAGTGATTTAGCATGTTATTGCTGGTTTGGCTCAGATCTTGGCCGGAGGGCTGAATTACAGTGCAGTCTGCGGAATGAGCCATTGTGCGCTGCCTGTTTACTTTAGGCCAGGATCTGTGTGCATAAATACACGAGCAAAGCAGGAAGAGGCTGGGGAGGGGGGAGGTAGAGGGGGGAAATGATGGGGGGGACAAAAACACCAAACCTAAAGGGGGAACGCATCAAAAATAGAAAATGTAAATAATGAAACGAGAAGAGGGGGAGGAATTTTAGATCTAGAGTTTGAAATGTAAACTATCATGAATGCAAAAGCAAATAAGAGGTGTTTGAAAAAGCAGGAACAGCATGTGAGTCTTAACTTTTATTTCTGGAGTCTTATTCATGTGACTATTTCACCAACAGCCAAGTCAGTGTGTGTCTACAAAGTGTCAGATGTTTTGTTAAAAGAGGAGCTTTGAATTCACTCCAGCTCTTCTTCTCTAACTACTGACAGGCCGTGCTGCTGACAGAGGTGATCATTACACACACTCAAGCAAAAATATCACACAGCATATTTTTAACTCCAAGAAAGAGATAGAAGTTTTTTTTTCTTTTCTATTCACGTTGCACACAACAGTGTTGACTCGTCTGGGTATGGTCCTCTGTGTAGAAGTAGCATGGCTGTACCCGAGTGAACCAGAGCTGTGTCTCCTGTCAGTCTAGATTCTCTATGGTGATAGTTTGTGATTGTTTCATAGCATGTTTTTTACAGGGTTTGTATTGTAATTATGTGTATAGCATATTAAGCAACAGCAAAAGAGCAAAACTGATGTATGTGTGTGTGAGCTGGTGAAACTGTAGCTGAAAGTTGCTTACTCAGACTTATTTTTTATGACCCAGCAACAGACAACACATCAGTATTGAGGATAAAGTTTACACATGTGGGTCGTATCTCTTTGACTGATTAATTTAGTAGCACTTTTTTTGTTAATGTGAGATCTCTCAGACCTGATGTCAGTTTAAGCCAACTTTATTGTTGCCTCTCTGCTTGTGTGAATCATTACTGCCCTCTGGTGTTCAAAGTGTTCATGTACAAGCTGTAAGGCTAATTCAGGTCCACTTTTACATCATTCTTCATGTCTTGTTATTTTTCATCTGCATATAACCATTATTGTTAAATCAGTTTATTTTTGTGCTTGGTCATGCAGGATGACTCAGCACGTTGCCATGATTGTTTCAGTGTTACACCTTGTATTCTGTATCATTAAGACTACACTAACAAAACTACATTTGACTACAGAGCCAAGTTGAAATTGAGAATTTTGAAACAAAAAGTAGCTTTTTGTTCCTCTTTTGTCTATGTTCCATCACTCAAAATAATCCACAGAAACAGCAACAAGCTGTTATGGATTGTGAAAATCATCCAACCACTTCTGCTGACTCATTTCAGAGTTCTAAGAGAGAACCAGTCACCTCTCTGTTTGGCAAGATGCAATAATTTATGTACCATTATTGTTTTTTTTAAATATAATTTGAAGTTTACACACCCCTAAAGGCCTACTGGTGTGTGCGTTGGTAAAAAAAACAAAGCACCTCATATTGTGTTAGTAGTAAATGCTACTAAGAAATGTCATGTACAAACTGTTCTTCCTCTCAGTGCAATACAGCCTCTTCCTAAAGCCTGGTAACTGGAGTTAGTTGAACCTTTTAGGGTTGTGTATGTGTGTGCTCGTCCCACTGAAAAAATCCACCTGTTGATAGATAATGCTTTTCTTTGTATAGAAAATGAAAAAAAACAAACACATTTTTTTCTCCTCTATTTTGTGTTTGTGTTACCCCAGCTCCATGTGACCTGATTGTGTACTGCTATTTATCCAGAACTGTGCTTTGTGGTCATGTAAATAGGTGTTTGTTAATAAAGAATGTGATCTTTTAATGATTTTTTGCGTCATTTAGTGGAAACAACTCATTCTCTGCAAAAACAGCTAAAATTACATCTGATAGGAAATTATCTGACAAAACAAGCAACCAGCAATAACCTTGCTTTATTTTATCAGTACATGAAAGGGGGGGAAAGCATGGATAAGGGCTTGATGCCACACTTGCAACACCTGTCTCTTAGTGCCCTCTCACTCAGGACATGAACGCTCGCACGCTGCCTCTGATCACAGCTCTGCAGATGGGGCAGTGACGCAGGCTAGCAGCACAGTCTCCACACACCACCAGATGTCCACAGGGGATGAAGACGATGGACACGAGTTTGTCCATGCACACCTTGCATGTCCTCTCCTCCTGCAGCTGCCTCAGCAGCTCCTCTGGGCTTGGATCCTTCACTGTTGGAGCAAAACAAAAACATGAGCACACTGGCACCGATACAAGACAACTTTTGTGTGTGAAGTGTAATCCCTTAAGGAAAAACGATAACTGTCAGCAGCTCTAAGTGATGAAGTTGATACAAGCAAAAAAACCTTTTTCTTTTTTCAGCAAGTTATAAAAGCTTTGACCTCTGACCTCTCTCTCTTATGGTTGTTTGTGTCCTCACATTTCCAGTACTGGGACCCTGCCTTGTTCCAGTGTCTTGGTAAAACAAATAAAAGGCAGTTTGTATGCTGAATAATCTTTTAAAAACTAAACTGAGAGAGATTAAGTGCGAAGACTGGAAATGTTACCTCTGCTCTGTGACCCCCTCTGTCCCTCCTCCTGCTCCGCATGCAGCACGTCACTGACCAGGTCAGACACAGAGGTGTAGTGCTGGCCTGTCAGCAGGTACTTAGTCTGAACCAGACTCTCCACCATGCTGGATTCGAAGCCCATCTGCAGCACCGTCTGCACCACAGGAGACAGCATGGCCGAGGAAGCTGCCAGACCTCCCACCATATCTGGGAGAGCAGAGACAAGTGCCCAAAGACAGATTAGGAAAACACCCTATTTAATAAACGGAGACATAAATGACATAACTAACCTTTGTCTGTGGATATATTAACATTTCAAACCTCGCCACTTCTGTTTATCTGCTGAAAGGGATTACAGGCGGGATTCTTTCATTGTATGGAATAATTGCTTTCTCATGACTTCAATGAAAGCGCAAGCAGCAGTCCAATTACTTCAGCAAACAGAAGCTCAAGTAATCGAGCATGCAAATATTTTATTTTCTGCAGAGTCACAAAGAAAAGTCAGTGAACTGCTTCTTTAGAAGAGACTCAGCTCAGCGACTGAATTTTGAATGTCTAGTATATTTATACAAAATGGTTAACCCAGGGTGATGTTGGGATAATTGAATCAACCGCTGCAGTCTTTATTCTCTCATTGTATATTACCTTCAATGCAACTAACATTTTTTTTCTCAATCTTCCTCATATGTGTGAACATAAAGAATGGGCATTGATTCTTTGCATTGCAGGATAAATCAAGGTAATTATCAGCATTAAAGCAGACTGATATCTTGTTATCGTGGTCCGCTTGGTGGAATTAAGATTGCTGACTCATCTTTCGTTACCTTCTTTCAGTTCTGTATGACTTACCGTTTCTGGATCCGATGTCTCTGCCCATGGAGCTCTGTGATCCACCCTGGAATCATATTTTATATTCACAGTGAAAGTCATGAATGGTTTCACGTGCAACAAAGTGTCAAAACTGTCACTTGTCAGTATGAGATTATAGTGTGTGCTGTGTGCCAAATGGTTGCTATTCCAAGCAGAGAAAAGGTAGAAAGGCTCTCACCACATTATCACCCAGATGGAAGTGAGCATCCTGTATGTTGCTGATATACTCCTGTCCTCTCGTCTGGATTAAAAACTCACATCTGAGAAACAGAGAGATGCTGGTTTATCAACCCCAGAAGCAAGAATGCAGATACCTTGGCACCAAATAGCTACTTATTTTTCTACTGATGTCTTTCTATCTGCCCCTGTGAAAATGACTGCTCCTACCGTGGAAACCACTTGGCATGTTCCTGCCAGGGGTCGTCCCCCGGCTCCCAGTTCCTCAGCCCTCCATCGCAGTAGAAGCACTTGACGTTGTCACCGTGACCTATGAGGATATACAGAACTACTGTGAGAGGAAAAAGTACATGTGCATCTGAACAGCTTTACAAATCCTCATAGGAAAACCCCTTTACACTAGTTCTATCCTAAAATTGAAAAAAAAAAAACAGATATAGGTCATCTTATACAAGGAATAAACCACAAACATAAAGCTCCTGTGGGGAACTTTTGGTTTGTGTTGATGTTGGTGTCCCCTGTGGACAAAGCATCACCTTGTCTCTTTGTTGTTCTCGTTCTGTGAATGAGTAGGTAGTGCTTTCTGACAAAAAGTCTCATCCTGCTTTCTTTTAACAGTCAGCCATATCACTCACTTTGACTCTTTGCTACAGGACATTTAAATAATAAATAATAATGCAGATATAGAAAATAGCCAGTCTTGTCTCTGATGGTTTTGTTTGCTTTTGTGGGTCACAGAGAGCCCAGTATTGCATGTCTCAACCAGGACAAATTCCTCACAGTTTTTAAAAAAATCTGTTCAAATAAAGCCTGATTAACCCACAAGAAATAAACTTCACAAAAACCTTACTCTGTTTGGGTGATAAGAGAGTCTGTGATGCACGCAAGTTCAAATAAAGTGCATTGAAGGTGTTTTTTGGTAAGGAACACAATAATTCAAAGGGATAAAAATGAGTTTTGAAAAGGTAAAAGCCTTTGTTTCATAGCAAAAATGCTAAAAAAAAATATAGACCAACAGCCCTCTTCACCCTGATAAGTCTGTTTTTTCTGCAAGCCTGGGTCATTGTGTTGTTTCACGTGATTAGTCCATGTTTTTGTCTTGGTTCTCATGATATTGTCCCTACAAACTCTGTGTTTCCTGAAGCTGTGGATCCACACTCCTTTAGCAGCCCCAGCTTTGTCCAGGTCATTCTGTCCACAACATCATGAGTCAGCAGCACAATTGTACCATGAACCCTCACAAAGAGGTCGCTCTAGCAGTGACTGGGTCAGTGCTGAATATTTCACTGAAATATTCTCAAAAGATTCTCTTGGAATTTTTAAAAGAGGAAAATGATTAGGATTCACATGCTTTTAGGCTTTAAAGTGAGAAAAATGAGCACCTGTGTAGAAAAATCCAGCTCTGGCGAGAACATCTGGCTGGACAGAGGCCTCAGTGGGCCAGTTGTGGAAAGTGGTGAGCCGGGTATCCTCCCCGTCCATCTCTGGGTAGACAGCTTGCCCAGTTGTCCCCTGGTCATCCATGGTCATCCTCTGGAGTTGGCTCAGCAGCTGGCCGTCCACAGAGTCGGAGGATCCTGTTTGGATTGGAATATTTCCCACAGCTCGTCCCTGAATGAAACTACATGTGGGAAAATGCCTCTTGTGCTCATCTGCTGGGCTGTCTCCATGCACCCAACATCTTAAAATCCCTCCACAGCAGAAACATTGGACTTTATCCCCAGATCCAAGAAAAAAGAAGCCTGTTTTGGCCAGCTCTCCAGATGTGACTGGAGCGTCTTCTGGCCAGTTGTGAAAAGTTCGAATCCTCTCTCCTTCCCTCCTCATCTGAGGCTCCTCCAGGATGTGCAGCATAGTACTCCTGTCATCCATCATTCTCCGGCGCATAGGTCTTCCTCTCCCTTCTTGTCCTGTGCCAGTCATCCCTTTTGCGGTCCATAGTGGAGCGCACTGAAGGTGAGTCCAGCACACCAACTGAAATAATATGATTAGGGCTGGGGGCCTGCACAGTGGCCTACAGGAGACTGCTTTCCAGAAAAACCACCAAATACCAGAATGTAAGCTCATTGATGCTTGAATGAACTAGAGCCTGAACATGCCATGTAGCTCCGCCTCTAAACTGTGTAAAGCATTTCAGGAGCACACTATGGCCTATCAACAAAGATGACTGTTAAAGCAATATAACAGAATCAAAAAATAAACATTAAACCCTTAGGGCATATGGACACATGACAGACAATATTTGTACTACAAGCACAACTTTGCTTTTTTTCAGAGTGTCCTTTAAGTGCCATCTCTATTCATTTTGATTTTGGGTGTTTGTGTCCTCAAGGACCCACTGGACCACCCTCCCAGATTGGATTTATTACATTTCACTGAAGATGATTGCAGAAACTTTTTCAAAAAGTAAAAATCTATCATACAGAAGGCTAGAATACTCAAGATATGCACTTTTAATTTGTGTTTGTTAGATTTTTTTGTTGTGATTGAAAGTTGTTTTGTGTGTCGAACCATAGTATTTCAATCTATAATGATGACTATAAATTTAAAAAATCTGTCAAGTCAATCCATGGATAAGGATTGACCTTTGACAGAGTTCTGTGGGGATTGTCAGTGCTTCTTTGTTGCCACCTTGTGGTGAGATAGAGTAACAACTGTTTTGTTTTACTACAGGTGAGAACTCTGCAGTTATGTCTACTGCATGCATTGCATTAAGATAATGTCTCATGACAAAACAAGATTGGAATACGAATCAGTTTTTAAGTGGAAATGTTTAAAACACTACACTCTATTGATTGTGTTCGAAGTGCTTGTTGTATGATGGACTTTAACAAAACAAGGAATGACTGGTGCTTCAAAACTAAAAGGAGGCAACACTTATGCTTAGTTTTTTTTTTTTTTTTTTAAGTCAGTAGGCCTCACATTCATACTGCTTCAGATAAACTGTTTCACATCCTTGGGATCCTACAGACATAAAGTTTGCTAATAGCCATGGTGGCCCTGAAGTGCAAATCACATCGGCAAATCAGAAAACACAACGGCAAATCAGAAAAAACTACGACATTAACCAAACCCGAAGAAGTAGGTACCCTCAGGGGAGATGACTCGTCGCTGATTGGACATGTCTATGTGATGAGTCATGTCCCCCGAGGGTACCTACATCTTCCGGTTTGGTTAATGTCGTAGTGTTTTCTGAACTGTCGTTGTGTTTTCTGATTATCCGTAGTGTTTTCCGATTTGCCATAGGCTGTTCCCGAAACGGCCTGCTACATACTACTTACTAATGTAGTAGGCAGTAGGTATTACCTACTACATACTGTGTTTGAATTTAGTATGTAGTATGACTGTTCTGTTCAATCTGTGTTGCAGTACGCTGGGCCAGACTTCACTAGATTTCCGGTTTCGGAAAGCAGAAGGAAACAACGGTGAAGCTGATAGAGAAACTGCTTCTTTAGCATCACTTATGATTTAAAAAGTTAGGAAGTGGTTTATATGGAATTTGATAATTTTCACAGCACCTAAAAACGGATTTCCTCCCGTTAAAAAAGAAGGAAAAAGAAAAAGCAGAATGAGCGCTGTGCATTGTGGCAAACAGTACGTGAGGCAGACTGGTCCAATGCATACTGTGAAATGTTCCCCAATCAGTAGACATCCTGGGAGTTTTGGCATACTGCAGATTTTGCTCTTGTTCACTAACTACTTACTACAGTACATACTGAATTTTGGCCAAATCAGTACATACTGCTAGTATAGTAGGTGGTTTCGGAACCAGCCATAGTGTTTTCTGATTTGCCGTAATGCTTTCTGAATTGCCCTGGGCTGTTTCCGAAACGGCCTGCTACATACTACTTACCAATGTAGTAGGCAGTAGGTATTGCCTACTACATACTGCGTTTGAATTTAGTATGCAGTATGGCTGTTCTGTTCGATCTGTGTTGCAGTACGCTGGGTCAGATGTCACTGGATTTCCAGTTTCAGAAAGCGGAAGTAAAAAACGGCGAAGCCGATAGAGAAACTGCTTCTTTGGCATCACTTATGATTTTAAAAGTTTACAAGTGGTTTATATGTAATTTAATAACCTTCACAGCACCTAAAAACAGATTTCCTCCAGTCAAAAAAGAAGGAAAAAGAAAAAGCAGAATGAGCGCTGTGCATTGTGGCAAACAGTACGTGAGGCAGACTGGTCCAATGCATACTGTGAAATGTTCCCGAATCAGTAGACATCCTGGGAGTTTTGGCATAGTGCAGATTTTGCTCTTGTCCACTCACTACTTACTACATACTGAGTTCTGGCCAAATCAGTACATACTGCTAGTATAGTAGGCGGTTTCGGAAAGAGCCGTAGTGTTTTCTGATTTGCTGTTGTGTTTTCTGAATTGCTGTAGTACTTTCTGATTTGCTGTTGTGATTTGCACTTCAGGGCCACCGTACAGTTGGTCTCACATTCATACTGCTTCACTACAGACATAAAGTTTGCTGATAGCCCCTGGTGTTGTTTACGCCCATTCAATGAAAACACTACCACTGTCTGTAAAAGTAGACGTTTTACGTCAGTGTCACTATTTACAAGCTGTGTTCATTTATTATTATGTCCTTGCAGCCATTATTAGTTCTGTTCACTTCGTTAACTGGAACTGATGCTCCAAAACTTGTGCCCCCCCGCGGGGAGGGAGGTGAACTACAGCGGCGGCTCAAAGCCCGGATGGAGGAGCAGCCATTGGGGAAGTGTACAGGGCTTTAACGTAACTGAGGAGGGCTGTCTCTCTCTGGAATAATTAAGACAAAGTAAAAAGGCGACCAAGGATAAAAATATCAAGATCACGAAAGGTCCACTTGGCGAAACATAACGTGTACTTGAAAAAGCTGTACCAGGACTTGGCTTTGTTTCAGGCAGAGTATCCGAGGCGACAGACTTGAAGTGTGGAAGTTGGGATACGTGCGGAAAATATACAGCTGAGCCTGCTGCTGCTGCTGCTGCAACTACGAGCCACATAGCTAACTGTAACTGAGCTGAGAACGGGGCTTTGAATCCAGTCACAAGCCCAGGCTCTGTGAGAATCCAGGGACTTACTTAATGAATTATGTCTGCCACAAGCATTGACCCTCAGGTAGGAAGGCCGGTGTATGTTCCCTGTAGAGCTTGCAAGCTAGCTACCTGCTAACGATTCACTGGGCTATGGCTATTACTCGGAAGTGCTAACTAGCCACCAGTGTTAGCCGGTGCATGTAGCTAGCTAGCAAGTTTAATGTTTATACTGTACATTTTGGGAAAGATGACATCTGTATTGTAGCATTTGGATCATTATCAGACTTCTCTTTTCCTGAGACTATGAGTTTTTGCCACCAACGTAGCAAGGAAAACTCCCCACCTATGTCTGAATACATGCTAATGGAAGAATGAAACTAAAGCTAACGCAAGTCATTCAATGAAGCCTAACTTTTTACTGTACGTGTCAGAATATGTCAAGGGGGTCCAAACTGATCGAAATGTATCCAGTGTATTATTACAAATGAAGTTATAAGCTGCATTTGGAGCCAGTGGCGTGTTTAAAAGCCATTTTAAGAGTACTACGTTAGCTAGCGAAGTTGTGTTGCGTGCACTAACATCAACGCGAACTGGTTGATAAATTATCTCCTGTTACAATTTATTAAACTTAAAGCCAAATAGAGGACCAAGCTTTTAAACCAGCTGCTAATATTTACAGCTTTGATTACATGTTGAGGTTGTGTCAGTTGTGTCACCCTTTGAGCCAGACATTGATAACCTGCAATATTGTGAATGACTCCCTAAGATATCTCATTATTATATTTATCAACTACATGTGTACTCTGGTTTAGGCTAATTTTAACTTGTTTCATGTCTTTGAAAGTACCTCTTTACCTTTCTTGTACAGATAGTATTTTTAGTTAGTTAGTTTTGTTGTTAAATACCAGTGTTCCATTCACCACGTCAAATTCCTTGTGTGTGTGAGCTCACTTGACATTAGAGCTTTCTTGAATCTTGAGAGGGTTTCCTCAGCCCAATCTTATGTGTGAAAATCAAAGTGAACTGACATTAACCATCAAGTCTTCTTTTCCCTTCTCTTTATGGCCCGCTATGGAAGCAGAGATCAAAGGGACAAGCATCTAAAGGTGAGTTTTGGCATCAATTGAGATACAATTTTGGAATTTTTTTTCAGCCTGACCCCCATTTTTCATCAGCCAAGAGTTACAGCATAACATATACTTCACACATACTCCTAATCGCTATCTGATACACACCATTGTCATGCAATACAGTATTTTTAAAAACAAAATTACATATCATGCACATCATCTCTACTGAGTGAGAAAACAAGATAAAGTTTAAATCCCTTTTGATTTGCAAAGGTTTTAACAAGGGGTGTCAAACATACGGCCTGTGGGCCAAAACCGGCCCGCCAGAGGCATAAATCCGGTGGAAATTCATAGACTTTTTGGACCCCTGCATACAACACTGTCCAGCAAGCGAACTCTTCATGTTGGAGCTGGGGGGTCCATAATAGTCAGGTTTACCTTCTTCATTATTACAATCTATCTGTTCTTTTGCATTAAACATTACACTCTCTGTCAGGTGAATGGGTAACCTGTGTGTTTGGTGTGTTCGCAGCAGGTTTCAGTGCTTAAATAATATCATATTCAGCCCCACTATGAGACTCATCATGGCAAAAAATACAACAGCTGTTTTTGTAAAAAAGATAGTTCATTAAATGTGAACATTTTCAGAATGTACATTTTTCAATAAACAAAGGTAAAAATTCTGAGGTTTTTTTTATTTATAGATTATTATGTTATGATTTTACTGGTCTGGTCCATTTGAGATCACATTGGGCTGTATGTGGCCCCTGAACTAAAATGAGTTTGACGCCCCTGGTTTTAAGTGAGACTTAACATCATATTTCACTTGTTTGAGTATCTATCCATATATCTGAGGGAAATCACTTTTCCTTAAAATAAACACATTAAAAATACCCCAGGCTATTTTATGGTTATGCATTCATAAAGTTGTGTATACCATAAACAGTTTAATTGTTAGGGTCTGATAAACTGAATGAGACACTTTACAAATATTGTGGAACACATTTTATGATAGAAAATCCAGAATGTCATTAAAATGGCAGGGAACTTGTGGTGAAGGTACTTTCTCCATGCATCTAAATTAATGATACAAAGATGTTTATGATGTCTGTGCCACAATATGGACAAATTTAAGGTTCTTTCTATAACCTCATGGCATAATGATGTGCACCTTCTTTATACCAAGGGACTGAAAGAGGATTCCTCCTGAACATAGTGTGGGACAGGTATCTTAAATGTGCCATTTGAAATAAAGGTAGAGTCCTGTGGGGTTTTATTGGCCCAAAAAACATGGCGGCTTGGAAAATGCTACAGTTTCACTCTTGACTCAACCCCACCCCTTACTCCAGAGGTACATTTTATTTGGAAAGCACTGCTTTGGATCCAGATATTACTGGTAGCACACAGGTACAGACAGCATCATGCTGTGGTTGTCCATTGTCAGTTTCCCACAAACATTAATGTTAGCATCTGTCTCGTTAAGGCCTTGTAATAGTTTTTTCATGACATTCAAGTCATCTTTGATTCACTGCAGTTACTGGAAGAGGCTAAGTGACACCTAAGGGCTTGTCTCACTTTGACCTACAGGCCTGGCTGGCAGCGGGCCGAAGGCTGATTCACTTTTAGGACGGAAGGGAATACTACATTTATGTATGATCATGTCTTCTATAAATATAAACCTTAATAGCCACCTGTCAATACAAAACCTGTATTGACAGGTGGCTATTGTGGTTAGAATAACTGATTAGCAACATGTCATTATCTGTTGTGTGCTGTGTAGCAGCTGACAAAACGATATGCCTTTCATTTTACAGTGTAAATATTTGAGTCAAGCTCAGGCCATTTGAAATACAACACAACTTAGAAGCTTTAAAGACTACAATAATACATGCCCTAAAAGAGCAGAACCTTGACATTCATATTTATTTAAATGTACATTAATAATGTCATTTTGTTTGTCTACAGTGCAAAATGGTTCTTTGCATCAGAAGGAGACTCACCATGACAATGACTTTGAGCCATACCTCACTGGTCAATCAACTCAGGTAAAGCTGCATGTCTATATATGAAGAAATGTTTTTAAATGATCTGTATTCATTTAGAGTTTAATAAAGTGTAGACTAGACCTCATGGTTGAAGATAATACATGTTTTGTATCTTAGATATAATTTTTTTTCTGTACAACCCCAATTCCCCAAAAATTGGAACGCTGTGTAAAATGTTGATGAACAAATTTTGATGGTTTGCAAATCACTTCAACCCTTTATCTCATTGGAAATACTGAAAAGACAAGGTATTAAATGTTTAACTGAACCTTTTGATTGTTTTATGAAAAAATGAATGGACTTTAGATTTGATGCGATTAACACATATTTTAAAAACATTAGGACATGGGAAAACAATACATTAAAAAAAGTCCTGTAATGCTAAAAATAACATGAAGGAACATCCACCAACTAATAAAGTTACTTTGCAACATGTTAGTATCATGACTGAGTATAAAAAGGGAAATTTAGAGAGGATGTCTCTCAGGAGTAGAGGCGGGAGGAAGCTCAGCACTCTATTAGAGACTGCACGCACAAATGGTTCAACAATTTTGGGATAATGCAAAACTGCATAAAATTTGAAGATTTCATTATTTACAGATCATAATATCGAAAGATTCAGATAATCTGGAAAGATCTGTTTACCCAAATGGGACAAGACTGAAAACAAATACTGGATGGCTGGCTGTGATATTTATTTGTGATCTTCAAGCTCACCATCAATGCTGAACAATATATACAGGTTATGTGGTAACATGTGCTGCCATCCAGACAATGCCTTTTTCAGCAAGACCATGAATATTTCAGCAAGTCAGAGCCCAACCACATTCTGCATGTCTTACAACAGCGTGGCTCCATAGTAGAAGAGTCCTGGTACCTGCCTGCTGTCCCAACTTCTCACCCACTGAAAACATCTGGTGCATCATGAAACTTAAAATACAACAAAGTAACCCCAAACGGTTGAGCCAACTGAAATCCTGTATCAATGAGACATTTCCCTTTTAGAACTCCAGAAACTGGTCTCCTTGGTTCCAGATGTTAACAGGGTGTTACTGGCATCACATCTCCAATTAAATGTAGTCAAAGAAACAACAATCAAATTCTGTTTTTGTATTTAAACAGTTTACACAGAGTCCAAACTTTTGGGGAATTGAGGTTGTACATTTTTGTGACTATGAGTTTGTTCACAATCAAGTAATAAAACAGATTATATAGGAACTCAAATGTGCACCACAGTTCAGCACAAATAAAAAATGAAAAATGTGTTCAATGAAAATTGAAGAAGGTATCATCTTTTCATCACTACTGTACTTTCAAATAACTGCACAAACACAAAATTGATGCAAGCTTATTTCATTGAACTGAAAATACCATATTGCTTCTATATAAAGAAAAAGCCAAGATAATAATGATTGATAGACGCAAATCAAATCAAACTGTTGATCAATTGCTAATAAAACTGCTCTGCTGACCTTCACTCATCCAGAACAACAGCTACCAGTCCATCACCGACCCCTACCTGTCCAGCTACTACGCCCCTTCCATTGGATTTCCGTATCCCCTCAGCGAGGCTCCCTGGTCTACAGGTGGAGATCCCCCTATTCCATACCTGACCCCATATGGACCCTTGAGTAATGGAGATCATCACTTCATGCCGGACACAGTGTTTGGCCAGCCAGGGGGCCTTGGAAGCAGCATCTATCCCCACAGGTTTAACTTTTTCCCTGAAAACCCTGCCTTCTCTGCTTGGGGCACGAGTGGCTCCCAGGGCCAGCAGACTCAGAGTTCAGCCTATGGAGGCAGCTACAGCTACCCTCCCAGCTCCCTCGGGGGCACCCTCGTGCCTGATGGTCAGACAGGTTTTCACAGTGACACCCTCAACAAAGCCCCCGGGATGAACAGCCTGGAGCAGGGTATGGTTGGCTTGAAGATCGGAGGCGATGTCACGGGTCAGGGGTCAGGAGTCAAGGCTGTGGGGTCTGTTATTGGTGGACCTCCTGTGGCGCCTACAGGGAACGGAGCCACACCTATTGGAATGCCCCCGCCCAAACCCACCTCCTGGGCTGCTATTGCCAGTAAGCCCGCCAAGCCGCAGCAGTTGAAAGCCAAGGTGAAACCAGGGATGCCCAATCCAGGGGGAGCTCTTCCCCCTCCACCCATCAAACACAACATGAACATTGGGACTTGGGACAAGGGCCCGGTGACTAAAGTAGCCACAGCCCCAATGCAGCAGCAACTCGGCCTGCCACATGGAATGCCACCTCAACCCCCCATGCAGCAAGGACCCATGCAGCCCCCCCTTCCCCAGTCTATGTTGCAGCCTCAGATGCAGCCTATGGCCTTACAGCCCCAGCCCCCCCATCACCAGCATCATCAGCCACCACCTCAAGCCTACCATAACCAAACTCAGCCCCCTCAACCCCAGACCCGCTGGGTTGCCCCCCGTAACCGTAACCAAGGCTATGGGCAGGGGGGCCCTGGCCAAGACGGTTGTGGTGTGATGGGTATGGTTGGTGGTGGGAACTGTGGCCCCCAAGCTCCTGGAAGCCAGGGACCTGGTGTAGAGTCCCACCCAGTGCTAGACAAGCTGCGTGCCTCCCATAGCTACAACCCCAAGGAATTTGAGTGGAGCCTGAAGAATGGACGTGTTTTCATCATAAAGAGCTACTCTGAGGACGATATCCATCGCTCCATCAAGTACTCCATCTGGTGTAGCACGGAGCATGGAAACAAGCGGCTGGACTCAGCCTTCCGGGCCATGAATAGTAAGGGCCCCGTGTACCTGCTGTTCAGTGTCAACGGCAGCGGTCATTTCTGCGGCGTGGCAGAGATGCGCTCACCAGTGGACTATGGTACCAGTGCGGGTGTTTGGGCACAGGACAAGTGGAAGGGCAAGTTTGATGTGGACTGGTTGTTTGTTAAGGATGTGCCTAATAGCCAACTGCGCCACATCCGCCTGGAAAACAACGACAACAAACCAGTGACCAACTCCCGTGACACCCAGGAGGTTCCTCTGGAGAAGGCCAAGCAGGTGCTCAAGATCATCACCACCTACAAACACACCACCTCCATCTTTGATGACTTCTCCCATTATGAGAAGAGGCAGGAAGAAGAAGAGGAGGTGCGAAAGGTGGGCTGGGTTAGCTGATTGTTGGGCTAAAGTACACCACAAATACTTTCTTGGAAGCTTTGATTGGAATAAATATGTTGTTGCTCATGGTTTCTAGATGTTTCCATCTGAGAGTCTAATTCTTCTTTTCCTATTTCCTCACATTTGCTTCTCTTGACAGACCTTTGAACCTCCTCAGATACAGAACCGCTCTCGATTGGATCAGGTAAAACATGTTCATTGTGCCATTCACTGTTCCATGAGTATTCCGGGGTTTTTTTTCTGTCAGATGATTTCTCTTGATTGTGTTGTTGATACAGTGAAGCTGAAATTTTAGCTAGTCCAGTATTTGATCAATGCTTTAAATAGATCAGTGCGGATCTCTGTTCATCCAAATGTTCTGCAGTTAATTTTTCTGTTTCATGAGTCTTGTGTGTCTAATGTAATTATTTCTTCTCTTTCAAACAGGAGCGTCAAAACAGGAACAAACAATAGAAGACATTTATCCTTGGCTTGATCAACAGTTACACTAGGACTTTTGATTTAAGAGACAGAAGAATATGAAAATGCAACCAAGCCCTTCACTTTTTTTCTATTTAATCCTGGTGAATCTCTGCCATTGTCGAGACTTGTGCTTTTTTTGCCCCATGTACCACCCACTTCTTGTGCAGGGATAACAAGCTGATTTAATGTATTACCTAAACGCCACCACACTCTTTAGTTCGGGGTCTTTTTTTAAAACTATTTTTCTTCCCGCTCCATCTCGTACTCTTCTCTCACCAGACTGGTTTCCTCTCTCCTGCTCCCCACCCCCACCTATATCCAATCGAATCAGGGTTTGACTGCACCATGGAGAAAAAAAAAATCTGCCACTTTATATTTCAGTACAATCAGGAACAGATGTGTCCTGCCCCTGTTTGTCCATTTGGGGGCAACATTGCCATGCTTCAGAGGTTTAATGTGCCAACAGGGTTGGAGGATCCCAAAGGCAATGTTGGACTGGGAGCTGTGGGATAATAAAACTTCACTGGTTTATCTATTTTTCATTCAGATCTACAAAATCTCTATTTTTTGGCTTACTACTGACAATTTTCATTTCAGAAACCTGTTTTCTGGAGCCTTAATGTTTTTTTTTTTTCTAATTATTGGTGACTCAAAAGAACTGCTCAAACAGTGACACTGCTGGAGAAATCAGGGATAGTGTGAAGTCACACAGGACTCGAGACATTTCTGAGGAGGAAATGCAAAGGCCTCTGGGAAAGAAATAACAGATGTGTCCTCCACAACCAGAACTCTCACCATTTTAAGTCAAAAATTGTACTATTGACATCCTTCACACCCCTCTGCTTTGCTTTCTTTTCGAGGTCTGTCTTGGAAGGGGTCTTTTGTATGTATCATCAGGAGATTCTGCTTGTGTACGCAACCCAGTCTGAGAGAATTGTCGCATCCAACATTTTTAAATTGTTTTATAATCAAAAATACTTAATGATGTAACTACTACATTGAATGAATTGTTGCTTTTGCTTTTTTTTTGTTCCACAGAAACGGGGGGAAGGGTTCACGTTTTTGTCTATTCACCATCATTCTGTCTTAATCCTCTTGTTTTTTGTTTTTCCTTGAATTTGGATTTGCTAAGTCTGTCATGTTGGTCGTAATGCTAAGCTTTAACATAGGAGCCTATATATTCATGGAGAAAGCCTAAAAATGTATAACCTAAAAATTAATGTAACTGATTTACTATCAAGTAAGAAAAAAATAAGAATGAAATGTGGTTTCTGTGTGTTTTTTGGTTGTTGTTGCAAAAATAGTTTGATCTAGACTGAAACACTGATTATGATTCAGTAAAATACTTTCAGGTATGTGAACAGAAAAAAAAGATTGGATATTAAAAACACAGTCACTCAGAGATGTGTGTGTGCCTGTGCATGACCACATACAGTATATCTGGTAGAAAGTCTGCTGGGAATTTTCTCCTTTTCTTCCTCCTGCAGCTTGTCTTTTCTTGTGTTATTTCAGAGCCTTCACAGCCAGATTGCAGGTGTTTGTTTTTTTGTCCACGTTTGGGCTAAGCAGGTTCTCTCCTGATAAGTATGAAGCTGCTTGAATATTCTGTGGATTGTGAGGTTACCATGATGCCGAGAGTTGCTGTAAAGCTGCTAATAGACATGGCTGTAAATGTAAAAGCAATGGTTTCTCCTTTTTGGCATTTTTGTGTTTCTATGTCACCATTACGTTCCCAAATATTTCGATCCCAACTTCCAATTTTTGTTTGAAATACTTCAACTGAAAGACAGAAAGCGACGGTTGCAAATGTTTAAATATAATGTGGCCTGAGCTCTTTTTTTTCTCTAGCTGTTTTCAGATTGTGTTAGAGTACTGTCACATGATTTACTTTGATTTTGTCAAACCTTTACCCCGCTGAGATGGCAGAAGAACTGCACTTTGCTGAGGTCACTAGAGTGATCACATGCTTCAGTCATGTTTCCTGAAATGTGGAGCTGCATTGTATTTCTTTCTTTCATGGCCAGTGTATCCCCTGTAATCCAGAGAACGACTTCTAACAGTATCCTCTCTTCTCCATCTCTTCTTTTTTTTTTTTTTTACCTGCACTAATCAATAGCTAGGTTGATCCGAGCAATGTGCTGAAGGCCCTTCACACGGTTGCCTTCACTGGTGCCACTCTCTCAGACCAGTGTAGAGTCGAGGTGAGGTGAGAAGCTAAAGGATGCCACATAAGACGAGCTGTCTTTGCCTTAGGAAGCATGAGCTGGTTGTGATCACAGAACAGGGCTGGATGTGCACGTTAATAATCGTCAGACAATGTATGTTGCAATAGAGCGATGTCGGGTTAGCCATCAAAATATATGTATCTACTCTACAAAAGGATTAATGACATGATATATTAGACATTGATTATCTTTTAGACTGCAGTTGTAGTGGGCTTAACTTGTTCAAAAAAATTATCTGGGTTATTCTTTATAGAAGACATCAAGCCTTAATAAACTACCCATTCAGAAATTACTCTGTCTTGATCTCATGTATTTTCTGGCACTGAGCAAACAGTCTCTTCCACTGACCTTACTCAAAGAGAAGAAACTGTGCAGGTCAGCCCTGTCGCTGAAAATGTTAATCATTTTATAAACTGCTTCAGTCCCTTGTACTGTAGCTGTTAGTACTAGACACTAGAAGAAAACGGGTATCGGTTTCCACTGGTTCAAGTGGTCTAACAACTGAATTTGATGCAACAGGAGTAAGAGATCAAGATGTCCTGTATTAAATGCTTCATTTATTACATTACAAACTTGAATTTTTTTTGTCTAACTCAACTCTGCAGCTCTTACGGTTTAAAACATTTTGAATCAGTCCAGCTCTTTGTCCTGAGATGCCTTCTGCACATGCTGTTCCAGTCAGATTTTTTTTCTTTCCTTGACAGGAGCTCTCCGTGGTGCTGATGTCCTGATTAGGAGAGAACTGCTGGTAGGATGTCAAATCCACATAGGGACATGAAGAACATTATCTGGAGTTTAACACTGTAAGTAGGAAATGGTGATGGGAGGTTATCTGAGATGTAAAACTCTAAAGATAGAATTACATTTGATCCCATATGATGATTTCTATGCTCCCGACAGTGTTTGTCTTTACGAGATCAACAGGGCGGCTTATTTATGGTCAGGATCCCTCCAGGGGAAGTTTATCAACTTTACATCTTTCAAATCGCTCACATCAGTTGTAGGTCTGCAAATTTTGGATTCATGGTGCAAATTCGGCACAAGAGCAATGTACATTTCCACATGAAATAATCACAAGAAAAAGCAGAGAAAATCAGTGCAGCACTGGCTTTATTTTCGGAAACATTATTCCAAAGAATCAAACAAAAAGAGACAATATCACAGTATAAGGTTCCTCTTTGAAGGCTTGCAATATCACTTGCTCTGGCAAAATATATTTCTAAAAATACATTATTATAAAAGATGCTTATGCTCAATTTTTGAATCTTATTTCAGATGTATCTATCTGATTTAGATTTTTTTTTTATTTAAATAAATGTTCAGACGAATTTTTAGTTTAGGCGTTATGGTTTTTTCAAAATCCTGTTTGTGGTTAATTTGACTACATTATGTGCCCTCGTTCTTATATCTATATTCAAAAATACATGTTGAAGGCCTCTAGTTTGTCTATTAAACCATACATAACTGAGCAGGATTTAAATACACGAGTGATGGTTATAAAAAAACACTGCAATTTGAATAAATAGTGAGTCCTGCTTAACTTTAGGTTTATTGAATTATAAGGTTCAGTATGAAGTCCCATGGCCTTCTATAGGCTACAGCTCCAACCATGCGTTGTCATAAAGAAGCCTGTAGGTGGCATTGAATCACTTAAATTTCTATATGTTGACTCCATCAGACTAAACACTGCAGCCGCCGTCAGTTTGTGTCCCTTCAGGCAGCCCAGCCTCTGCTGTAGGCCGAAGCTCTGACACACACGCACACACACACACACACACACTCAGAAGGTGTGGTGGGCTGGAACTGTTGGCCTAGTTCTGGTTGTGAAATAATTCATCACAGACTTATTTGAAATGAATCTGAGACTGTAGTCCACAGAGCCTCTGGAACATTTTGTGAAAACCGTTGGACTGTCATATTTGGACAGTGCTTTGAACTGTGCCTAAGTTTAGTCAGCAATTAAAATCTGAATATTGATTTTTTTTTTAAATTTCACTCAGGTTAGCACCTCCATTTTTAAAATAACTGACATATTTCCGTCATTAAATTGGATTTTGGTATATAGATAAGAATGCGCACTTAAAGGAAGCAAGCCTCCCGCCAAGTCCTTCGCTAGAAATAGAAGATTTAGGAATTAATAACATCAATTTTCATTAATTCGGAAGATATTTTTGGTTAAACTTGGAGATAGGGCATTGACCCTACTTGGCGAAAGTCCAATTGTTTTCTGCGTCGTATCCTGCGCGAGACTTTGTACACAATTTTAGAGAAGTCACACAAAACAGTCATTTGAAATCATTGAAAACCAGCTTTTTGTATTCTTGAATAAATGTTCTAACTATCTCGCAGTAACAACATTTCGTGCTGTAATTGCAAATTAAAGTACGCATTGCGCTGTCAAAGCTTCAGCCAGGGCCTGTTTCAGTAACATTAAGGGTCAAAGCAGTTAAAACTGAAGCATGCGGCCTGATGAAACAATGGAGAGATAAAAAATGTGAAGCATGATGCTATGCAGATTCCTCTCTTGGCATTCACCGCGTGCCTTAATTGTATGGACATTAAATCAAGGTCCGCTGTGAACACGCAGAGTGACAACCCTTCAAGAAGTCTCCCTCTCACCCTGCTGATGGGTGCACAATGAAGCCAAGCCAGAAGCCTCTCACCCTGACTGACTCCCATGCGCTCAAACCTTCAGCAGCTGCCGCCAAGGAGGATGCAAGACTGCATGACTGCGATTTAAGTACAGCTCCCGTTTCCGTGCGCGCGCTTGGCCGTACACGCACGAACACAGTCACACACACACATGCACAAATCTAAAGCCGATTTTGCAACAGTCATCCGCACACGCTCACACACACACACACACATGCACTCACATGCATGCAGACACTCAAATCTTAAAGCCGATTTATAGCTTACAGCAGCAATAACGCGCGCGGCCACATTCCTCCGCTGCGTCTCTTTGGATTCCACGCATAGAAATATTGATATCACTGCGCCACAGCTCGGCTTCAAACCAAGTCAGCACACAGCCCACAGTCAAAAGATGTAAAGCAAAAGCTCGCACCTTAAAACTATCACTACATACTAACACTTATCTATTCTATTCCTGTGCGTCTTTACGCATCTCCTGGCAGGTTACCTCGCACAGAATGACAGCTGAGTCTACACAAGCTCTCGCTTTGTCCTTCCTTCAAACCCGCTCAGTTTACAATATCAGCCTAACCAAAAGCACAAAGACAACAGTGGAAACAAGAAGAAAGCAACGATGGCAGCACGTCACAAGGCTATTTGTTTGAAGTCCTGTATCCCACTGCGAAGAGTGCTGTATTCTCCATTTAACTTGGCTTGAATGCAGTTCCCCGAATCGTCCACGATCAACGCCCTCGGACAAAACGCGCGATGCTTCCTCTCTCTTCTCATGCAGCACAGAAACTACAGATGGCTACTTTACATAAGGCTACTGTATAATTGGAGGGAAGCGGTTCTTCAATGCGCCACAGAGCTCTCTAGCATATCCCTAAAGCTCGTGCAGACGGAAGGCTAATTCTTTCGTTTTAAGGTGGAAAACATGGCTTCTTCGTCTTCAAAAAGGTCCTCTCTCCACCAAGAGTCAGCCGGTTCCTTTTGCTTCGTGTCTTTTTAATCTGACCCATTTCAGGCACAATCCAGCCGTGGATGCATGCCCCCCTCTCTTGCTCTCCTCTTTCTCTCTCTCTCTCTCTTTCTCTCTCTCTCTCTCTCTCGGGCTGTGTGATCCACTGTCTCCCGGATTAGAGCGCCCCTCTCTTCCCATCCTAGACAATTGCGAGTCTCTGCTGATTGGGCTTCGGCGCAAGAGGATTACATGGGCGCACAATGACGTCATGGCCCGGGGCCCAAACCCCCCTCCTTCCTCTCTCTTCCTCACCTCCCCCCATTAAAACCAAATCCTCATCAGCCCCAAATGTCCTTGAAACCACCGGTCTGACTTTCTGCAGCGCGTCATGCATGCATGCATGCATCGGAGCAGACATACAGTTGGTGCTAACTGAAAAGATCCTTAGCCGGTGGTTGACATTGAAGCACGAATTATAAGATAAAGAAAAAAAACAACAACATGAAAATAGTGAGCATCTGAGTAGCAGCACCTTGACGGTTTTCCCTCCTAGCAGGTGCATGACTACTTACTTAGGCCACAGACCAATCTGCAGGCCTGTGGTAAAAAAAAAGGTGGATAGCTTCAACGGTAAGATGCACTGTGTGATCATTCTGATCAGACCCAGTGTCCAAAAGGGAATAAATAAAGTTCTACACACGTCTGAAATCCTTTCACACGGCCTTTAGCCTCTGCACTTACATTACCGTATTCTAAAATGTGGTGGCAGCCAGGGTGGATGAGTTCTACTTTTCAAATTGAACACAGTCTTTCAGATTAGCATCTTAACGTGTTAACCCTTCAACATTCTCTGGCTGTAGACAGGCCGACATCAGCGTGCAATTAACTTTAGTTTGGGGCCATTCGTTTTAGAACATATCCACTCTGGACTCTGTCTGCGTCAGATCTTTAACATTCATCTCATAGACTGTGATTACGGTTGTTCTTCTGAGGCCTACTGCCTGTGTTTCCATATGGTTGGAACCACATGCTGCTGCAGCGTGTAGCATCAACTATTTTGCGCTAAAAGTGACGTTAGGAAAGATGCTGCCATTTACAAATGGTGCATAGTTAAAATAACACCTGCACATTTATAGTTCGAACCGTTGTTAGCATTGTGTAGGAGGACATTTTCTTGACTTTTAAATGGCTATTTCAGTTATGTGAATTTAATATCATCCTTCTGAGCTCTGATTGTGGACTAAAAATGTTTCAGACGTGTGGTTGTTGACCTACATCAGGAACAAATAATCATCAGCTCTTCTAAAAGCAATCCTGTGCTTTTCTTTTGCAAACTGGCAAATAGGAATTTTTAGTTATTGCTTTCATTTCAAGGATAAATTGTCCATGATTTGTTTCAAGACTAATTTCAGTGAAAGTGTATCTTGTGAACCAAGACATGGCCTAATTCTTTAGATTTGTATTATTTTCTGCTCGTAGACCCAAATGTGGGCCTGCAGTTTGTGCCTATCATCAGGTTGTGCCATTTCACCTAATACTGTCTTACCATAATAGTCATGTTCACCATTACAAACTATTACAAACCTACGTGCGTTCATACTCTGCAGTTCCGCACCGTTCTAGTAAAATCCTGCAGAATATATTGATTTCCGTCCCGGGGGAAAATGTCATTGGGTTTTCAAATGTTTCTCCCTCCTTCCGTAGCTTGTGTCTACCTCCCACTGTTGGCTGAACAAAGAGAAGGAGAGGAGGACCCGTCAGCGCTGTTTAGGATGAAACCGCTTCCCTTTTACTCTCCATAACTGAGGCTATACAATCGCAAATGTGCTCTGTTTCAAACAAATGCAATTATTAACTTTTTTAATAGGCGTGCCTATTGTCTCATCCCAGCCCCCGTCGCAATCTACATCTCAAAACGAGCATTGCATTTACATTATCAGCAGGTCAATTCACTAATGCAAGTCATTTCTTAGGCTTACAGGTTCCCTGATGCCAAAAAGAGGAGAAGGTAATAACCCAGCCTGCAGAAGTAGAAGCGTCCTCTGTCCACATATCGCCTATACTGATAAATCCACGCTGGCTTGGAGTCACAATCCTTTGTTCAGTGTTTTCGTTGATTCTTCCATGCACCATACTGAGGCTCCATTGCATCCTCTCTCCATTTTGTGCAACCGCAGGCCTTCACGTGTGGAGAAAACGCACGCAAACTCAGCAGCATAACGCCTGCAACACTGGGTGCAAAAATAGCCTCCGTCTCTCCTCCACATGCACGAGGCAGCAAAGAGAGATTCCGGATCGTGAATTGAATCGCAGCAGCTTTTTTCTCCCCACATCTCTCCCCGTGCAGAGCTGAGCGGCCTCCACATCTTAAGCTGAATGAAGGGGGAGTTGTCCCTGTGCATTACAATGACATTCAGGCCCCATTCATTCAGCCACTGTCTAACGGTCTTTGGACAGCAAATGCACCCCCATCGGGGGGTCGCAGCCCCCTCATTACACCCCCCAATCCCAACACGCAGCCCCCCACAATAGCCCCAACAAAAGAGAGAGGAGAGTCGGCCCCAGTTGTGCGAGCTGCGGCACCTGGACTTTTGAGGTATACGCTGGGAAATATTCCTGTGCGTTTGAATTACATTAGAGAACGTGCCGCGGTGGAGTTTCATGTGGAGTCGTCAACCAGAAGCAATTCAAAACAAATACGTGCGGTATTTATAAAAGCAGGTGCAGCTTGGTTCACCTATAGGTGCAAACCAGGCGACGTAGCACTATTTATTTTCATTCCAGCATGCCAATAAATGCGCCACACATGCGCCTAATGACACGCAAAGTTGGCGCAAACAGCTGCGCAAAATATAAAGAGTGCACATAAAGAGGCAAGCTGCAGGAGCACGAGTTTTTTTTTGCAGAAGTGCTGGTATAAAATATCAACCCATCCATTTTTTTCAAAATCACGTTCAAGATGCATGAATGTGGAAGTGCCAGAATACATTTAAACAGTAAACTATATGCGCCGTTCATTAGGATATTTGTCTTAAATTTCAAGATATCAAGACATAGCCTCAAAAAACACCAAGAAGGATATACATATCTGTTTGATAAACGTATATTTTTTAAAATGCAGTTTTGTAAGCACGATGCTGCTCCAGTAACCTGTCATCAGGCAAACATGCGTTTTGTTTTCTGAACCTTTTTGCACCTTAACGTCATGTCTGTGCTTAAGTCCAACTCTCTGAATTTATGATAAACAATTGATCACATCAGCATACTTACAGGCTACCAATAATGCTGCAACAGATTGTTTTAATAATTTCATAATAATGATGTAATATAGAAAAAAAATGATCAAGATAATAATCCCTGAAATACATTTTCAGGAATGAAGAAGTGGACCGTGTTGGAGACATTGCGGGTTTGGAGAGCCAACTTTCCCAGGGAAATCATACCGATTTCCGAAATGCTGTTGAAGGCCCGAATAGGCACAGCTGGGCTTCTGCTTATGGGCCTATTCATGAGGAGGAGGAGGAGGAGGGGGAGGAGAGGGAGGAGGAGAGGTCAGCGCTGCGGCCCGCTGCTGCAGCTCCGCACTGTCAGCTCGTTGTGCAGATACACTTTGTACTTTATAACATGATTCACCTCTATTACAATTATGGGATAATAAAGCACCTTGTCCAGGTGATCAGAGACGGGTTTGATGGGAGTAATGCGTTACTTTTGAATTTTCAAACTTTTTAATGGTAATAATTTTAGATTTCATATTCATTTTCAAACAACGTTTTTTTAAATGATGTTTTTTTATTATTATTATGAATTATCTTTGTGTAACATGTGCTTTTTTTTCTTCAATTTTTAGCTTTATTCAAAGCCAAGCAGACTGTAATATTTCCAATGAGTGACGGGCTCGAGAAGAAGAGAAAAAAACGTGTTGGTAAGCTATTCTTAGCTGCAGGAAATTTCCTCTAAAACACTGGCCAAAGTTTATCAAAGAGAAAAGAAACGAATCTCCGGTGCATTTTCTCCCTAAAACCTCCCACACTTTTATACTGGCTGTGCTACTTGTTTTGAGAGGCATATAAAGAGGTGTAATTTCGCAAACATTTCTTAAGTGCAGAGAGCCAGAAGGACCCTCCAGTATTGTCCAGGGAGAGAAAGAGAAACACGTTGACAATGGAACCCATTGTTCCCAGCGAACAATTCAAGGGGCCTAGTAAGCTGTCCTCCACGATCAGGCAGCCGACCGCTGATTTGAATGCAAGGGGCCCCTCCAAGGAGAAATGGTAATATATGGCAAGATATAACAAACAGCAGCCTACGTTAAACTTTGCCATCAACAGCTCCTGTGCACACACAGGCAGAGAGATATAGAGAAGTTGGATGTTGGGAGTTTGTGGGAAACTTTACTGTACTTCAGATACTGAGTGTTACACCTGCTCTCAGGACTCACTTGACTTTATTTTTCTAGGGCTTCAGTAAAGATAATGTGGTCCACGTGGTCACAGGTAAGTTTACATTGATGCAGAAATATGAAAGCAAATTAGAGAATTTATATATTTTTTAAAAACATTTTTCCAGACTTCTTTTTTCTTTTCTTAAATTAATTGTGATTTAAATAGATAGAAAAGTTATACTCTCCTCCCATTACTTCAATTGGTAACACACCTGCTCTGAAATATGACCAAAACTAATAACAGCTAATAAAACTAGGACTTTGCTCTGAGGTACAGTAAGGTCAGTCTTATCATAGGACCTATGGAAAATGAATTATTTTAAATTCGTTTTAAATATTTTGAATTAATTTTCATTTGCCATTTGACTGTATAATTATATCTTTTTATATTTGGTTTAATATTTTTTCAGTTTGAAGTTTCAGTTTTTATTTTTTATTTTTTTCATATTCTTAACAACACACTTTTTATTTAGCAATAGAACAAATAATTTTACACACACATAATAAAGACAGAAAATGCAATAGAGCAAATGTGAGTGTGTGTGTGTGTGTTATATGTCTTAAGTTTATGACGTATAGTATTTGCACATTGTGGATGCTTCTGTAGGTTCAATTTTGGCCACAAAAGGTGAAAAGACCCCGCAATCCCAACTGTTACCGTTCATCACTACCATGAGAAAAATTGCTCTGACATGGTCAAGACATGGACTGTCACTTGTGTGTCACTAAACAATCGCTTGCACACACACACAAACACACACACACACACACACACACACACACACACACACACACACACACACACACACACACACACACACACACACACACATACACTGACAGGTTGTCAACACAAAAGCACGTTTCCTGAAATAATTATTTCACACACACGCACAATCTCTGTCCATCCCTCATTTGTTTGTGTTTATAGATGACTGAATTACAGTTGTCCTTTGCTTTGTGGACTCCATATCAATATCATTGAGCTACTTGAGCGGCGAGGTGAGCGTCAGGACTAATGTGGAGGTCCTTGACTCTGTCTGATAAATGGCATGAGCTGTTTGCATTGATCTGCCTGTGACAGACAATAGAGAAGCATCATTATCCCCTCTGTTTCTCCATATTTATTGTCATTTCAAAAGGCTGTTGAATATCTGATCTCCTCTGGACTTACCTCTGAGTGTGTTTGTTGTGTTTACATTTTTTAATCTGCATCTTCGAATATGTGTGATGTTTTCAGATCAATATCACCTGGAATATTTTTTTTTCTGTGTAATGATTTAGATTGGAATGGTGTTGCTTTTCCACGTTCCAATGTATGAATGAATCAGTGACACAGATTGATACATAAGTAGTACAAACCTCACCTGAGTGTGTGTTAAACGTCATGTCTGTGTGCTCACAGGGTCAGAGTTTTATTCCTGTTATCATTAGCCTGTACAGTACTGGATCTGCTCCTCAGTCATGTTCTCCAGTGTGAGCAGTCAGAGGAAACAGGACACACTGAATAACCTGGCAGATCAACTAGCTCCATAGTTATTCATTACTGTACTTCTGCAAAGCAAGTCAAATTCCAATGAGTTTAACACATTGGCAGCAAAGACAGTTTTTTTCTCTATTCCACAGAGACAGAGAGCAGAGGTGACACCGCTGCTGAGGTGAGTTTTACACAAATCCTGCATGTCAGCCGTTCACATGAAAACAAAGGTGCACGTTTAACCTCCCTTCAAAGCGTTGCTCTTACTGACGCTCCTTCATGCCCAGCTGATGCTGTTTTATAAGTGCATGTGGAGGAGCACAATGACACACAAGTCCTCCTTTTGCTCCTTTCTTGCTCTGTCACACAAACTCAAACAAACACAGGATAGGAACCAGCAGATATTTAATAAACCTATGCACAGCTTTTTCCCATCCACACACTGTGACTAAACCTGGCTTTCGTCTCATACTCACCGCACACTGCTCCTCAGTTAACCCTGCAATTAACCCGCACCTCAGCCAAACATCATTAGGGAGAGAGCGATGGAGAGAGAGGAAGATGGATAAAGACAGAGTAATGGGAGAAAAGTGAGAAATATTGTCAGATATGTTTAGGAAATTAAAAACAAAGGACAGTATTTTTTATTACTAATATTTTGTTTGTTTTATTAAAAAAATTGTGACATTTTCCTCGCCTGACATTCATTTTCCGCTCTGCTGAATAGATGACATCACATACATCTTCTTTAAAAAATGAATTGGAAGTGATTAAGCAGCACCAACCATATAGCATCAACCCCTGTGACCTCTCCCATCCCCCATACTTTTTTTGCAGATTGGGTAGGCCCCAGTGGAGAGGTTTTTAGGGCGTTGGAGCATCAGGGAGGTTTTGCATACAGCTGTATGCGAGTCTCTACTGACAGGCTGATGGTAGAGGAGTGTTTTGGAAATACAGGGAGGTGTGACCGAAAACCCACAATAGTTCATATCATTTAATATAGTGTTTATTTGTGTGCAAATGTAGGTCACAAGAATGAAAATAAAAAAATTGCTGCAACACTGGAAATCAGAAGGTTGTTTCTGGATGACGTGGTGCAAGCTAAATGCTAAAAGACAACGATGCTGACCTTCAATCGTCTCTGCTGTTTGTTTTTAGGGAGAAAAATCAGAGTGGAGTCCAGGAGATAAACATGTTTCTTTCCATCCCCTCTCATCAATGTAACCCCACTGCAGCAATGTGAGAATACAGCCTGCAGAATATTTGGGAGCATTTCTGCGTTTAATGAAGGATTATTCGTGTTTCTCAAGTCTCTTGTACTCTTACACGATGCAAAAAAACACAGCAGTTTCAACAGATTTTTTTTTTGCTTATTTAGCTTGCTTCAAGCATTATTTATAGAAATAAAATCTTTAAGACTACATCATGTTCCACCCAATATTAAACAGGCCTCTTTAATAGATGTGGCTTTAAATCTCATGAACTCTATTTCATATTTAAAGGGACCTTATATGTTTAGAGAATAATTATGCAGCAGGAGATAAGGTTGATGAGGCCGTGCACCGAGGTTATGGATCAGATATTGTTTTCCTCTCCGTTGCTACCACCCGTATATTGGTACAGTGTGGTTGCACATTGTGTCTAGTGGGCATTGTGGAGTATCTGGGGGAACTGTTTAGTCCCCCATAAGAAGATTAGAGATGATTGGTTTTATTGACCGGCCTATGCTGCGGTTATCAGGGCCGACTCTCAGAGCACGGGAGCCACGCTTTTGTCTCTGGCCCTCATTGTTCGTCCCAGCCCAGGACCCTGCACTGATATGAATTTGATATGACAGTAAAGTGCCAATTATGTACATACATGCAAGGCCCTGCTCCCTTTCAGCTCGGGCGTCGAGTGAACAGACAGGGAGGTGAGGAGAGATAAGGTGACAGAATATCTTGACGGTTTGGCGAGCGGAGCTTGAGGATAATTTGCTGCAAGAAACTGGAGTCTGTTATTTTCCTGATGGTTATATTGTCGATAAAACACCGCCTTTGAAACATTGATCAGTGATAATGAGGTTATGTGGGTGTGTTTTTTTCTACTAGCTTGCCTGTCACATCTTATTAGCATCAGCTTTATCTGAGATGGGCTGATTACTGTCATCAGTTGGAGGGTTAACAAAATACAGAAAATATGAATCGTACACTGGTTTCCTTTTGGTGGGATACAGATTTCATTATAGGGTTTCCTTCTTCCTCGAAAGCATCCAACCACAGCTCCAGTTTTATTTGATAACAGTGTGTACTCATATATGTCTGATCATGAATGTAAATGAGGTGTAGTTGACTTAACACCCAGGATACAGTATTGTAAATCTATAATAGCTTGCACTTCTGTGTGTGTGTGTTTTTACAGCTGTTTTTATGGTGTGTGTATTTGTGTGTGTGGACTCAAATCAAGCTAACATTTGAAGTCAGAGTCAGAAACAGTGTGTAAGTCTATTTCTAATTCCCTTTTCTTCTTCTTCTTTCTCTCTCTTTTATGCACTCGTCCTTGAAAAAAGGTGTTAAGTCATCTAAATCATTCCCTGGCTATTATATCCAATTAATGCCTCCTCATGGTGTTTTATTGTGTTATAAACTGCTATTGCTTGTGGTTCAGTAGACAAACACAATGTGTGTCTGTGCCGCCTGCCACCGGGGCTGGCTGTGGCTGTGCTGGGGAGGGACAGAGGGGGAACTTGGCCACTGCCCACGGGGGCCCTGGCCACTCTAAATCAGTTAGTTTTGGAGGAGATCCTAGTCGGCTTTTTAAGAGGGTCCATTATAGGCTTGTTAATGCCTCAGCCGAGGGGGAAACACTACTAACTGCACTCAATTCTCTATGCACTCAGTCTCCTTTTTCGCACAAACATACACACACACACACACACCTAAGGACACCACACTCCCATTTTCTTCTCCCTCTTGCTTTCCTTTCGCGAGTGTGTTTCTCTTGAGATGTGTGTGAGCGACTGTGTGTTGTCTCCTCTGTGTACCCCGGTGTGTTTTGCGTGCATACGACACACCCATCTCTGCTTCAGTCTCCTCTTTATGAATTTCATGGGTTTGGCCTTCACTGAAAGCAACATGATATCACAGAGTCTACCCGTTTCTTGCGTTGATCTGTGTGCTCTAGGACTGAATGTGGTCTTATGTGCGTGCAGCTATAGCTATGCTTGAGTGTCTGTGTGTGTGTGTGTGTGTGTGTGTGTGTGTGGTGTGTGTGTGTTAAATGTGTTAAGCAGATCGAGGGTTTCTTTGAAGATGTATTTTGGAGCCTTGAGGGGTTTTCAGGAGTGTGTTATTGCATATTTAGGACAGTGTGTGAGGGTCTTTTGAGGGAGTATGTGTGTGTGAAATTTTAATTCACACTATAAGTGTGAAGCAGCTTAGTTCATTTATCACAGAGAGGAGATACCCAGAGTGCTGTTCCCTCTCCCAGTGGGTCCTCTGTCGCAGCGGGCTCTGGAGGATCCCAACTTGCTGCAAAACCAGAACCGACTAAGTTCATCCAGGAACAATTGTGCTTCCCTCACGTCAGTTCTCACATCATCTGCAGGTCTTCAAAACATGTGAACTCTAATGCCTATTTTACACAGTCGTGTTTCTTCACTGCGTTTTATCAATTTCTATGTTTCTCCTCTGTCAATGCGGTCAGGGCCGCTTTGTTCTGCTCCTGGTTGAGCTATAGGCGCCAATATTTGCCACACCTGAGGTGCAAGCTAATGTCCTCCCATTGCCTAGTTCTGAACTGTCGTCAAGGAAAAGGTGCCTCTCGGTTGCCCTGGAAACCATGCCTCCCAGCATGCTTTGTGTGAGTGACAGGAGGAAGATGTGACAGAGTGAGAGCTTTGTGCGAATGGACATCTTGCAAGCTGGACAAGCTCTAATGCATTTTCTATTCATCAAGTGCATTTACCAATCTTCATCTCTCACATGCTGTCACAACCACAAAAGTATTAACCATTAACCTAACAATAGATATATATTGGAAGGCTTGAATATGTGTTGTAATTATATTCTCTCTGATCCCAAATTTGTATTCTCAGGAAGAAAAAAAAACGTGAAAATTCAACGACCGTAGCAGCAACGTAATTGTGCTGTGAGCAGGACAAGTGGCTTCCATGATGGTTTACAGCAGTGGCAGCCTGTGTTCATCTCGCTCCCCTCTGTGCCCACTCATGCGAGACGCTCTGAGAGTGTGTCCTCTTTGGAGAAGACATGCGTGTCCCCAATGAATGCATCCAGAGAACCAAAGCCTACATTCTCCCTTGAATATGTGCAGAACTTAATGTAGTATTGTTTTGTACCGTTATGTGCCCTGTATTTATGCAATTCTGATCCAAGTGTAAAAGGTAAGACTACTCCATTTAGTTAAAGCACTGTTTGCACAGTAGTTTGCAGACTGTAATAAGTGCGTGTAATCCAGTGTGGATAAATGTATGTTCTGACACCAATACAAGCAACTCCTGAAATTCACATCTTGTTTTGTTTGTGTGTGTGTGTGCGTATGTATGTGTGTGTGTATCTGTGCAGGGTTCAATCTCAGAAGCAGCCCGAGATAGTGTGAAACCAATAACTGATAAAATATCAGTCAGCAGGCAGCGCTGTCCAGCGGTGAACTTGGAAACGGACCTCTTCCTGAACACACTCCAGATAAGCAAAATCAGAAATAACTGACTCCGGGGAGCACCTGTCATGTCAGACTGATATGTAGTTTAACTTCAGGGCAGTTCTGGTATAAACCAGTGCTGGGTTTGGTGTGTTTTAAATCGTAGTTCTAGTTTATTCTATATGTTATTTATATTGCTCCTTTCAGCAAACACTGGCTTCTGCAATCCTATTGTTGGAGATATTTACATTGTTTCGTATATTTGATTATTTTTACTTTAATCAATTAATTTATTTTTATTGAATTTAAGGTAATTGTAGGATTAAGTTTGATGCCATAGGGGTTATTAGTATATTTCGTTACTCACTTTTGTAGGTTGATTGTTTTTGCACCGGGTGAAGTGTTTATAGATGGGCAGGTAAGATAGGAGGGGCGAACACCGGGGGAAGTGAAATTTTTTTTACCAGGAGATTTGAAGGCTTAGAGACGTTCCCTTTTGTTTGAGAGAAGCCTTTTTTGTGTTGTACAATAAACCACCAAGATACTGAATACTTGGCTGGACATTGGCAATCTTTTGGACATCATGTACGGTCCACTCTCCCCGTGCACCGTGGCCGTTTTTTTTAAATTTGAGTTTTGAGTTATGTGAAGTTGACCAAGTTAAATAGCCAATACGCCTCTGTAGGAAATAATGTATGGTAAATCTGGGGTGACTACCTTGGGGTATGGGTAGTTGTGCAAATTCAAATCCTGCTAGGCTAAGCAGGACCCTGATGCGATGTGATTCACATAACCACCCATTCACTTTATTATCCGCCTTATTACCCGACTAACAACTAAAGACTTCAAGACACAAAATATTAATGCGAAGATGATTTTATTGATTTAAAAAATGGTTTATTTTTTACAGCTGATTCTATGGCTGAGTTAATTTGATAATAATTATATCAAACTAAATAGCTCCACTGATGTCATGTTGGACAAGGTGAATGGGACTTCTGCAGGTTTTGTGACATTTCTGTCCTCATTCAGCTCTCCTTCTTCTCTGGGATTTGCAGTTCACACATCTTTGTAGACATACTGTTAACGTCACAAACTTTAACATTGTTCCTATTCTTGCTACGTCTTATGGCTTATGTTACTTTGTCACTATCACAAGCTTTGCTGTCGTTGCCTAGATTGCAGGCCGGCATCTTTTCCCTGACGTTTCAACCAGCTGCCAGCAGCCACAGTGTCAACAGGCAGAGGTGAAATGCTGGACTCCTATATGCAGATTGATATGATATGAAGTGTGTGATCAGGTTGCCCCTGGTGTTGCCTCCGTTATTGATAATCAAATACAGTTGTGATGGGGGTTTGACCAATCAGAATCAAGCATTAAACACAGCCATGTGATAAACAAAAAAAGGCGCATATCATACCATGACGCCAATTGGGATAACAACCCTAGAGAGGGGATAAGGCCAATTTTTCACTTCTTGTTTCATCACCCATCTGTAGGCCTCTCCTGATTGCATCATTAGAATCTCACCTTTGTCCCACTGTCACCCCAACATCTCACAGCAGCTGATTTCACTTGACTGCAAACTTTAACACCAAACACAACAACATTTGAGATTTTTTTTGCTTAAAATCACCCCATTAAACACAGCCGATGATGTGACTGTGAAATCCCCCCCAATCCTGACGCCCACACACTTTCCCAGCCCATTATCATTATCACCATGTTATCACCGCGCTGTCGTTAGCTGCATCGAACTGTCATGGTGTCTGCGTTGTTTCTTCTTGTGATCCAGTCTGTGTTGTGCCTTTTAATTTTTGCTGTCAGGGTTTGACTGCAGCTTCAGGTGGAATGTCGGTGTGTGAGAAACAGGCGGAAGTGTATTTAATGAGGTGTGTTTGATGAAGGGAAAATAACCTTTGCATACACAAATCCTCCACTTAATGAAATTGTTAGAAGCGATACATTCCTACATTTCCCAGCATACTCTCTTCCTGTTTCCTTCTTTTATCCCATTTTGGATCAGATTGATCGTTGACCAGACCAAAGTTAACTGAGACTTTCCAGCCTTCCTTTTTCCTCATGTCTTCTTTTTCATGACCTCTGATCCATCCATCTCTCTCACTTTTAAGCCTACCTTATTCTCTTCTCTTCTTTTTTTTCATCTCTCCCTTTTCCCCTCTGCATTTCTCAAATAATCTCCTTCATTTCCTCTTTACTCCTCTCTTTTTCCCTCTCTTTTAGTCTCCTCATTTTCTCCTTTCCTTTCCTTTTCTATTCTTTCCTTTTTTTTCCTTTTCCTGGATCTCCTTCCCTCTTCCCATCTTCTCTACTCTTCTCCTCTCCCTTCTATTCTCAATTTTCCTGTCCTCTCATTTCATACCCTTTTTTGACCACTTTTCTACCCTTTTCCTCTCCTCTCTTCTTACCCTCTTTATCCTCTAATCTTTTCTTCCCTTTTCTCTCTTCCTCTTTCTTCCCCTTTCCTTTACTATTCTCATCTCTTCTTTCCTCTTCTCTCCTCTTGTACTCAACTGTCCTCATCTCCTTTTTCTTTCCTTCTCTCCTCTCCCCTCCTCTTCTATACTGTACTTCGCTACTTCTTTTCTCCTTTTTACATACCCCTCCTCTTTTCTCTCCTCTTCTCTCATATTTCCCTCCTCTTTTCTCTTCTCCTCTTCTCTACTGCACTCTCCTCTTCTTCTCTCACCTTTACCCCTTGTTCTCTCCTCCTTCCTCTTCCCCTGTCATATCCTGCTCTTCCATTTTTCTCTTTTCCTCTCATATAATCTATGCTCTTTTCTTTCCTCTCCTCTTTTCCTAGCTTCCACTTCTTTTCTCTATTCCTCCCTTCTTGTTTCTCTCCTCCCCCTCTCCTCTCCTCTCCTCTCCTCTCCTCTCCTCTCCTCTCCTCTCCTCTCCTCTCCTCTCCTCTCCTCTCCTCTCCTCTCTCTACCTTTCCTCTCTTGCTCTCCTCTTATCTTCCTTTCCTCATCTCCTCTCCTCTCCTTCACTCCTCTCCATCCTGCATGCCTCAGCAGCCTCTCCTTCCTGTCTGTCTGTGTTGGCATGAGCCTCCCTGGCTCTGCCCCCTCCCGGCCCGCACTTTATGCTGATTGGACCAGCTGTTCCACTTAAATTCACCATGGCAACCACAACCTGTCGCCTAGCAACCCTGCTCTTCTCCCTGATTCCTGCCAGTGTTCTCCACAGGCGGACGGAGAGAGAAAGGGAGAAGACGAGATTGAAAATTCCCTCAGATGTTTTTCTACGTGTGTGTGTGTGTGTGTGTGTGTGTGTGTGTGTGTGTGTGTGTGTGTGTGTGTGTGTGTGTGTGTGTGTGTGCGCGCACACACATGTGGATGTGGATATGTTTGGCTCCCTTTCTGTGAGTCAGAAGGAAGTGTGTCGAGTGTGCTGATGAGATGGTTAAATGCAGACTGTGTTTGCATGTAGGCCAGAGGGACCTTCAGTTAGCACAGAGTAGGCTGGCAGGCAGGGATGTATGCGCCTAAAGAAGATTTGTGAGGGTGTGTGTGTGTGTCTCTGTGTATGTGCATATGTGTCCCCTTGTCTCCCGTAGACTGGACTTGTCCTCTCAGGCGTGATGAGAGCAAGGGTACATGCTAGCTCATGCTAAAGAATTCATGGCACTGCTGCTCTCAGAGGCCCCACTGTCAAGAGTAGCCTCATGGCCTGAGCATACTGATGAGAGACACTGGATAGATAGACACACACACTCCAATACACACACACACATGCACACATATAAACACCAAAATAAGCAAAGTAGGCAGTATTTTCCTGCATGTTTTTATCTGCCTAGTTTACCTGAAACGATTACCACATTGTTAATAGACTTTCCCTGCAGCCTAGGATCTAGTCCCATGGTCAGGTAATCCACAGCTCATCCCCACAGATGAACTCTTATCCCAGGAAAAGCAGCAGGAAGCTCCCCTCCACCTCTCATAATTGGATCTCACACTAGTCCAGAGTGGTTGTCCGGCTCACCCTCACTTCACCTTTGCATCAAAGAAATGATAAATACCTAATACAAGCCTCAGGTGTGCTTCTCCTGTGCAACATGTAACAAGTGTTGTTAGCACACTGTACACTCCCAGTGTGTGTGTGTTTTTTTTGATAACATACACATTATTAATTATGAGTTTATTTTGAATGTGTGTTCAGCTGCCCTCATACTCTCTTTGGAGAATTTAGCCTAGCTTGCTAATTCACTAGCAAGGACCACACCAACAATAGAATGAGGTTTGACAGATAGTTTCGCACCCAGGCATGATGAACCCCCTCAGGGGCAGAAAGAAGAAAGGGAAGGGAGGGTGGGATGCGGAAACGAGAGCGAGAAACGAGGAAATGGTCAGGTTTGAATTTATGGAAAAACGGAAGAGGCGCAGTTGAGGTGTGGCCCTGCTCCTGAAATTTAGCTATTATCACCACTTAACATATAGCATGAGGAAATATTCATCATAGTGATAAACCAAAAGATGAAAGCAGCATCCATTCTCCAATGATACTGCCAAATCATGATATGCAGCAGGGAGTATAGATTTATATCAGGTTGTAGGTTTCAGTTTTAAGTCATAATGAGCAGCAGGTAAGTTTTGTATTTAATTCAGAGTATCTGATACGTTTCAGATTGAGAATCCTAGCAGTTAGTTTCAGATTTAAATAAGGAAGAGAAGGGGTTCACTCTCAAATGCATATCTGTGTGGCAGTTAAGATTCAGGATGCACTGTGCACAGGTACATTTCCAACTTAGGTGAGCAGCAGGTGAATTACACAGACATTTAAGATTTATAGCTGGGGATGGTAGTCAGATTTGGATACACTTTTTGTTATACTGGTTAAAATGATCTTTATGTCCCGATGGCAATCAATAAATAATTTGTTCTTAAAAAAGAGCCAAAAGACTTCCGGTGACGTCATGGGTGAAGCAGCACCTTAACTCTCCTGCTGCGGGATAGCCCCTTTAAAAAACCAGCCAAAAACTTACATAAATTAAAAGAATTTTTGCGAAGAGCTTAAATTAAGAACACGTTATGTCTGCGCCGAAGAAAGATACTGAGAAGAAATCCAGACCGAACAGAAAAGACGAAAAACGAGACTCGCCGCTACCAGGTGACATGTGCACGGACGACAACATGGCGGCCGTGCTAACAGAGTTACGAAACCTACGTAAAGAACACACAGAAGCCTCTCAAGATGCGAAAGCTACCCTCTCTAGAGTTGAGTCCTCTCTTACTGATGTTTTGGAACGCACATCAAAATTGGAACAGCAGATGTCGGAGGTCGAGCAGAGAGTGAGTGATGCAGAGGATAAGGGATTCAGAAGCGACAGAGCTATCCGTTATCTGCTCCATAGAGAAGCGAAACTGGCGGCCAAGTGCGAGGATCTGGAGTCGAGAGCTCGGCGAAACAATCTACGGATTTATGGAGTTAAAGAAGGAGAGGAGGGCAATAATATGGTTGACTTCATAACCAACCTGATCCGCACTTCACTCAAGCTGCCGGAGGACCTAGATCTGAGTGTGGAAAGAGCACATCGCTCATTGACTATGAAACCGAAAGATTCTGCCCCTCCAAGATCCATTATTGTCAGGTTTTCAGACTACAGGATCAGAGAAACAGTACTTCAACAGGCCTGGAAAAACCGAGGGATAACATACCAAGGACAGAAGGTGTTTTTTGACCAGGATTATACGGCGGACGTACAGAAGAAACGCAAGCAGGTGCGGGAGGTAATAAAGCAACTTAAAGAAAAAGGAGTGAAAGCCCAATCGCCGTTCCCCGCCCAGCTAAAAATCCATCTGGATTCTGGAGTGAAAATTTTCCACACTCTCGCGGACGCAGCCTCCGCTCTTGAAGAGATGGGGATTCACGTTAAGCCAGACGACAGGGAGACTCTCCAGAGGGAGCTGCTGCGCGACAAATGGGTCACGGCACCGAACGCGGACAGAGCAGGTTCTTCAACACTGACCAACGCGGATATAAGGACTCTTATTCAAGGTGAATGATGATGTGTATCGAACAGTTTGGAGATTTAAGTCTGTCAATATGCACGTTATAAATCCATATTGCATCAGAAGTTGAAGGAGGAGGAAGAAAAGAAAAAAAAAAGAAAATAGGGCTGGTTCATAAAATTAGTAATAGAATGAATAATCAATACAGGGGCTTAACCCCAGATGGTTAGGGGTGATTTAGTTTTAGGTTACTTTATTTTAGCTAGCAGGCAACCGCATTTACAGCAACTTGGCTGATAGGTAGTTGCAGTAGCACTTAGTGCATTCCCCGGAGAGATTAGTCACAACTCTCCGTCTTTGTAGAGGCTGATTAATACTGTTTGTATAGTCAGCTGGGTATTTGGAAGTCAGCTGTTTTTTTTTGTTGTTGTTTTTTTTTTTTTTCATATATGGAAGTATGTTCGTTCAGCTATGTTTAAAGCTTGTTCCTGTTTTAACCGATATGCAGCCGTGTTTCTCTCAGACATTGTATGTATCTACTGCTCAGATATGGAGGCCTGGTCTGTACACAAAGTTAAAGATCAGTGTGTCTCAGTTATGCGTGCATGAATAATCTGATTATAACCACCTATAATGTCCATGGACTGAATCATCCTATTAAAAGGAAAAAGATATATAGTCAACTAAGGAAATTGAAATGTTCATTAGCCCTGCTGCAGGAAACCCATCTGTCGGAAGGAGAACACAAAAAATTACAAAGAGAATGGGTCGGTCAGGTGTATAGTGCTTCCTACGGAAAAAAACGAGGAGTAGCAACCCTAATCAGTAAAACATTGTCCTTTTCTTTAGAAAAAAATATTCAAGATAAGCTGGGGAGGTATGTCTTAGTGGTGGGCACACTGGGGGAGGTGGAGATCTCTATTCTAAATGTATATGCTCCAAATGAATATGATTACTTTTTCTTTAAGGAAATTGCAAACATTATTGCCAATAATGCTAAGGGCATGATATTGATTGGGGGAGATTTTAACACCGTGCAAGATGGAAGCATAGATAGGAGTCCGGTAGAGGGAGGACCCCGGTCAAATAAAACCAAAGCACTTTTGAATATGATTTCAGAATTGGGCTTGATTGATCCATGGAGGGTTAAAAATCCTTCAGGGAAGGATTTTAGCTTTTTCTCTAATGTCCATCAAAGTTGTTCCAGGATTGACTTCTTCTGTCTCTCACAGCAACACTTACATAAAGTAGTAGATTGCCACATTGAACCAATAACACTGAGTGATCATGCCCCTGTCATACTGAGTATAGACCTAGGTAAAGAGAACTTTTTTAGATACTGGAGATTAAATGTGTCCTTGCTTACTAAGGCAACAGTAGTAGAAGAGATAAGACAATCATTAAAAGAATATTTTGAGACAAATGACAATGAGGAAGTGACTCCGTCAATCCTCTGGGGTGGAGCCAAAACAGTTATTAGGGGGAAAATAATACAGATCTCTTCCACACAAAAGAAAATAAGACTGGCTGAACAAACAAAGTTAGAGAATAAAATAAAACGATTGGAAATGGAGCATAAAAGCACAAGATCTAATAATACCTTGCTTGAATTGAAAGAAACTAGAAAAGCGTTGGATAGGTATCTTACATATAAAGCAGAAGGAGCGTTGAGATTTTCTAATCAGAGATATTATGAAATGGGTAACAGGGCTAGTCGCCTATTAGCATTCCAGCTCCGCAAAGCTCAGGCCAGTCGTGTTGTCCAGAAAATTATACATCCGGTGATAAATAAGACAGTATCTCGACCAAAAGAAATAGCAGAAGCCTTTGCGTCATTTTACAAAAACCTATATGAGGAACCTGGGCCTGAAGGAATAGCTAAAGATTCTGCAGCCTTTCTTGCTAGCTTAAATATGCCCTCACTGTCAGAAGATGAAGCAGTACATATGGTTTCTGAGATAACAGAAACAGAAATCAGAGAAGCCATAAAAAAATTGAAAAATAACAAATCCCCAGGGGCAGATGGACTTCCCGGAGAGTTTTATAAGTGCTTCATTGACGACCTAGCTCCAATACTAACCAGAGTTTTTAATTATACCCTCTCTAAAAATGACCCCCCTGATTCCTGGTCAGAGGCCATCATATCCGTTATTCACAAGGACGGCAAAGATCCAAAATGCTGTGAAGGGTACAGACCTATTAGCCTGCTGTGTAATGATCAAAAGCTGCTGACTGGTATACTGGCAAAAAGAATACAGAAAATTATAACAAAATTAATTAACCCTGACCAGTCCGGTTTTATCCCTGGCAGACAAGGAACTAATAATATAAGAAGGACCCTTAACATTATAACATGTGCAAAAAAAAAATTACAGAATTCTATGTTAATCAGTTTTGACGCACAGAAAGCATTTGATACAGTGAATTGGCAATTTTTGTACAGAACCTTATCTTCTATGGGATTCCACCAAAAATTTGTAGATTGGATCAAGATCATATACAAAGACCCCAAATCACGTGTTAGAGTAAACGGATGCTGTTCAGATTTCTTCCACCTTGAAAGAGGGGTCCGACAAGGGGACTGCCTTAGTCCATTACTTTTTGCAATAAATATTGAACCTCTTGCAAGTTTAATTAGACAAAACAAGAACATTAAGGGTATAAATGATGCAAATCAAACAGAACACAAAATTTCACTTTACGCAGACGACGTACTTACATATATTAGTGACCCACTTAATTCAGTTCCTGCATTGATAGGAAGTCTAAAAGAATATGGAAACTTTTCAGGATATCAAATAAACCAATCAAAGTCAGAGGCGATGATGCTAGTGGGGCAATGGCCTGCAGAGCTGACAGGGAAATTTAAATTCCGATGGTCAAACAATGGGTTCAGGTACCTAGGAATAATTATTACTCCTGAGAAATCACAACTATTCAAGACTAATTATGGAAAATTGCTGAGTGAAATAAAGAATGATCTAGATAGATGGGGAGTCCTCCCTCTATCCTTAATAGGACGAGTAGAAACGATACGAATGAATATATTGCCAAGGCTACTCTTTCTTTTCCAATCATTGCCCATAGAAATACCCACTTCTACATTTAAAATAATGAATAAATGGCTATCTAGATTTATTTGGCAAAATAAAAGACCCAGAATTAGATTAAAAATAATTAAATGTTCAAAAGAAAATGGAGGCCTGAACTTGCCTAACTTAGAAAAATATTATTGGGCTGCCCAACTTAAATCTATGACTGCATGGTTGGCTCAAGATAGGGATACTTTATGGGTGGATATGGAACAGAGTGATTGCCCGAAAATTCACTTAGACACAGTCCCATTCATGAGAAGAAATGTATGGAAAAAGAATAAATTAGATAACCAATGGGCTAAAACCACCTTAAACATATGGTCAAAGGTAAGAAAAAAGTTACGCCTTCCAATGTCCATATCTAGAGCAATCAAGATTGCACACAATACAGACTTCCTACCATGCACAACAGACACAGGGTTCCAAAGCTGGGAGGGGAAGGGTCTAATTATTGTAGGTCAGTTATTTGAAGGAGGAGATCTGATGTCCTTTGAACAACTCCAACATAAATACAACCTTTCAACCCATGACTTCTTTCGATATCTCCAAATAAGGCATTATTTACAGAAACATGATGAATGGGAAAAATTATGTGCTTTACCTTCTACATTAGAACATTTTTTTATGTTAACAATTAAAGGAACTGTTAAAAAGAAGGTTATTTCACATCTATACAAAATATTACAAGAAGAATCAGAAGATAGTAGTTTGGATACAAAAAGAAAATGGGAATTGGAGATGAATACAATAATTTCAGATGAAGATTGGGAAACATCCTGCAGAGTGGGACATGGAGCAACAGGTAGCCCCATCTGGAGGGAATTTGACTGGAAAATTAGGATGAGGTTTTTTGATACCCCTCTGGTGACCTCCAAATTTTGTGGATCCTCGGATGGGTGCTGGAGGGGCTGTGGCCTGGTCGGAGACCATACACATATATTCTGGGACTGTCCAAAACTAAAAACATATTGGAAAGGTATTCAACTTGAAATTAAGAACTGTCTGGGTTTAGAACTGCCATTTGAACCCTCCTGCTTCCTACTGGGAATATTACCAGAGGATGAGGAGTACAGTGGCCATGCAGCTTTACTGAGGGTCCTGCTTTTAGTTGCAGAGAAAATTATCACAATTTCCTGGTTAAGGCCGCAGCCCCCCACAGTCACACATTGGAAGAACAAGTTGAAGGACATTTTTTATATGGAGAGTATAACTGCAAGATTACAGTTAAAAACTGATCTTTTCCAGATAAGGTGGGCGCCTGTTGCTTCATTTCTTTTTGGCTAATTCTCTGATGGGCTGATTTGGGGTATACAGAATTATTATTATTTTCTTTGAAGTTTACTGTGAAGATTTCTTTTTGTTATTATTGTTGTTATTGTTGTTGTTGTTATTATTATTATTGTCCTAATTACTATTTATACAATTATTTATATTGTTGTTATTATTACTATTATCAATATTTTTTAATTTTGGGTTAATTATTACAATCTTAATATTATTATTATTTTGTATGTTTGTATTCACTTATTTTTTAATTGTGTACTATCTATTTATTCATGTCTTTACTTCCTGACTATGGACTAGGTGTTTTCAAAAATCTTGTTTATATCTGTTTTGTCTCTGAGTCTGATCGCTGCATTGTTGCTTTGTGATGTTGGCTGAGTCTAATAAAAACGTTCAAAAAAAAAAAAAGAGCCAAAAAAAAAAGCCGCTATCTATAGCCGGAGTAAACCTGGGAAAACACCAACCAATCCCTGCCATCAGGAGCCAAATTATGAAACCAATCAAATCCCGTCCTGCCGTTCTGCCCGCCTCCTGCACGTACATGTCATGTTTGTTTGTGTTTTTAACTTTCACTATGATAATGTTTTGGTGTCTTCTTACCGCTGAGTGAGACATGAGTTGACGTAGTGCAAAACACAAACGATGTGCTGAGGACCGGTTTTGAATAAGTCACGATTATATGGTCGCGAATCAGCGGTGCTTGTACATGTGAGCGGGGGCGTCGTTTTGGAGGAGCTCCGAGGGGAGTGGGGGAGGGGTTAACAGAAAGTCCTGAGGGAATGCTATATTCAAATTCATGCTAGTTTTCTGTGACTACCAACCCTAGCTTTAAGGGACTGTGTCCATTAACACCAGTAGTACAGTGTTCCCCACAAACACTTTCGCCGCAACAATTTTTTTTTGTCGCTGTGCTGGAACGCAGCCACTCTTGTCTTGTCAAAGTCACTTCTCCTGCAAAGACCAATCATATTCAAGAAGGGGCGGAACATCTGATATTAGCTTTGTGAACAGCAATCATTACTTAAAAAAAAAAAGCAATTAGATGAAAGTAAATGTAAAGCATACAGAGACTTTTCAAACATACTTGTCAGCTACCACTAATGGAAGCAGAAGTGCTGCAGAGCAACTTTTGTAACCTGCAGGCACGTAGTAAGACCAATGTGAAGCACCTTAAAACTGAAGTTATCAGTGCTGTGAAAATGTGTTGTCTATGACCCTAAGTCAAGGTGTGCAGCAGCTAAGTTTTAGATTCATATCAGGCCCACAACAGATAAATCTCGGAGATGCATTAAGAGCGACATACTGTATATCTCGGCAACCTGCTACGTGCTACTCTGTCCCAGAGAACTGCATGTGTTTGGTGTTTTGAATTCTTTCTACATTTCAGAACAACAGGTAGGCTTAACATGTATACATGATAAAGAAATCCATGGCCAAATTTACCTCCCATCCAACACCATCATTAAAAATCTTAATTTTTGTACTGCAATTTGCTTTTTATTACAACAAAAAACAAGAACTGCAAAACAAAAATGATATACCTTACATTCAAGTTTGCTGAAAATAACCCGAACTAGCTAATGTAAGCATGGTTACACACTTCACTGTGGTCGTAAAAATAGACATTTTGATTTGATAAAGGTCAATATTATTGCGGTCTTCTCTGTTTGAAATGTCACTTCATATTCCCTGAAATTCTACTCTATTAACATTTTAAATTAAGTCCTTTTATTTGCGATAAATAATATATCAATTTAATATTTTTTGTTTCTTTTTTCCCTTATTTGTGTCTTAACTTGTATGTTGTAAAACTAATACATTTCAAACCATATAAAAAAGGTCCAGCAAAAAAGGAAGAAGAGTATTACCTTTCCTACTGTTGCTATTTATAGAGGCACTGGTAAAGTCTGCCAGAACGGTTTATCACAAGGAACAAGCTGTTATGAAACATGGGGAGGCAGAGTGGAACATCAAACTGGGCAATAAGCAGACTCACCGAAACCATCACACCAACGTAAAAACCACTTCCAAAATATGAGTTACAACTTTTTCTTCCTCTTTGCTTCTTTAATTGACTTTGTGCCATGCACACTCACCTTCCTCAGAGATATGCCTTGTGGCTGATCTTGAGCTTCAAACAAATGTTTTGGTTCATTAAAAGATATCACTCCTGTTTACGTAATGCCATCACAGACCGCCCTAGCAAGTTTGTGTTTCTGAACTCTTTCTTTTTCATCGACTTTCCCCAAAACACGGCAGCCACAGGGTCAGGGATAATGGCTGGTATCTCTTATAGTTAATCACATATATACTCCAAGACATACAGGTTCACACACACACACACACACACACACACACACACACACACACACACACACACACACACACACACACACACACGCGCGCGCGCACACATAAAGAGACTCTCATCAAGTAAACACTCAGAAAAACAACAGCACTAAGAGGAGAAGGACCTTGCTATAAGTCATTTGCATTAGATGGTACATGCATAGTCCATTAAAAAATAGGATAAAGGGAAACGAGCCAAGGCTCTTATGGTAATTGAAATAGGTTGCCAGTTGGCCCACCAGGATTTGAAGTAACACCCAGGCCCCTCGTGTCAAACGGGGGCCCCAAACACCAATCTGTCTGATTGGTATCCCTGAGTCTAAGACATGGAGGAACCGCCCTCACACACGGGGAGCTGAGATCTAAGGGGTCAGACTTTGACCTCCACAGCGTGTCTGTTCCCTTCAGCTGCTCTATGTTCACTATGTTTCCCTGCAAGCACCTTGTGAGGCTCACTGCGTATTCAAATTTTCAGCCAGACTATAACAGGTCCTGGTTATATTATATGAACACACATTATCCTGACAACCTTTAGTACGCTGCTTTCAAAGAGAGAGAATTCTGTTTTCCCTTTTTAAAAAAAATCATATTATGTTAATAAGGTGCCTTTTACATCTTTAAGGTTGACCAGTCATGATCAGAAAAGATGATTTCACGTATTTCTGTGACATTTGAGTAACATCTGTAACAGAATATGATACTGGGTGAAAACTGAAACATTTTTGATGTCATTTTGGGCTGATAATGGCACTTTCTGACTCAAACAGCTGATGTAATGCATGCACAGGGCTGTGGAAGTCGAATTGAGAAAAATGTATGATAAAATGACTGTCTGATGGCAAGGCGTAGCAGTGAAATTTGCAAAATAGCACATACGTTTCAAGTAACAGAGACACATTTAAGGTTGGGTATTTTTAAAGCTCCTGTGACAAACTTAAGGTAAGAGTTAATTTCGGTGGCCCCTGTAGTTATTTTTTTATTTTGTATTTATTATTATTATTATTTTAAGTTATATTTTTGGCCTTTTTGCCTTTATTTTATAGGACAGCTGAAGAGAGACAGGAAATGTGGGGAGTAGAGAGTGGGGGAAGACATGCAGGAAATGGTCGACTGGCCGTGGAATTGAACCGGCAACCCCTGCGAAGAGGACTGTAGCCTCTGTATGTGGGGCGCTTAGACCGCTAGGCCACCAGTGCCACCCCTGTAGTTATTTCTATGTAGAATAATACTCTGACCAAATGATTTGTTTCTCATACAACCCCTTTAAAAATATTCATACTAGTCCTTTAATTCTGCTGTTGTTTATTTTGTAGTCACAGACTGTCAAGTGTTTTGGAATAACCCAAAAAATCCCTGCAATCATTACTTTGTCCTGCTGTTCTGCTCCCTCCTCTCTCTGCTGCACTCACATCTATTTTACTGTATTAAGAGCTGATTTGCAAGGCCATTGGACCTTCGTGCTGGGGCAGCTTCCACAGCGAGGAACACAGAGATTACACAGGGATTAGGTGGTGTAATCTCACATGTTGCTCTGTGATGCTGTCCAAAAAAGGAATAAGGGATGTTTTTTCACCCCAGTATTGCACACAGACACAGGCAGAATTTCACACACATAGAATCACCAACGTCATTTGCATACTTGTCTGTACATTGATGAGACAACTTCCTTGAGAATAAATTGGCACTGGCTTCTCTTGCAAGTTAGTTAAGACACAAAGAAGTCTGACAGCACCTAATATTCCTGTTTTCTTTTCAGAACAAAATTTAAAAAACCTGCAAAGTTTTTTAGATTCCTCCATCGATTACTTCTTTCATCCATCCGTCTTTATCTACTGTTGACAGATCATTGACCTTCCTCATCTTCGCTTTTTTTTCTTTCTTCTGAGAGAACGATAGAGGAAGAGATGGGACTCTCTGAGGGTCAGCTGTGTTTGGGAGGATTGAGGATGATTATTTTGGGGAGGGGGTGGAGGTTTCTGGATGAAAACAGAAGTCCTTGCTCTGCTTTAGATAGACTAAGATAACCCTTAGTGGTGCTTTGATTGCAGTGACAGTTGATCTTTATTATGAAATTCCATTATGGAAAAAATCGACCCAGACTGCTAAGCCCAGGACCTTATCTGTGGGAGTCTACAGTGGATAAAAAAGGTGTGTTTACATAGGTGTGTGTATGAATTGGAGAAGTCATTCTGGAGATAAAAAAAAGTGCAAAGACAGGTGTTGAAATCAGGAACATGAAATACACATCAACAAAATAACATTTTCTCTTTTGTTACAGTATTTCTCAATGGCTAAAACACTAAACCCTATTGTCTGAACCAAATTCCTTTGGCGGCCTGAACCCATGTATTGAATCAGTCACTCTTTTGGCAAAACCATAAGCACTTTTCACCTATTAGACACAACTTACAAACACATTCTCTAAACAAAGGCAGCAAAAGTTCAACACATTTGAAGCACAGGAGTCACAGCTTAAACACAACCACTCAAAATTGATCACACTTGTAGCTAATGATGTGAGAAAACCAATACAAGCCAGTTCAGAGAGCATTGGTTGTTGAAGGTTGTACAATGGATAGAAATACAGTATTTCTCAATTGCTAAAACACATTTCTTGACATCCGCCACGCTTTTCTCAACACTATAATCACAAAACCCAATTTTCAAACTATATTCACCAAACCTCTGACTCTTCCTGCAAAACCAAACAATGTTGTCAGATCATACCCAGAGTCAATCAAAATCAAAAACAATACTGAGCAGTCATTACACACTACATCAAAACACTGAAAACACAACGCTCAGGACATGAAGCTGTAGAAATAATGTTTATTGTTCACAGTAGGCTAAAAAAAAAATCCTCTTTGAATTTAGCACCTGTATTTCATCAGAAGTTACTGTTCTTTGTCTTTCTTGATTTCGCTCCCCTCTTCTTCCTCCTCGACCACCTCTTACACTTCACTCTTCCTCTGCCTCTCAGATTATTTCTGTCCATTGTAAAACCTTTAACAACCAGTGCTCTCTAAACTGGCTTATATATATATATATATATATATATATATATATATATATATATATATATATATATATATATATATATATATATATATATATTCATATATATATATTCATTTAGCCTACTGTGAACAGTTAAGATTATTTCTACAGCTTTGTTTTGATTGTTTTAATTTTGATTGACTTGGGGTGTGATCTGACAATATTGTTTGGTTTTGCAGGAAGAGTAAGAGGTTTTGTGAATGTAGTTTGAAAATTGGGGTTTGTGCTTATAGTGTTGAGAAGTGTGATGGATGTCAAGAAATGCGTTTTAGCAATTGAGAAATACTGTAAATGAGACAAACCCAGGAAAACCCCCCTTGCATTTTGTGAACTACCAAATTCAAAAATCTAATTTTCTACTCGGTCCCTTGGGTGGGCATACGTTGTGAACAATGCTGCTGTTAGCAGGGTGCATCACACAGCAGGGCCTGATGATAAGGGGCCCTGCGTTCACCCACACGCATTAAGGACAATAGCAGACCGAGGCCTCGCTGCTGTCTCGGCGGCCCGGCTCTCTTTTGTCTGTGTGAAGCTCCAGTGACAGATGGCAGAGACACACTGCCATATCTGTTACCTTTCCGAGTGACGTGCAATATGTACTCTTTCCTACAGACGACTGCAGAGAGCCGGCAGCTGTCCATCCCTCCTCCGCCCTGCATGCACTGAAAAACCAACAGCCCAATCCAAGATCAGCTAAAAATTACCATAGAAAAGAATCAGGCCACCACAGTACTATCAGATAATGCAACCTTTAATCTAAATATATTAAAATTTTCAGCGTCAACACTGAGGACAAAAACTCAAATCGTGATGAAAAAGGGATTTTGAGCTTATTTGTGGCAAATTACAGTGTTCTATTTGCAGCCAGTGTTATTTTTGGTTTTGTTGAACTAATTCTTTCTTGCTGAAGAAAAAAGGGATCCTGTATGCTTTCATATTTACATCAAATCAGTCCCCAGGGCTGCACTGTTCTGAATAATAATCTGAAATTGCGTAACCTATGTCATCTTTATTCTGCAAGTATCCCCTCCTCTCCTCTCCTGTAACATGGCTACAAGTAACCTTAATTTCTTTCAGCCTCTAGACAGAATCAAATCTGTAATAAGCAGCCATGATGAAAATATGTATGAATCACCGAGGGCAAGCCCAAGGAATTTAATTCTTTTAGCTTATATGGCTCACTGTAAAACACTACCAATAAAAGTGTCTGCATGCTCCCTTCTGTATCTGTGTGTGTGTGCGTGTGTGGGGGTCTCCTCCTCTCCCAGTATGTGATTTATAACGGTGTAGTCCAAGCGAGGGCCTTTGGAGGCAGATCGAGGGGAATTGGTCTAATTTGCGTGAACTGCTGTTGATTTATAGCGCAGCCAGAGGTTAATGATGGTGTCGCTCATTGCAGCTTGTTCTTTCCACTGTAATGTCGTTATAAGGAGGCAATGCCAGGACCCCGTGGCATTGTATCCAGTGTTTTTTCTCCACCATGGTGACCCCACACTCCTCCTCCTTCTCCTTGCCACTCACCTCTGACACCTCATCACACCTCACCTACACAGCTCCACCAGTCACTCACTGAAGATGTACTGGAGAAGACTGACTTCATCAACAATTGACTTCTTTGGACAGAAGCCTTCACTTGGGATCTTTCATGCATTTGGATGGTATTTTGTTTTACTTTCCCTACAAAGAAGAAACAAAGGAACATACTACTTAAGTCCTCGCTTATATGCAATGTGGCAGCGCTCGGATTGTCAGTTGTAGAGTGTTTCTCATGTAGTTAGGATACTAGAGTTTCTCACAGCACTTTACCATCCCTTAGTAGAGACGTTTGGGTCTGTTTTATGCTCTAGAGCAGGGGTATTCAACCAAAATTTAAAGAGGGCCAGTTAGAGAAAATGTCTTGGTGCAAAGGTCCAGGAAATGTCTAATATTTAGTATGATTTATCTGCCTGTAATCAACCGTCAAATCAAATGAATTTGGTACGATTCAAAAACGATGTGACAATATTCTTTTTTAATGATATATTTTTGGGCTTTTTCGCCTTTATCGGATAGGAGAGCTGAAGAGAGACAGGAAATGTGGGGAGTAGAGAGTGGGGGAGGACTGGCCGGGAGTCGAACCGGCGACCTTTGCGACGAGGACTACAGCCTCTATACGTGGGCCGCTTGGGCCGCTAGTCCACCACTGCCCCATTTGACAATATTTAAAAACATATGTATCTCCCTTTGTTTTTTCTTTCACTATCTTTCCTTTTCTTTCTACCACCTTTTCACAAGTAACTTGCCTCTAACTCTCTCATCTGTCTGCACTGTATAGTCACAATGTTTACCGCCTGGAATGCATATACTTGATTGGCGGAGTTGTATCATGTAAGATGACTTAACTCGCATGCAATTGGTCTGTACGTTTCCTCATCTGCTAAACCACTACCATAAAGACTACAAAGCTGCCTGTTACAATTGAAGCGTCCCAGTTTAAATCCTAATCTTCTCTTTTGGCAGTAGGTTCGGGTCCGTATGGGATGGCTTCTGGGTCCAGACCCGGATCGTGGTCCACCAGTTGGTGACCTATGCTCTAGAGGCTTTATGTGCTTTTATGTAATGGTATTTTTACAAACGAAATGTTTAGAAGCACAACAAAATTGTGTCGTAAGAGGTGCTGGTGGCCTAGCGGTCTAAGCGCCCCACAAACAGAGGCTATAGTCCTCGTCGCAGAGGTTGTAAGTTCGATTCCAGCCTCGACCATTTACTGCATGTCCACCCCCTCTCCCTGCTCCCCACATTCCCTGTCTCTCTTCAGCTGTCCTATCCATAAAGGCAAAAATGCCCCAAAAATATAAATTTAAAAAAAAGTTGTCTTAGCATTAGCAGCAGCTCTATACCTAGGAATTGGAAAGAAAGGGATGGAGTTGAAGTAAGCAGTCAGCCTCCTGGCTAACAACTACAGTATGCCTGCCTGTCAGTCAAGTCAGCCATGCCCCTAATTGATCAGAACAAATTTTTGTACCAGGCTGTAAACATGTCTTTTTAAGTTATATTTTAGGGCATTTTCTCCTTTATTTGATAGGACAGCTGAAGAGAGACAGGAAATGTGGGGAGCAGAGAGAGAGGGGGAAGACATGCAGCAAATGGTCAAGGCCAGGAGTCTAACCTGCGACCACCGCAATGAGGACTTTAACCTCTGTATATGGGGTGCGCTTCAACCTCTAGGCCAACAATGACCTAAACTGCAGTTTTTAACACTTTCGCATTGGCTTCATTTGAGCCAAGTTGCACCTGGTTGCTTGTTTCTCTCCCAAGGCCTGGCAACACTGCTTCTCAATTGATCAGCAATGGAAAAGACAACACATGGAAAAAATCCAGTGGGACATTAGTCCAAGGTAAGAAACATATTAAATAACCTACTAGCTACAGTCAGACGACAGCTAGTCTTTTGTTCGGTCGCAACAATTTCCACACATTTGCCTCATAAGCAAAAAATCCTAGCGAACTTCAAAATTAAATAGTTAATATTGGCAGGGAAAAAAAACATACTACAGCAAAGGCACACTCAATAATGACGGCCCTGTTCCCTTACAAACACCTCTAAATAATACACAGCTAAGGAAGGATGGAAATATACCCACACACACACACACACACACCTGCATAAACACACACTTGATTTCACAGTGCTAACATGCACGCATGAACAGAATCTCAGAAACACGAAATTTATCGCTCAATAAAATTAAACATGGCAACTTGCTAAGAGAGTTAACTTGCTAACAAATGTTAGCTAGCCACTGATAGGGCTAGCTGTAGGAACTGGTGCTCGCCAAAGTTAGCTGTTGTAAATTAGATGCTGGTGCGTGATGAGTCAGCAAATTTGTTATAATGTAAAAAATCACTTGAAGTTGCTCTGTACGATCCCTGCTGATTATCTTTGTATTTAATGATTCATTTTGAAACTATAAAATGTTAAAAGCTATTAAATGGTAAAAAAAACAATGTTTTTAAAGTGATATATTTTTTTATTTTTTTTTTATTTGACAGGACAGCTAAAGAGAAACAGGAAACGTGGGGAGCATAGAGTGGGGGAAGACATGCAGGAAACGGTCGAGGCCAGGGATCGAACCGGCGACCCCTGCGACGAGGACTGCAGCCTCTGTATGTGGGGCCCTTAGAACACTAGGCCACCAGCGACCCAAACAACAATGTTTTTAAACAAAAAATAATTACAACATTATTACAGCATGAGATTTCTAACCTGAGTTTGATGTCACATGAAAACTTCCTCGATGTTAATATGCTGAATTGCTATTTCATAAATAACTATGAAACTATGTCTCTCAGCTGGCCTGGGAGCGCCTCGGTATCCTCCCAGAAGAGCTGGTGGAAGTGGCCAGGGAGAGGAGTGTCTGGGCTTCCCTGCTGAGGCTGCTGCCCTCTCCTACCGGATCCGGATAAGCGAAAGAAGATGGATGGATGGACTATGAAAGTTTTATGTTGAAAGTAGGATAATTAAAACACTTCCTAGTTCTTTAAAGCAACAGTACTGTGTGCTTTACTCAGGAATACAGCTTTAAGTAGATTAAGGTACACAACTTACATTTATTTACTTACTCTTTGCCACTGACGTGAGGACACTGGGTGGGCACACACACACACACACACACACACACACACACACACACACACACACACACACACACACACACGCTCAGGCTATGACATTGACCAAGACAATCAGTGACTGCTGCATCCAGACTGAGCTTATCTATGCATGTCTCCAGAAGAATGCGAGTGTTGGTACCATGAGCCCAGGAGAGGTTGTGTCTGTCTAGGCATGGATGCTGCCCTGTCACCCACCCCGCTGCTCCCACCACCAGCCCACCTCTGCATCCCTGAGCACCAGCAGCAGCACGGCATGAGAAACCCTGAGACAAAGTCTGCATACAGAACAGTAAGAGAGGCCGGTAACTAAAAATCACATACACTGAGACGTGAGCAAGTTCACACGCCTGCTTGTCTTCACACTACCTTCGTATCTTATTGCTTTATTCACTGAGAATATTAATTTGCTGATCCATCCAGCATTTGTCAATGAATGTAAAATGAATCCACCCACATTAAACCCTGAAAAATGTTTTCTGCTTGACCTGTGAAAGGAGTGCTTTTGGAATATTTGTCACAGCAGCAGCACGCTGACACGAGGCAGCCATAGTTAAATGTTGGGGGAGGGAATATCCACAGTATTTACAAAACACCCATGACACGTGTCAAATCAGTGTTGCTGTGCTGTTTGTAGTCGGCTCTTGATGGTACCAAAGCATTGCCAAAGAGAATTCTGTAGCGCCGCGCCTCGTCAGCTGGGTATTGCATTTTCAGCTTTCATGAAATGAAATCTACGTGCACGTCTTTCCCGAGAAACACTCATGAATTCCAAACTACTTTGACAGATTTTCAGAGCCGTGAACTGGTCTCTCTTGCACACTCCCCCCCCCCCCCATCAATGCCCTCGTTCCCTTTTTGTCATTTCAATCACATCTTTCAATGAATCCACAAAGTTTGCCGAGATAACTTTGAAGCCCAATCTGTTCTGGATTAGCGGAGAAATGTGATCCTCGAGGGTAAAATGTAATGTTTCTTCCTTTCGTAGTCATAACTCTCTTATCTATCTATCTATCTATCTATCTATCTATCTATCTATCTATCTATCTATCTATCTATCTATCTATCTATCTGTCTATATGTCTATATGTCTGTCTATCTGTCTGTCTGTCTGTCTATCTATCTATCTATCTATCTATCTATCTATCTTCCTTTATCTTCTTTTTCTTTTATTCACCACTATTTCTCTCACTCTCTACATGGACTCTGTGAAAAAATTATCTCGAAAATGTCAAACCTCTTGTGTTGTCATTTCTACCAGCCCAGTTAGGACAGTTATTAAATATCACTGAACAAGTGCAACAAAGGATCAGATAGTATCCTTTTCCATGCAATTACACATTGAGCTGCTGAATCTGTGACAATGACAGGTTTGGTGTCTTCAGAAATATGATCAGTGTGAATGTTTATCTGTAGTCTGTAGGGAGCACTTCAAAGGAGATCATGTAAAATTATTTTATTTTCATGGGGAGACATGATGGAAGGTTTTTATAGAAGCTGGGGTTGTGTTTCTGTGTTTACAGTAAGAAAAGGAAGGAAATGAACACACATACTTTATCACTGTGTTCTTCAAGTTGTTGTTTCTCTTACATATCACCTCAAATCAATCAATTGACCGCACTTCTTTTCTTGCCAAACTACAAAACCCTTATGATATATATAGCTTATGTTGAAAATGCGATTTGAGTCGTAGCAGATAAAAAGGTGAGACACAAATTCAGAGGAGCAACACTTTAGATTTAGAGGTTTGGAGGTGCTGTGTGGTTGGCCGGTAGCAGTTGGTATGAAGCGCCATAGAGTGACAAGGTGCTACTGCCAGACTTTGTAGGGCACACACACACACACACACACACACACACACACACACACACACACACACACACACACACACACACACACACACACACACACACACACACACACACACCATCTGTTACAGACACACAGGCAGTTCAGGGGCCAGACATGTATTTCATATGACTCAAAACACATCTATAAACCAAACAATATGCATGACATTACTCATATCCTATGTAATGAATGAACTTATATTGAACTTCAGTTAAAGCCACTACCTTTTCTGAAAAGATAAAAAGAAACACTCTAAAATCCTTCCCACATTCCTTTAAAATTAAAACAAACAGCCTCAACTAGTTCAAGTTAAGAAGAATTTCAATAAAATAAGATATTTCTATTTATAAACTAAATACATATATCACTTTTGAGTACCATTTCTGATTTCGTGACTGAGTTTGGTTACCTCTGTTTGTAGTTTTCTTCACATTTTCTTCCACCTCGTTTCCACTTACCCATGTGACTGGTTGCCGATAGAACGGTAAACATTGATGATGTCTCGAGGGTTCAACACAAAGAAGTGTAATTCTTTGTGGATGGATAAAAAAACAGATAGGAAGTACCTGTAGCTATAGAGGAGAGGCTAATTTAGTCTGTTTTTCACTATTCAGGTTGATAAAGATGACAATGTACGACAATCTGACTGTACGTAATGATACCATATTTTAGCAGAATCACATTACTTAGATTCACAGTGTTTTATAACAGGATAAATATGTTTTTATACTCATACCAACACACTTGACAATCAACACTAATAATAATAATAATAATACATTTTGTTTGGAGGCGCCTTTTAAGTCACCCAAGGTCACCTTACAGGGAATAAAAATAAAAAACATTCATCATTAAAACTGAGTTGAAGGAAATAGCCTGTTAGCTAGTTAGCAGCCTTTTAGATAAGCTAGCACATGGTTTCCTCCTGATCCACAGCAAAAACTAAAACATTTTTTATACACTCATGGTAAATTATGGACCAAAATATATTGGATAGAAGTTTTGCAGGCACATTGGATACCATGGAGATTCCGCCTCTGTACACATGCATAAGTGGAAATGAGGTATCAATATTACATTGTTATATGCCATCTAGTTCACATCACATTGACCAATGGACAATAGAGAATTAAAAAAAACAAACAAGAAACAGTATCGACTTTAAAAAACAAGTCCTTATATAAAGTGTGATATTGTTTTGTTAAAGACAGGACACGGCCAATAAAGCCTGTATGTGCTGACTCTTTTCATTACAAAATCACATTTTGTTTTTCAGTTTATTTTAATATAAATTATGAAAATAAATTAGTGTTTTTCCTTAACCAAAAGGAATATTTACATGTAGAAAAATAAAGTGAAAGTAGTTCATCTCAACACTTTTATGTAAGGACAAAATATTTAGACATTTTCTACATTTGCCAGAGTTCATATCTACTAAAGACCATACGTATTGCCAAACTGCATGGCCCCTAATAACATTTCCTTCATTTACATCTTGAGTTAATATGATGATGTGAATTTATGCAAACTCAGCAAATTACTTTGCATTTTTTTAATCTAAAACTGAGAGACAGAAAATTAAAATGTCTCATTTCAGCCCGTAAATAATGAGCAAACTGGGCTAATTAGCATAATAATAATGGCTTCACTTGCATATGTATGTTATTTGATGGTATTGGTTTTCTGCTGCTTTTGATGGATGGCCATCGTTTTTCCCGCTTCATTGTCTAAATGTGCACACGTGTGTCGTTGACAGTGCGGGCTGTGTTTGGCTTTGGATGGAGTTTTGGGGTTATGCACTGGAGGGTTGGAGGTCAGAGTTGAGCACCGGTTTCAGGCTTTGCTGTGTCAACTGTCTTTGTTGGGTAAATCAGTTGCCTTCTGCCAGGGTCAAGGTTTTGGTTAAGGTCAGAGGTCCCCAACAACAGCGAGTGTCTTATGAGGCAAGGTGCTGCATGCGTCTGTTACGTCTGCTGCGTCACAGACACAAAGACGCGCACACAGACACACACAAAGCTTTGCGGGGCCCTGTCTGGCGGGTGCAAGCCGACGTAACAACCAGACGTCTTCCCCTGATGTAATGCTTATGTGTAAACTGCTGCTTCTTTCTACCCTTTTCCTCCCCATCTCCATCACTCTTTTTCTTTTACATTCTCTTTTGCTAATCCATATTTGGGGGGGGAAAACCCCATCCAAGGCTTCTTACTAAATGATCTCAAAAGCACCTGCCCTCCCTGCTCCATCCATCTTTCCATACATTTATACATCACTCCATCTCTCTTGCTCACCCCTCCTCCTCCTCCTCCTCAGCCACCAGCTGAGCTGGCTGTGTGGGGGTTGAGGTTGTGACTGTGGGTGAGGGGAAGACGCAGAGGGGTTTTTGGGGGGTTGCTGGGGATGAATGAGGTCGTCTGAATGTGCGACACGTGCCGGGGCGAATGCGGCGGCTGCTGATTCATCAACCCCCCAACCCCCCTTTTAAAAAACAACAAGCTGACACAGACACACACGCACACATGCACACATATGCACAAGCGTAGACATAATAAAACCTCAAGGCATTACCCTTTTATCTGACTTAATCCATCTCTTACAGCGTTTACACTTGAGACAAACACAGTGCACAAACATGGCCGTCTGCATGGAGAGATGTATGCACATACACACATACATGCCTATCACATACCTGATTGTGATTGGCTGAGCGCTGCAGAAGCAGGCAGGGGGAATTAAGGTCACATGGTTTGTGCTGCTGTAATCCTTTACTGCAACCAAGGACAGTTTGGCCTCCACCCGCAGCAGCAAAAGTCACCCCATGTTATCAGGAAGGTGATGCATCTTGGTGCTGCTTTATGATCATGTTTTATAAAGAGAATCACACATAATTTACATCTAAGTATGGGCTGTTGTAGCTCTGTCTGCCCACAGCTACAACATGGAGGATGTGTGTGCATGTGTAATGAGAGATATGTGTGTGTATTTGTGTAAATCAGAGCGATGGATGCAAAGAGAGTACAGTAGTACAGTATCATGTCTTGTTTCTCTTGGGAGGCTGAGGTGACAGACCGGTACGCCTCTCACTTCAGTGATTTTGCCTGCTGCCTGCTGCTTCATATACACACAGCTCTATGGTCAGTTGCCATGGCAACAAGAGGGTAGGGTTTATATTTTGGTGAGATGTACATTGGCGTGTCGAGGAGAACAGAGCTGGGGGAGGGGAGTTGGACTTAATTGTTTGATTTATTAGTTTGTGTGTAAGAACATGCGCTCCTAGCTTTCTGCTATGTGTGTGTGTGTGTGTGTGTGTGTGTGTGTGTGTGTGTGTATGTGAATTTGTTCTATGTTATCTGGTTTCCACTTGACGTTCTTCTTTTCCCGTCAGTTCACCTAAGGGATGCAGGATTAGGTGATTAGCGTGAGATTATCGGGGAGGTGAATCCCTCGGTTCTGTTAACGACTCAACAGTGGCTCACACTTACACACACAAACATTCACACACATTCACACACACGCACACACAGTATCCTGCTCTCATTTCCCAGCTCCATCAGCACCTTTTGTTCTGTCACACTCTCCAGCAAATTGAGAGGCCCGGTTTAGCTTTGATGTTGCAAATGTGTGCAGGAGGGCGCATTGCATGTGTTTTACTTTCCTACACATGTGCATATTAGTGTTTGAATTGATGTGTATTTGTGTGTATGCATGTGTGATGCAGGCATTTATTAGCTGCACTTCACTGTTTGTGTGTCATTTCCTCTAAATCAGCAGACTCAGGGTAAACACAAACACACACGACTAGTTTTAATTACAATGTTAATTGATAGGAAACAAAAGGGGCTTAATTAGGTGCAATGAGGCAATGGGCACAGTGGCACTGTGGACATAATGATTCAATGCTCTCAGCCTGCCGATACACACACACACACACACACACACACACACACACACACACACACACACACGGAGAGAGAGAGAGAGGTAGAGAGAGAGAGAGGGAGAGAGAGAGAGAGAGAGAGAGAGAGAGAGTCAGGAAATAGAGGACACACTGAGAGGGATGCATTGGGGAAACCCTGAGCAGGGAGGCAGAAATTTGATGTTGTCATCCTCATTTTTTCTCGTTAACAGTTGTACTGATTTGCTGTTGTTCCACATACTAATGTTGTGGAATCACCAGAGAGCAGAGGAGGAGCGCACAGAAAAAGAAATCAGTGGAGCTGCAGCGGAACATGTTGCACAATCCAATCAATATTTTCTAGTCACAGCCGGCATCAGTCTCAGAAATAAACCAAGCTAGATAAACAGTATGGAAAAATCCCAACCAAAGTCAAACACCTCTGAAAAGTCCTCTAATTCAGGAGAAGTTTGTTTCACATTCAGGTAACAGGATGTCACTCTGTTTATTTATGTATGCAAACATGTTTGATGACTTTGATAATTGAGCCTTTTCTTTGTGTGTGTGTGTGTGTGTGCGTGTGTGTGTGTGTGTGTGTGTGGGGGGGGGGGGGGGACTCCTCCTTCCTCCTCCCTCCTCTCTCCTTCTTCCCCTCCTCTCCTCCCTGGTTGCTGTTATTACTGTGATATTTTTCTCTCCTCCATCCCAGAAGTAATTTGGCTTGTGAAATTGCACCTTTTTCCTCGACCCCCCACTCCGAGTGCTCCTCTTCGATTTCCTGTCTGGGTGGCTGCAATCACTCTCGCCTTGTCCTTGGTCCACGACCTTGGCGGCCAACACCCCCTTGTGATGATCCATCCTTGCGGAGATGACCCCCACATCCATCACCATAGAGACAACCTTTGCACGGCCACACCCATCCTCAAGACTCAGCAGAATCCCTGGTACCTAAACACACATGCACCACTACCATTTTTGGGGAGATATTGTTGCTTTTTTTCATTGTTCAGTATTCCTGTCTCGTTTCAAGAAGTCTAAAAGTCAGGCGAGAAACAAATTCATGGAAATCAAATAAAACTTTCTCACAAAGTGAACAGCACGCAAATAGATCCCTTAGATGTATCAGTCACATTGATATGCTGTGATTAAAGAAGGGCGAGATAAGGCGAATGAAAGAGATGGAGATAGGAGAAATATAGAGCGAGATAGGCACATAAAAGGACAGAGCAGTGGCCCTCCAGGCTGCATGATTAACTTCTCTGAATGCAGCACTCCTCCTTCTATTTTCAGATGTTAACATTGACAATAAAAGCCCAAACAGAAATAAGCTTAATCGTGATTGTCTCCGTCTTCCTCACCTTTATCAGCAACACTGTCCTCAAATGTATCATCATTCCTGTCAACACAACAGTTACCATCTTGCACTCTTAATGTTGGACATCTTTTTACATCCACTTTACAAGAGCATTACTCTGAGAGGGTGATGTGGTTGCTGCTCATAGACTGAATAAAAAATAAACTTAGTAACTTCATCCAGAGGTTTCTGAAGAGGTGTTATGAAAGCCACAAACAAAAAACATTTGCCATTTTGGAACTGCTGACTCCAACTAACTTTCAGGTAACCTAGAAACTGGCAAGGAGGTGGAGTTGAGGCTGTAGCCTTGCTGCCTGGCAACTGGCTGCCATACATCCACCTGTCAGTCAAGTTAGCCACACCTCTAATTTGGAAAATAGATGACTTAAAGGGATCAAATGTGTTTTTATACCAGATGTAAACATGTTTTATCTGATTTAATATTTTGACCAGAGGCCTAATTTTTTTCTGCCACATTTCTTCACTGTCAACACTGACAACACAAGTTCAGATGTTACACGGTTTGAATGTTGTTTCTTTTTAAGGACAGAGAATGCATCTGCTTCCATTTTAATTTCCAATGTTGGCCTAAAACACACCTCATTCTCTTCCTAGGTGTAAATTCCTTGGTAAACACTGGTTGTGATGGCGCAGCAGTTTAAAAGATGGTAAAATTTGGAGGAGGGTTTTTACCAGCTGTTCTGCACATAAGATGGCATTCTTTAGAAGGAATGACAACTTTGATTTACAGGTTCAGCTCAAGAAATTAGAATATCCTGAAAAGTTAAATATTTAAGAAAGTGAAAATGTACTATATTCTAGACTCATTACACATAAACTCAAATGGGACAAGCATTTTTCTGTATTAGTTCTGATAATGACAATAAATGTAAAAAAAAAAATCATATCTCAAAATATAACAACGTATAACATTTTATTTGCAGTTTTGGTAAGTTACTATTCAAACAGTATAAATACCATGCATCTCTCAGTCTAGCTTGGAACATGCAATCCCAATTCCAGGGAATTAGACTGCTGAGTCTGGTGTCAGTGCATCTAGAGCCACTACAGACAGCTCACTTGAGGAAAGGGGCTTCAACAGTCGCATTTCTGAATATCAAGCCACTTCTGAACTAGGATCTAAGGTTTTTGAAGTCTTGTATGAAGTTTCCCGGTCATGATGATTTGGGCTACCAAGTCATCTGCTGGTGTTGGTCCACTATGTTTTATCAAGTCCAAAGTCAATGCAGCTGTCTACCAGGAGATTGTAGAGCATTTCATGCTTCCATGTATATACAAGCTTTATGGAGACACCGATTTCTTTTCCAGCAGGACTTAGCACCCTGCCCACAGCGCCAAAACTTCTACTTTATGGTTTTCTGACCATGATGTTACTGTGCTTGATTGGCCAGTAAACTCACCTGACTTGAACCTCATGGAAAATCTGTTAGGTATTAGTCAACAGGCAGATGAGGAACACACAACCCAAAAATACAGACAACACGAAGACCGCTATCAAAGCAACCTGGACTACAATAACACCTCAGCAGTGCCACAGGCTGCTCACCTCCATGTCACACTACATTGACATTGATAAGCCATGGTCACTGAAATTTAAACAAACAATGGCTCAACATATTTTACTTTACATGTAATGAATATGAAATATAGAAATGTGCTCCTTTTGAATTAAGCTAATAAAGATTACCTTTATTCTAATTAGTTGGGATGCACCTGTTAATCTGTGTTTTTGTTTCCCATGAATGAAGAGAATTCAGTCTGCACAATAGTAGAGTGCCTTTATATTAACCTGTGTTGTGGTGAAAGACTTCACCACTCACTGTCACTGTTGACATTTTCCACTGGCTGTTGACTATCACCACATCAACATACTGCTTTGTCAGCACTGTTACAAACATCCCCTTAAGAAAGAAGCGTTTTGCTGATTGACAACAGGAAGTCAAAATAAAAAAAATTGTGACAATATTTTGGTTACTGTGGACATTATGCTTTACTAGTTAAGATGACCGTTACATCTCTGTTGTGCATCCTATCAATTTTAAAACTTTAGTCATAGACTAGCTGATTCCAAACCTCAGAAATTGATAGTCCGGCAGCTGAGACAGGCACAAGCCTCTCGGGCAATACTGAGAATAAAAAGATTATAGAAGCAATGAATGAATTCCCGAATAATAAAGCACCTGGCCCTGACGGGTATACAGTAGAATTTTAGAAAGTGTTTCTCCAAGGAATTATCTCCACTACTGTTGCGTATGTTTAATCAAGAACCCTGTGACCTTTAAGATCACCAAAGACAAGTTTGAGGCGAGCTGGAAACTGAATATAGACCAGCTGAAACAGAACATAGAATTCTGGAAAACCCTCCCACTGTCACTAGTTGGGAGGATGAACGCTATTAAGGTGGTGCTCCCATGATTCCTGCATCTTTTTCAGTCAATTCCATCATGCATACCATAAAGCTATTTTAAGAAATTAGACTCTATTATAATCCCCTTCATCTGGCAGTATAAAGCTGCTCGTATAAGTAAGAAACGCCTGTGCAAAATTAAGAATGAGGGTGGCTTCAGTCTCCCGAATTTTAGATGCTACTACTGGGCGGCACACTTAAATACTCTGGCTTTGTGGAGAAGTCATGATTGGGGCTCGGGGTGTGGAGGAGGACCCCTCTGGCTTTCTGAATATTGAAACAAGTTAAAACATACTTGAAAGCCCCAGATATGTACCTCGACAGTCCAATTTGTGACAATCATGCCTTTAAACCTTCCGGTGTGCACTCTGTGTTTGCTTGCTGGAAGGAAAAAGGAGTGGTGTCTTTGAAAGACTTGTACCAGGGGGGAGCAATTTATGACCTTTGAGCAATTAAGAAACAAATATGATCTCCCGGCCTCACACTTTCCAATATCTACAGCTCTGGAACTTTATAAAGACTCACATATCTACATTTATAGACGTATCAAGTGTGTAAAGGTGCGGTGTCAGCCCTTTACCAGATACCAACTAGCCAGGAAGCAGTCAGCACAGAAAGGCCTAGGACTGAGTGGGAGATGGAAATAGGGGTACACCTGACTCAGGAATTTTGGGTCCCATGTCTTAAAACCGGTGCTCAGTAAATGCTAGACTGAATCTGATACAATTTAAATAATACACAGGTTGCACTAATCAAAAGTGAAAGTAAACAAGATGTATCCCAGTGTATCAGCATTGTGTAACATAGGCAAGCATCAAGCTGACACCCTTACACACCAACTATGGACTTGTCCTAACCTTCACTCATTTTGGACTTCAGTGTTTGATTTTTACTCCAAAGCATTCAGCAAGAAATGGTTGCTCGACCCCCTGGTGGCCATTCTGGGAGCTACTAGTGACACCACTCTGAACTCTGGCAGTGACAAGTGGGCTGTGTGTCTTGGTACTGTATTGTCTAAAAAACGTATTTTGCAATTATGGAAGTTTGATGCTGTGCATTCAGTTGAGATGTGGCTGAGAAAGCTGGGCGAGATCCTCCATTTGGAAAAGCTTAGATTCAAGATTGCAGGGAGGATGAGAGTGTTTGATAAGGCATGGGGACCAGTGCTGAGACATTTAAGGGGTCTACAGGGGAGAATGTCGGTGTGGGATGAGAGATTAACAAGAATAATCCTGTAACACTGATGGCTGTGTGTTCTGCCTGTTTAACTCTGTCATTTAAAGCCGGATTTAGATACACTCTTTGTTATACTGGTTAAAATGATCTTTATGTCCCGATGGCAATCAATACATAATGTGTTCTTAAAAAAAGAGCGAAAAAAAAAGCAGCTATCTACAGCCGGAGTAAACCTGGGAAAACACCAACCAATCTCTGCCATCAGGAGCCAAATTAGGAAACCAATCAAATCCCGTCCTGCCGTTCTGCCCGCCTCCTGCGCGTACATTTCATGTTTGTTTGTGTTTTTAACTTTCACTATGAAAATGTTTTGGTGTTTTCTTACCGCTGAGTGAGACATGAGTTGACGTAGTGCTAAACACAAACAATGTGTTGAGGACCAGTTTTGAATCAGTCACGATCATATGGTTGTGAATCAGCAGCGCTTGTGCACGTGAGTAGGGGCGTCGTTTTGGAGGAGCTCCGAGGGGAGGGGGGAGGGGTTAGACGGAGTCCTGAGGAAATGCTATATTCAAATTCATGCTAGTTTTCCGTGACTACCAACCCTAGCTTTAATGTGTTGAATTTTCTTTATTTACATTTATTTTTACCCTCTAACATGAGTCTTGATTTTATTTTTTTTGCCCATTATTATGTACAAAATCAGCTAAATAATAATAACTATTATTACTATGATTGTATGTTCTTTTAGGCCGCTGTTATGTTATTGTACGAAAATGGAAAAATACGATTGCTTTTATTTGTCAGTGTTGACTGTATACAATGATATTGTGCAATAAAAATATTCTTTTAAAAAAACACATTCCTGCATAACTGAACAGCTCTTCCATCACATTGTTTTAATGTTTTATTATGTGTTTTGTTTTGATCCTGGTCTATTTTATTTCCTTGGCAGTAGGATTTCTGCTGTTGACAAGGTTTTTACATGTTATTTTACTGCTGTGTTCAATGTTTTGCACCAAAATACCAAGACTAGTTCCTTGTTTGTGTAAACCCACTGGGCAATAAACCCAATTCTGATTATGATAGAAAAAAAACAAAGGAATTTCTCTCTGCTCATGTGAATCTGTACTGCTTTTACTGCCTATCTGAGCATTCAGGTGTACCGCAGAAAGGTGGATGGGATTTAGAAGCTGTGCTGATTCTTCAATGCCACCATCCCCTTGTATTCGTTTAACAGCTCTGCCAAATAGACTTCCTCCATCTCTATTGCTGAAAGCCCAGTCAGTCTCATGGCATGTGTGAATCTTTCATTACTCCCAATCCAACACTAAACCCCAGAGAAAAGACGAGTTGGCAGTCGGAGAGGAGAACAGGGGAGAGAAGAGAACAGGATGAAAGGGGGGAGAAAAGCAGAGAACCAAAAATAACACATCAACCCCCCTATTAACACCACCACCACCACCATCACCACCACCACCCTCATTTATACCCCCCACCTTCTCCCAGAAAGAGAGGGAAAAATATGCAGACCCCTGTTGGAATTGCCAGTCCCACTCAAGCGTTCTCTTATGCAAATTTTTGCTGTGTCCGTGTCAACGGTTGCCGTGTTAACAGGGGGAGCGGTGGTACGCGGGCCCTCCTCGGTGCCACATCATTTGTTTAAGTCATCCAAACAAAAGCCAGGGGAGAGAGCCACATGATTGGTGAAATATGCTTGTGTGGGACCACTGCAGTGGAATAATGATTGCGGCATCACTCCTGCGTGTGCCAGGGGCTGTGTGGCCATTTCATGCCAGCACTGAGTGAATGTAAGGGATGTTTATTCATGAGAGAGAGGGAGAGAGAGAAAGAGAGAGAAGGAGAGAGAGAGAGAGTGGGGGGTAATAAAGGATGTCAGGGAGGTGGGAAACACTGATATTACTCCTCTGTGAGCTACTCGTGTCTGTATGTGCTGAGACAGTGGTCCAGCAGAGGGAGGAAGTGCAGAGGTGCAAAGGAAGCATCATTTTGTTGCATTCTGAATTCAAACCGAAAAGCATTCTCCTTTCAAATGCAGGTCAATAGAGTTGTAGTTTTGTGGATAAATGAAACTTTTGCAGTGTGTTCCCTCTTATTCACAGCTCTCAGTGAAGAATGTGAGGCCTTGAGACCTCAGACATCATTTTTTAAAATCAGTGACCCACTTGGGGATAAAAGGTAGACACAAAGACAAAACATATTTTAGATGCATTTAATTTGAAATCAAGTTTCTCCATCTGAAGCAGTAAAATGTGTGTCTGCTGCATGGCAGGTCAACACGGTCATCCTTCTGCAATGATGATGTGATGTGCTTCACTTGTTTTTATGTTTCTAGGTTGATTTATGGACTTAAGGGAATAAATCCACATAAAACTGTAGTGGTTTATTAAATTGAATTTTACCGTCAGTTTCACCTTTTTTCCTTCAGAATCTGTGTGCACATCTTTGCCCCTGAGGTTGATTTGGTTATTTATGTTTTAACTCAAGATAATGGAAAGTACCAACATTTAAGATTTAGATGTTTTGCTGAAGATAATAAGACCCTGCATTCATGTGCTCAGGATGGAATGAGTTCTCAAGTTAAAAGTTGTCAAAATGAGGAAACAACATGTATGTAATACAAGGTGTCATATATTGTATTATTAGAACTAATCTTGGTAATGCTATGTAGAGAGCACAGGCAACAATCCATCAATCTGACTCAATATATTACTTGGTTGAACAACAATCCAACACACTATGCTTTTATTTTGAAATTCCTGCAGCTCACCTAAGCTTCACCGTGTCCACCTGAGCTGTGCTAGCATCAAGCAGACATGGCAAGCCACCAAAATTAAGAGGCTGAATAAGCTATCCCTTCCCTCTCAGAACAAATGAGCTATGTTGAAATGTTTTGGATTTAAGGGAAAAGATGGGTCAACAGACAAAACACATGTGACAAGGGATACACAGAAACCACGACAAACCTGGCCGGGCATCTGAAGAAGTAACAGGTACCCCAATGCCAACGTTAGCATTACAGCACTATGCCACTTTTCCATAACGCCTCTGAAAGCCAAACTACTCCAAACGACCATTGAGTGTAACAAATGCCATTTAATTTTCATCTGAATAGAAGAAACAAAGGCCTTAAAGTTTTGTCTTAAATGACTGTTTGAGAGCTAATCCATATTTTTTAAATATTCAATCCCATTGAGGCAGCACTAATGTGACACTTACATGCTGAGGATGTATGGGTACATCAATTGCACTGAAATATGAAAGAAGAATTTGTTTTTCATTTAAATGTCAGAAATGTTTTGACAATTTTGTTGGCAGAATTGTTTTTTGTGTCTGTAGGTGGAATGTAACAGATTGTGTTGAGTGGGTTTGTTGTCTGGACCCAGAGTTAAGTCGATTCAAATCAAACTCATATCCTGGCAGACTTTATGATATTGCATCACTGTCCAAAGAATCAATATAATATTGCATTATGATGAAACAAGTCATTCACTCCCCTAACAGCACTTGACAGATATACATCATTTTAATTCATATATTGGAAAAACAGTAAAGTTGCAATGTTTAAATGGAAAGTATTTGACCATGGAGAAAACATTTACTTTGATCCGCTTAGGTTCTGCATAACGTCACGTCTAGTCTGTCAACTCAACATGCTGGATGCCTAACAACTATTCCAAGCTGTTTAAACTGGAGCGAACGTTCACAGGAATTTTACAAGTTGGAATCTGATTTTTCAGATTTGTTTATTATCCCATGTATGTGCAGGGAGAATATGCAACAAAATATAAACAACATAGTCTATCTGTCCTCACTGATTGATGATTGGTCAGACAGACTTGTGTTGATTGTTAAAGGTTGACGGCCACATTCTTTCTTTGCACTGATCATGTAATGGTTTGCTGCCCTCTTGTCTCTCACATTTAACACAAAGCTAATTACTGAAGAACATGGAGAGAACAGTCTCTCTCAGATGATCAAAGACAGAGTTTTGTGTGCATGCACAATGCTTCAGTTGGAGAATGTAACACTAAAAGTAAACACGCACACTCACACAGTGAGCACTTGTGATTGGCAGCAGAGCTCAATTAGAGGCCCGTCTTGCTCGTGCGTATCAAGAGAAGCTTTCACAGAAAGCTATCAGTCATCCACATGATGACATGCATATTTTAGGCTCTCCTTCCTGCACTCCACCTCGGTCTCTTCACTCTTCTTCCTCCTCTTTTCCTCTTCTACATTTTCTTTCCTCACATTTCACCCCTGCTCATTATCAGTTTTAGATATGACACGCTGTCAGCCTCTTCCGTAACTATTCCTGAACCCTGAACTAATTTGCAAAAAAGGTCACCGCCACCTGCAATGAAGTGTGCTTTGAAATAAAGATAGTAGAACGCGTATGGGTAGAATATTTCATGCCCGTGCTTGCATCAGATATGCACTTATTGATGTGTCCGCTTGCATGTGCATGTAAAACGTTTTAAAAGACCCTCATTTTGCCTCCTGCTGTTTTTGCATCTAGCTATATGTTTGGACTTGGAGGCGACATAGCATCAAAGAAATATGACAGCAAGATAAACAAGCCCTTGTGGTTTTGTGTGACAGAGAGGCAGGAAGATTGCAGATCTTAGTCACTGCGGGAGGTAACGTTTCTGCTGCCTGTTTGTACCACATGGTCTGCACAGAAGGAGAAAGGTATTTATTCATAGCAATGAGCCTGACTGTTGGCTACTTATTTCAAAGATGCTATTTTCAGATGATCTTACACTGCTATGGTTTGCAAACGAGGCAAAAACTAAAATGGACTCGACTGAGGAAAGGTCAGCTGGTAAAAGCATTTGTGTGTATGTGTGTGTGTGAGTGCTGTTCACCCCTCAGAAGACACATCTAGACCCAGTGGCACATTTAACCAGCCAGTTGTGAAACATACAGAAGGCCAGATGAGAGGAGAGCTAACATTCAAGTGGAGCAGAAATAAAGCTGTCGCCTATATTTGCATGGTTCTTTCGCGCTGGAACCTGGCGGCATCCCTCGGAACCGCACTCGCTATTTTGCAGTTTTCTATTTCTGTTGGTCTGAGTCTTTGATGTTGAAAAAGCTTTGTGTGTCTCTCCTCCACTTTGAGAACAAAAGCCAGTGCTGACGACGCAAAGCTCGAATGCATATTCAAGTTGACGCTGCAGAGTAATCCGGTAATGGCCAACTGTTTGACACAAGAGTTTGCAAGATGACTGTGTGTGTATGTGCATGTGTGTGTGTGTGTGGAAATAATCACACATAAGGGTGTGCCTGTGGATGTGTGTGCATGCATGTTGCGTTTTTCTTGTGTGTGTGTGCATTTGGACTTGAATGCATGCTTATGTATGTGTGAATGTATGTGTTTATACTTGTGAATATGTGTCAGGACCAATACATCATGCCAATTCAGTTGAGTCCACACTAGTTATCGGTACTGAACATGCAAACATGGTGCACAAGCCTTTGTTTGGGGGCTGTGCTGCTTGGTAATGAGAGGGACTCTGTCGCCTCCGTGTGAGCTGTGGAGGGAGAGGAGAAAGACGCAGGAGAAACACACCACACACACAAATACACACACACACAAACACACACACGCCCTCCGTCTCTTTCAAATCATAGACTAAGCTTCCTTAATCGACCTCAGCAGTGCATAAATCGTCAGGGACAGATGTAGAGCAGTGGCCTTTTAAAGAGCAAATAGCAGTATATCTTTATTTTTACACATTCCCTTAAACACTGTTGGCCATTTTTCTTTTTCAGAAATTCTGCCACAATAATGGTATACTCTTTAAAAAAAACCATTTTGAGGCACTTAGAAAAAGCAATTTTAGCTCTGCTTATTTATTATCTTGTAATTCTTTTGTGTTTGGACAACACATTATTACTGTGCCCTCCCAGCAGGGTCAGATTGTTCTATTCTTGAGCCATCCCCAGAGTGGACAGATATATTATGTATAAGTATATTGCAGTTAAAGGGCACCATTAAAGACATAAGGCACTGTGATGGTGAGGTTAATGAAAATCACATATCTGACAGCTAACCTTAGAACATGAGTCAGAGCAAGCAGAGAGGAAATAAAAGGAGAGGAGCAGAGGAATGGAAAGACCTGTTGTAACCAAAGGAACGAGGGGTGGGGTCAAGAGGAGATGGGTAGAAAAGCGTGAGGGCCGAGGAAAGAGGGAACTTTAAGCCATGTACACCAGCCATTCAGAGCCGACCTTGTAATCAAAGAGAGTTGAAAAGCAATTAACTGGGACAATTATAGCAGCCAGAGGAGGCTGAATGGTTGGCTAAGTAAAGCAGTGTGTCATTGAATGGAGATTAATTGATGAAGGGAATATTTCAAGTCTCTATTTGGCCTGTAGAAGTTTAAGTTGCACATGTTTTGTCACTGTCAAAGCAACCAAGGCCATTCAGGGATTTCCCCGTTCTCATTATCTGGTTGAGGTATCAAAACATTGGAGGTCAAAAATTTAAATCATCTTCCTGACAGTGGCACAGGGAAGAAAGTCAATAATGGTTATGAAGATGTTCTTTTTATATGGCTTACAATAGAGATGCTCAAAAGGATTTGACTGTATTTTTGTTTTAAAGAAGGTAAACAGTCACTGTACAATTTGAAATATAAGCAAGTGGTCTAAAAATATGAGTCCAATGTGGAAGTGCTAAAAACTGCAGTTCATCAAGGATCCGCTTGAGGCTGGCTCCGGAAGTACCGGAAACCACATACACACCAATTCAAAAAAGACAATCTTTACAGCAGAAATAAACATGTTTAAAGCCTGGTACAAAAGACGAGCGTAGTCTGGATAGCTCATGTCTCGATCGGCACACACTATATGGGGGGTGATTTTTTTTTCTAATGTGGCAATTTCGAAGATATTGAGATTACGAGTCTTCAAATGAGAGGCACAGCACACTTGATTGACAGGCGGGAACACTGTAGCTGTTGGCTAGGAGGCTCAAAGCCCGCCTCTTTACGTCACAATCGCTCAACAGCAGCAATATGGCTCCTGCCACCGATTGGCCTCAAAACAGCGCTTCAGAAACAGATGGGTGACGTCACGGATACTACGTCCATATTTTATACAGTCTATGAATATAAGTCACACCAGTGTATAAGAAACAGTCCACAACATGTGGTTTCAATATACCTGCATCAATCTGTCTGGTGCTATCTGTTCATGCCATGTGAAATTTGCAATCCTACTAGCTACAGGAACTCAGCCAATGGTAACTTCGATTGTTGAGGGACAGGGTTCCAACCAATTTGCCACTCATGTCCGCTGATTACTTGATGTCATGAGTGTAGAAAACTTTTCAACTAAACCAGCACTCCTAGGTTTTTTAACTTTACTCATTTACTTGACGTAATGGTTGAGTAAAGCTGGGATTATATGGCGCCACTAAACATGTCTATCCTGCTATGTAGCTATCCAGCATGCTTCGCGCAGCAGAGTGGTTGTTTGCTTCTTTGGGCAACGTCTCCTGGATAAATACCATAACACAATCAAATAACTGCACTTCATGCTGGTATATTGGTCCCTGCTAGGGATGTTAACCATTAATCGAGTATCGATTTATTGATTGTTAAGAACATACTCACATCACATGGCACAAACATCATGTGGTCCTATACTTCATTCTTCTATCAGGGAGGTGTTTTACGGTTTAAGCATGTTTCAATGTGATCAGCTGACTGAAGGTGTTGCACACAGCAGAGATGCTCAGCTGGGGGCTGCGACTGAGTGACAGGTCTTCACGAGCGTTTTTTTTCTCAGCCCGTTGACTGATTATTACCCGGTTACGCTCCAGGCTGACACCTGACCACATTCACATTCCTTTTTTTCTCAATAAGAACGAGTAGACAGAAAACTGGACACTGTGAGTATGAAATATGTTTCTGTTCAGTGTCCTTGTTGAAGTCTGAACCTTCACTTTATATGACCATGTGTCTACAGAGATTATAAGCCTGCTCCTCACATATTCAGCGTGTTTAACATTGTGTATGTCTCAATATGATCTGTAGCTATTTAACACCGTCAGTTATACATTGTGTCGTGAAGGAACATTTTAATTTAGGAGAAAAAACGCATTCAGCATTATTTTTGACATGGAAAACCTCCAAGTTTTTTTGAATGATTAATCGATAATTGATCATTAACATTTCCAAAGTTGGATCACGGGAAATACTTAGAATTTACATCCCTAGTCCCTGCATGGTAGCTTTTTTTTTTTTTTTTTTAAATGACATATAAGGTATTAAAAGTGTGTCTTATAGACTGAATCTTAAGGTAATTGAAAAAGAAGAGAGATTCCAGTGGTTTTGGGCAACCTCTGAGGGCAAATGTCTCAGGGAATAGAAAGTGCCGATGCGAAATTCTTCACTTAATAAACTCCATCAACAGTTGGGAAGCAGCCAATCTGATATTATTTGCCATGCTTTTCACCGGGACAAAGCTTATTCAGACTTCGGGAAAACATTCCAAGAGATGATGGCATTTTATTCAGGGAGTGTTGGATTTGGTTAGCAAAAAGCAAAAGGGTCAGAGAGGCGATGCGTACTGGTTGGGAGAAGAAGTAAAGCATTTGCACAGTGGTTCAAACTGAATAATGAATGCATTCTGCCTTGTGCACTTCCGTTATTTTTCTTTCTCTCTTTTCTTGCTGGAGCATTGTGTACTTGGACAGCAAGATACCAGCTGGCTTGTCTGGCACATACAGGTTCTCTACAGTCACCATGGAGAAACTCCTCCTCACTCTGTTACCAGAATCCACACAGCATGCATCACACATGAATAATCAAATTTTATCACTAACATTCAAACACCCGGAGCCCAGTGCTTCTTTTTTCCCCATTTCATTTTCTAGTGCAGTTTACTCCGTCTATCAATAATTCAACAAGCGACAAGATGGAGGAGAATGATTGAGCTTGTTTTCCCTTTATGCTTGGACGATAGTCAGTCCAATTAAAAGTGGAGACTGTTTTTTTTTTTTTCAATTTCTCTTTCGTTTTGGGATTAATTAATGTGTATGTGTGTATGCATGTGCATGCGTGCGGGTGTGTTCTGAATAAAAGCGCAGCGCACAGGGCTCTGGCTGTGCCTAGTTATCAGTGAGGGCCAGCCATGCTGCCATCTCACTCAGCCTCACATGCAGTCAGCGGTGAACAAACTAGTGCAGAGAGCCCTACTGTTCACTCACATGTGTATATGTGTGCAGCGTCAAGAAAAGCGAACAAAACTTCACAACCATGACACAAAACACATCAAACATGAATGCACATAGGACGCAATATTTCAGAAAAAAACTCACTTTTTGTATCGTTTTACACAAAATAACCAGGTGATTTCAGACTTACAACTTTGATGTTAATCTAGTGTTTCTAACTGTTCATTTTATGATAACATTGTAATAATCACAGCTAATTTTGAGCTAAATCCTCTGTAGCATACTCTCATGGTAGGCTACAAGAAAACTGTGTTCTCAGCATTGGCTGGGTATAATAAAAATAACAACAACAATAATAATAACAACAACAATAATAATAATAATAATACATTTTATTTAAAAGCGCCCTTCTCAACACTCAATGACACTGTACAGAGAGATTAAAAACACAATAAATACAATAACACAATAAAATAAATAAAAACAACAAGCAGAGAACACCAAGCTAAAATGAAGCAGTGAAATTAAACAGGGAATGTAGATTGTAACAGATGGGTTTTCAGTCTTGATTTGAATAGGGGTAGTGAGTCAATATTTCTGATGTCAGGTGGGAGTGAGTTCCAGAGTTGGGGAGCAGAGCGACTGAAAGCTCTGCTCCCCATGGTTCTGAGACGGGCAGAGGGCACAGAGAGGTGGAGGGAGGAGGAGGACCTGAGGGAGCGAGAGGGGGTGGCAATGCGGAGGAGATCGGACAGATACAGGGGGGTGAGGTTGTGGGTGGCCTTAAATGTATATAGAAGGATTTTGAAGGTGATTCTGAATTCGATGTAGTGAAAGGAGGGGGTTCTAGTGATGATGCGGGCTGCAGAGTTCTGGACTAGTTGAAGCTTATGGAGGGATTTGTGAGGGACACCTAAGAGGACAAGTGAGTTACAATAATCGATGCAGGAGGTGACGAGGCTGTGGACCAGGATATCAGTGGTGTGAGGGGTGAGAGAGGGGCAGAGACGATTGATGTAGAAAGATGGACAACACATCTCAAGCTATTCTACTGTACTAAAGCAAAAATACCCTGAGATGGGCTCTGAAATCTTGTTACAGCCAGAGTCCTGACAGTAGAGATCAGCTCTTCAGGGTGAGAAGATGCCATATCAGTCGTGACAATGTAGGGAATCTCACAAATTGTTTAAAGTTACTAATTCAGTTCTTAAGAAAGCAACTAAATTAAAACAAAGTGAAAATCAGGGTGGACTTGAGGCCTTGTGTCACCAAAGGGTTTCCCAAGATGTGAGTGTTTGGGACATGAAATGCTACCAAAGCCTGCCTGTTCACAAAGTGTCCCAAGCTTCACTTTTGGACTTTTGCCTCTTTTACTCTCTACAAAAGTTGGTTCTCCTGCCTTTAACTGATACTGAAATGCATGTGGATAATACCCAGACTAGAAACCGGAAGCAGAACCATTCTGACACCAAAAAATGTATCACCTGCATACAGATTCTATATTTTTACACAAAACCTATAAGCTGCTGTCTGATGATGTCTGTTAGCTGTATTTTAAAATATCTTCCTTACTTCAAAACATGGCCCACAGTCTCTCTAAATTGTCCGTACATTCTTACAACTCCTAGCCTGGAACACTGCATTGCAAATGACCAATCTGATAGCAGCATTTGAGCCTCCCACCCTTGACATGACATCTTACGAAAATGGAATACGTTTTATGTTTGTCACTGTAGCCTGGACCAAAGTTTTCAACCAATCAAACACAAGGCTCTTAAACACTATCAGTTCAAAGTGTGATATTTACGCCTTGTTACAACCAAACTGCAATCTGTAAAACTAGCAGGTGGAATGGTGGTGGAGTTCCTTGGCCTCTGACCCGTCGCCAGAGGTAGTAACGGAGGCAGAGAAACGGTGGCTATGTGAAGCTTTGGAGCTGGCACTGTGTTTGTGTGTGCATATTCAACAGTGTCTGTTTGTCTACACATCATGCTTCTTGCACTTCTACAGCAGCATAATGTTATGTGACATCACACACTGAAACACATAGACTGTATAAAATATGGACGTTGTATCCGGGACGTTGCCCATCTGTTTCTTAAGCGCTGTTTTGAAGCCAATCGTCGGTGGCAGCCATATTGCTGCTGTGGAGCGATTGTCACGTAAAGAGGCGGGCTTTGAGCCTCCTAGCCAACAGCTACAGTGTTCCTGCCTGTCAGTCAAGTCAGCTGTGCCTCTCATTGGAGGACTCGTAATCTCAATATCTTTGAAAATGCGGCGTTAGAAAATAAAAGACCTTCGTACAGTGTGTGCCGATCAAGAAATGTGCTATCCAGACTACACTTGTCTTTTGTACCAGGCTGTAAACATGTTTATTTCTGCTGTAGAGATCAGCTTTTTTTAATTGGTGTGTATGTGGTTTCCGGTACTTTGGAGCCAGCCTCAAGCGGATCCTGGATGAACTGCAGTTTTTAACACTTCGGCATTGGACTCATATTTTTGACCGGAGGTTGCCGCTTGGTAAGTACAAATCGTAACGGTGGCACTTTGTTATGGCATGGTTGTAGAACTGCAGTGTGTAAGCAGCTACAGATTCACTGAACGAAAGGCGCTATAAGCCAAGTTTACCCGAATATGGTTGTATGCAGGACTTAATTGTTAGTCTATTATACTGCTTTTAAGCATTGTATTAATAGTCCACATTCGTAATGTGGGAAGTACACAGTCTTGTGTTTTTGGAAACAATGACTGACACAACAACATTAAGGGCAACATTTTGGTGAACCGTAGTTATCTGTGAAGTTGCTTGATGACCTGAGTAGTGACACAGACCGGTTTACCTTGTTTACATCTGCAGGAGTTTTTCTAGTGAAACATCTTGAGTGACTTCATCTCTTATCTCTTACAGAGCAGCAGGGGCTTTACTTTCTTCACTTTCACCGTACAACCTTTTGCATGGAAATTCTTCAGAAACCCACATATGACTTGACATTGAGTTGTCGCCTCAATGATCTCTATTAGGCTAATTAAGCCAATTAACCTACTGAAACATTGAATGAGGCCGCTGCAACACCTCGCCAACGCTGAACCGAACCCTGAAGGTACATCGCACAGAGGCGTGTGTGTGACTGATCCCTTCCCAGATACACCAAAAGGACAAACACTGTTTCATATCATTACCATAAACAAATTAGGGCATTGCTCCTCGTTAGGCCAAATATGTCTCATTAGTGCCACAGCTGAACAAACCTCCTGATTAGGCCTCACTGTCTCCCTTTGAAGCCCGCAAAAGGAGAATCTATTTTTTAATTAAGCTAATTTGCATTTACAAATGAGAAGCTAATTAATGAGACTCGTTTTCTGGGGCCTTTTTAGGTTGGCAGGAAGCATGTGGAACAGTTTCTACTTACATGCAGAGAACTATAAAGAGGACGAGAAACTGTGGCTCGGAGTGTCTGAGGAGTGTGGCAATGTTTCTGCAACTAAAGTGATGCCCACTGAAGTTACCTCATCTCAAATTATCAAATGCATGGAGCAGAGACCATGTTGTTGTTATGTTATCCATTTTTTGCGTGCCTCCTTCTGCATTCCCTTAAAAACTCTGCTCTCACTCCAAATCTTAGGAAAGAAGTGCACAAAATGACCTAAGGGATTCTGCGTATTCAAGTATGTTTTCATGGGTTCACACATGCTGGCAAGCCAGAGGCCAGTATCTCAAATCTCAGGGGAGCCCAAGGAGGGCAGGAAGGAGCAGGGCGAAGCACGGGAGGTGTCATGCAAGGATAAGAAGGTGACAGGGCAAATATGGCATCCATGTGTGTGTAAGAGGAAGAAAAGAGGGAGAGAAAACAGGAAAGAGAGGTGTGTTATCATCAATTAAATAACCCTCCCACACAGCATCTGGTGCTCTCTCTCAGGCCGTCTGTCTCTTCCCCGACCGCCGTACGCTGACTATCTGCTTCTTCGTTTCTTTTCTTTGCATTATCAATCTCTCTGTTCCCCAGCCAGAGCGTGCAACAGCAGTGTGCCTGGGTCACAGCTCAGACCCCGTTGCTTCTCTACCTTACACATTCATATTTTCAGGTTAGCCTAAATGCAGAAAGTGATGCAAGAGAAAACGTGGGAAGAAAAGCGAAGAGAAACCAAGTGGAAGAGGGATGAGACTGAAAAGCAGTGATCGCACATTAACCAGGCAGATGCGCACTTTCATTATGTTGCTAATTAATACCTAGCTTTCTGTTTAACTGTGATTCAATAAGACATTTTTCCATACTAATGAGACCACTGTCCTCTCCAGCTCCCTCTGCCCCTCCATCTCTCTATCTTATCCTGGAATAAGGTCAGTCAGTTCGTGTGTATTGCAGAAAAGGCTAATACCAGATCGAATGATGAGCATGAAGAAAGCTTTTATATTAATAGGCAGAATCCAATTATAAGTTTGTGTGAACTGAGCTAGCTGGGAAAATGAATTTGCATTTTAACATTTCGGTTTGATGTTAGATTTCGAAGATGAGAGGAGGAGGGAAAGCTGCAAAATGAGGAAAAAGAGGGGGGGTTACAGATGTGCGACTGGATGGAATCATTACTTGGATCTTTGGAACTAAAAAGAGAAGAGTGAAAAGGTGAAATCTTGTAGAGCAACGGGGTGACACAAAGTGTAACATGTTTTTTCTTGTCTGTCATGTTAGCGTGTTAGCATGTGTGCTTACACGAGGCGACATCTTTCATTTACCGCAACTGATTTTGGAATCTAGGTCAGCGTGGTGAATTAGAAACAATCTGCATCCCTCTGCATGGCTACAGTGCAGCCGTCCAATGAGGATCCATGCACATGCGCTTTCACATGCTTGCAACACCCACGCGTGCAGAACACACTTACACACACACACACACACACACACACACACACACACACACACATCAAGCATTAGTATCTCACAAATTCTTAAAGATTTTAGCGAGGAAAGTATTAAAGCAATTTGTATTAGCCAGGCTGACAAAAAAAACGATGTGTGCCTTCGACAAATGAGGGCAATTTTTTTTTCTTCCATGCAGCAGTTCAGTGCAGGAGAATGATAAGTGTGACACCAGTGTGTGGGAATGAGTGGGATTTGATAGAGTCTGTGCTTTGTTGTAGAAACACTGTTGGTTAATGATATGCCTCTCTCATCCAGCCTTCCCCTTCCATTCTGCGAGCGACAAGGAGAGATAACGAGGGAGCAGACAGCTTAAAAAACTTCACACAAAGAGGAGAGGAATCAGCACAACGCAACATCTCTAAAACTTTCTCTTCTTCTTCGTCTTCTTTTCCGTCGCCTTTCTCCTCCGTTAATCTTCAAATGTTTGTTCAAACTTGTTCAAATTCGCCTGCTGATCAAGTAGGGGACAGCTGCACTTGTGTAGCTCAAATGTAGGAGGGCACTCTGGAAACAAGTCCAATGTGAATGTTGAATATAAACGTTTGAGTTAAGCTCAAGGCAGGAAAATCAGCAGGGTGACAGAGACACTTAACTATGAGGAGTGTTGGTTTGAGAATGTGCCTCCTGTTACTCTGCACTTGCCTTGCACCCTACTGTGTATGAGTGTGCGTGAAGTATTCATGCATGTACTTGCGACTCAGAGGGACGCAGACTCGTCTCTCTCTGGAGCACCATGCTCTGATGGATGTTAATGCGGACTGACGCAGGGGTGTCCCCCGAGGGAGAGAACATGGCCAGCGAGGGAGATGGAGGAAGGGTGTGTGTGTATGTGTGTGATGGGGAGTTGGGAGGGAGGGAGGGGGGGGGGATCCGTTCCTCTAATCCTCTCCCTTCTTCACAGAGCAGGAGTGGGGAAGAGGCACTGAACCGCCCAATGAATAAATAAAAGCCTCAGCCCCCGCCTCCCCTCTGCTCCAGCCTGAAGCTCTGCACAGGAGCACTTAAAAGCATTTTAACAAGAGAGTCACTTCATTAAATATGGACTTCCTGTCCGCAAAAAAAACCTTAGAGGGAAAACTCTGGGTGACTTTTTGCATTGTGAAATACGTAGAAGAGTGTTGAGGTGGAGGAGAGGCATGCATGAAAGAGCGAAAAGTGAAACTATTGCGCATAAAGACAAACGCAGAGGAATGTAACAGAGTGGGGAAAGGAAGAAGCAAGGCAAGATAACAAAAGCATTGAGTTGGAAATTGACCTTTTATATCCCTCCAAATTTGTACTGTTTACACATCAGGGCTGTTTTGCATCCATATTTTGTCCTTTTTTGTATTTTTTTGAATGTGTAAATTTGCATAGTCAAAGGTCTGGCAGTAAACAAATGTCAAAATATCTCTGCAGAACAGACGACTGAGACAAAATTCAAGATGTCAAAGACGCTTTTGAATAAAATTCAGCTTGATCACATTCAAAATTCAACAACTTAAAATCCAGCTGGCACAAATCAGTTTTTCAGAGATGTGGAGATATGTAAAATGTTCAAATCAGATGTCTGATAGCTTTCTTTGAATTTTTTTTAGGTCTCTGCGAGGCTTTGACTGCCTAAGTTCAGCTCACAGTTGCATTATAAATAAATGATTTGCTCTGAACAGTTGTGTTTGTGTTCAAAAATCAGCTTTGAAAGAGAATATAAAAAGCCCCTGAACCATTTTCCCCAAGAGATGCTTGGAAAAGTCACGAAAGTTCAAGCCAAGTGTCTAGTCTCAGTTTGAGTCAGTGTCATGTCTGAGGTAACAGATCATACGACTCAATGTAGATATTTCTAGAAACTTCCCTGACAAAAAGTTACCTGTGTAGTAATCTGGAATTACACTTAGCCTGCAGAGTGGAACTTAAAGAGACGAACAATAAAAATAAAATCAGACTTAATTTAATATAAATTACCTATGCACATTTTTTAAATTCAGACTTCATTCTATCCTGCTAGTTACTGAAACGGCAGTTGAAATCAGTAGAGTTGGTGTTTGTAGTTGTGAGATATGGACAGACCTTGTAGGCACATTACCTTTAGCATGCAAGAGCATTAGCTATTGGTCAGGCTCACTGCCTATAACTAATTCACTCTGACTAGCGTCGCCCCCCTCTGCTTGCTACGTGTCTTTTCAATCAACCCAGCACCACTACACTAAGTTTATTTACTTAATTGAATACCATGATTTCTTTAAATGCGGGATTACAAGCTAATGAGGGAGATAAGCTGTTATATAGTGGCCAGTATGATTTGAGTGCAATCGCCTGGGTGTTATACCATAACGTAACAAAATAACTCTCTCTGCATTTTACCGGTACACTGGTTTCACCAGTGTATTCGATGCAGATTACTGACAACAAAAAGGTATCAAAAGTGCCTCTTATACACCTAATTTTACAGTACTTTTAACTGCACTTGAAAATGCACACTTTTAGTTGCATACTTTTAAGACCAAATTGAAATGTGCATTTAAAAATGAATACTATAAAGTTCACATTTCACTATTAACTAAAAAGTGAGTAAAAGTAAAAAGTAAACTCCCATTTTCAGTATACTTGAAAACACCTTTTAGTGCACTTGAACGTGAACACATTCAAGTACAATTGAAGTGTGCAATGTACAGTGTATTTGTAAGTTGATACTTTAAAGTGCAAATGTTTAAGTGTATACTCCAAAAAAAATCTTTGAATTTTTATTTGGATGTTCTCACATCAAGTGCACTTAACACAACTTTAAAGTAGACTTTGAATAGTTCAAAGTCTGTACACTTTTCTGTACACTTTTCTGTACACATTTATAGTATACTTATGTGAAAATGTTTAAGGGCATGCTGATCTAAAAGGCTCAATGAAAAGTGTACACTTAGATAAACTTGAAACAAACACATTTAATACTGTTTGAATGGACTCTTTTTAAACTACTTTAAAGTAAACATTTCAAGGTTACCTTAAAGTGAACACTTACATGTGCACACTTTTAAGCACAATTTAAATTTAAAAGTACAAAGGCTCCTTGAAAGATTTAAGTGCACTTGAAATGAAATATCTGCAAGTGGACTTAAACTAAAACACTTCAAAGTGTGCTCTTTTAAATGTACACTTTTTGGCTCTTATAAATGAACACTTTAAAGAGCTCCAAAGTGCACATTTGAAGTGGAACAATTAAAAATGCCTTTTAAAGAATACACTCAAAAGTGCTCTTTAAAGTGCACACTTTTCAGTACACTTAAAAGGAAAACTTTTAAGTGCACATATAAGTGTACACATTTAGTGCACTTGAAAGTCAATACTTTAATTACATATTAAGTGTATACTTTTTAGAGCTGAAAGCATGCTAGTAGGTTAGCCCAGCCATACATATATGTTTCAAAATGCTATAACTAATAATGCCTCATCTGAATGTCCAATCAGAAATACATTTTATCGCCTGGTTCTTTAGTGTGATGCAGTCTCTCTCTTAGCGTGCCTTTGTCAGTCTTTGCTTGCATGTTGGCAGCCACTGTAGTGCTTGCTTTCTGTAGGAAAACATATCCGATTTCTATCAAATGTTGCTAACATAGAAATAAAAGCAACAACTCACATCATGCTGGTATCATTCACAGCTGTCTAAAACTATTCTAATATTATTGTAGACTGTGTAAAAGTTGTATAGATAAGTGAGACATATTTAAGCTAACTGAAGCCCCTCAAATCTCTGAAGGACCTTTATTTGTCATGTCCCATCACATCCATCTTCTCATTCAACAAAGTTTCATGTTTTATTATATTTCTGAGCCTTTTTCTTTTTTCCTGTAGTTTTACTTTCTGTCATTGTGTGTTCTCCCGCCTGTTTACTTGCCTGGCCCTGATTGCTCTCACCTGTGCCTGATTAGTTTCACCTGTGTGATTAGTTCCACCATGGTGTATTGAGGCTTTTTCTTTCACTGTCTCAGTCTAATATTCATTTTGTTTATGTTCTTAAGTCTAAGTATTTTCCACTGTTTAGTTCTTGTGTTTTGGACTCCTGTTCTCCTGGAGCTTTCTGGATATTGGATATTTTATTTTTTACCTTCCGCCTGCCCAGTGGATATACTGTATATGTCTGCTTTGAAATGACTTCCTGATTTTGACCCTTGCCTTCCCAATCAACGGTAAGCCTTGTTTTTTTTTGTTGTTTGTTTTTTTAAATGTATCATTTACACTGCACCACCACATGTTTTCCTGTTGGAACTATAGATGATATAAGCCCTTTATGACTTGCCTTGAGGTTTCACTTAACATCAGTGCTGACTGAACTGTATCTTTTATCAATCTCAAGTCCTGAATATAAAAGTGCTCTCTCTCATACACTTATACACTAAAACTAATTTACAAAACACCACAATATAATTACTCAGTTCTCTGATAAATACTGATAAAACAGCATTTATAAATTTCTACATTTTGAACTGGGAACCTGATTGCATGATGATCAGGGCGTTAAGTACATACCTGTCTCAAAACCCATTATCCATCATCTGACAGAAATGCTTGTGGATGTACTACTTAGACTATAAATGGAAACCAGAACACTCTTGACACCTGAATTTAGTCCCATGACAACAGATTGCATTTTAAACAGGTTCTGAAAATAGAGTTATTACAAACATCTGAAATAGGGATTTCATCAGGGAATGACATACAGCACACACAATAGCAATAAGCTACTTTATAGTCCCACTAGAATAATAAAGCGGCAATTCTTGAATGCAGAATCTTAGAATCAGCATTGGAAATAGAACTTTCTGTTTACTGCCCACTCCATCATTTTGTTAGCAAACTAACCCCCAGCAATCAGAAGGTAATCATTTACAGCAGGAGTATTCAACTCAAATTGCAAGAGGTCCAGTTTGGGAGAATTTCTTGAAGCAAAGGTCCGCAAGATCATAATGTCTAACTATTTAGTGTGGTATACTGTAGCTGCATGTAATCAATACCTGACTGTCAACTCAAATAAATTTAGTATGATTCAAAAACTTTTAGAAAAAATCTTTAATCCAGGGTTTCCAACTTTGAGTGTCTGACAGGAGTGAGATTTTTATGACATGGACCTTATCACATATACTTGCATTTAATCACGTGCACTTATTTTGATCACACAGGATTGAACAGAAGAATGATCAGTGGTGGTCTCTGGCTGCTTCGAGGGGCTGGGGTGAGGAACATAGATCAGCACTAAAAAGAAAAACACAAAATGATTCATGTATGAATAACAAAAACAATGCATTCAAATCTCTGAAAGAAGCATACATTCCATTAAAATTGTATTTTATTTTTCATGGAATCTCTTTAAAACTAAGTAGTTCAATCTAAATCAGGAATAAAAAAGAAATAATAGTAATAACAACTGATTTAACACTTAAATCAATAAACACTCTCTGAGGTGTTTAACTAAACTCCCAAACCGGTGGCAGTCAAAGGTCCCAATCATTCAGGACTCACTTCAGATCTGAGTGGGTATGTTTGTTCAAAACCTTCATGTTTTGTCTCATAATGGCGTTTCACATTGGCTCTTTTAATGAGTGCCATGGTTTCATATGAGATATGCTGGTTTAGTTCTCCCAGTGGGAAGTATGAACAGAAATTAGTCTGTCCAGTCTGAATTAGATGCTCTATTTTCACTACGCACTTTTCTTTTATGGAGAGGGCCATTTGTTCCTCATTTTCTAAACTTTCTCCAGCGCAGTCGACTGTATCGCTCCCTTTCTCCGTCTCACTCCTCTGTATATCTCCTTTTGTTTTCTATAACTTTATCTCTATCTATTATTTTATTTTTCTACCTCCTTTTCCTATGTAACTTGCCTCTAACTGCCTGATCTGTATAGTTGTAGTGTTTACCGCCTGGCATGCACAGACTTGATTGGCTGAGTAGTATCGAGTGGGATGGCTTAACTTGCATGCAATTGGTCTGTACGGAAGCGCCCGTCAGATTTTTTATCAGAACTCTCTGTTTTGGCTGTAGGTCCAGGTCCATATGGGATGGCCGGTTAGTGACCTATGATTTACAGCACTAACTAAAAATAATACTTGAAGCACAATGTTTTATCTTTTGATCTTTACATGCAGATATTTATTTTGAAAGGATATTGTAGCATAAATTGTGTTAATTCGACATTAATCTGGCATCCTCTTGTTCTGCTAACCTCTGGCCTTGGAGGTGTACAATGCCTAATAAAAAAGAGAGACTGTAAAATCAATGAATTAAGATCCAGACAAGAGAACACAGAGGATATAACGATTTTACTTCTCAGCACTAAATTTAGTGTACCCAGTTAGACTTGATATGTTTGTTTTTTCTTCAGAGCTATCTGTACTGTACTCTATCACAGTTTATAGTGTATGGCGGGGGAGTAACATTGCAAAGCTGGAGGGCCTGGGCTTGTTTTTCGAAGAATGTGTCCAAAATATCTTTCAACAAGGGTGGTTGAGTGGGCATTATGCTAATACAGTTAAGATGACTATCTTTTCCTATTACCTTGAACTATTGGTTGTAAAATAAGTACAGGATTATGTACAGTGAGCCGATGGTTAAGTGGAGAGACACGACCCAGACGCCTTGGCATGGGTTAGGATTCTGTTTCACATAACCAGCAGTTCACTGCTTATTGGGCTGAAGATAAAAATTGACATTAAGTATTTATTTAAAAGTGATTTTATTGAAAGGAAATGAAGTGGCTCAGATTGAAAGTTGTGACAGAGACTACATGAGGTCCTGCTTGTGACGCGTCTTACCATAAATCAAAATCAAAGTCCAAAGTAAGTTTTCTATTTATTAACAAACACTCAAAATAAATCAATACCAAAAAAGATTGATATAAACAATGACAATGGCGATGATGGTGCACTGTAAAAATGACAACTAGCAATTGTTGAGCAAACAAACGTCTTCTGATTAATCAGACTCAAAATTATAGCTTACACATATGTAACTAATAAAATTGCATTTTCCCAGCAAACTTCTCCCTGTCGTTGACCTAATAAGGATTTCCATGTCAGTGTAACAAGGGTATGTGAGTTGCAATCTTGGCGCGCTTGTCTCGTTAGTCAATTTACATCTGCGCATGCCCAGTAAACTCCTCCGGGGTTTCCCAGTGGCCAGCGCAGAGTGGACTGCACCTGAACGAGTCTTTCTTGGTGGATGAAGTTTTACGGATGCATCAGAGACAGTCTCCCTCAGCTGGTAAGTAAATATGTTTTAAATAAAATGTAAATAGAAGTGTATTATTTTAACCTAAATTGGATTTGATTTGTATTCAATCTCTGAGTTAGCTTTGTTCGTTGAGGGTGGGAGAGGGTCAGTTTGTGGGGTTCGTTGGCGGGCATGATTAGCATCAGAACAAGATTAGCTAGCTGTCGAATACTTCCTTGACTCTCTCTCACACACACACCGCCACACATCGCACACAGACTCACGGTGCAGACACTGAAAATCCGCTAAATAAACGGTGTATGTGTTTGTGTTCGGTTAAAAAAACAGGAGATAGTTTCTTGACACTCTCTCTCTCTCTCTCTCTCTCTCTCTCTCTCTCTCTCTCTCTCTCTCTCTCTCTCTCTCTCTCTCTCTCTCTCACTCAGTCAGTCACACACACACACAGCGCAAAGACGCGCGGTTCGGACCATCGGACACACTGAAATCCGCTAAGTGAACGTGTGTTCGGTTCAAAATCAGAAGATAGTGTAATATTGATGCTACGAGACAAACTGGTCCGGTTTGCATGGGCTCTATTGTCACCTTAACACAAGCTACTGTGGGCCGTAGCCAACGCCAAAACAACAACTCTGATAATTTGGCTCTGTTTCATTCATCACCTTTTTCCGTCCCTCTCTACTCACTCACACACACATACACCTCCCGCCTCTATGCTAACTCACCCAATCACAAGCATTCTACCCCGTACAGATCCCTGTCATAGGTATCAGCAATGATTGACAGGCTTACAGCCTCTAACATAATGCTGGTCTGCCTCTGTCACATTCACTGACATTAGGGAAAACTCCGTAGTTGCTATAACATTAGTCTTCATTTGGACATTCAGTAACTAAACACCATGGTGGGAAACACCATAAAACCAATCATCTACTATAGATAATAGATTCACACACAGTGCGCACAGAACCCCGGCGCACACACACTTAAATCCGTTAAATGAATGGTGTGTGTTTGTGTTTGGTCCAAAAACGGGAGATAGTTTATATAACCACACACACACAGCGCGGGCCACAGCGCGCACAGAACCCCGGTGCGCACACGCGCACACACACACAAGTCCGCTAAATGAACGGTGTGTGTGTATGGGTTCGGTCCAAAAACCGAACATAGTTTATAGAGTCACACACACACACACACACACACACATACACACACACACACACCCACCACTCGGTGCGTGCCATAGCGAGCGAGCGCGCGTGTAAAAGTTAATACTAGACAAAAGTATTTCATAAAAGATGAAAAAGAAGACTTCTGGAGATTACAGTGAAGTGTTTGTAAACTTGAAGTCACTAAGGGGATCATAAATACTGTTTTTAAACATGCTTGTGTGCGTGTTTGGCTCAAGGAGTATGAGAGTTGAATAAAATAGTCAATTTAAGTATATTAGAAGAAATATTTTACGTGGTATAATTGCTTTGTTAAAATGTATGAGGGAGAACAACGTAATCAGATTTACAGTTTGTCATTTTTCAATGTTAATGAAGTGTTTTATGATGAAAGTTACTTAAATACAGCATTTAGTATTTGTTGGATATCTGTAAGTAGTAGATAGTAAAATTTAATTATTTGAGCAGTGGTAAACCAAATGTCTGAAATAAATTTAATTAACATATTGCTTTTCATGTCATGATGATGATTACAAGAATAGTGTTTAGAAGTTCAATGGTACTTGACTTATGTTGCGTTGTACTTTTATTTTAAAGATTCATTATTTTGTACAGAGTAGGCTACTTAAAGAACAGGTTTATTATTGTTACTCAGTCATCAATGCACTTTACCTTGTGTAAATAAAGCACATTTTATAATAGGATTGTTGAAATCTTTAGCCTTTTTTGGCATGGCTAGTTAAAGGATTAGAAACATTATTGTCATTGTATGCAATACAAATACATTTTGTTGGGGACAATCTTACAAAATTGAAAAATACAAACAGCAGATTAAAGAAAAGAGTAAACAATGCATAGTATATAAAGATGACACATAAATGATTGTAGTGCACAGAGTGACTGTATTGCAGCAAGCTTCAAAGTGCAGTAGTGATACACTCTAACTTAGAACACTAAAAATATGTTTACCATTTTTACTAAATTCACTTGTTCCTGTGATGTCATCAAAAATAAATTATCACAATTTTTAGGGGAAACTTTCTGGTTAATCAGACATTTAGGCCACATCAAATAGTCTGTGAAATATTGTTGGAATTTTGAATTGAAATCAGGGCTGTAATGTTATAGTTATTTGCAAATCATGATGTCTGGAAAAGAAACTGAATATGTCCTGTATTTGTCTCTCATTTCAGGGTTGGATGCATGCAGTGCAAATTTTGCAAATTTACAAGTTCCAGTCAAGAGACCCTTCTAAAACACTGTCGTCTTCGTCATGGAAAAGGTGCACGCTGGCCTTGTATTCATACAGACTGTGTATGTGTGTTCAAAACACCTGGTGCATTAAGATCACACCTCTCAAGGTCACACACATCTGTGAAAGTCCAGGAAAATTCAACTTTTCAATGTGAATTGTGTCATTTTAGAGAGATTTGCAGTGACAAAGCGTTTTTGAACCACCTTGGCCATCATTTAAAGAATCGTGAAACTGTGGCATGTCCATTTCTAAGCTGTTCCTTCAAAACAAATTTGCGTCCAACTTTCAGTTCTCACAGGAGTCGAAATCATAAAAATTTTACACTTAAAGATTTTAGAACCTTAGCCAGAGCCAGTAGTGAACACGAGGCAAATTATGATGAACAATCTGAATTTGAAGCAGGGACATCATCGCAAAATAGTTTGAGACCAGATGATGCTGATGAGACAGTCGAAGATGTGGACAGTGAGACACTTCAGCACAAGTTGGCTTCTCTCTTTCTGTCAATGCAAACAGTCTTACATGTTTCTAGAGATTCAATACAAAAGATTGTAGAGGATTTGCATGACCTGCTCTCTTTTTCTAGCAATGAGACTCTCAATAGTGTCAAAGAGATCCTTACAAAGCATAACATTGTAATAAGTGATACTGTTTTGCAAGAAATATCTAATACTATTGTTCAAACTAATCCACTCCTTTTAACAACATCTGAAAAAGGTTCCCTATCTACTGACCATAGAAGGAATTTATATTTCAAGGAACACTTTAGTGTTATAGAACCTACAGAATATCTTTATGACACTGCCCAAAAAGATGCATTTGTGTATGTTTCTGTCACTAACATACTTGAGACTTTACTAGGGCGAGCAGATTTTTTGGACAGAGTTGTATTTGATCAAGAAACATTATCTGGCAATTTTAACTCTTTTCAAGATGGCAAATATTTCAAGGAAAATAAGCTACTGAGCCAGCAAAACATTAGTATCAGTTTGGCATTGTATATTGATGATTTTGAAGTTTGTAACCCTCTGGGCACCTCTAGAAAACTTCACAAGATAACTGCAGTATATTGGGTTCTTCTAAATTTACCAGCCAGGTTCCGATCAAGTCTCACTTCAATTCAGCTAGCTCTCTTGGGTAAAAGTGTGGATGTCAAACAATACGGTTATGAAAAGTTTCTTGAGCCGTTGATTAAAGATTTAAGGTGTCTAGAAGAAGAGGGAATTTTTGTTGAAGTTGTTGATCAACTGGTAAAGGGCACTGTGTTCTGTGTGTGTGCCGATAACCTCGGAGCACACAGTCTTGCAGGGTTTTTTGAAAGTTTCAATGTTGATAAATTCTGCCGGTTTTGCTTGATAAGTCGGCAGCAAATAGCTACAACTGTAGAAATTGATTTTCAGTTGAGGGATGTTGATCAACACAACACTTTTTTGGAAGAGCTCAGACAGAATGACAACCTCCAAAGCATTTGTGGCATAAAAAGTGATTGTGTACTGAGAAAAAATCTACGGTTCTTTCATCCAATAACTGGATTTCCCCCAGATGTTTTGCATGACCTTTTTGAAGGGGTTATCCCTGTAGAATTGTGTTTGTGTTTAAAGAATCTGATTTCAAAAGGTTACATTACATTTGATGCATTAAACGAGTGCATAAATTCGTTTCCTTACAAGTATTCAGACAAGGTAAACAAACCACACAAAATTCCTAAAGGAAACTTTGCAAAATGCAGTGTTGGTGGTAATGGACATGAAAACTGGACACTTCTTCGCTTACTTCCTTTCATAATTGGAAGAAGGATACCAGAACAGGAGCCTGCATGGGAGATTTTAATGGACCTTAAAGAAATTGTGGACATTGTAGTGTCAAATAGACTCTCAGAGGAAACATTGTGTTACTTGTCTTGTAAACTACTGGATCATCGCAAGTTGCTCACCAGCACCTTTCCGGACTTCAGATTGAGGCCAAAACACCACTTCATTGACCACTACCCACATCTTATTCGCTGCTTTGGACCTTTAGTGGAATTGTGGACATTGAGGTTTGAAGCTAAGCATAGCTTCTTTAAGAGGGTGATCCATGACACCCGCAATTGGAAAAATGTGCTGCTAACTCTTTCCTCAAAACATCAGCAAATGATGGCATTGCATTTGGATCGTCAAAATCTTTTCAAGCCAAAACTATACATTGAAAATGTGACAGTGGTCAGGGTTTCAGAACTGGATCCATCACTTAAGTGTGAAATACAAAAGAAATACCCACATCTTGATAGTGTCTCTCTTGCAAAATCAGTTCACCTCTATGGAACACAGTATGCAAAGGACATGATTGTATCTGCTGGCCAGTGTGGTGGCCTTCCGGAATTCCACAAGATTGCAACAATTCTTGTCAATGCAGAGCAAGTGACTTTCATTTGTAAAAAACTTTCTTCGTGGTACCTTGAACATTTCAGGTCTTTTGAGCTGGTTGAACACCACTGTGCAGAAATTATTCTCTTGGATCAAGATATGCTCGCAGATTACCACCCTCTAGCAGCATACACAGTTGGTGGAAAGGTGATGGTGACCACAAGGACATTCATTCTTCATTAAAACATCTCAAAATGGTATGATAAGTTGCACCAACTGCTCATACAAAAAGTTCTATTCAATGAGAATTGTATTTAATTTGAATACTTCTAAATAATTGAAAGTTTACCATTTTGTGGTGCTGACAAATGCTTCATAACTTGTATGAAAAAAATTTAGTTGATTTTATTACACATTTGAAAAAAAAAAAAAAAAAAAAAGCCCAATGTTTCCTCTTGCTCAGCATTTAAAGACGCACTCACAGACATAGTAATTAGGTCATCAAACATAATCACTATAGAAATATTAAAAAATTGTCCATGTACAGGAATATTTTATAGGTTTTAAAGGTTTTCTAATCATGTTTCCCCTATTTTCCCTTTTCAGACTTTGTTACTCCGCGTGGTTGTCTCCCCCAAAGAAGCCCGCCGACTACAGCTTTCTCAAGTTCCTGAATCTGTAGCCCAACTTGTCGATGTGATAAAAGAAAGACTTGAGATTCAAGAAGACTTCTCACTCCAGTTTGAGGATCCAGACTTTGGAAATGCACTGTGCAACTTGACAGCAATGTCGGAATTGCCAGCTGAGCGCGCAGTCATTCATATCATATCGGACTGTGATTCATCTTCCACTGACCGTTCCACTAGTTCACTTTCCTCAACAGATACCATAAGTGTTCACTCTGACATGTTCAGCTCTAGCTATACTGACTCTATTCAGAGCAATTTGAGGCATCTCAACGAGTGGCCCTCTCCATTTCCTATCCCTAAGTTCTCACATGATGTTGAACTGAAATTGCGCAAGGGCAATGAGACTTATGAGAAGTCTAAGAAGGGCCTTGATGTTACAAGAGACATTAAAAGTGACATATTGGATAAAATTGCACAGGCAATTTTTGATATCAAAGGTTACCCTGAGAGAGATGAAATCGAATCAGTTGCTTCTTCACTGGTTCTCAAGTATCCGTGCCTAAAGGAACCAGGTAGCATCACAGGCTACGAAGGATGGAAAACAAGTATCCGTTACAAGCTTGGAAACTACAGGTCAAAGTTGCGTGAGGCAGGCTGCAATGAGGTGAATGTAAACAGCAAAAAGAAAAGGGGAGATGAAGATGGTGGTCCATTCATCCTGAAAAAGCCCAAACGTGGGGAGGTGAATCATGTTCCAAATCATCCCCAACACCATGATGATTCTTCTCTTGAAGAGGAAAGAGTTCTTCTAGTAGAAGAAATGAAGAAGAAAAAGAAGAACACAACATTGATACAGAACAAGATGGAGCTGACATTTTCCCTAAGACGTATAGAGGTTGTAGAGGGGCAGCCCATGGTGTCAGAGGTCCAGGAGAGATGGCCTGCACTGTTTACATTGGAGGAGGTAAGACTGTCCTCATTTCTTTAGTAACAGTGCTACAGTGTGTGTAATAAGGCATGAGTGATTTATATTAACTGTATTTAAACAAAAACTTGATCTACTGTGAAGTGTGGATGATATATTATTGAATTCTACCTTTACCCTGCTCTTTCAGTCAGTCAGTCCAGACAGACAGACAGACAAAGATGGAGATGGGAGGGGAGAGGAACAGAGAGACAGACAGACAGACAGACAGACAGACAGACAAAGATGGAGATGGGAGGGGAGAGGAATAGAGACAGACAGACAGACAGAAAGACAGACAAAGATGGAGATGGGAGGGGAGGGGAGAGGAACAGAGAGACAGACAGAAAGACAGACAAAGATGGAGATGGGAGGGGAGAGGAACAGAGAGACAGACAGACAGACAGACAGAAAGACAGACAAAGATGGAGATGGGAGGGGAGAGGAACAGACAGACAGGCAGACAGACAGACAGACAGACAGACAGACAAAGATGGAGATGGGAGGGGAGAGGAACAGAGAGACAGACAGACAGACAAAGATGGAGATGGGAGGGGAGAGGAACAGAGAGACAGACAGACAGACAAAGATGGAGATGGGAGGGGAGAGGAACAGACAGACAGACAGACAGACAAAGATGGAGATGGGAGGGGAGAGGAACAGAGAGACAGACAGACAAACATGGAGATGGGAGGGGAGAGGAACAGAGAGACAGACAGAAAGACAGACAGACAAAGATGGAGATGGGAGGGGAGAGGAACCGAGAGACAGGCAGACAGACAGACAGACAGACAAAGATGGAGATGGGAGGGGAGAGGAACAGAGAGACAGACAGACAGACAGACAAAGATGGAGATGGGAGGGGAGAGGAACAGAGAGACAGACAGACAGACAAAGATGGAGATGGGAGGGGAGAGGAACCGAGAGACAGGCAGACAGACAGACAGACAAACAAAGATGGAGATGGGAGGGGAGAGGAACAGAGAGACAGACAGACAGACAGACAAAGATGGAGATGGGAGGGGAGAGGAACAGAGAGACAGACAGACAGACAAAGATGGAGATGGGAGGGGAGAGGAACAGAGAGACAGACAGACAGACAGACAGACAGACAGACAGAAAGACAGACAAAGATGGAGATGGGAGGGGAGAGGAACAGAGAGACAGAGAGAGACAGACAGACAGACAGACAAAGATGGAGATGGGAGGGGAGAGGAACAGAGAGACAGACAGACAGACAAAGATGGAGATGGGAGGGGAGAGGAACAGAGAGACAGGGACAGACAGACAGACAGACAGACAGACAAAGATGGAGATGGGAGGGGAGAGGAACAGAGAGACAGACAGACAGACAGACAAAAAGACAGACAAAGATGGAGATGGGAGGGGAGAGGAACAGAGAGACAGACAGACAGACAGACAAAGATGGAGATGGGAGGGGAGAGGAACCGAGAGACAGACAGACAAAGATGGAGATGGGAGGGGAGAGGAACAGAGAGACAGACAAAGATGGAGATGGGAGGGGAGAGGAACAGAGAGACAGACAAAGATGGAGATGGGAGGGGAGAGGAACAGAGAGACAGACAGAAAGACAGACAGACAAAGATGGAGATGGGAGGGGAGAGGAACAGAGAGACAGACAGACAGACAAAGATGGAGATGGGAGGGGAGAGGAACAGAGAGACAGACAGACAGAAAGACAGACAAAGATGGAGATGGGAGGGGAGAGGAACCGAGAGACAGGCAGACAGACAGACAGACAGACAGACAGACAAAGAGGGAGATGGGAGGGGAGAGGAACAGAGAGACAGACAGACACAGATGGACACAGACTGACGGGCAAATGTAAAGATAAACAGAGCGAGTGAGACAGGCACACAGACAGAAATAAAAAGACGGAGAGGGAGAGAAAGATACAGTGGCAGAGTTGAGACCAAGAGAGAGGAAAAGACAGAAGAGTACGGTAGGAAAGAGAGAGAAAGAGACAAACGCATGCATTCAACACAGATTTACTGTTTTCTGTTTTCCCTTTTTGTTTTGTTTTATTCTGTTCTCAATTGATGGGCAGACAGACATAAAGAGGGAGAGAGATATAGAAAGGGGAAGAGATGGACAGAGAGGCAGATATAAACCTAGAGGCAAAGCTGCTGTAATGATGGAAGTTGTAGGTCAAATCAGAAAGGGAACCTGTGAGATCAGAAAGCATATTGACTCTTGGGACTCTGACTTTGAACAAAACTTTTTTTTTTTTGGTTCAGATTTCTCAGGAATTTCATCGGATCACCAGCAAAGATCTCTTGGAGACCTTCAGAGCATCCCTTGACATGTATGTGCCGCACCTACTGAGACTGTACCGGGCTAAGAGGGAAGCTTGTGGTCGGAAAATGGAAGACCTCCTTGATACACTTGATGAACAGGTGAGGAACATGTCCCATAGCACAGAATTGACAATTGCAAGGAAAACAATGTATTTGCATGTAATCCCGTCAAACATTTTAGATTCAGTGCTTTATCCTTCTCAATACTTTCAATAACTTTGTAGAAATACAGTATTGCACTATACTAATTAGTCTTTTTTTTTTCCCTCGATCCTCTTAAGACATCGGACATACTGTCTCATCGAAAGACAGCAGCAATGAAAGGTCTCCCCATCTTTGTCCGGGATGATGCCACAACATTTTTCCTCCAACGTTCAGTAAGTATTGGCACCTGTTGTTTCTGCTGTAACATATGACTCACAATTCTATCTTAACTTTTTAAAATTTTGTTTTTGATTGAATCACCTACAACTGAAGACAAGCATGTTACTAAAGTTAGTTTAAATCAGAAAAGTTTTGTCTTTTTTCTTCCATAACCCATCAGTAAGGCATGTGCTTTGTTTCCACAGGCCACTGAACCTGAAGACAGGGCTCTCAGCGGAGTGTCTGTTGCCATCCTCACCATCATTGAAGATGATGATGCGCCGAATGTATTGGATGTAGCTGTTGTGTTGGAAGGAGCCATTGTGCTGCATGACATGCCAGACCTCTGCACAGCCTTTGCATATCTCTTTGGCCTTTTGTATGCCATGAACATTGACTATCCAAAGCAGATGGCCTACACCTTTGAAGCAATTCAGACCATCTTCTTCGAGCTTGGATCTGTTCGCTCCCAGCGCACACGGTCTCTGAAAACAAAGCTATCACTGTAAACGTTCATCAAGATGCCTCCAGTGAGAAGGACAACTTAGTTCATGTCTGCGAGTTAATTCATGTTTCAAGTTCATTGTCAGTGCTTGTGTAAAATGTTTAGTAAATGCTTGCACATTGTCATCTTATGCACATAAGCCAGTTTTGCCTGTGGAAGTTGTGTGGTTTAGGCCCAACCAGGTTCATTGTCAGTGCTTGTGTAAAATGTTTAGTAAATGCTTGCACCATGGTCATTTTAAGAACATCAGCCAGTTTTGCCTGTGGAAGTTGTGTGGTTTAGGCCCAACCAAGTTCATTGTCAGTGCTTGTGTAAAATGTTTAGTAAATGCTTGCACATTGTCATTTTAAGCACATCAGCCAGTTTTGCCTGTGGAAGTTGTGTGGTTTAGGCCAAACCAGGATCATTGTTCAGTTAAAACTTCAGTATATGAACATGCAGTCATTTCAAGCATGTAAGTCCCTTTTGTGAAATCCTGTGAACATTTGTGGATAGGTGAGATGCTAGTTGAATAGGCTTTTGTCTTTAATTTTTGTTTTATCATTTAATGTTCTAAAGTGTTTGAGGCCCAGCAGGTCTTTCATGGATCACAAAAATGTATGATCACAAAGGCAGTTAGGATCTTTTTTTTCACTGTCAAGAGTTTTATAATATGACGGCACGTTTGATTGTACTTGAGGCCAGACCTCAGTGTTTATATTGACATTTGAATGTCACGTGGAATAAAAGTTGTTCTGCTTTATTTCAGATGTGCTATTTGGATTTATTTATAGAAAGCATTGCTTAAATCGCATACTTCATTTAAGTCAAAATTTTGTCTGAAATGATTAAGAATTTTAAGTTTATTGAACAAGAATATCCATTTTTGTTGAAGGTGGAAATTCATGGCAATGAAGCTAGCTTTTCATTGTTGGGCTCACAAAAATATTGAGTAGTACCAATACAAAGTTTTATCCCACTGAATGAGGAATTGTAGGTTTATTCAATTAGAATATCTGCATCGATTGAACATAAAAATAAGTGGCATTGGAGCAAGAATTTTATTGTTGTCTGGACTAGAATATCATAAATGGGTGAACAAGAAAATCCAAGTTGACAGAACTTGTGTCCTAACTTGATAATTTGAGTTATGTGAACAACTTGCATAGTAAGTTGAGAAAACTCAAAAATTGATTGCATCATGTTGCCTTGATATTTTGAGTTTTCCTGGCCTTTTCTTTTTAACAGTGTGGCAGTGGCGGTCAACAAAAAATGCTCAATCCCACTCACCCTCTTTGTACACCTCCCGCCACCCAACTGAATAGGTACTTAAAAGGTTATCCACACCCATGAACCCAAACCCGGAAATGAAGTAAGCAATAAAAAAGGAAATAATCATGATTAACAAATAAGACAGAAGATCAACATTATGGCCCCTACAGGAAATATATACATCATTAAAAACAATATTCCAATACATTTGGTTGTTGGTAATGTTCACATGGCAATGGTGTTCTCATTAGCCTATCAGCAGTTTGAATTAGTTAAGTCAAAACATTGACATTTTCTTAATAGATTTTTGAAGGCATTTTCTTTTCACTCTACCAGTCCTGTAACTCTATCAAAGCCCATACTGTGTTGTGGTTTGAGGTTGTGTAGTGTCTGTTCTCTTTAATTTGGTTTACATCACTTACACAAAGCTCCTTGTGTGTTTTAACATCTCTAGATAGTTTCTGCTCCGGTTTCACACTTCTCATTTTATTGTCCCTGCTGGTAACTGGTCAGCAATTAACTATCAGTACAAAGTTTTGTGTTCTCCAAATAAATTACCAGAAATATCCTCCACATTGTTAAGCAGTGCTATCAGAAAAAAAATCTTTGCCACACTGTTATCAGGGAGAGGGTGAATCATAAACAGTATGCGGTACAATTCAGCAGATTGATTTGACATGTGAGATCAGGTTGTCCCGAGCATCGTCTTTGCCATTCAGAATGAATTACTGTTGTTGAAGGGTTTTGACCAATCAGAATCAAGTATTTAACACAGCCAAGTAAAAAGATATTTTTTATCTTTCAAAAATCATTCGGCATTTGAGACCGCACACCTAAGCAGTGAATTAAATTCATGCACTTGTGCTGTTCATTTAAAAATCTTCAGTTGACTTAAGACAGCGGAGGGCTGCTGCACCTTTAAGGGGGGCCAAAGCAACTCCAAAGTGGGTCAGAGTAAAAATATCTTCAACAATTATTCATGTTACCCCGCCTATCTCTACCATACCTCCACCCTGTGAAAAATCTGCATAGCACTGCAGTGAGGGGGAACAAAATGGAGAGCTAAAGATATGAATCGAGGGGAAACATGGAGTAGAGAAGGATGTTAGAGTTAAAAGAGAATAGAGTGTGTACATTGTTGACTGATTTCAGCTTGGCTTGTGATGAAGTGTGGGTGCAATGCACAAAGTACATTGTGTAATGTGTGCTGTGCAAACACTTACTTTGATGCTTGATGAATTTTTTTTTTTTTTTTTGAACATTTGCTCCTTCGACAGCAAACCTCCCACCAAACACCAACACTGTTCCCATCATTGGAAGCAACTGCCAAAACCGGATGAATTAAACATCTACTTCCCCCATCTACATCTATCTCATGTAACTTTTGAGTCTCTTGCAAGATGAAGCAAAGGTTTTTGATTGGGGGGGACTTTGTGAAGTCTCTGATTGGACAGGAAGAATGAATGCTGTCTTGTGATTTATGACAGTGGTGGGATTTCAGACTTTCTGTTGGCCACTTAAGGTTGGATGAGTCCACGGCTAGGGTTTGTTTTGTTGTTTTGTGAGTGCCTGTGTGAAAAGCATCATGATTGGAGCAATGAATTAGATAAAGGGCTGTGATTGGCTGCCAGGAAAAACTAGATTCCAGTGCAGCAGAGGGGCTGTCATGGCTGCCAGGTCCCTGTAGGTCTGCACTGTAAATCCACACATTAATCAGAGCCGGCAGGGAGAGATCAAAGGAGCCTGTTCCATCTTTACCCAGAGCAGCGCTTTGATGTGTGTGTGTGTGCATGAGACTGTGTGTGTGTGTGAGAGAGAGACAACGACAAGGTCTAAAAATGAGGATATAAGAGTTAGCCTAAAGAGAATAACTCTCATTTTGAACACTGTTGAGCCCAAAATATTAACAATAATAAAGGCCTTTCATAAACTCTTCTCATTTCACTGCATCCACAGAACAAACAGCAAGTTAACACTTAACCTTGTAATTTCAACAAAGCAAATGTATGTGTATAATGACATGTTTGGAAGCATAGAGTTACACACACACACACACACACACACACACACACACACACACACACACACACACACACACACACACACACACACGCACACGCATGTGTTCCTGCTACACATGCATTGTTCCTGTCAAATCTGACTACCCCACCACATTCTCTGCAATACCAAATACTTGTCTGCCCCATGGTGGTCCTCCTCTGTCACTGCAATGCCAGATTTCCTCTCAGCACACATACACAGGCTGTTTTCAGAAACGGCCTGCTACATACTACCTATGAATGTAGTAGGTACTGCCTACATGCATTTGAATTTAGTATGTAGTATGACAGCTCTATTGGGTCTGGTCTGCAGGATGCTGGGCCAGTTGTCACTGGATTTACGGTTTTGGAAAGCGGAAGTAAACAACAGCCAAGCTGATAGAGAAACTGCTTCTTTAGCATTCACTAATGATTTAAGAAGTTAAGAAGTGTTTATGTGTAATTTAATAATTTTCACAGCATCTAAAAACAGAGGGGACCCCTTTAAAAAAAAAGGAGAAAAAAAAAAAAAGAACGAGCGCTGTGCATTGTGGGAACCAATATGCGAGGGAGACTGGTCTGATGCATACTGAGAAATGTCCCTGATCAGTCAACATCCGGGGAGTTTTAGCATACTGCAGATTTTGCTCTATTTCACATACTGCATACTACATACTGGATTTTGGCCAAATCAGTACGTACTGCTAGTATAGTAGGCGGTTTCAAAAACAGCCACACACTCACAGCTGAATGCTGTATGCCACCATTGTACAGGCGACTGAACAGTGCAGTTGCCATGGTGACATAGAGCTGCAGCACAGGCTTTAAAAGCATCATGCTTTATTAGTTGGTGTGTTGACACTATTGCTCTTCTTCCATTTCTCTGTGAATCAGAGGCTTTTAGTGCTCGCTCCTCCAGGAAAAAAAGGTGACGACTCAGTGCAGTGCTGACACATGAACACTAGAGGATGTGATCCCAGAGGACTCAGGACTAAAACTGAACCATTATCACCTGCACTGCTTTTTTTTAACTAGAGATCAATAGTTTACATGATTCAACTTATTTTTAACAGACTCTCAGACATTGAAGCTTTTCTCTTGTATGCTCTTGTTTGACGAATACCTTTGGTTATTGTGCCCTTGTAAAATGAACAACATAGTATTCAATCAAAATATAAAGTAAGGGATAAAGTACCTAAAACAAATGACCAACACTGAATATATGGCCATGTTCATTATATAGGGGTCTTGTCTCACCATGTCGGGATTCTTTTTCCAACCTGCTAACCATACATTATTCCACTTATTACCCGGCTACTAACTTAAAACACAAACACATTGTCCAAAAACATTGATTAAAATATTATTTTATTAATTTAACCCTCCTGTTATGTAGCGGGTCAAATTCACCCCTTTTAAAGTCTATTTTAGGCAATATATGCCTTCCAAACCAGCTAAATGCAGCATAAAAATCTGGGCAGCATGTGACAGAGGAGGTGTTGTGTTAATTTATCAACATCACTACATAAAAAATTCAAAATGTAAAATAAAATAAACAAAAATCCATGTCATGTCAAACTATTGTATTTATATTTAGGGCTTTCCAATGTACATTAAAAAAAGTTTCAACATTAATTTGAATGAAAAACGAGTGAGTTCTCCTCATTGAAACATGGTCTGAGAATTAAAGAACACCAATGAACTAAATATGGATTTAAATAGTTAGTAATGGAGTTAATAATGAGATTAAAAAAATGTGTATTGGGATTTTTGGGGCTTCTGACAGTTTTGGATAATTGAACATGCCGCGGGTCAAATTGACCCAGGACCATTATTGCTGTTCCAGAGAAACGGACATAACAGGAGGGTTGAAGTGATTTATGTACACAGTTTTTAAAAATAGTCCCAGTGATTCCACGTCAGTGATTGTTCCATGGTGATGGATTCTTATCTGCCTGTTGCGGTGGATTTAATATGAAACTGTCCTCATTCAGCTCTCCTTCTTCTCTGAGCTCTGCGATTCACACACCTTTAAAAATAAACAAATGCCACAACTTTAAACCCTGCTGCTGCCATCACCACCGCTCATGGTTTAAGTTTCTTTGTAGAGACCAGTAACGTAAAGTTTCTCTCACCTGCTCTGCTTGTTGCTAAAATTGGATCCAATATGTAAACATCCGTAGCCTGCTGATTTAGAATGCTAACCAAAGCTAATGTTTTAGCCACATTGCTTACCAATATGATGCTAACCGAATGGTTTCCCCTCACCTTACGGTCTGTGGTGTCAACAAGCAGAAGCTAAATGTGTCTGAACTCTTTTCCGCGGATTGATTTGACATTACGTGTGATCAGTTTGTCTCTGGTGTTGCTCATGTTGGTGAAAGTTCATAAGTACATAAGGAGTTTTGAACAATCAGAATCAAGCTTCTTACACAACTGGAAGATCAGTAAGAAAGCCGAGTAATAATGATATATAATGAACATGGCAATACAAAACAACAGTAACAAATTATTTCATCGACTGATATACATTAAGTGTGTTGGTCATTTGTTTTACAAGTATATTTGCAAACTCATGGGCTTTTCTGCCACCTGCTGGCCAAAGTATTGCACTTCATGTGCCTGTTACATAGAATATCATCAAATGACAAAAAGAACTGTCTGCAGGTTTCACTTTTTAAGCATATTGGCATTAAGACAATATTTTCCCAAAAGAAAATGTATTTTTCCCTTATGTCAGGCACATCATTGTTGGGATCGGGATATCCTTAAAAATACTGACTTGTTGATGTCACAGTATTGGAAATAAAGGCTGTGTAATGCTTCTATTACTATGTTGCAATTTCACTGAACAGATACTTTTGTCCAAAGCAACCTACATCTGAGAGAACGCACATCACAAGCAAGGATGTAGACAGGAGGGAACAAGTACACTGTTCCACAACAAGAAGAGTGAGTGCCACAAACTGCTTCAAGCTCAATTGGACACAGGTGCTGGCATGCAGTACCACAGGCAATGTTATCATCACCCACAGCAACAGCAACAACATTAATCATCATTCAGATTCCTAATTAACCTCAACATCATCATCATCAGTGTCTTTGTCGTACACATCATCTCAAGTCATCAATATCATTATGTTCTGATTGTGTTCACAAAGAGCGGGGTCTGTAACTTTCTCAGATGTAGAAGGTGACTCAGTTGATCACATAGTTTGGTAACTAATTCCATCGCTGGGTGCTACAGAGGAGAAGTCTAGCTAAGTGCGTAGGTGTTCATGAAAGAGCTGGGTCTTAAGCTTTTACTTAAACGAAGAAAGGGACCATATGGATCGAATGGAGTTGATTAATTAATTCCACCAATGGGGGACAACAAAGGAGAACAATCTGGTTAGTGACTTCGGGCCATGTTAATAAGAGAGTACCAGTTGCTTTTCATTGGTTGCCTGGATGAGGGATTCCAGGTAGGCAGGAGTTTTTGTTGTTGTTTTGTAAGCAAGCAGCAGGATTTTGAATTTGATTTGAGCAGCAATGGAAGCCAGTGGAGAGAAATATGCAACAACTGCTCTAACAGAGTGTTGTGTTAGGCCGATTGAAGACCATGCAGCTGCTGCATTCTGGGTTATCAGCAGAGGTTTGAATGTGCTTGCAGGAAGGCCTGCCAGTAAGGAGCTGGGATAGTATGGGCTGAGATTTGTTCCACTAGAAACTGAAATTGAATAATTATATTGAATTTGAAAAGCATGATTTGAAAGAGAGCCTGTACCAGAAGCTGTGTTGCATGCTTGGTCATGAGTTTCCTGATGTTATACATGGCATTGATTCGTGGTTGTATGGAGGGACTGGCTAGAATGACAAGAAGCTCAGCCTTAGACAACTTAAGCTGAAGGTGGCGTTCCCTCATCCATTTAGAGATATCGGCCAGATAACACATCTGACATCCGAGATGTCAGATGTGTCATCTGGCAGAAATTACATGAATAGCTGGGTATCATCTGCATAAGAATGGAATGAAAACCCATGGGATTGGATGATTGCAGTGAGGTGGGTTGTACTGAAAGGTCAAAGGGACCAAGCATTGACCCTTGAGGGACCCCTGTTGACAAGCCACACAGTTGGGACACTCCTCCCGTCCAAGTTGCTGTAAAAGATGAGTCTCAGTGCTCTGTGGTATTGTTTTTTGCTCAACTGTTTGCCGGGGCGTACTTGGCCTTTTCGTTGAAAACATTATGGCAGGTTGCAGTAACTCATTGATGTAAATATTAAAATCAATCATGGCTGAATTTTACTAAGCTTCTTCAGTTTCAGTTTCTTGGTTTTGTGCTAGCTCACTGTCATACTGTTAAGTCTAACTGAAGCATTGAAAAAGGAGCATGTTAAATGTGATTTGTAACATCTGTAGCTTTCTAATAAAGAATTGGAGAATGACCCTTCTTGCAATGGTCCTTGTCAGAAGACATAAACGCCATGTCAATGTCAGGGCTTATTCATAACTGAATTATAATTGAAGAACAGCCTGGTGGGTTGATCAATAATAGATTCTTGATATGACCTTTCAGCATAAACACTTTTTTCTGATTGACCACTCCTTCACAAATGCATTCATTTTTAATAACTTTCTCAGCTATTCCCCTTTTGTCTAGTACATACAGTACATAATAAAATGAATTTAAATAATATTTTTACCATGATATATATGTCAATAAACAATTTTCAGTTCTCGTGTAGAAAATGTAACAATGTCACTGTAAGTCAGATTTACAGAGCAGTACACTGGGAAGGTTAAAAGGCTAAAAGGAGGTGTGTGGAGAAATTCACTCTCTGACAAGTAGGATAATTTCACATCTGAATTTAGAACCACCTCTGTTTAGCATTTCAAGAAACATTCACTTTCAATCCCAAATGAATATTTAACAGTTACATCATTAGCAGTTAAAGAGCAATTAGTTACATATATCAGTTTTAATAAAGGTCCCTAATGACTTTAATGGGTTGTCAAGGCAGTATGAAAAGCATGTAAAGGTGGAGAAGGTTAAAAGCATGATCTTGATCATGAGCATAACGAACTAAAATGGTAAAAAAAAAGAGTCAGTGAACACCTGCTGAGGTATTCACACAATCCCAAACAGACACATAAATAAACTCTGCTTTGAATGAAATGTAAGATAGCAGATGACTGGCTGTATGTAAACATACATGCATGAACTGTACATGACCACCAATATAATATTCATAAATCTTATCTGAAGAGTTATACCTTTGAGATACATGCCACTATTATATTTATTGTCTTTATAGTTTTCATTATAAATAATATATTTATATATTCTTTTCCTCTATATATTGCACAGAAAGTATTCTGCACATCAATTGCCAATTATTTACGTGAATGTCAATACCCTCAACATATTTGATTTCAATGGATGGGGACATTAACACATCATACAAATGACCTCAAATGACAAACTAATGATCCCCAGGTCATATTGGTATACTGGTCTGAGTTATTACAGTTATCTGGTCTCTTGCTCCACTAGAGCAGTGGTTCTCAAACTTTTTGGAGCCAAGGACCCCTTACAGGTGAGAAAATTGTCCTCATAATTGTAACACAGATTAAGCACACTAGTGATGTGTCATGATCAAAAGCTGCGGCTCTGAGATCTGATGCTTTATAATGAATCAGAAGAGCCGGCTCGCATCGAGAGAGAGCCGGCTCCCAGTTTTTTCCTTTCGCTGCTTAGCTCTCACAGTGTTCAGCCCCAGATCTGCTCACAGCAGAACTTTGTTTTGATTAGTCAGGATGGCGGCCATGCGGCCAATCACATGTGAGGATATAGGATACAGGTGATGGGGAGGCTGTGTATCATGGCTACATCTGTTCCTTCTGAGAGGGTTAGGGTTTTTCTCAAAGACAGGGTAAATTCTCACTGAGTGGAGAAATCGGATCAGCCCATCCAAGCTGAGGCATCTGATTTTTCTCAATGCCAACCTGAGGACATTAACAATGTTTGCTTGAGTTGGTTCTGGTTCTGTTTGCTTAAAGTTGGCTCTGGTTCTGCTTGCTTGAGTGTGTTTCTGGTTATGTTTGCTTTAATTGGTTCTGGTTCTGGTTCTGTTTGCTAGAATTGGTTCTGGTTCTGTTTGCTTGAGTTGGTTCTGGTTCTGTTTGCTTGAGTTTGGTTCTGGTTCTGGTTCTGTCTGCTAGAATTGGTTCTGGTTCTGTTTGCTTGATTTGGTTCTGGTTCTGTTTGCTTGAGTTTGGTTCTGGTTCTGGTTCTGTCTGCTAGAATTGGTTCTGGTTCTGTTTGCTTGACTTGGTTCTGGGTCTGTTTTCTTGAATTTGGTTCTGGTTCTGTTTCTGTTTGCTTGAGTTTGGTTCTGTTTCTGTTTGCTTGAGTTCGGTTCTGGTTCTGGTTCTGGTTCGGTTCGGTTCTGGTTCGGTTCTGGTTCAGTTCTGGTTCGGTTCTGGTTCGATTTGGTTCCAGTTTGGTTTGGTTCTGGTTTGGTTCTGGTTTGGTTTACTTGAGTTGGTTCTGGTTCTGTTTGCTTGTGTTTGGTTCTGGTTCTGGTTCTGTTTGCTAGAGTTGGTTATGGTTCTGTTTGCTTGAGTTGGTTCTGGTTCTGTTTGCTTGAGTTTGGTTCTGGTTCTGGTTCTGTTTGCTTTAGTTTCGTTCTGGTTCTGTTTGCTTGAGTTCGGTTCTGGTTCGGTTCTGGTTTAGGTTCGGTTCTGGTTTTGGTTCGGTTCTGGTTTTGGTTCGGTTCTGGTTTTGGTTCGGTTCTGGTTCGATTTGGTTCTGGTTCGGTTTGGTTCGGTTTGGTTCTGGTTCGTTTACTTGAGTTGGTTCTGGTTCGGTTTGGTTGAGTTGGTTCTGGCTCTGTTTGCTTGTGTTTGGTTCTGTTTCTGGTTCTGTTTGCTAGAGTTTGTTCTGTTTCTGTTTGCTTGAGTTTTGTTCTGTTCTGGTTCGGTTCTGGTTCGGTTCTGGTTTGGTTTGGTTCGGTGTGGTTCTGGTTCGGTTTGGTTCTGGTTCAGTTTACTTGAGTTGATTCTTGTTCTGTTTGCTTGAGTTCGGTTCTGGTACCGTTTGCCTAAGTTAAGTTCTGGTTCTAACCCTAACCCCAACCTTAACCTTAATCCTAACCCTAACCTTAACCCTAACCCCTAACCCTAATCATATCACTGACCCTAACCTAATCAGAACACTAACCCTAACCCTAGTCCTAACCCTAATCAGAACCCTAATCATAACCCTAACCCTAATCAGAACCCTAACCCTAACCCTAATCTTAACCCTAACCCTAATCCTAAACCTAATCCTAACCCTAATCAAAACCCTAATCATAACCCTAACCCTAATCAGAGCCCTAACCCTAACCCTAATCAGAGCCCTAACCCTAACCCTAACCCTAACCCTAATCATTACCCTAACCCTAATCCTAGCCCTAACCCTAATCAGAGCCCTAACCCTAATCATAACCCTAACCCTAATCCTAACCCTAATCACAATCCTAATCCTAACCCTGACCCTAACCTAATCAGAACACTAACCCTAACCCTAGTCCTAACCCTAATCAGAACCCTAACCCTAACCCTAATCCTAACCCTAACCCTAATCCTAAACCTAATCCTAACCCTAATCAGAACCCTACTCATAACCCTAACCCTAAACAGAGCCCTAACCCTAACCCTAATCATAACCCTAACCCTAACCCTAATCCTAACCCTAATCATTACCCTAACCCTAACCCTAATCCTAGCCCTAACCCTAATCAGAGTCCTAACCCTAATCATAACCCTAACCCTAATCCTAACCCTAATCACAATCCTAATCCTAATCCTAACCCTAACCCTAATCATAACCCTAACCCTAACCCTAATCCTAACCCTAATCCTAATCCTAATCCTAATCCTAACCCTAATCATAACCCTAACCCTAACCCTATCCCTAATCCTAATCAGAGCCCTAACCCTAACCCTAACCCTATCCCTAATCCGAATCAGAGCCCTAACCCTAATCATAACTCTAACCCTTATCCTAATCCTAACCCTAATCATAACCCTAACCCTAACCCCAATCCTAATCAGAGCCCTAACCCTAATCATAACCCTAACCCTAATCCTAGTCCTAACCCTAAATAACCCTAACCCTAATCAGAGCCCTAACCCTAACCCTAATCTTAACCCTAACCATAACCCTATTCCTAATCCTAACCCTAATCATAACCCTAACCCTAACCCCAATCCTAATCAGAGCCCTAACCCTAATCATAACCCTAACCCTAATCCTAGTCCTAACCCTAAATAACTCTAACCCTAACCCTAATCAGAGCCCTAACCCTAACCCTAATCCTAACCCTAACCCTAACCCTAACCCTATTCCTAATCCTAACCCTAATCATAACCCTAACCCTAAATAACTCTAACCCTAACCCTAATCAGAGCCCTAACCCTAACCCTAATCCTAACCCTAACCCTAACCCTATTCCTAATCCTAACCCTAACCCTAATCATAACCCTAACCCTAACCCTAATCCTAACCCTAACCCTAATCCCTGGTCCTAACCCTAATCAGAACCCTAACCCTAAACCTTATCAGAACCCTAACCCTAATCCTAACCCTAACCCAGACCCTAATCCTAACCCTAACCCTAACCCTAATCAAAACCCTAATCATAAACCTAACCCTAATCCTAACCCTAACCCTAATCCTAACCCTAACCCAAACCCTAACCCAAACCCTAACCCTAATCATAACCCTAACCATAACCCTAAGCCTAACCCTAACCCTAATCCTTACCCTAAACCTAACTCTAGGGTTAGGGTAAGAATGGTGTTATAACAGAATAAATGCACAAAATTGGGCATTATAAGGGTTCTCATAAAAACACTGTATATAACATCAACATTACAGCATTTATACTTTTCAAGTAATTGATCTTAAATGCTTTCAGAAAATTAACAGTAGCAAGACTCACATATCCCTTCGAGCAACCAAATGGTATCATAACAATGGTGTATATGCTGTTTTGTAATGACACAGCACAATTTTATAATTTATTAGAAATGTATTCAAATTATTTCACGGACCCCCACGTTATGGTTAGCGGACCCCTCTTTGAGAACAACTGCACTAGAGGGCACCATCCCCTAAAATGTCCTCATGAGCCTGGGAAATGGAAAGTGAGATCAGTGGTGCGTCCCACATCAGACTTGTTCACAATGTAACGCCTCATTCTAGACACTGGGTGGCAACCTCTCCTTCAGTATAAAGTTCTACATTTGGACACCTGTTTTGGAGCCTCAGGAGACCTTTTATCTGCAGAAAATGATTTGTTTTCACATAACCTGCTTGGCAGATAATCCTCTTGATCCTGAAGTTGACTCTTATGAAACTGCAACTTATTCATTAACTGACTGGATATGGTTTTATATACCAGTGAGTTAGCTGATTGCTATCTGAACACTTTTTAATCTCTGTGGCATTAATATAAATGTAGCCATTTAACCGACCATGTGAGGGGGGAACACGAGCGCTCCACATCTCAGCGAGTGCAATTAGACAAGTGCTGTTGAAGGTGGGCTATTTACGCAACAAGGGGGGAGCGCAGAGTACAGAGGAGGTGAATGCATGAAGAATCTTGGCTCCAGACTCAGCCTCCTTCTTCAAGAGTCACTTCGCTCACAGAGACTAATTTCTCAAAGAGGATTTGTTTTTTGATGCAGAACATCTGATTCAGTCTTCTAAGATCACTGCCATGTCAATGTCAGGGCTTACTCATAACTGAATTATAATTGAAGAACAGCCTGGTGGGTTGATCAACAATAGGTTCTTTATGACCTTTCAGCATGAACACTTCTGTCTCTCTTAAGCATTGTTTATTCAATGCCTACTTTTTAATTTCTTGTAATACAAGTTATTTTTAATAAGTCTGTTTTAATTCATTTTGTTCAAGGTTATTCTCAAGCATATCCTTCATGGACACTTGACTTGAGTGTTTGTGCTTCTGCATCATATCAGATGTTTTCATACTATGAATTCAAACACTTCTTCTCTCCAACATGTTTTCTTTTTTTTTTTATTGATCTATCCTTCACAAATGCATTCATTTTTATTAACTTTCTCAGCCATTCCCTCATTCTCTAGTAAATACAGCATATAATACAATGAATTTAAATATTTTTTTTAACAGTATACATGTCTGCTAACACAATTTTCACTTCAGGCGTAGAGAATTTAGTAATGTCACTGTAAGTCAGATTTACAGAGCAGTACACTGGGAAGGTTAAAAGGCTAAAAGGAGGTGTGTGGAGAAATTCACTCTCTGACAAGTAGGATAATTTCACATCTGGATTTAGAACCACCTCTGTTTAGCTTTTCAAGAAACATTCACTTTCAATCCGAAATGAATATTTAACAGTTACATCATTAGCAGTTAAAGAGCAATTAGTTACATATATCAGTTTTAACAAAGGTCCCTAATGACTTTAATGGGTTGCCAAGGCAGTATGAAAAACATATACTGGTGGAAAAGGTTAAAAGCATGATCTTGATCATGAGCATAATCATAACGAACTAAAATGGTCAAAAAAAGACTTGGTGAACACCTGCTGAGATATTCACACAATCCCAAACAGACACATAAATAAACTCTGCTTTGAATGAAATGTAAGATAGCAGATGACTGGCTGTATGTAAACATACATGCATAAACTGTACATGACCACCAATATTATATTTATAAATCTTATCTGTAGAGTGATACCTTTAATATCATGACACTTTTATAACCATTTCTCTATCGTTTTCTTTATAAATAATATATTTATATATTATGTTCTTATATTTATATATATTGCAAATAAAGTATTCTGCACAGCAATTGTCAATTTCTTAACCTGAATGTCAATACCCTCAACATATTTGTTGGATGGATGGGGACATTAACACATCATACAAATGACCTCAAATGACAAACTAATGATCACCAGGTCATATTGGTATGCTGGTCTGAGTTATTACAGTTATCTGGTCTCTTGCTCCACTAGAGGGCACCATCCCCTAAAATGTCCTCATGAGTCTGGGAAATGGAAAGTGAGATTAGTGGTGCATCCCACATCAGACTTGTTCACAATGTAACTCTGCATACTAGACACTGGGTGGCAATCTCTCCTTCAGTATAAAGTTCTACATTTGGACACCTGTTTTGGAGCCTAAGGAGACCTTTTATCTGCAGGAAATGATTTGTTTTCACATTACCTGCTTGGCAGATAATCCTCTTGATCCTGAAGTAGATTCTTATGAAAACTGTAACTGATTCATTAACCAACTGGATATGGTTTTATTTACCAGTGAGTTAGCTGATTGTTATCTGAACACAGTTAATCCCTATGGCATTAATATAAATGTAGCCAAGGCGTCTTATCATCTAAAATGTAATAAATGCAGGAAATAGGGCTTATTGAATATGACTTAACATTATTGCTATGTTATAAGTTACCTGTACAGGTGATTGGCTTTGTCTACACGCAGAGTATAGGTACCATGCTGACTCTTCCAAATTGTGTAGGTAAGTGGCGTTCAGGAGCACCTTGTCTATGACCTTTTCTCGGACCTGTTCAGAGCAACACAACTGAAATCACAACCTAACACACACCCAGGAAGTCTGTCACTGTCATCGTGTGTCTCTGTCTGCCACAGTAATCCAAAGGAAAAAAAAAAGTAGTTTGGATCAGAAAGAGCAGAACCAGACCTCACAGTAGTCCTTCTGCTGTCTTAACTCACCACATGGGCTTTTTTTTGTAATAGGCAGACTTCTTCTAATGACAGGTGAGTTCTTTACATTCCTGTCTAATACAGCTATACACTGATATTTGCATTGAGCTCTTCATGAATTTGAAAAGAAAACACAGAGTAGCCTTCTTCTCCTTCAAAGCTATCTAAACATCAAACGTGTGAACTTGTTGTTTAAATTTTTTTTGAATGTGGTACAAATTCAACAATGGATAGTAGCCGCAGCACGGCCGAGTGTCAGTTTGCGCTGCAATTATCACATTATGATGGAAAGTGGGAGCAGACTTGCGCTCTTCCCGAGTTAATTAAAACGCCCCCCTGATTGGACGGGCTGATAATCCCCAGCGGGCCTCGTGCTCCTACTAACTTGCGAGCAGGGCAGAGCGCGAGTCACAATCTGCCCAAGGCGAGGGAGGGCAAGAAACACGCGCAAGAGGAGAAACCGACCGTGTGAGGGGGGAACACGAACGCTCCGCATCTCAGCGAGCGCAATTAGACAAGTGCTGTTGAACGTGGGCTATGTACGCAACAAGGGGGGAGCGCAGAGTACAGAGGAGGTGAATGCATGTAGTAGCTCGGCTTCAGACTCACAGCCTCCTTCTTCAAGAGTCACTTCGCTCACAGAGGAAACGAGTGAGGGGAAAGAGGAACTCCTAGAAAACAGCAACTCTTGGAGAGAACTACGTGAGTACCAGCTACAGTTTTCCAAACAAAAGATAGGACAGAGAGGAAAAACGGAAAAGTAGAGTTTCCCTGGAAGAGAAAATGAATGTCAGCGAAGAGAACCTGCTCAAGTCCATCAGCAACGACGCGCTCCTCGACCTGACGCAGCGCTACGGCCAATCAGCCTTCGGGTTCGGCGCTGGCCATGGTCCTGGAAGTCCCGGCCGGTTCCCACTAACACCAGCCACCGACTTCCTTTCTGGGCAGACCACGAAGTCCAACGAGAGCGGCGGAGAGCACACGAGCGACGACGACGACGGCTTTGACTCGCTAGAGTCCCGGAAGAGGGGGTCATCGTTTGGGGACGACAAGCCCGGGGGGCCCCTCACTAAAAAGTCCAAGGAGCAGCGCTCCCTGAGGCTCAGCATCAACGCCCGGGAGAGGAGGAGGATGCACGACCTAAACGACGCGCTGGACGGCCTGCGCGCCGTTATCCCTTACGCCCACAGCCCCTCGGTGAGAAAACTCTCCAAAATAGCCACTCTCCTCCTGGCCAAGAACTATATCCTCATGCAGGCTCAGGCTCTGGAGGAGATGAGGCGGCTGGTGGCGTATCTGAACCAGGGACAGAACATGACCTCACCCATCCCCACCGCTCTGGCGCCCTTTGGACAGGCTGCCGTCTACCCGTTCTCGGGCTCTGCGCTCGCCACCTGCGCCGAAAAGTGCAGCACCTTCTCCGGGACACCGTCGACTCTCTTCAAACACTGTAACGACAAGCCTTGATCCGGTTTCTTTTTCTTTCCTGAACTTTTGAACCTTTAATGCACCCATGACGGTCTCTCTCTCTCTCTTTCTCTGTGTCTCTCTCTCTCTATCTCTCTCTCTCCCCCAACTCTAGTTCTTTTAAAATAATTCTGTGGAAATAAGAACAAGTTTAGTATGATGCATACACTTAAAGTAAGGTTAAGTAATTCAACTGCAATGTGTCCTCCAGATTAAACAAAAGTTCCATTGAGAAGAAACAGTTACGGCCTTCTGATAAGTCACTTTGCCGCCCTTGCTCTACAGGCCATGTCCGAATGATCAGTTTTAGTCATCAGCTCTCATTTGTAATCTATGCAACATTCAACAATATGAAAAGTAGAAATGCCAAGTAATGCGACCTAATCTCGACATTCAGATTAGACTATGAAAGTATCCCCCTTTACTTATTTGTACCGATGCTGTGTGGGAAAAATGGTATGTTTGGCTGAGTTATTTAGGCTAACGATTTACACATTTGTTGGAAAGTTTTTAATTATTCTGATTATTTTGATTTAAGTTACTGCACATCTCACATGATTGTATTGTACAACTGTGGAAACTCCGGCTATACTAACAGTTATATAACTTACAGCCTATACATTGAATCATTGAAGAAGCGTTCTGGTTGTGTTGCAACATGGATTTCATATATTGTTTATATGTCTTTATAATTAAAACACATATCTATGCTTGGACCCGGTTTGCTTCATTTCAACAAGCGTGGCATAGCATTAAACATTACGCACACATTCTGCAACATTTATGGAACAACTTGAAGTAACGCGCACTTTTATAAAGCCTACGATATACATTATAAAATGATTTAGAGACATTTTATTTTTGCTTATATTTAATTTTGTAACATTCACAGAAAAGTTAATAACTGTTATTATAGAACGTAAAAAGTTGTGATAAAAAGGGTGTGAAATTGAACCGTTTTTTTGTATTAATTTTGTATTATTTTTATCAGCCGTGAACAATTAAAGTCAAATCGTGCCTCGGAATGCCTGTCACGGTGCTAAAATAATTCCCATATAGTTCACCCTCCAAAAAATGAGTTGGCAACTTAGTTTCCTTGCATGAGAAGCCCCTGACATGCAGAGCCGGCTCTGGACGCGCTTTCAGGGGCTGGTGGGGCCTGTTTGGCACGCAGCAGGGTCGGTGGCGCTGAGGGGAAGGGCGCAAGAGCCGCCCGGGGCACCCAGGACCTGTCTGTGGAGATTTGGGTGATTGCAGGCTTCCTTGGCGGGCTCTTAGACTCTGGACAGCTATTAACACGATTTCAACTCCTGTCTCACTGCTCCACTTAATTCAGAGAGCATTACAGGGACAGTTGTGTTTGCAGGTTTTGTCCTGTGAGCGGAGAGATTTGGAAAATTAATTTGATTTTGAAGTGCACATAGGGTGGTGATATATATATATTCCTGAAAATATCTGTAAGTTTGATTATTTTCTGACACTCACCTCCTTAACTGTAGACCGATATTTTCTTGCTTTACCTTTATTAGCTCTACATCTGGACTGTTACACTGACTTTGTTGCTAATTAATTATATTTTTCATCATCACAAATACAGCTATAAATATATCTTGTATTTTTAAATTGTAAATCCAAACATATCCACTAAACAGTAATACATCTTTACAGCTACTCTCTTTTTCACCTTAAAACTACACAAAACAAGGGAAATTTCTCACTTGAGCTATGCTGCTGTGACATTGATTTGACAAACAGGTATGTAAGTACTTAAGTTTTTAAGCCTTTATCAAAGCCTGTCCCCAAAGTAGACTGTCAAAGTGATTAACACCATCCTTGTGAACTATTTAAACCAACAGGTGCTCTCTCTGCCTCTTCTACAAAACATAAACTCTTCAGATTACAATTCATTCACATCAGACCGGTCTATTTCTGCCAGCCACAGAGTGACTAAGTGATCTACCGTGCTCTCTCTCTCCCACAATTTAGCTTCTTGTCACAACAACAGGCCACCCATGGCATCTTAAATTGGCCCTCTGATGACACGTCTTGTCTGAGGCCCCATGAGACATTCAGGGCAGCAGGGATGAAATGTGACAAATGCTGCCGATGATGTGAGGACTTCGGGGCCCTGCGCTCCATCAGTCCCCGTACAGCCTAATTGCCATAAATGAGATGGTTGCCTTTTTTCACGGACGGCTGGATGGTCACTCTCCCTCTCCCAATAGACCTCTGATGTTGAGCTGCTGGACTGTATGTTATAGTACATCACCCTATCATCTTAATGGCCATCAGTGTGCATGGTGGCAGTGTCACTTTGCATGTAAGCTTTATCTTTACATTAGGACCCGTTTATAATTTTGCTGGTCAAATGTTTGTGTTTTCTGGCTCTTTAGTCTACCAGCAGCTGATGCTGTGTACCTTAAACCACTAATGGTCTTCTTCTTTCTCTGCAACAGATATGTTTGAGGTTAAGGAATGTGTTAGTTACATTTTGATTGCTTGTTTTTTTTTTTCCTTTTTGAGTTTGACCTCTGGAGAATACTAAAACAATATCCCTCAAGAATCAATGTGTGTTATTCTGTGAAACTTGTTGAGTTGTTTGATGGTTCTTCAATTTAAATAGGAAATGATATTCTCTCGTTTTGATTTGAATAAATACACAATTTATGCCAGTTTGGTGTTTTGATGTATAAAACTAGTCAGAAAGTTGGTTTACATTGTATAAGATAGATAAAACACACAGTAAATATACAGTAAACAAATATAAAGAGGATGAGTTATAGCGCTGCACTTAGAACTGAACAAACAATCCTTTTGGAAGAAACATGGCAAACAATTCAATGCCTCAGTATGCCCTGGGCATGCCCCCGCACAAAGTCTGCCGTGTGTGTCAGGGTATAAAACACGAAAACACAACACAACTGAGCGTGTCTGAAAAACTTGGAGGCTGCAATATTCCAAAATGTATTCAATTTACAACTTTATAAAAGCATGTAATACAGAAACAATTATACTAAACCTAAATTATTTAATACAAATATTTGTGTCATGTGATTGACTTGTTGTAGCCAGCCCCATTTTGACAAACAGCACCACTGTCTGCTCCTGACAGACACAATTTTAACACTGCATTTAACTGAATTATTACATAGTACTATGCTATTTTAGTTTGCATTAAAATAATAAAATAACCAATAATAACTACATGTTCAAATCACATTGCATTTTTTTAACTTATTTAAAATTAGAATTATAAAAATCCATGTACTTTAGACAGTTGTAAGATAATGTTGCTTTCAACCTCTTACTGTTTTTGTTGCAATTATAAGCAGTACAATTGGTTTCTGACATTACAATGTAGCGCACACACTTATTCGGACATCAGTAAATGTGAGTAACTGTGCTTTCTTTTTGTCCTCATCTATTACAACTTCTCCCTGTTACAATTTTTTTTTAAACTGAGTCAATTACCAAAATTGTCTTTTGCGATCAGTTGACGGCCAGCCTCTTCTTATGGTTCCAACACAAGTAGTTTATTGCTAATGAGAAAAATAGGAAATGCTTCTATCTATATATTTCTTATCTATATTTAAGCAGCACAATGCCTTTACACTGAGAATGGAAGGCTTGAAATGTTACATTATCACCCCTAGATTCAAATCCAGTCTTGGTAAGATGATATGAAATGATTGTCATAGAAGTTAAACAAATTGACCTCTTACTGCTTAAACTTATCTATTGCTTCCTGACAGTTTTTTTTTTACTGCAGCCATGGCACTATGACTCTCCCGACAGCCCAGTGTGGTGCAGCAGTACGGACAGACTGTGTGATGTCTGTAAACATTTGTGTTTGCTCTCAGCTGGATAGAAAGGGAGTGATTTCATTAGCATGGCTCGGAGCTTTGAGGTATGTTTGTGTGCTTTTCTTCCAACCCGATGGTATAGTACTAAAACCATATGCCCTTAAGTGCGTACCTCTGCCTAATGCATGTGACAGCGCTGTTTTCTCTAATTAAGTTCTTTCTATGTGTCTGTTGCACATTGTAGTACTCTAGCTCACATACACACACAGGCCTGCACACAGACTGTAGCTAACAACAGGGGCCTGGGAGGAAAATGAGCATGCTTCAACTTTGATTATGCTTACAGTGGGGGACAGAGGGGGTTTAAAAAAAACATTAGATCTGTTTTATATTATTAGAATTTGCTAACAGAAGCTCGGTTTGTCTTAAGAGGCCAAGTGGAAGACAAGATTTGGTTGTCACAGGCAGTTTCGAGACACATGAAAATGGGTGATGAGGTGAGGAAAACCTTACATTTAAACAAGTGAGTGTGTGTTTTGTTGATGTGTGTGGAGGTAGAAAGAAAGCTAAAAAAAAAGTGCAGTGAGAAAAAAAGGTGCTGGTGCCTCAGTGTTTATGTGCCGTTGGTTGCACTGTAAGCACCAATCCCCTATGGACCCCTAACTTCCTAGATCCACCATGACATCACACTCCCTCGTCCCTCCCAGCCCCGCCTTGTCGGAAGCGATGAGCGGGTGAGTCAGTTGGTTCCGAGGAGCCATGTGATTCGGGGCGACGTTGCTGCAAGTGCAGCAGGATGGGCCGGGGCCTTTTTCTTTCGTTAATCAGACGTCTAAAACAGGGGGGGTGAAAAAGGGAGAAGGGGGATGTCTACTTGTATGTCTGTGTGTGTTTTTTTTGTGCTCATATGGCCGCAAAGCCTCGAAATGTGGCAGTCAGGCAAAGCGTTTTGCCTATCGCCACAAGGCACCTGACACCACGCATGGTGGACCCAGACAGTGTTGTAAGGGCCAAATTGGGCCTGGTGGGAGGAAGTGGAGGTGGAGGAGGGAGAGGCAGAGCTGGATGACAACAGCCGGAGCTGTTGTTGAACAAGACGTCTTATTCAGTGATTCTGTGGCTCATCATCTCTCATAGGTGCTTTTTGTAAGCAGCCTCACTGGAGATATATCTCATGCCGTCCCAGTTTTGCTGCAAGACTTTCCATCCACTTTATAAAATCCTTCTTCTCCTCCTAACACGCCTCCATGTTCCTCCCTCCCCCCTTTTTCTAACACTGCTCCATCACTCTCACTCTTTCGCTTTTAGCTTGTTGTCTTGACTGAAGATCCGAGCTGACAAACGGGGGCATCCGTTATTGTAGCACTGCCTAATCTCTGTAATGGCCACCACAGATTCAGGACTGGTGGTGAACAAACACACACACACACAGAGACAGACACACGCAAACACACCTCAACTCACTGGACAAGTCTACATGCAAAGCCCTGAGGTCAACTATCATCGCTGTGTTCAGCCCTTAGTACACACTCCTTCACTGAAAACTAGGCTACTCTCTGTCTCTCTTCCTAACTCACTGTCTTTCACACACACACACGCACACACATGGCCCAGCACCCGTCTCCTTGTTCAGTACCAGCTGAGGAGCACCGTGGTTTTGTGGGGAGCAGGGGGAGCTCGTTATCCTCATTAATTAATGACAAAAGCGATGTAATTGGCCATCCATAATCCTCCATGCGGAGAAGGTGTGACAGGCAGGGCCGGGACCATCGTCTACTGCAGGAGCAACTCATAAACACACACAGAGAAAATGAAGACACAGATCATCCTCTTTGTGTGTGTGTGTAGCTAATGATGCACTTAGCAGGACTGGCTTGTAATGACAAAGTGCTGTTAAAGGTTATAGGCGTTAAACTGGTTATATCCAATTCTTTTAGATTGATTCTACAAAAACTCAGAACAATTCACAGGATGCCACTTGATTTCCTAATTTTTATCCTATTTTGGCAATTGAGTCTGCAACATGCTGTATCCCCCTTTCCAAATGAAAAGACAAGATTAATGGTGCTTCCTGTCGCCGACGATCTCGTGCTAGCCTAATTAAAACCATTGGAACATGCGCCTGGCCAAGGATCAGTGGCTTTTAATGAGGAGCTTGTAGGCTGATTTGGGCCTCATTTTCTGCTTAATAAGGCCGGTTTAAAAAGTAATTTTGGTGGGATGTGACTCCTTTAAACCTGCTCATTATCAATGATAGCGCTTCACTTAAGTACTTCAGGAAACGCTGTGTTTAATTAATATTGTGCTGCGCGCCTGGATTAGCTGACAGGCTGCAATGGTGCGAGCGCAGGCGAGTGAGCAAGGGAGCTAAAATTGATGAAGAACTTTCAAGGGCACTGATTTCATTAAGCAGCTTCATTACGGCCCAAATAACTCTTCATGTCATTTCGATGCTTCAGTCCCTCTCAGCGCACACACAAAGACACACAAAATAATCCTGTGGTGAATGGGGAAGGTGCACCAAGGATTTTTACATTTTGAGTGGAAGTTGGACAATAACAATTTTGCTCCAGGCGTTCACCTGATGACACCTCATCTCTTCCTGACAACATGTTTTTTTTATTCCCTCTCATCTCATCTATGATGCTAATGCAGGCTTCATACATGTTTTTCTATTTGTGCAATGTATTTGCTTTTTTTCATTCCCATCATCTTTCACAGCTTTTTCTTTCATAAACAGAGCTTTTAAGGTCAAGCAGTTTAAAGGCTTGAGAGTGCTGTAACAACTTTCACTGTGCGATCCTAACACTCCCACAACAACGAAGCTACAAATGCTCTTACGGCCTCTTCATCCCATTGTGATAATCTTCTTAGACCCTGTCTCCACTGTTCAATATGTATAGAGCAGGAAAGAGCTGGACTTGAGGGGCTTTAAGAGTTCTACAGTCTAGTTTCTCTCAGGGATTTTCCTTTCTCCAGGACCAATTACCACACAATCTGTTTGAGCCCTTTGCTGTATGACATGAGGCTTCTTTGTTACACTGAGGGGAGGTTTAGTGTTTATGTGTCAATCTCAGCCATCCTACAGGTGATTATTTCCAATCCATTTATTTTACCTTGCCGTACATAATCTGTTTTGGTTATGATGAATTGTGCCAATAAGCTCCCACAGCTCAAAACAGCTGAGTGAGTTTTTTTTTTAGCAAAACAAACCAGAGAAAACCTGTATTAATGTGACTTGATAAAATTATTATTTTTTGCATTTACTGTGTAAGATATTACTAAGGGAAGTGTGGCTCTGACAGAAGAATGGGTGCTCCATTTATCAGAGCTGTAAATTCAACCCCCAGCCACTCTTGTGCACATGATGAGATGTCTTATTGGAAAGATGATAGAACCCAAGTTGCTCCAAACAGCGCCTTGCGTCAGTATGAGTTTGTATGTGGATAAGATATAAATCGTAAAGTGCTGTTGATGCTATTGACCTTTTATGTCAATTGTACCACTAAGTGTTAAAGTTTTGTATATTTGCATAATGTGTATATTTCACATTAAACCAGGAATGTCAACATCATATTCTCTCTTGAAGAACAGTCAAAAATCATCAGAAATCAGAAATACGTTATTTATCCCGGGGGTAAATTCAGTAATTAAAGTTGCTCCTATACACAATAATTAAGAATATCAAATAATATTAATAGAATAAGTAATTAATAAGATATAAATACAATACAATGAAAATAATGATAATAAAAGTATGTACAGAAAACAAAATAAGCTGTGGAGAAAATAAATGCATGGTTGAAGATCAGGAAGAGGGCACTCTGATGGTCTGTCTGGAGTCTGGCTATGGCAGCGTTGAGAACGTTAGACGCTGTAATCCGGTTGGCAGAGGGGGGATGTAAACAGCTACCAGTATGACATGTGAGATCTCCCTGCGCAGACAACATGGTCGGAGGACCACAGCACTCTCTGTGCTGTCCCAGTCTATCCATATGCAGCCACGTTTCCGTAAAGCACAACATGCTATATTCCCGAAACTCCTTTTGACTCCTGGCTAGACCTGTTACCCTGTCCATCTTATAAGCCAGAGATCTCACGTTGCCCATGATGAGAGAGGATATCTATCTCCTCTCCATAAACCTCCGTCTCCTTATGCCAGCTCTCCTATCAACCATTTGGATTTATCATCTTGGAATCATGAATGTTCTGAGCCAATCTGTAATATTGGTCTTGTGATATTTCACTGTATATAAGTATACTTCAGCCTGCTGCCGTTGTTGTTAGGGAAAGGTTAGAGGGCCACTATAGGACATTGGAATACATCCTCTGGGAACCATGAATACATCCTCTGGGAACCATGAATGTTCAGGCAACATTTTCAGCCAGTCTATTAAATAGATCTTGTGATATTTCATTAAATATAAGAAAACTTCAACCTGTTGTAAACTTCAGAGGGTCGCTAAACTGGAATACATCTTCTGGGGACTATGAATGTCTGTACAGAATTTAAGCCAATCTATCAAGTAATGGTTGTGATATTTCACTGTAGTTGTGAAAACATAGCCTTCTGGTGTTCTTAAAGAAACTGACAAGAGGATCACCTCAGTCAGTAGGGTACATCCTCTGGGAATCATGAATGTCCAGATAACATTTTAGCCAATCCATCAAATAGATGTTGTGATACTTCACTGTTTTTATGAAAACGTCCACCTGCTGGTGTTGCTAGTGGTAATGTCAGTTAGGGCTGTACGATGAATCGATTTAATCGTTTAATCACATTTTTGGTTGCAGGCAATTGAAAAAAAGAAAATCTAGATTTTCTCCGTGACCTCCTCCACAAAATTATATTGTGTTTGAATTCAATGTTAGCGAAACTACATAATACACTTTTAAAGAAAAGTTTACAGTTCGCACTTTTTTTATGTACACTGTGTGGACATAGGAATCTTTAGAAATGTCTTAACAGTCAGATTTTAGACTGAAACGCTTCCTTGCCCACTCTTCCCTTGACACAACAGTGGCCTTTAATGAAAATAAGTTCCTGTGATTCATGATAAGTATGATACTCCATTTGTCAAGTTTTTACCATCAAAAAAGGAATATCAGTAAAATGAATATTGTTTCGCATTCCTACCAAGCCTGTTCTGTCACTATGTACTGCACACTGTACCTTTAAGGGGAAATTCAGTTTGCCTTTGTCAAATTTTATTGATAAAAATTAAATCAAAACTTGTTGTTAGTCATTTGTAGTTTTCTTTTTTCAGGAGAAAAACCCCAAAAATGTGGGGATTTTACTCCTAGGCCATATTGCCCAGCCCTAATGTCAGTGGTTCACTAAAGCCATTAGAATATATCAGCTGGCAACCATGAATGTCTCCATAAAACTTAACGAAAAACATCTATTAGTTGTTGTTTTGCACAAAAGACTTTAACAGACTGATTGAAAGACCTGTGACTGACACTCCCATTCCCTGGGACTACCTCATGTATGGCTAAAGATTTACAACTGTTTAGAATGTGCAACATTTTTTTTTACTAAATTATGATACTTAAAAAAAATTTATTAAATATTACAACTTAGGCGGAGCGTTACATGCTTGAAGAGCTCAAAAGCCCTTGTCCTGCATATTTTGTAAAGTATTTTTATCTTGTAAGCTATGGCACAAAGGGAGAAGCTTCCAGAAAAGCTGATCTGAAATCAGAAGAACAGAAAGAAGACTAAGGAGGGAGAGAGAGAGGGGGAAATACAGAGAATAGAGGCGTTACATTTCGGGGAAGAGATAAATTGGGAGAGAGAAATGCTCACTCTAATCTCCACAACGGGGACCTGCTTACATTATTTCGGCCATGTCTTGTTGATAGTATTCACACAGTACAACATCCTATCAGGTAATATCACAGTCTTTGAAGGATTAGCAGGAATAAGAGGGGGTTTATTCTGTTTTGTGGAAGGGATAATTCCTTTGAAATATTCTAACATTTTCAAACTAATATGGAAATGGATTTGAGCTTTTTAGTTGTTTTTTTTTCATCCGGAGGTTTCCTCAGGACAGAGTGACAGTACAGCGGATGATTTGAGTGATTGAAAAAGAGACAGACACAAACAAACACTGTCGCTGTATTGTTGAAGAGGAAAAAAAGGGCAATAATGTTATGAAATCAAGCAATGCCATTCAATTATTGGGAGAAAAAAAAAGTGAATATGAAGGCTTTTGACTTTTGTCACACTCTTTAGCTTGATCAGCTACATAAAGGAGTTGGCTTTTGGCAGCTAATGCTAATGCTGCAGTGGTTATTACAGGAGCTGGAGCTAAGCCACAGCTCCACTACCTTGTTATTCCTTTTCATAGGAGGCAAATAAGAGGATAATAAAGCCAGATATGATCCGTGGCGACGGGTATTGTTCTCCAATTGTTTTTGGTCCTGAGTCAAACAACAGAAAAACACCTCCTGTTTGCACCCCGGTAAACCCTGCTGTTTTGTTTTGCTAAAATAAATTTAGAAAAGGCATGGAGTCATATGCAAGATCTACCAAACACTGCAATGCAAACATCACCTTGTTAAAAGACAATATTGTTCTATATTAATGAATCAATTAACTTCCAAGCAACTGTATATGAATCACTCATTATCAATGCACTGCTAGCCTTCCTGTGTTATCTCAGTGGTGCAATAGACGGCCCACAGGTCCTTGTGTCTCAAGGTTGATCTGCACAGTGGACAGACACAAGACAGCTGCCCATCAGTCTCCTGCTACAGAGCGGCCATTAGAGCCTGTGTTTGTGTCTGTGTGTTTGTCATTTACAGCTTTAATTAGACACCGCTGTTAATGGAGGAGATGACTTTGGGGCCGGGGATGAATGACACTCTGTCATCTCAGGCAGCAGAGCAACAATATGTTTCACTAAGAGTCGAGGAGGAGGAAGCTATGCAAGAAGAGTGGGGATGAAGGGTGAAGGGAGGGTCATATTGTTGTTATTTATGAATGGATGGTTCGGTGTGTGTGAAAGTGTGTTCACACGCGTGTGTGTTTGTTAATGGAGCCCCATACTGTATCTCTGTTGGTCCAGGTCACCTGCAGCTCCCTCTGTTGTGCTAAGGATTATCCCAGGAAGTGAAGTGGAGCAACAATAATGTGGAGCTTGCCTCTTACTGTAAGCCCGCCCAGGAAACTCTGAGACACATATACAAAAAACACACACACATACACAATTCTATGGAAAGGGTGTTACCCCAAAAACAAACAAAAAAGCTAATATGCAGGATAGACATACATTATTTATTAAATGGCTCTGATTTTGATGATGCATGATATGTTGTTTTATATGTGTTGGGCTTTTAATTACAAGTCAAACACATTACAGCTTAACAAAAAACCATAACAGCTGTATTTAGCCTGATAGTTTTGAATTTTTCACAGCAGAAAGTTTATTTTCAGGGACGTAAAACTTTTTTTTCTGACCACATTTACAATATTTGACCTCTGATTTACTTCTTTTTGGGCAAAATAATGTGATTTCCGTCATCTTATCCAAAAATATAATGTGTCAATGTGTGACAGATTCTCATTAAAATTCTAGTGCCTGCAACATGGTTTCCTGCTGTGTGATAGATGGAAATCTTTGCATAGTTGGATCTAATCAAAAACTAAAATTGGAAACTTTGTTTTTTTAGACAAAACAATTGTTTGAGCAAAACTACCAGACATTTCCTGGTCTTAGCTTTGCAAGTATGAAGATGCAATCCTTCTCTTTGTCAATCTGGTGTGTGTACAATTTGAGTCAAAATAAATGAACCCCATGGTCACATTTTTCTGAATTTTATCAGGCAAATTATTGCCAGATTAACCTACTGTTAGAATAATCACTGGACGCAGCCATGGCCGAAAGATGACATTTTTAAAAAATGTTTTAAAACAAGAAATGTAATACCCATCTCGTAAGCTTTAAGACATCTCAAATCTGAATTCCTCATGCATTTTTCATGGTGTTGTTTTGAGTTTCACTTATTCACACAGGTGCGTCCCTGCAGCAGAATAAAAACATGTTTTCCTCAAAACACACCGCTCATAAAGAAATTAATTTATTATATTTTGAGAATTGAAAAAGCTAAATTTCGCTAATCCAATCCCATCAATCGTGATCTTTCTTCTATTAATATTGCAAAACAATAAAACAGTGTTTTGCGATCCAAGCCAGGGAATTACACAGGACACATTTATATTATCCCCTTTAGTCCGCACACAAACCCTCACACTCACACACACACACACACACACACACACACACACACACACACACACACACACACACACACACACACACATGCACATACACATGGACTTCTGATCTTCCTTATAAGGTGAACATGGGATTTCTGGTAATGTCCCGGCTCCATTTTCATTTTAATCACGGCAATGGGATCAGACAAGCTGGCAGGGCGGGCTCGGCCTGGCTTGGTTGATTGTTCTGATTGAGTTTTCTTTGTTTGGCAGATATGTAATACAGCCTGCTTAAGAGGATTTGATGAGGGGAAGGAGGTTATTGTGTGATTTAATCATGTTCACTGAGGTGAACCTGCACTTGCCTCCCCCCCTTAACACAGCTTTAAAGTCTCATAGAGGGACAATAAAACCATACTGCTGGTATTCACAAAGCACTGGAGTGTACGTTAGAGCCATCAGTCTGCTGTTCTTACTTGATGGGTGATGTCATATTCTGTATATTTTTTAGGATGGGACACTTCAATATGCGTGATTAAAGTCAGGAGCAAGTGGCGATTTTTTAAAAGATAATTCCTTTATAAAAGTAAAACAGCTGGGCACAGCAGTTTCAGAAAATGTTAATCAATTGGCGGTTGTGAAGATTTTTTAAGCTATGCAATTGGCTTGCAACTGAATACTTATTGCAGCAGGAGGAAGTATGTGTCATAACTTACATAAACTATCAGCTAATTGTAGTTAAGGCATGTTTCACATACACAACTGCTGTTTTTTTAATTTAGCAAATTTTCAATGTACTCAGACTAGGGTTATGTGCAATACTTTTCAATGGGGTGACTACATTTTTTGTTTTGCCTTTATCACTTGCATTGAATCTATTCTTTAAGCTTCTGCCACCACGGCTGCACAAGTTGAAGTGAAAGTTTTGTGTTCATAAGGTCAGATATCTGGATGAGTTGTGTTTGTGGTGGATAGAACCTTTAACATTTTTAATGTGATGTTAGCAAAGATGGATTAGTCAGAGGAACATCCCTAGACAGATAATAGACAGATTAAGAATGACCAAATGCCATGAGGATACACTGTGCTATGAACAATGCACAAAAAGGTGACAGAAACCATATAAAAAGGAGGTCAATGTGGTGTTCTGAAGTGAACTAATATTGAACGTCATTGTTCACTTTTTCTATTTCACAATGAGCATACAGGAAAACTAACTGAATGGATATTGTTGCAGCAAAGTAAAACATACTGTGTATTGTTTAAAAAGACACATTTTCTGTTTCAGTAGCTTTTCATACCTCCTAAAGACAAATTGTGTTTAAAATCTGTCCACAAAGGTGTCAGTGTAAAAAAACATTGCTCTAAATATGTCCATAAGGATGTCCTGATATCAGACTGCTCTTGCCGTCTGCCACTGGGAGGATTAAGCGAGCTGAGGTGGAGGGGTGACTTCCCCTTCCTCCTGATGTTCACTCTCCCTCTCATATTTTAAATCCCTGCGCCTAGTTATCACAATCATCTACGAAATAATAATCAAATCTGCATTGATGCACATGCAACTACTTCAGTACTACAGTGACGAAGCTAAGCAAATCTTTCAAAAAATGTTCTGATGTGTGTGTGTGAATGAGAGCGAGAGAGCGAGAGAGAGAGAGAGAGAGTGTGTTAAGCCTAGCATTGGCTTTGCTCAGTTAGTGGATTTTCCCCCATCAGCAGCAGTATTATTTACATGAGTCCCAGCAGGGGTCTGCTCCTGGTCCAAGCCTTCAGCTGGTTACTGGGTGGTGTTTTGAGATGACGGTTTAATCTAGGCTGAGAGTAACAAGAAGCCAACACAAACATTTATCTCTCTGATATACCAGGAAATATCTTAGATGTACCTTTTTTTTTTACAATCAGACACATAAAATGATTTGATTTTGAGACGGATTTTGCAGTGGGTTTGGATTTCTTGGATGTAAGCATTACATTACTAATACACAATTTTTAACTGTGTACCCTTAATTACTAAATCCTCTTATGGGCCCCTCAATGCTCTAAAATCAGGGTCATTGTATGTGTGTGTGTGTGTGTGTGTGTGTGTGTGTACTCAATATCATAGGAAAATCTCCTGTATTTGCGTGTGTGTCTAATATGCCCTGACACGGTGCCTCAGCACCCAAACACACCGCAGATACATGACCTCAACAAACATTACCCATCAGCCCCTCCCTCCACTTCTTCATCCACACACAACCAGGCCCATCAGATATCAAAATCATATGAATATACACTCTACATATACTGTATGTACATGCACATCTTTAGCAGCAACAACTACTCGCATCTTGAAGCTTTTATATCATTTATCAGTTAAAATATTAACATTTGCATGCATTTTCTTTATTGTTTTACTTTATCTCTAAAAAAAACAAACATGTTTGCTTAGGTTTTTCTATAAAAAAAATTAACATCTGCATGCATAAGATTCCTGCACATCTGCAACTATTCCATTCAAGTTCTCTCAAATATTTCCAACATTTTTTGTATCGTGGCGTTTGAGGCCTGTATCGGCTGCAGTGAGGCTTTGTAGCTGCCATGCTGGCTGTTTGAGTGTGACTGGTTGGCTTAGCGTCAGCTGTTGGCCCAGCCCTGCTCAGCTCAGATTGCTCCAGATTAGGAGATGGGGCACTCTGAGAGCAACTATGATCCATATTAAAGCTGCATAAAATGAAAATTGCAAAGATTTAGAAGCGGATCATAGGCCACAGAGAATTTAATCACAACCTGGCAGTGTGTGTGTGTTTGTGCGTGAGTGTGTGTGTGTGTGTGTGTGTATGTGCAACTCTCTGCATAATACAGAGAGCATAGTGACATGAGGATTATCGATGTGGGCTGTATTTACTTATCAACCTCAGTGTTCAGAGATGTACCACAAATGTTTTATCAGTGCCGCAGTTTTCTCTCTGTTATGGCTACTCAAGAGCTCGATGATGCATGAAAACAGTCACTTTTTTTTAGTGTTTTAAACTTTGGAGACAAATATGATGTGTTCAAAGACAAAAGAAAACAAAAAACATGCAATTGTTCCATGTTGGTGTGTGAGTGGGCGAGAGAAAGTGTGTGTGTGTGTGTGTGTGTTTGTGTGTGTGTGTGTGTGTGTGTGTGTGTGTGTGTGTGTGTGTGTGTTTATGTGTGAGCACAGCCAGGGATGATACTGTTCCAGTGTCCTCAACACTTGTAATCCCCCTAAAGCTTTAAATACTGTTACTGTGTATTCACAGGGTAGTCTAGTAATAGAGCTGCATAGAGGTCCTCATTTGCTGGTCCTAAAATTTCCTCTACTTTTTTTCAAACTGTCAGAAAACAAAGCCGACATCTCCTCTCAAAAAAGCATGATACTTGAGACAAACTATGGAGTCTTTACAATGATTTTACATTAGTGGAATTCAATTATCATTCAGTCACAGATTATTTGCTGAGGTTAACTTTATACCGTTACCTTACTACATGACTAAAGGACATATTGTAGATTTTCTGCAATGCAATAAATACTTTGAGAGCGACATTTCCCTCACTGATTAAAACATGCAATCAGTCCTTTTAATATGAAATAACCTTTGCATAAATGTAGTTTTACAACTTATCTTTTATTGAAGTAGGGCCTAACACCAAGAGTGGTATAACCAACTACATTATACATTTCCTCAAATATAAATGCAGAAATTAAAAAGTTTAAAATGACAGGTGGCATTCTGCATTATGAGTAATTTTGCATTAGAGCCTACTAGGAAGTCTTGCAGGACCTTGAATATAACATTATGTCGAGTCAAGTCACGTCATTTAAATCAAATCACTGTTACACAAACTAATGTCTAATAAAGTTTTAGAGAAAAAAACTGCCGGTCGCTGACATAGACTGTATATAAAATGGACGTCATATCACTCGGCTCAAAGTGAGGCCGCCACAAAAACTGCTCCCCTGAGTGGCTGCAGTATAGGTCAAAAACTCTGTCTCACTCATTCATTTCAATGGGGCTGCGGTCAAACTTAAAAGAATAAATACTTGTTGTACAAATGTTTCTCACATTTGTATGCTGTGGTGATATGTATTTATTATTTGACTGTTTTGTGTTCAAGGCCTCTTTTTTCTGAAAAGTTTATTTTCGTTAGTTATCAGAGGTTAAAAAACAGGGTTTTACATCCGGTTTTGCTTTGATTGACAGTTGTCGTAGAGAGAACTCCTCGGAGGGTGGAGCTTGTTACCATGGAGACACACAAATTCCCTACTGCGCAGACTCTGGCTGCAGAAAATTTACAAGATAGCAGCTTTCTGGAACGGGATATTTTTGCTTCAAAACTGTACAATGGGAAAAGGCGGAGCAACGCTGTCCATTTTATATACATTCTATGGTCGCTGAATGTCACGTGCGAAGAGCTCTGAAGTTTTACCAAAAGCAAACTCACTTAAGTCGCGGTAAGCATAGACATATATACGTAAATGCCGCATTGATTGGCTGAGACGTACATCAATGTCACCGCCATGTTGAAGGTGTCAATCTGTAAATATGCGCGCACACACATACGTAGAAACATGCCCCCCTTAGTTATATGACCACACCGGTGTAAATTTGACTTATTACCATTAGCAGAGCTTTACAAATACACGCAACAAATGTTTTGTGGAAGTCTCCACAGCCTGAACATTAACTTTTAAAAACTCCTTCACTGCGATGCTTAAACAGCGTAAAACATTGGGGCGTTAAACGTACTGTCACTCATGCATCTAAAAGTTGTGTGATTTTATTTCACATACAGCAGCTGTTTGTTAAAAAAGGTCGGTATAAATAAAGTCATCTTAGATTTTGAATTACTTTGATGTGTTTAGTGTTAATTATAACAGTCCTTTCATCCTGTATTTCAAAGAGTAAGTCCCTTCACTTGTTCAGTCGGTTAAAATGTCTCGAGCACTTCGTCCTCACGTGATATAAAACATAATATATGGACAACTGACCTTAATATGATGCAATTAAAAAATTATATTACTCAGCGTGGGCATTCCCATAGGAAAATAAATTTAGAGAGGAGATCTTAAAATTGTTTCATTTATGTCTCCTAGACAACAATGAGATCTGTTTGAAAGCAAAATGAGACTATAGCTTATGTCTCCGGTTTCTCATTCTTGCCCCCAGAAAAAAGTTGCAAAAAGTCTCAGCTTAGTCTCCCTCTCAGTTCAAAAGGAGATCTCGTCAAAATCTGAAATGATTCTGAGGTATTTCTCAAGTGTTGTGACTCCTTTTGAGCTCAGGTGGAGAAATCAGGGAGCTCTCTCAATTGTCTCAATCTGACCTCATCCATTTGTTTTTGTCAGACTCAGTTTTTGTGTCTCAAGTTGAGCTCAGATGGAGCAAAGAAAGAGCCTGAGCTCATCTTTTCATGAACATTTATAGTGCCCTACAAAATTAAGATTTCAATGTAATTGTCCACAAACTTACAATTCTCATTAAAACATTTGAACCACTTGTAAGATCAACTATTTAGATGTGAAATGATCTCTTCTTTGATTTCACAATATGGTTATTCCTTTACAAGTCTGTTTGAGAACAAAACAACTTCACAAAGATTTAGTGGATTTGAGAGAAATTGCAAAAGATAGAGATTTCATACCAGGTATGACCGACCATTTATTTAAAATATGGGCCGCAAAAGGAAGGACCAGATTTAGCCAGATTATTATAATTAAAGGGGCGGATTCTATTGGGTGCTGGTGGCCTAGCAGTCTAAGCGCCCCACATACAGAGGCTACAGTCCTCGTCGCAGGGGTCGCCCGTTAGATTCCTGGCCGGTCGACCATTTCCTGCATGTCTCCCCCCACTCACTACTCCCAACATTTCCTGTCTCTCTTCAGCTGTCCTGTCAAATAAAGGCAAAAAGGCCAAAAATATATTTTAAAAAAGAGAAGAAAATTAGCCATTAATGAGATCTCTCATTTAATTCTCAGATAAGACTCATGTCATGGTCTCAACTATTTCTCCTAGTGAATTTTAGGAGAAACTAATGAGAAACGAATGAGAACAATTTGAAACTTGAATGAGGCTGAAGTGAGAATCTCAATTTTGTCTCCAGAGACTTAGAAGAGAAAGCCTTGAGCAGTAAAATTTTCCTCTGGGTTTAAAGGCCACAGAGCAGTGGTATGGAAAAGAGAGAGGTGAAACCGAAACAAAACGCACGAACAGGCTGAAAATATGAAATTAGAATGATTAAATATTTGGAGCAGGCTATGGATACAGGTGATCAAGCTAACAAAAGTCAACAGAGCTGTATGGAAGTAGACTAATACTGGGTAAGTAATGTGATAATAGTGAAACAGTAATATGTTGGGCATATAACAGTATAACAATAACTACTGCACACTTTTTTTCATGCAATGATATTTTATACAATTGAATTGAATTTAGTTTAATTTAAGTTTATTTGATTAGGACAATGCACATTAATCAACATTTCAACAGTGTGTGTCTCATTGTAAATATGCCGGAATTAGCACAATAGCTAACTTTCACCCGTAGTCCTTAGGCAGGTACTCACATCAAACATAAAACAACAAGTTTTAAAATTACAGGATGTCACAAAACGGTTAACAGGATACTATACGAACTGACTTACAAACAGATTTTATATACAAAATGTTTTTGACATTTTAAAAACAGGATGGAAGGTGAGGCCAAAGCCCCCAGGAACAGGCATCAAGTGAGAAAACAGATTATTCATGTGTGCATGACTGGTTTAATTTTAACCAATGCTTACATTTTTTTTTTAAAGGTACCGTTGTTCAAAATTTCTATAAATTCTGTAATGTAGTTTATCTATTATTCCACTGCTAAAAAGCAGACTCACTGCCAGTTGTAGCCTTTTATTAATTTGATAAACAGACTTTGTACGTTTTTGTTTTTTTCTAAATAATTGTCGTTTTAGTACTTACATTAATTTTAATCCTGTAATATCAAAATGAGATAAATGCAACGGAACATTTATTTTTTTCATAAAACCCACAGTATTTATACATCCACTTGTTTTAGTTTACACGGCAGATCCGCCACACCCGCCACATTCAATCTGGCGAATGCGCTGACGTATCGGAGCAGCGGTAAAGCAGTCAATGCGCCGTCTACGTATAGATGTCTATGGTGGTGAGAGCACACAAATTTTGTACCAAGTCCTGTTCGTTCAAAATAGTAAGCAAATGTTTAAGTAGAAAAGGTAGTTCGCTAACCAAACAAGGTGACATAAGGTTACATTATGATGCGTTCAAGGTTGGGTTAGTAAAACTACTATTAGGTGATGTGAATAAAGCACCATCCTTTTTGCTGTTTTTAGTTATATGAATTTAATTGAAGTGTTCCTGTCACTGCAGCCATTTTTAGAGGGGTAAAGAGCGATAAAAGAAATATCAGTTTTGTCAAAATAGTATTGTTAATGCAGCTGTCTACCAATAATGAAGTAGTGTCAGTAGTGGACTCGATAAGGACTCAGATGTTTAAGGGGGCTCAATAATGGTAACATCATCATAAAAAAAGATAGCGACTCCCATTTCTAGAATCTTACACAGCGTTATTCTAACTTTAACCAGAGTAAAAGACTAAAATAATGTGTATTGCATTGCAACATAAAGAAAAGCATGCAAGCTATGTTTTCAAAAATATATGCAGGGTTATAATTGCAAATTTCCTTTACAGTATTAATTAAAAAAAATATGCTATTGCTTTTAAGTGAGTCGTAAATGTTTTTTCTGTGTGTATAGATTTGTGAAAAGAGCTTGTGTGTGTTTACAGCCATAGGCTACATGTGCTTGAGAGACCTGACAGAACTCATGACTTGTGCCCTACTTGTGCTCACCTGTATCTGCATCTCTGCTACACCTAAACACAAACGAAGCTTCCTGCAAGAATATCATTTCTCTTTCTTTCATTGTCTCTTTCTCCTCGATTGTGCAGGTTTTTGTTGCATGTCTCCCTTTCTTCCACCCTCCCTTTTTCTACTATTCGAAATTTCCAAATCCCTCTCCAAGAGCACATTGTGTGTGTGTGTGTGTGTGTTTGTGTGCGTGTGTGTATGACAGTCACACGCACACACACAGAACACAGACTAAGATAGAGCAGATGGTGACCGTATTCATTTTTTCCCCGACTAACATTAACCATTCATTATAGACAGCAGACTAAGCCAATCCCACATCCTCCCCCATGCAATGTGTAAACACACGCACACACGCGCACTCACACACACACATATAATGTCCAACAATTTTGCCATTAGCCCAGTGACGGTCCCAAAATCTTGCATGCCCCTCCGTCAGTGTTGATACTCTCTCCTTCCAGACGGTCCCAGCTCTGCTCTGACTCAATCTGTTGACATTTCTGATTCCGTCCCCATGACTCAAAATTTCTCCTCCTTCACTTCAGCAGCCCACAACAGGACTGAGGAGCATCTGACGACTCCCTCTGCCTCCCCTTCCGTCCAATACTGCAATTTTTTTGTGTGTGTCTTTGTTCCTTCCACTTTCACTGTCTGGCTTCTTCTGGCAACTTCCCCATAAGTAAGAGACACACTCGCTCTGTTTTCTTCCTTTGTTTCCCAATCATTCACCGCCTCGCTTCATTTCTAATCAAATAGAGAAAAAAGAATAAAACCTGTTAGGCACTAAATCAGGTTTAATCTCTGGCTTGAAGAAAAGATGAACATTAATCCACATCTGTCCATACAAATGTTTACCGCTCATATTTCAGACCTCATTAGGCCGGGCTGTTAAGCTGCATGCTCTGTGTTCATGCAGGCTTGCAAGACAGAAAAAAAGGAAAGAAAAAAAAGAACAGCTGAGACCATAATGTGTTTCCAAAAATGGGTTTTGTGTCAAATTCTGTGTGCTCCCAGACATGCACCTTCACTTTGCATGCCTCCCCTGTAGTAAAAGCAGTCTGAGGAGGTTTTGGCCCTGTGCCTCTCTGTGTGCTCCAGACGGTGCAGAGGCAGAGAACTCTCACACACTTAAACTAATGAGAGTTTTAGATGCAGGCAGAGAGCGGTGTGAGTTACTGTTCCTCAGCCACCCGCCGGACATCAATTGCACCTCGAACTGAAGGCTTTACTAAGTTCCTGTTGCTTAACTGCACCCATCATTGCCCTCTACACACACACACACACACACACACACACACACACACACACACACACACACACACACACACACACACACACACACACACACACACACTCACACACACTCCTGCAGGGATTGACTTGCACAGACACAGCGGAGGTTTCCTGAGGAGTCTAAGTTTTTGGTAAGGTATGCTTAAAAAATTGTCAAGCCTGCTCTTTGAGCCAGAACACGTGGTTTCATTCTGTATTATTTCATACAGTCTTATATACAGTGAAGAAAGTTAAGCAAGGCAATCAGCTTTGAAAATGTATATGCTCAAGGTCCCTGTGAAGGTTTTGACCTCCAGGAGGACCTTAGATGGCTTTAACTCACACAAATGCTTTGTAAAGGCAGTTAGTGCATCAGTGAAAATGAGTGAGTATTACAGTTTTTTTTTTTTGATTGCTTAAACACGATTTCTAAAACAGGGCCCGTTTTGTCAAAACACTACACACAGTTCACACAACCACACACACAAGTAGCAGAACACCTCAGATCCTTTGCAAAATGAAACACTCTTGTAAAAATTATACACTCATTTATCAAAACCATATTTTGTTACCACATGAAACACACACGTTTCATATGACTTTATTCTGTTTGAACCAGTTACACACTGCTGCTGCTAACCTAAAACACTTTGATCAATTCTACTTCTCAGTGATAAGAGTACTGTAAGTGAAGTACACAGAGAAAGTGCAAATATACAATAAATTCACCAAACACCACACAAGAGCAACGCTGCAGACTGATGAATATATCATTTATTTCTTTCTCTCTATATACCAAAATCAGTCCACATGTCAACATGGAGAATCACAACAAAACATGCCCCAGTTCTCATGCTACTACAGTAGTGTGCACAACACTGTAAGCTCAGCAAATATCAGAAAAACATAAAATACTGGATGCAGCACAGGTTAAAATTACAGTAAAAAGAAAAGAAAAAATCTGAAAAATACAGAATATACTAGACATTAGCTCTTCACCTATCTGGATTTTGCCAGATCCAGAGAACTCTTCTTCTTCTGACTCCTTCCATTTTGGTTGAAGACAGGGGAACTCACCTGCTGCATTGTAATAGTGCTTAAACCTGATTGGTATGTCTACAGTTAAGCAATCATGTGTTTGTGCACCTGATGGCTGTGTTTAACCAATTGGCTCATAGATGTGGTCATTTGACAGTCTTTGGAATTGAAGGAAGTGACATCATGGTATACTTCTGTGTCTAATGTATACAAGTGTGTTTAGTGTTTTGCAAATCACTGTGTATTGTTTTGCAAAAAGTGTGAGGCTGACGTTGTGCTTACAGTGGTGCAGATCTGGGCAGATTGTTTGATAATTGTGTAATACTTTTGATTTTAGTGATTATTCAGTCGAAAAAAACTGCAATGTAAGCAAATAATGATTTTAAATATGTAGGTGTTTTATGAGGAACAAAAGGCATTCAACATGCTTGTTAGGCTTTTGAAAGATTTGTAATCCTTTCTGTTGGCTCAAACCAAATATACACACAACTTTGTTTCTTTGCAATTAAATGTGCACCCTTAAACTTCCTTGTGGTTTGATGCAACAAAACTGAAAGCCCATAAAGTTAATTACAGTGTTGGCTTGATGGAAATGAGTCTACACAGGGGAACACTTCAGTTCAAAGGTTTTATTAACTCTTAATTTTGGACATAATGAGCACAACTTTGTTTGTGTTTTTGCATCAAGACCATAAAAATCAAGGCCTTTAGAACTGAAGTGGAATACCTTGCATTTGGACTTTAAGAGCCTTGACTTTTGTGGACTCACATTCTGTTTCAGAGATCTGGTCAAAATTTAAAAGAGTTTCTTGGTCAGTAAAGTAGTGTTGCATGTCTGGCTGTCTCAGTAGCTCTAAAAGGCAAAGCTGAACAATGTATCTTAAGATGCCAACCAGAAAAGGTACTTGTGTTGTATAACAGCACATGACTCACAGGTGTTTGTGTATGTACAAGAGACGGCAGGCTTGAGATGGTCTCTGTGAGCATTCAGCCAGAGCAATCTGGAGCCTGGCTGGTGTGGCCGTTTGCAAATATTATAAAACTTACTAAAAGCCGATCTCTTGCCTGCTATCATGTCTCCTATTGTTTCCTAATCATATTACAGAAATGACCAAGATTAGAAATTCCCTTTTCCCCTGTTAACCCCTTCAACACAAATAATTTACTCTGCAAAAACTCAAATTAAAGCAAGTGTATTTGTCTTAATTCTTAAAAAAATATGCCATTAGACTTAATAGAAGCCTCATTCATGAGACAAGTCCAGATGAACATGTATATTTCCAGATTTTACAAGCCAAAAGAAAGGCCTGGAATGCTTGCAATGAGTGATAATAACTGCCAGTGCAGTTAAAGCTAAATTTACTTGTTAAGTTTCTTGAAATAAGACGCTATTCTCTCATTTGCATAATAAGACATAGCTTGCTTTATTCAAGAAACTTCACCAGAACAGTTTTCTTACTACATTGGCAGATAGTTTCACTCATTACATGCAAATCAGACCTTATTTTTTGCTTTTAATATCTTGAAACTACTTGTTTTATTTGGAATTGTCAGAGGAATGTGGCTCATGTTTTTGACTAGGAACAAACATTTGTTAAGATTTGTGTTTCTGCAGTGTTGAGCCTCAAACTTCTTGCTCATTTATTGTATTTTTTCAAACTACATTCTACATATCATTTCCAGCCCATATACATGATGATTGTCTTCCCACTGTAACAAGTTGGCTGTGTTGAGCAGTATCAAAGTATATGATTGAAAAGCACAATATTATAATTACTGCACATTGCACATTACACATAAAGACTCTTTTTACTATGTGTAGAGTGATGGTTCAAGTTGAAGTCATGCATCCAGTTTTGTAAGGTAATGTTTTTTGCATTAGAGTAGAAAATCACAAAAAAAATCATGATATCATGTTTTTGTCTCTGCACTTTATATTTTTTTATTTCAGGTCAACCTGCATTTGACTAAGCCTTACTCTTTTGTGCAGCATATCTACAGTTTTCGCAAAGTACAACCCCTCCCCCAAACACACTGTAAAGACAAACCACATTAACACCACTCCTGACTGTCCTTTGTCCCCTCACCATCCTACTCTTCTCCTGTCAGTCACCCCTGTGCCCTAAAACTGTCCTAAATGACTTAATCTACAGGCCACCAGTGCTGCACTGAGGCTGCTGAGCAGGGCCGCTCTGTGTAAGGGGATTGCTGTAATTACTGGGATCTGTGCACCGTATTTATCTTTTCAAGGGACGGGTGATCCTGCCATAAAAAGCCCAACATTTGGCAGTTAACTAATGCACACCATTAGATTGATTGTGCTGGATTTGTGTTTGTGTGTGTGTGTGTGTGTGTGTGTGTGTGTGTGTGTGTGTGTGTGTGTGTGTGTGTGCGTGCGTGCGTGTGTGTGTGTTTGTATGTGTGTGTATGTGTGTGTCCCATATTCCCTGCTGCTGTCATGCTCTGTAATGTGTGTTAAATAATGCTTGGTTGTTCTCTGTAATCCTGATTAAATGGGGGTTAATGTGTGTCTGTTATACTTTTTCACAGACTCTCCAGCCGTGACCTTCTACTACTAAAGGGTTGGCACAAATGAACCAACTCATGAGACACGATTAGACGGAGAGAGGGAGATACGGGGAGACGAAGCAGAGGTATGAGCTTCAGGTAGCATCAGTGGCTCTGTGTGTATTTTCCTGCGCCTGTTTTTCATTATGTGGAAGAAAGAAGACAAAAGACTAATATTTGTAGCAAAATAAATAAAAACCTTTGTCTGATAAGCTCTTTTCTTAAACATAAACCTCAGCAGCTTTAAAAATTTGACATTAGGAGTACAATAAAAGGAGGAAATAATGAAAGAAAATGAAATTATCACTCTTCTTGGATGTGGCAGAGAAACAAACAGATTGACCACGCTCTTCTTTCCAAAAATCCTCCCCCGTGCAGGCAACATGTTCCTCACGTCCATCTTGGCTGTTTTTTCAGATATTTGGTGTCAGTGTGTGTGTGTGTGCGTCTTGTCTCTCTCTGTGTGTACGTGTAAATGCGTGCATGGGCTTTTGTGTGTGTGTGTGTGTGTGTGTGTGTGTGTGTGTGTGTGTGTGTGTGTGTGTGTGTGTGTGTGTGTGTGTGTGTGTGTGTGTGTGTGTGTGTGCATGTGTGTGTGTTCGGGTTGTGAAGACGGAGGCTGCACCAGGCTGTCCAGCCTACACACAAACCGTCCCGTCGTTAAATCACCTTACTGTTCCATCCAACATCCACTGCCCTGAGCATGTTTTTCATTTGATGTGTGTTTTGGTTGAAATGAAAGACACACGGGGAGAGGAGAGTGGAAAAATAAAAATGCACGGGGATCGAGAGAGGATGTATCAACATTGGATGTCAAAGTAACTTCAGACTCTGCTCTCTTTGCATTTATAAAACTAACTTTTCAAACTCTCTTGCACACACACACACTCACTCTCTTTCATTTAATCTTCCTTCTCTGCCCTCTTTCTCACACTTGTTCCTTATTAATTTTTATGTTTCTGACCTCGGAAACGGGCATGAGTACACAGATATATTACAGTAATTATCTAATTTTACAGTGCCATTAAATGTCACAGAAATCCAGAGTTATGGCATTAATACAATAAAGAGGGTTTGGGCCGGAGGGATGATAACTTAATACTGGACCAGTCTGATATAAACTGTGGATATTTGCCACTTTTCATCTATCAGCACACTCTGTGTCTTTCAAGTTAATTTGACAATGCCTGCATGTGAAATAAATCTATTAATATTGGAAGAAAATGTTTGAAAACTTGTTTGTTTGTTAAATTCAAACATAATACGTGCATGTCAGACCTGCTTTATATTTAGCAGATTTTTTCCAAGCTCAATTACAGTCCAAAAGATACATTTCACATCTTCGTTTCTGTTTTCAGATAACCCTGTTTTCCACCAGAATTCGGAGTTACAACATATTATATTTAGATTCTCCTCATTTTCCCCGGATCCTGGCCGCCAATAGTGTTATTTACTGTGGCTCTGACTGAGGCACATTTGGGAGCAGTTCAAATTCAAAGCCGTGCCAATCTACTCATTGCTTTTTTTTTTTGTCTTTTTTAAAAATTTCACCCCCTCTTCTTCGCCCTCTATTCCTCTCCCTCACTCCCTGCCCGTTTCTCTCTACCTGTGTCCCAGTAGATGGAGATGTGAAATATTTAAACACACTTTGTTGTTTGGGGACAATGCTCTTCAGCAGATGGGCCATCGCCGCACAGACCCCAATGTATGCAAATCTCCATACAAAGCAGCCCAGGATGTTTTCAATATAACACAAGTGCCTCAGGCCCTGTTTTAATCCCTCTTTACCCGCAGCCAATACACTGTTTCATCCAGTCAAACGCCTTAAGCGCTATGTCAACTTGGACATCTGGCCACATAACTGAACCCAAAAAAAAAGTGTGCATGTGTGTTTGGAAGGGAGCATGTTTATGGAGGGGTTAGAAGAGTTGATGAAGGTGATAAAGTGCCAGCTATGGGACTGAAATATCCAGAGATGAAATGATGAGTGGCATCATTAGTGGCATCGGTACATCAAAGGAGCAGGAGGAGTGTCGTTTCTGAGGAGGATTCTTCGGCTTCCTCACCGGGGGGAAACAGGTGCCACTATGGCTTTCTTCATTGTCTCTTAACTTGTTTTGCTGTTTTCTCGCTTGTTTTTCTCACCCCCACCCTCTAGGAACAAGCAACCCCCAAGTACACACACAAACACGCACGCACATTCACGTACACAAATGTGACGCACTTACACTCACGCACGCTGCCAGCAGACTTTCTGGTCAGAGGACTGATTTCTGTCGTGGTGACATCTGAAGGGTGCTACAGCACAGCCAGACACCTGGATACACATGGCATCCTTCACTACTCTGTATCAAAGTCCACTCGTGTGTATGTGTGCGCGTGTGAGGGGTTCATGTGCACGATAGGTGTCCATTAGGTGTGGGGGGAAGGTGCCACAGAAGGCAGAAAGCATCTCCTGAGGGGTAACTCATCAGCTTTTCCTGGATGGAGCACGAGTTCAGACGCTCGTGGCGATGCTGCGCGTCCTCTTTGACCTACATGATGCAGAATACACATGTGCATGTGTGTGCAACATACCTGCACGCAAACATACATGTGTATACTGCAAGATTTATGCTTTCACCTGGAAGAACGGGTCAAATGTGATCAAGGAAATCCCTTTTTAATGTATAGGAGGCTTGGACAATTTATTATGCCTCGTATCTAATTAAACTGTATCTCAATTCACAGGTAATTAAGGCTGTCATGGAGATATAAATGTGCAGAATTCAGGAGTCTATAATGTATTTGACTGAATAATGTTACTAAAACCAAGACATAATAGAAAATAAAGTGGTATTCTGCGGTAATCTTACTCATTTTTGTTCAAAATGCTACATAGATTATTTCCAAAAACAATTAATTCACAATAAAAGCATGACACCTACAACAATAAAATAAGCCTGATCAACATGCATGTAAAAAAAATTGCTCTGTGTTGTAATGCATTTCACATCTTTATAAAATCAGAAACAGGTTGGAAAAAGGCAGATTTAAGCAGAGATGTAATTGGAATCCTGCACACGTCACTTTAAAACTGCATATATCATCATTTGAATGCCTTTTGATTTCAAACAGTTATCTGGCAACTGATGCCTTTGGATGAACTTAAATTCTTACAACTTTTAATGCAGAGCTTAATAAAGTAATCAAGGGGAAAATAAAGCACAATCTGGTGCTGAAATGATGAAGAATATCGATGGGAAAATAAGTCTTAAGACTATTTGACTTGGATATTCACTATCTCTGCTGATTTTCATCAAATTGTAAAAATGTGTTCATGTTACGAGTAGCTGCTCTACATCGCAGCTCTGTGAGCATATTCCTTTTGCACTGTGTTTGTAGCTGGCATGAGAGAGACTGCCTGCAGCTTGTGTGATGGTCTGTGGATATGTGTGGATGTGTGGAGAGGGGGGGCGAGCTTGTGTGTGCATGTGTACTTAAACCTCAGGCCATGGAACTGTGTGTGCCTCATTACGTGTATGTGTTTGTATCAATGTGTGTGTATCAGTGTGTGTGTGTGTGTGTGTGTGTGTGTGTGTGTGTGTGTGTTTGTGTGTGTGTGTGTGTGTGTGTGTGTGTGTGTGTGTGTGTGTGTGTGTGTGTGTGTGTGTGTGTGTGTGTGGTGGGGGGGTAGAAAAGAGTGTAGGTGAGTGCAGAAGACAAACCTGTCAGTTTCACAGCTGGTTTCTCTGGCTGCAGGGCTCAGGCCGGAGCAGGGTGACACTCGGCATCACAGCACCGCAGCAAAGGGCCCGGGGTGAACACACCATCATATACTGTAGGCAGATGCACACACACAGATTCACACACACACACACACACACACACACACACACACACACACACACACACACACATACCTTGGTTGGCTGCCCTCAACTGAAAGACCAAGAGACCAGTGAAACACACCACCTGGGCAAATCATTATATCTTGTCAAAGATTTTTTTTTCTCGCCTTTTTGGCTGGATGGAGGTGTGAAGAACATCATAGAGCAGATTGCCTGGCAATGGACTGACCATCATGTTGTAAGGAAAGGATGGGGGGAGGTTGAGAGGAACACAGAGTGAGAGAAATAACAAGAGAAAAGTATAATATAAGAGGAGAATAGCTTTCTTTTTATTAGCTGAGCCGGAGTTGGATTGTCTTCCCGCATCATGAGCCACAGTGGCTTGATCGAGACTATCATGGCCGCTCTCCACGCATTATTGATAATAGAAGTTGATGTGGACGATTAGCTTGGACGGTCCCTTCCTTGCGTCAAGAGGCGATGGCGTTCCTATCCGTCCTTTGGTCTCATTTTGGGACTCGCTTCATAGTGTGTTCCCGAGCGGAGTGGACTCTCTGCGGGGAAGGGAGCCTCAGGCAATAACCCCCCCCTTCCTCCCCCCTTTCCCTTCTCCACCTCCCAGTCAAAGCCTACCCCCTTCATCCACCACCATCCCTGCACATTTCCATCTACACAAAGATGGAAGTGATGGCAATTTTCTTCAGGGTATTTAGAGGATGTTGGCCCTTTTTTAGATCTCATAACAGCTTACAAGCAAAAAGCAATGAAGCTCAAACCAAAAGGGGCAGTTAGGAGACATTTTCATCCTCAATGAGCATGTTAAAGTGATAATTATCATTCAGAAGAGCAACAGAATGCAGGTATGTCCAAAAAAATAAACAGCCACTTTGAGAATTCTGTTGACATTTGGGGGAGAAAGACCTTAAGTGGTGTCAATTATAAAAATAAAGGCGACATGTTGACAGGAGCAATGAAACTGTTGTTTTGACTGCTGCTGTCAGGGGAGGTTCCCCTGTCTAAAGTTTACACAGCAAATGATTCTGCCTCAGTGATTCTGCCCTGGATATGTGTGTGTGTGTGGGTCTGAGTGTGTGCGCACTCAGTGATCAACTTCTGCTAAATACTAATTACTGAATACTTAGTACGGATGCCCTTTCTATTGGGTCCCTTTAGTATAAACATTCATTATAGCTCATTTTCTCCTTTGTAGCTCCATCATCATTATTCCACCGCATCCCCCGGAGGAGCGAGACAGAGCCGAGACCGAGGCCGGACCGGGCTGAGGGGGGAAAACAGTGTAGAACCAGAGCACCAGGACCTGGGAATGCACACAAGTGATATTTGTGTGCAGCAGATCAAAAAGCGTTTACCTTTAGATGTTTCCCTGATATGAATATTCAACATCCTTATTGAAATCTAATTTGGGTCTCCTTGTCTCAGGGGTCTTTTCATCAGTGCCTGTTGCCTGAGGCCACAGCTGATTGACAGCCAAACTTTAGTAAAGAGCAAGCAGGAAAAAAGGGGAGATCTGGTGGTGTTGGAGATGTGAGCGGTGTGAAGCCAGGGAGTGCTGGAGCAGATGAGTGGAGGGGTGCCGTGGGGGGGAGGACGGGGTGGGGTATTTAACCTCCTCGCGTGCATGCACAAACAGAATGCTGCAGATTGGTAGGAACTGTGAGTGAATATAATAAAAACCAACAGAGCTATGCAACAACATTTCATCATTTCATGTGTTCTCCTGCGTAAAACATGTTCATCTGGATTCAACCTCAGTGTGAAAGTTGTTCTTGTTTGCAAATGAGGATCATTACATGAGGCTTTTTCAGAAATTAGAAAAAGATCTGCATGAAGCAACCAGCAGAAAATATATCAAACACTATTCTGCTAATTGATGAACAGTTTTAATTATTTTGAAGCAAAAACTGCAAAAAATTGTCAAATAACACTTTTTCTAATCTGAAGATTTGCTCCTTTTCTGAGTGGCTGATCAAATATTTAATGAAATATTGAATAGATTTTAAACTGTAACTTGTACAATAACAACAATTTGTACGAGTTGCCTTAGATATGGTAAAACTTTGAGGGACAGTGTTCACTTTTTTCATATACTTTAGATATAGAGCAATATATGTAATGAAAAAAAATATATTAAAAAGACAACAAATACTGCAATTTTTGTACAAATAACTACTACTAATGATTCTTCATTCTAATCTATCCTTTATATATTATGTAAACCTTTTGTTTTCTAATTATCATTAATACTAAGGATGTACAGTAAATATACATCCAACATTGTTTGTATTTATATTTCAGATAATCTAAATTCAATCTGCAGATTTCTTTAGTTATTTTAAAGCACATTTGTCATATTTGTGATTCAAGCTGCTTGAGGAAGTTGTGAAAATTTGCTGCCACTTTTTGTCTTCTGAAATAGTAAACTGAGTGATGTTTCCTTTTAACTGACATTTCAAAGACCAATGACTAACTGAGAAAAATGCTGAGCAGATTGAGCGGCCATGGAAAATACTGCTTGTTGCATCAACTAAAGAAAAAAAAAAAAGCAAATACAATGAAGTAAATGTGAGGCAGGTAAGGTAGCGATGCTCTACAAGCAATATAGAAACATTTACATTGAGGGAAAATAGTAGATATTTCATGCATGATTTGGAGAGATTAGCTGTGTTTGCACAATTGTGCGAGTATTTAATTTGGTCTTTTCTCGTCTTAAAACTGAGCATCTGACGCTCGCTGCCAAGGCAAGGCACCATATTGTTGTCTAAAATTATATTTCTTAGAATTTGTTCAGTTATTTGTCTCCATTTCTGACTAAAGACCTGTGAACCTCCTAACCATTTGGCAAAATTAAAAGATATGACTGTGCTTTAACTGCAGGGAGGAATGGTGCACAATGATGGACTGCAGTTTTGTTTCTTTTCTTTTTCTTTGTTGGTTTCTGGCTTATATAACAGCCAACACTCAACACTGCCTGATCTGCCCTTCTAATGGTGCAACTCTGGTGGATATTTCGTCATGGTATTTGTTTTATACATTCAACCATACCTGTGGAACCTATGAGGAAGAATCTACAATCTAAATGTGTGCTGTCGCTGCTGGACATGTCTTTGTTTAGTAAAGACAAATGTTCCTATAGCTGGTGGGGCTGATTTCAGATCAAGAATAAGTGCCATGTGCATCCTCACAAACACAAACACACACCAACCCTGTCCTCATCTGGCCGGTGGGTTGAGCGTGGTTTAATGTTATTATTGCGCAGGTGTGGGTCTCGTCCCTCAGGGTTCCATTAAAACGATGCCCCTCTCAATGGTGGCTCCATTTGCTCTTTAGATTTAACACAGGCCATATGTCTAGCAGGAGGCAAACAGCTGATGGGGTTTAATTGACAGAAATCAACATATTTGGTTGTGTGTGTGTGTGTGTGTGTGTGTGTGTGTGTGTGTGTGTGTGTGTGTGTGTGTGTGTGTGTGTGTGTGCCTGTGTGTGCTGCTTTGCTAATGTGCTTGGGCTTCAGGGAATCCCTTTAAAGGGTCAATTATGTATCAGAACAGGGTTTGAAAAGCAAATAAGAAAAGGGGAAGAGGGCAGAAGAGAAGACAAGCAGAGAGACAGAATGTTAACAGCTAAAGGAGACAAAATGAGACCAAGAAAGCAGGCACAGACTCAAAGCACAGTGCAGCATCGCAGGACATGACCCTGCTCATCAATGTGTGCATGTTTCCTTAATTTTTGGAGCCAACGTTCTTCTTGTCTGTTCCAGGAACACTGCTGTGTACAGAGTGTTAACTTCATGTTTCATCTGGCTTCACAGACACACCGTCCCGGGCTGCGGTTAAATCATTTAAAATTACCTCTGTCACTGACTGGATTTCGGCTCAGGAGGGGACCAAAACAAATGAAAGTGTATCCAGTGCCAGGCCCTCAAACTCAATCAGACCATACAGGACGCTGGAATAATTAGAATGGACATAGCAGAACAATTATTCACTCATGTTACAGATATATTTCATAGAGCTCTCTTTGAAAAGTAGGAGAATGGTTAAAAGTAGTTCCAAGTCATGAGGGATAACCCAACATTAGCTAACAGGCGCAGCGCAATTAGCACATAAAACCTGTCAATGGCCCTCAATATCACAGCCCTCTAAGGAGTGTGAGACTTATAAAGCTCCTGATCTACCACTACAAAGTGATTAATCCTCCTTGCACAATGACCAGTCTTAAACTGGGCCTCTATATCATTAGGTAGTCCTATATGGCACTTTAGCACTGCGCTAATTAGCATTCAGATCAGGGGCCCACAGAGGCAGCCCCTCCACCACAGAGGAAGGACATAGGATGAGATGGCGACACAGTGAAATGTCATTAACTTGATGTTAATTACTAATTAATGGGGCTATTTCATTTACATGTATCTGTGGCTCTCTGATGGGGCCCTGCCTTTACTGGGTTACTCTAACCAGCCGACAAGTTGGGGGAGGGTTTATTCCTTTCTCCTCTCCTCTGCTCTCCCCCCTTAGACTGTTTCATCTCTGCTAATTAAATAGTGGGCCACTCATCATGATTATGTCTGCTTTTACAACATCATTTTCTGCACTCCAATAAGTGACCGACCACCTCTATAACACCATGTCTGTTTTTTTCTGTATGAACACCACTTCAAAAACCAAATGGACTGCCAACTCTCCTCTGACTTTTATCTGACTTGTTACTTTCACTCACTTGTGACCCCCCCCCCCCTCCCCATCTACTTCTTTATATGACACAACAGCAGCCACAAGCCGCCCATCTCCATGGAAACCCGAGCCGCACAGTCCCAGGAGAAAGAAGGAGTGGGTTGGGTTGACTACCGTCTGGCCGTTCACACGTGGGCAGTGCCAGCTAGCCAACATGGCATACAGCATCCTGCCATATGGTGCCACCACATACGTCGCACTAGTCTGGACTCAGGATCCGGGCCTGTAGTGAGCCGCTGGTGTGAACGGGACAGACCTGCACTAGGATCTGAACAGCAGCTGAGATGTCTGTAAGATTTGGGATGTGGAGACTGCAAGTTTACACTGTCATAGTGGCAAAGCCTTCATTATCCAGCTGCATCTGGTGCTAAGGGCGTTTGTTGATAGTCTATATATAGATATGTATTTATATAAAATCAGAGTTAATAATATGCTGAAACTTTAAATATACATCAATACAAACTTCTGAGGACTTCTATATTTCAGGAATATTCTGAAGGTTTACTGCTACAATGCTCTCTTCATCGATGATACATTGCTGCCCCTCTGTGGCCCTGCAGAGAAAATACATGCACATACTGTACTGCAGGGTACTGAGACCAAACACAAAAGTTGACAAAATATATTTTTATTCAAAGATAATATAGGCTTTTAAATATAACATATCTTAAAAGCATTAGAATACTGCATTTTTTTTTTTTGCATTAATATACTTGTTTTCAGCAAACATGTCTTTCATGTTACCAAAATGATCCATCAGAAACCTTTCAGGAGACATATTTTGGTGTCCATAACTCAGATGTAACTGTCCTAATTCTTGCAGCATGTTAATACAGTAACGAGGATGGGCAAAAAGATGAAGGCAGTCATAAATAATGCACATCTGCAAAAGTGTGTAAACTGAAGAGGAATGTGTAGCGTTGGTTGGACAAAAAGAACGTTGAGTATTAAGTAGCACTGTCTCAAATAGATGAACTATCTGTATGAAATATCAAGGCATATAATTTGTGTTTCATCACTACAAAACAAAAATAAATACAGAATCAAATTAACATTTGGCATACATGTCATTTTAAATAACACAAATCAGAGATTCTATATAGTCAGTAGATCTATGTGAAAATAAATAATCTCATGGTGTAGAAATGTACCTCTTCTCTCAGGGTCTAAAGATTCAAAGTCACCTAATAATTGTATGCCTACATTTGGTTATCATTGACCATAACTATGAAAATAGCAATATATTAACTGACATTTCAGAAATCAAATCTATGCAGACAAATATACAACCAGAGGATATTTTTTCAGAGCATTTGTCGCATGTGAATGAAAACACACTAGTCCAACTGAACAAAACAAAACTCCTAAGAAAAAGGCAAAATGTGATGTACAATGATAAACAAGTCCACATACCACACCGATTCTCCTATTGCTTGAATTTCTACTCTTAGGCACAAAATAATAAATGCATAGTTTTTAAGTTCACGTGTCAAGTAAGCTTCTAGAGTGTAAATGAAATCACCGATGTGTTGAATTGTGCTGTGAACACCAGAGCTCTAAATTCTACCTACAGTCACATGAACATTCAGCTGGAGCTAAGCAGCTAGCTTTATGTGGCTACACACTTTGCTGTCACATCTTAACATGTTCTCCAGTTCTTCACCTCATGAACCCATGACATCATTTTATATCCTCTGACCTGTTATGCAACATTCATCAGGTCAGGGAGAGTCTCATGTATGGATTTGAGACACACAAAATAACTGACTGTACACCTACAAGTGAAAGTCCTTTACAGCCTTTACTGACATCGCTTCCTGTCTAGCATAAACGTAACAAGGATGTCAAGTGCGATAACAAAGAGTGGATATTAAAAACACAAAATAGTTGGAAGATAATAGATTGAGAAATTATTTCCCCTAAAATGTGTCTCCTTGGACAAGTGGACAGAAAGGAAGAACACATGATTAAGGATTACTTATTCTAGATCATAATTTCATAATTTACTGTGATTTTTTATCATCTTATCTAATATATTTTTTCTGTCTAACGATATATTCCTTTTCTGAAAAACTGAAATATATACTCAAAATAATTAAGTGAGGTATTTTATAGTACATGCCATCACATAAAGAGAAAGAAGAAATAATGAGCAACCTTTGGTATACTTACATGGAACACATCTTTCACAGCAACAAACAGGTTGAACACACTCAGTAAAAGCCGTGCCCCCACTACACCATTCCCATGACCCCCATCACCTCCTCCAAACTCTTATGATAAGATAAGCTTGTAACCATGGTGACAGGGACTATAGGATGTAAATGGTACAGGACATTAGTGCTCTGCAAAGTAATTAGCGGCTGTGTAATGAGCTGTCACTCACACAGTCCTCTCAGTGATGGCTGAGTGGGGCGTACTAATAAAAGGCTTCAGATAACAGAGGCTGGACTCTCCCTGCATCACCAAAGTGTGGCCACGCTACCCCCCCCCCCCCCCCCCCCCCCCCATCAATCCCTGCAGGGTGAGAACACACCACCTTGGTGTGTCACAGCTGTCAGACTAACACATCAATCACTCGCACAGCTCCTCCGACAGACACACACGCGCACATACACACACACGCGCTGGATTACAATTTTCCATGACTTTTCTCACTCTCAGTGACTCATTCTGGAGCATAAGACAAAGGTAAACAGTATCCAAGCCACAGCATGCACTTCAGAAGCTGGGACCTGGAGGTAGTGTGACATTTCTTCTCTCCTGTTACCTTTCCTGTTTCACGCTGAGCTGCCAGAGCATCCTCTGACGCAGCTGTGTTTTTCTAGGATTCAACACTCTAGCTTTGGAGGGTTTTTCAGTAACTATGTGTAGGCTCTGCTTTGTGCTTTTCAAAGACTGTTGCAGTAATTCCTCATCCTGACACAGAGCCAATTTAAGTTTTCCAGATGTTACACCCAGGATTTATATGTGTGCCACCTCATCCATGAGCTTGTTTCCCAATGTTTTTCGGGCAGCTCCTTGCCCGAGGTTTTATCTTCCTTGGGAATACTACCGAGTTCTTCTGATGACAGATGGTTTAGATGTGGATGTTGTGGTGGCGCACCTTACTGGAGTCAATATCCACCCGCCGAGCCTCAGCGAATGCCAGAAAGGTGCAGAGGCCCAGCAGGTTCACTGTGGTGATGAGGGCGAACACAGTTGCCCATGAGCCTGTGGCCTCGATGAGATACCCAGAGAAATACACCATCAGGACCCCTACATAGAAACACATATAGTCATCAAGCACATCAACACACAGCATTTCATATGCGATTGTTGAGTTTTCTGCAGAGAAAATGTCACAGTCCATTTCACAGTCCTCACAGGACCACTAACTGTCATCCTTTGTCCCGTTTTATTCATCTGACTACGCTCCCTTGATGAAATATGCATGGCACATGGGAGTCGGCATGATGGAAGGAGACACATCAGCTCAAAGTTTTGATTTAAAGAAGAGGATGAATAATTTCACTTTATACAAGTTTAACGTGAAAAAATAAACAGTATTGTAACCACAGCTGGTGATATATTCATCACAGGCTTTTTTTAACTCACCTGAGAAAGCACCACAAGTATTCATAACACCTGTTAAAAGAAAAGAAGATACACCCATTTAACATTTAACAGCTTGATTAAAATTTCAACTCTGGCTCCAAATATATTCAGTGAGAATAGAACTGAAGTGATGAATGAAAATTTCATAAAGCTCTTTCAGAAATTCTAGAAATATGTTTGAACTTACCAAACAGAGCTCCAGCACAGGAAGGGGCGAGATCTTGAACATTTACAGATACACCACTGTAAAAGAAATGCACACAATGAGCCCTTTCATTCTGGAGGGTGCTAAATTGACTCCTTAGAAAAAGGGAATTGTCTCAGAGTAAACAAAACAAAACCTGTCAAATACCAGACTCAGTAAAGCTTACTTAGAAGAACAAGATATATACTTTGGAGTTTCTTTTTCCATTTCCCAGCCTGCTTCCATCAACTTTAATCATATTGTTTCACCTTGAAATAGTGTCTTTCTCAGATTGCAGATACATAAAACTGTTACAGTGAAATCTGGGAGAACCAATTATAATTAATTAATAATTAATTGACTTAATATTTTAACTCTCACTTTTAAAACAATAAATGGACTTGCCCCTGAGTACCTAAGTGAATGCCTTAAAATGTATGTCCCCAACTGCTGCCTGAGATCTTCCGGCAGGTCCCTCTTGGAACTCACAAGGGCAAATATGTCTGGGTTGCTGTAACAACTGAATTCCCCCCCCCCCCCCCCCCCCCGGGGGATCAATAAAGTAATATCTTATCTTATCTTAAAGTTAAAAACCAGAGGCGACCGGGCCTTTGCAGTCAGGGCCTTCACTCTGGAATGACCTGCCGGAGGGGATCAGGCAAGCCACATCCTTGTCCTCTTTTAAATCTCTTTTAAAAACACACTTTTTAAAATGTGCTTTTATTTCTTAACTCATCACTGACTTTTTAATATCTGCATGGTTTTTAATATTGTTTTTACTTAACTCATTTTAGTTCTCCTTACCTTTGTCGTGTGCTTTAGTGTTTTCACTCGCTATGTCTTGCACTCTGCAAAGCACTTTGTAAACATGTTTTAAAAAGGTGCTATATAAATATATTGTATTATTATTATTATTATTATAATCATTATTAATATGGTAACTTATGAAATATAAAAAAGGGCTGCATAACACTGCTAATATTAGACACCAACATGATGTTGTATAACATTGATATGTGGTCTGACAACTGTGTCAGCAACTCACAGATGACAACAAAGTGACATGTCAAAGCCGCTTCCTCACACTTTAAACATTGTATTGTCATTGTTTGTTTCCTCGCTGTAGCGGCTCACCCACATTTGTTCACCTGCCATTCTTAAGAATGCAAGTATGTATTTATTTTGGCTTAAAGTCAAAGACACACACTCAGAGTTTAAAAGGATCAGTGTACTGATATTATACCTTAGTTTTATCAACAAATCCTGTTGAAAGCCCAGTGACTCTAAAAAAACCATATCACTCAATTTAGTATCATGACCTTTAATACCCTGAACACGTCTACTGTGTTCTATTTTGAGTAGATATCAAATACATTGTTTTTCTGAAAAAAAATTGCATTAGTGTACCAAATAGTGTATCAGAATGTATAAACTTGTAATAGTTTACAGAGAGCTAAGTAATTATTTCCTTTCGAGCAATGTTTGCAAAAATCGGATTTAAAAAAATAATTGTTTAATATTGTTTCAATGAAAATACATATTAATCAAGCTTTTTGACTAACCACTTAACCTGGCATGGCTTCTCTTGGACATATTATGGATACTGTGGTAATTATTTGGCAGTTTTCTTCATGTGGTTAATTCAAGACCTCAAAGTGCAACAAATATTAAAGATTAAAAATGACTTAGTGAACGAAAAGCTGAAAACTCTGTAACTGCTGGTCAAAGTGTGAGCTGAGTTTCTATAAAATCTTCGTAAGTGAGGTTCAGTAGAGCATGGTAAGCACAATAGCAAAGCCAAATAAAAGGCTTGTTGGTTGGTGGGCTTTACACCAATGTCAAAAGCCTGACACTCATTGGCGTTCTCACAGGTATGAACATCAGGTAAAATGTTTTCATCCATTACCCCTGGGAAACCATATTTAAATCTAAAACACAAGTGTAAGGACATTCTAAGTGTCAGTACCTGTGACTGAAGGTGGTGAGGCCCATGGTGGCTGACACAAATGCTACAGCCCAAGGGAAGGTGGTGCTGCCACACAGAAGAAGGGTAAAAACACTGGACACACCCATGGAGAAAAACTAATACAAAAATAAATGCACACAGAAAAAAACATAAAAATCTTACATTATTTAGTACAAGTGCAAAGAGGAAACAATCATACACTTTGAATGAAGCGATAAACCCACAATGACAATTAATGAATACTGCACAAACAAACACTGTCAAATAGCTTACCTGCATCAACTTCCTCACTGAGGCTGTATCATAACCTGGGAAGGATTGAGAGACAATTTAGGACAGGCAGATCAGTGAAATCATTCTGATATTTGAGCCTCAGATGCCCTACCTTGGCTGATGAGGTTGTCAGATAGGCAGCCGCTGAAGAGGGATGAGGGGATGGCCACCATCCAGGGAATGACATTGAATACCCAACCCTGGAGGGACAACACAATAAATGACTTCAACCATGGACACCAAGGGACATCCAGAAGAGCGTTTCCTGCAGTTTTTAAGGTACCATAACTATCCAGTTGTTTTTTTTTGTTTGCCAGTCTATCGCTGTGGTTCACACTGAAATATATAAATATCTAGAGCAGGGGTTTCCGAACTTTTCAGCCGGTTACCCCCAAATTATAGGTGCCAAAGACTCGCGACCCCCACTGTTCCTCGAAGTGACTTAATGTGGCTTCATGTAAAATTAGCCTACCTATAGGAGCACGTGGCTGTGTTTCCTGTGCCGTTATTAATGAACCTAATGCTACTGATGCTACTGACACTGACATTTTCTATTTTCAAGGTTTAGCTACAATTTTTGTCTATATTTTTTACTTTAATGTGTAAAATGTACTATTTTTAGATAACTTAAAAAAAAACAATAATTCTGGAAGACATCTCATGAACCACACTTTTGAAACCCCTGATCTAAAGGATGGGCTTTAATGAAATACTAAGATATTCATGGCTAGCAGAGGACGGAACTTACAATTAGTGATCCCGTGACTTTTTATCCATGAGGCAGAATGAAGGAAAGATTTTTGTTATTTGGTGAAGTATGTCAGCAACTGTTGGATTCACTGCCATTTAATTTTAGATAGGTCTCAAATGCATCATAAATGACTCTAAACAACACTGTGTTGCTCTTTTTTAAAAACTTATCTGAGGCCTCTGTGGACCATGTGGACGAATCAAGCGGTCCACAGTGTCGAACATTGGGTTTTCACCAATAACTTTTTATTGGATTGAAAATTAGTGGTAGGAGGCAGTGTGTCAAAGTTTATCCTCTAGTTTCGTTGAATATACAAAACGGTGTTCCACAAGGGTCCATACTGGGTCCTATTTTCTGTAAATTTACATCAGTAATTTATGTTAAGGTGTTACAGATGGAAAGTTTTGTTTTTTTATGCAGATAATACAATTGAATATATTTCTTTGTGAATTGAGACTGATTTTAAATGCAATGAAGACTAAAACTACTTTTCAAGGTCTGAGAGGACAGTGAAAGATGATGTGTCCCAACCCCCTACATATAAATATCTGGGTTTTCTGCTTGAAGAAAATCTGTCTTTTAGTTACCATATAGAGTCAAACAAAAAAAAAACTGAGGGTGAAGTTGGTTTTCTTCTGAGACAAACACTGTTGCGAGGAAAAAACTCAACCAAACAACCTTTTTATTTGTAGTCAACATCAGTGATAGTCTTTGTATGCATGCCACCTCATCCTCTCTGAAATTGTTGTACCAAACTGCATTGTGATTTGTCTCCTGTCTAGGTTTTTACACACATCACTGTGTCTTGTATGAGAAAGTAGTTTGTCTTCCTTGCGAAACAGAGCACTGGAGCATTGGTATATCTCTCTTTATAAGGCCATACTACATCAACTGCCTTTATATTTAGTTTGTTACTGACTCTTAAAATTGTCAGTGGCTGTGACCTTTGTTCTTAAGGACAAATTCTGTTCATTATTCCACAGACTCACTCTGTCTTTGGTAAAAGTGCATTTAATGTTTTAGTTCTCTCATCCTGGTCTGAGCTTACAAGGTCACATAAGACGGGCAATTTTTTGTAGTCTGGAGGAATTCAAAACAGGATTAAGGATCATCGTGTTACTTGTAATTGTCTTTCTTTTAAACTTTTTTTTGATGCTGTCTTTGCTGGGGCCCTGTTAGAAAAGGGATTATGTATCTCAATGGAATTTTTCCAGGTAAAATAATGGTTAAAAAAGGATAAAAAAATAAAGAAATCTGAGATTCAGGGTCCCAAGAGGGTGATCCTATCAACTTTGTCAATCTAACTTATCCCCAAGTTCCACCAGCAAGTGTGATGTTTTTATGTGTCCTGGAGAAAACGTCACACTTGCTTGGTGGACTGGCAACATTTTTGACACATTCTTGTGGGCACCTGACATTTCCTAAAACCCCCTGCATACCTGCTTTACTGTTTTTATTTTTGCTGTAATCCAAATATGTGATGAACAGATTTCCTGGTTACCTTTGCTTCTGGGAAAGTGTCTTTAAAGAAGGTCGGCAGCCACGACAGGAGAGTGAAGAAGGTGCTCGCTGTGCAAAGGTGTGTAACGATCACAGCACTGGTCAGGAAGAGAAAAAAAATGCATTATATATATTTTTTAATTCTTTCTGTAAGTCTAACAGAGATTGATCAGTGCCGTCTCATTTGACAAAAGCTTGTTTCAGTGCTTCTTTTTTGACGTCTATTGTTCTCCTTTCTAAATCACGTCTTGTTCAATGCAGAGAAATATTTGACAGCTTGAAGAGTCTGAAAGTATTTTAAGCTCACAGCCATCAAACTACAATTTAAATATGTTACTCTCAAGGTTGATCTCATCAATTAGACATTAGTCTATCTAAAAATAATTACATTATGTCAGTCCATCTTGGAACCTCTGGGGCCCCATTTAATGTTTATGTCTATTTAAGATAGGTCAATGTCTGACTAACAGCTGAGGCAACCAGGTGTTCCAAAAATATGTCTTCATTAAGTAATGGTCTGTAAAGACTGAGCTCTGTTTAGATATTGCTACCTTTCATAATTCTTCTTGATTTCAGATGTTTCTGACCGTTATATTTCTATGGATGACACACACATGTTATAAACTAGAGTTGAAGAGTTTAGATGATGCTGTATTAAAGCCATAAGATCATAGTGAAAATGTTTTCCCTGCGAGGAATAAATGGGCACATTCTTCTGAATATGAGAACAAACAACTCTCCTTACACAGAGAAGCTACACAGTAAAAAATCTATAAATACACACAGAGGCTTGGCTACATACTCAAAACAGGCATATGCACTTCCTTTCTCCTTAACGCACTTCCTTTCTCTTTAACTCACCACACAGCAGGTTGTTTGAGGAGCCGTAGCCAATGTCTCTTGGTCAGTTTGGACTGGGGCCCACCACTTCCCAGGGACTCCAGCGTGATGATAGGCCCTGCAAACACAGGCGGACATAGGTCAGGTCGGCAAACAAGAGACTCTAATTATACAAATAAGCAGCTGTGAGATAAGAGCATACAGTGACACTGCAGACACTGTCAACGCTGTAGAAGCCTCCCTATACCTTCTCCTTTGAGCAGATATTTCCACATACAGTAGGCCCAGAGGACGGAGAGCAAACCGGACACATAGAACACACTCTGCCACCCATACAGATCCAACATGAGGGAGCCGGCCCCTCCAATCACCAGAGTGCTGAAAAACACCGCCACAGCAAGACAGAACACATTACAAACACACCTATTTAATGAGATGTTTCAACATAGGAAAGAAATGACACATACAGGGCCTGAGCAAAACTTTGAAAACAAGAAAATACACAGCTGGGTTACTACAGTAGATCTGTCAGCACAACCTGGGTAGATAATAAAGTCATTACTTTTTAATTATTACATGACTTAGGAGTAAATGTTGATGCACAAGAGAAAACTTTCAATTAAACTCCTCCTCTTCTTTGCACTTCCCAACAGAGAAACACTCTTTCCCACTATGCTCTCCTTCATTGCACAACACTTGACTCACCCCAGATAGGAGCCACTTCCCACAGTGCTCATGAGGAAGCCTCTTTCGCTCTCCACCACCTTCTGAGAGCACAGACTCGCCAGAGAGGGGTAATGAACTCCTAAAACCAGGACACAAAACAAGAGAGAGCGAGAGAGAGAGAGCGTCAGAGAGAAAACAAACAGGACAATGGAGGAAGGATTTATACAACCTCATCTTCACACGTTGAGGAAAAATAGTCTAAAGGATGTAAATAACACAGCAAATGCTTTGACAAGTGCATCTATTTCAGGTATGGGACTGTGTGCAGTGATGATTTGTAACAACAGCATGCTGCCAAAACTGATTGACAGACACTCTTTTATTACCCAGCCGATGTAGAGCATGTTTGTTCTCAAGTCACAAATGAAGCATGCAATTTGGTTTCTCAGGGAAAGGAATAGTCATATTTTTCACTTTAAATAAAATACAAACAAAAATGTATTTTAAATAGAAATCTTTAATCCTGCACTTCTACTTAAATAGATGAAACTGTGAGCTATAGATGAAAGTGTTAAGGATTGAAATGTCCTGCATGGATCTGAAAGTGTAGATAACAAGTCAGTGTTTTCTTCCAAGTCAGATACGTTTTAGTCCCCTCCTTTCATAAAAGAGCTTTGATAAATCAGAATTTCTAAGACAGGGCACAAACCGAATTATATTTTAATCATAAAAGATGTTCAGCATCTGTTAAAGCAAACTCAAGGTGCAAGTAATCCCATTCCCACTCTTTCTAAAACTATTACTCTCACCCTGTAACAGGCCCATGAGGAAGCGAGCCAGCGTCATGGAGAGAATGGGCTGGGAGCAGAAGTGGGCCAGGATCGGGGTGAAGGCTGTCATCGACCCCCAGGCCGCTGCAGACAGCAAGAGAACTTTCTCCCCTCCCACCCTGAGAACACAAAAAACAAAGGGTTTGTGTAAGATGCAACCTAGAGGCTTTTGTTGCTTATGTAGTGCTGAACTGAACTCTTCAAATATCACTTTATTATAGTGTGAGCAAATAAAAGTTAACAACATGCTAAAACAGAGGAATCACCAAGCTCTCTACACTGCACAATCTGTCAAGGCTTAGCAAACACAAAAGGCTGCCTGTGTCACCTGCAATGAAGTCAATGATAATCCACAAGCAGGAAGTTAAAACAGCTGCCAGGTAAATATCAGCTCCACTATCACAGCTGACAACAGTGTAAACATGAAAGAATCAAACACTCTTCACCACATATCACCTCGCAATATGACAACTGTTTGACCTCAAAAGCACCCTCACCTGTCACTCACGTAGCCTCCAAACACTTGGGTGAAGCAGTAGCCCCAGAAGAAGCTGCCCAGCACCATCCCAGACTCCCTCTTGCTCCAGTTGAACTGCTCTGCCATGCTGACAGCACAGATGGGCATGGCGACACGGGCACAGTAGAGGAGGCATGTCCCAAGCAGTAGCACCACCGTCCATACCCTCGCCACTGGCCTGTAACGGGGGAAAGGAGAGTGGGTTGAGTAAAGCTGAATGGAGGCAGCATTTAGGGAGAAACTTTGGACTTGAAGCCACCTGACAGGGGATGTCTTATGTAACTAAGGTAGGGAACTGCTGCTTGCTTTTGTGTTGCACTCCAGGAACATTAAACACGGGCTTAAGAGGCTTCTCTCTGAGGCTGCACAGTACATCACAGTGTCATCATTATTGCAATATGAGCGTTCACAGTAAACACATTGCAACAAAGAAGAAACGTTGTTTGAAAAAGTAATGCCTTCTCACTCAGCATATGAACATTTTACCTGTTGGGGAAGGCCTTTCACGTGGTCTGCACCAGTCAGGTTAAGCTAAAGCTAACTATCGGTTACCCTGGGATGGATTTGAGCCAATTTGTCTTGATTTTGTCCCCAAAATATGCTGAGTTTGTTCTGTACATGTGAAAACGTCTTGTGCTAGCTATAAACTGACAAACTGACCACTTATTGAGAATTTATGACGTTTTTGTACAGCATAATGTCACTCACAGTGTTTGACATCATACCTGTAGCAGCACTTCCAAGTACTAAAAATAGCACAAGATATGCTGATGGTCTGGTTTGATGTTAAGGTCATTATAAGGCAACACATCTCTGTTTCTTAACCAGCTAAAAACTCCTCACAGGAGCTTTAAGTTGAAATGCACTCAGATTGACGGATTGGTAATGTATTGTACCTTATGTCACTACCCTTATATTGAATGCTTTAACCATACCTTGCATATTTTTCTTAATCTTGATCATCATGTTTTTCCATCAATGTAATTCAGTGATTGTATTCTAAAATCATTCAGGTACAACTCATGTAAGGTATATCTTGTCAAAGTAAGGATCAAATATGTCAGGGGTTGGGACCACCTGGGGGTCGTGAGATGTCTTCCAGAATATATATATTTTTTAATGATCTAAAAATAGTACATTTAACCCATTATATTAAAAAATATTGACAAAAATAGTAGCTGAATTTGAAATAAAACCTAAAAAATAGAAAATGTAATGAGTTTTCTGTGTTTCTTTTTGCCAGATGACTTCTTAGTTTATGGTCAGTGAACAGTGAATTATCAAAAGCATCAGTAGCAGTAGGTTAATTAATAATGGCACAGGAAACAGCCACATGCTCATATAGGTAGAGTCATTTTCTGAAGCTAAATGAAGCCACATTAAATCACTTTGAGGGACAGTGGGGGTCGCAAGTCTTTTGCACCAATATTTTGGGGGTAACTGGCTGAAAAGTTTGGTTACCCCTGCTCTAGATAAGGATATATTTCAGTGTGAACCACAGCAATAGACTGGCAAACTAAAAAGAACAACTGGATAGTTATGGTTCCTTATGGTAACGTGGGCTGAAAAGTTTGGGAACCCCTAATCTGTTTTGTTTAAATCTTAGGTTTGAGAATCTCTGAAGAACATTACTTTGAGCTTAAGGTGTGACAAAATGCTGCTTCATTGGGAGGACAAAGGAGTACATTAGTCCAAGAGCATAATAATGTTTTGATAGTAGCACTCTATGAACATTAAACATGCTTAGCTTCAGTTTGGATATGTATCAGAGTTGGGTTTGGTTTACTTACTTTATTCTCAGAAGTAAAAAAAAAACTACTATAAACAAAAGGTTTCAAAAAGTAAAAGTAAAGAAATAATATTATCTACTACTTCCTTTTGCACCAACTGTTTGACGTCTGTGGCATGACCCATGTAAGGCCACAGATGATACGTGTCATTGCACCACCACATACAGAGGCACTTAGCTGACATGAACATCAGATGTTTCCTAATAAAAGACAAGCCTCTACAAAGTAATACAACTGATCTAACTCAGAAACATTTCCTAGTTGTCATGGGAAGCCTCCTGGAAGATGTATTAGCTATTTGAGTTGATTTGATATGAGTAAACAATAAAAAAATATTTAAGACCAGTCTCTGTAATGGATAAACTAAATGTTACCTTGACCAGGTGGAGTTGAGTTCAGGCCACTTCTTATGATATCCATGGGCTCCGATTTTGTCAGGCAAGTGGTTTTCCTGGTGACAGACCAAATCTGGACTATAGTTCTTGCCATATTTTTGAATTACTGCCATTCAACGCGAGGAAACAGCAGCCTCCTTCGTCTCTTTCCGGTCGATCAGTCAGAAAAAGTGAACGATCAGGGGAAAAAACAAACCTTCTTAGTAGAAAGTAAACGCGCGGTCGCGTTCCGGGTTTTCTCTAATGAATTCCATAACCTGTGAGACGGAAATCACGGGGACAGGGCTGATGTGGCCACAATGCTAGGCTGGAGGAGGGAGTCCTGTTTTTCCTGATGCCCGAGGAGGAGTAATCCACGTGTCAGTTTTTCTCTCCCAGCCTCCTCCTCCAGCTGGCCAGCCGCGCAGTTCTTCTTCTGATCGGTAGGGTTAATCAGGAAGTGATTTAACCCAGCTTCACTTGTCTAGTCTGCTGATTTATCCATAACGTGAATATCATTCACAAAACATCGGGGAGACGCCTTCTTCAGCTCCGGCCCCTCTCCCATCATGACGGTGCATTATTGGAAAATGTATCCACGGAGCATCAGGACGTCGTCTCCTCCTGACCTGTCCCCAGAAGTGATGATGGAGCCCGGCCGTGCTGAGCAGAACCTGCTGTGTTGAACAGATATGCGCAGTCAGAGCCTATAAGGTTGTTAGTCTATCTGCCCCTCTGGTTATTTGAGTTTACAGACGTCGTTACATAAGACTCTGCAGTCTGCACAACTTTTAGATGCTCTCAGCGTGATGGTGGAAAGTGCACTCACATCCTTTACTCAAGTTAAAGTGACACCACAATTTTTACACACCACTGTAAATGTTACACTACAAGCGGTACTTTGTAGTGTTTGAATATGGTTGTTAAAGTATTTAATTGAACTTATACATCTTGGACAGTGATATTTCTTAATTTTGATGCTTTAACTTATTTTAATTACACATATTTTATGTTTGTTGTGCATTAGTCTCTATTTTAGTTTATTTGATGTTATTCTTATTATTTTTAATTATTATTATTATTATTATTTGTATTATTATTATTATTATTTTCCCCCTTATATGTCTTGCCATTGTTTCATTTCTGCTTCACTGTAAAGCACTTTGGGTTGCATTTGATTTGTATGAAAGGTGCTATATAAATAAAGCTTGATTGATTGGTTGATTCCGCTACATTTATTTGACAGTATTAATAAATGGTTCTTTGAAGACTTAGATCTTCTATACAAAAACAGGATACATTTCATGTTATAGGATGCTATTGGATGCTAAATATGTGTCTGCCTGTCACAGCCTGAGGGACGCACCATCCCATGGTGTTTGATTTTGGGTGGAGGTTTTGTGAGTGCGCTGCATCGGATGAGTATATGCTGTATAGGTGACACCATTGTTCATTAATTCATATAAAATATGTAATATATGGTTGATATGCATGTGATGAATATAATATGTAATGAATATGTTGTGTGATTAATGTATATATGGTGAGTGTAGTGTTTTGTGAATATATATAATGTACTGTATGAATTTATGTGCTTTGGCAATAATATCTCGTTGTTCATGCCAATAAAGCAAATTTGAATTGAAATTGAATTGAAAATTGGATGCACTATAATGACAGGAGATACGGTAGCTCTCTTTACCAACAATTGCAATAACTTTGGCTAATTGGTTCGGGGGCCCTGAAGGACAAAACACATTTACAAAAGATGAATACTTTTACAAAGTTGGAGACAAATTTACATTTTGGAAAACATTTTTACATTTTCTAAAACAAAATTACATTAGCAAAACCCTTTTACAAGGCAAAAACAAATTTACATTTAAGGAAACACATTTACAAAAGATGAAACACTTTTACAAAGTTGGAGACAATTTTACAAACGACGGAACACTTTTACCATTTCTGAAACAAATTAACATTCACCTGGATTCTGACACATGATGAAGGTTTTCCGGAGACATGGTGCTTTTTCATCTGAGGTCTGACACCTCTCTCTGAAACCCAAGGATGTCCTAATATGTAAACCATGTCCATCTCCGTTTGGTTTCTCTCCATCAAAACAAACTAAATGACCCCTCCCTCAAACACAGGTACATTCCCTTTCCTTAAAAATGAAATTTTAATTTGTTTCAGAAATGGTAAAAGTGTGCCTTTGTAAAAGTGTTTTGCTAATGTAATTTTGTTTTATAAAATGTAAAAAGTGTTTTCCTTTGTTTGTGTTTTGTCCTTCAGGGCCACCGTAAATTGGAACTAGTATATAAGTAAATAATTATACTTTAGTACAATAATAAAACCAGTGTGACACTCTCATGAGACAGTTTCCTTCACTATCAGAGCATTTACTTTGATACTAACAAGATTTTGCCACAGCTCTTCTAACACTTTTATTCCAGTGACATTGTGTAGGAGACTTGAAATTGCGTTGCAGTGTTCTATGATGATTTTTCCGTATTCTCTCTTGTGTACTTCCTTTCCAACTACTTTATTCTACTACTAAATCATCCATGTATGAGAAAGTGCAAATCAGCACCACTGTTGCTAGCTACCAAAGTGAAATATCTGTAACACATTACAGCAATTACATTTATATATGTAATAGTTTAACACTCACAGGGGACATTTTTGTACACAGTAAGCAGGTCACTTTGATACTTGAAAACATTTTCTGGTAGTCCTTTGTAAGAATCTAAATACTTCCTCATTGATTCTCCATGCAATAACATACTAGCCTTTTTTTTGTGATGGATTAGGGTTAGGTTTGGGGGTTGAACACCACATTTTATCATTTGCCTGATATTGTGTTGCACCCCTCAAGAACTGCATTTGTGGAGAAACTGACCCAGTCTAACCATCACAATTTGGTCATTTTCAAAATGCTCACATCCCTACCATTGCTCCTTTCCCCCCACTTCCAACACATTCACTTTAAGGACAAATGTTCTCTTGCTGCCTAACATATCCAACCCACTGACAAGTTCCATAAAGACATAATGTTATTTGCTTCACCTGTCAGTGGTCATAGTAATGGCTGATTGATTTAACACTATATGTAACCTAGTGCTAGTGAAGCTTTCTTTAGTTAAATAGTGTAACCCTGACCCAATAACTATGGCTTTAAGATAACTGTTTAGCCCGTAATAAAAAGATAAAGGGGTTCAATTTAAACATTTCATGTCAAGTTAACTTCAAAATGGCATAAAGGCATTGCGCATGAATAGATACTGAATTTCCACAACAACAAAAAAAACAAGCTTTTCAGTCCTGACTTGTGCTGTTTAAAAATTCACTTTTATTGCAAAATAATATCCCAGCAAAAAAAGCACATCAAATTTGCAAAAAGAGCTACTTATTCCATACATGTAAATAATCCATCTGTAAAAGTATCTCCATGTATGCTGACATAGACGTAATGTTCTCATTCACATCTTTTATAATCAGTGATATAACAGTATGAATCTGAGGCTGCCTTTACGCTTGCAGTCACAGTACACCACAATGTTTGAAGTCATTCCAGGAATCTCGCTTTGTTCAACTACTTACTGTAATGTATAGCTCAACTTTTTTTTAAATCGTTGTTTGCATTTATATCAGCATATATTTGTAATGTCTCAAGCAATAACGCATTATGAATCTAAAGCTGAATTTAACTTTCAGTGTCACAGTAGTTTAAAACATCCCAAGTATCTTGCTTCTGCTATTGCCGTCACATAAAGCACTAACTAATGGACTACAAGCTGAAATATTTATGCTTTTTGTACGCAAAAGTCTGTTTACTTGTGGCAGTGCACACCAATTCTCCTGAAACATCAAAGTATGCCTGTTCATAGTGGTCACACACCAAATGTGACAGCCTAATTTAGGCTTTATTCACGTCCTCTTATGCAAGCAACTTTCCCTGCCAACAGACAGAAAAACTAGTGAACCAAGTTTACATAAATAAGTATGTAAATAATAATACCAAGTAAAATTATGGTCTGCATGTTATGTTAGCATGAGAAGTCATTTCAAAATGCCATCAATCCAGTCTTCACATTCTACGTTATTAAAGTATCAAAAAGCAACCCTTACAAAAAGAAAAGGTTGAGCTCTCGGTGAGTCAGTTTGTGGGGGTATAAATAGATAAAGGAAATGTGTCCATTTTGTAATGCTGTGGTATGTTTGCACTGCGGGTCCTTATTTGGGGTCTTCAATGGTTCCCTTGCTGAGGTCTGTCATTTTGGGGTACTTCACTTTCTTTTGGTCGAGTTCATTTTGAGCCCACAGCAACAGCTTCAGGAGCTTGGCCAGCTTGGGTGTCGACTCTCTGTTTTCATAGTCTAGCACACACTGATTGACTTCACTCCACACCTGTATGACAAACACAAAGACAAGTTAATGATTTATTTGCTTTTGATACTAAAATGTAGTTAATAGATAATCACAGAGCTCCATGTACACAAACACTTACATGTTAAGAAAAGTGTAGTTTATTAAACTGTAAAAACTGTTAAAAAGGCGCTGTTGGCCAAGTGGTTTTAGAGAACCCCATGTCTGGAAGCTGTAGCCCATTTTGTAAGTGTCACTGATTTAACTCCTGGCCAGGACCATTTGCAGTCTTCCCCCTCTCTCTACGTACATTTCCTGTCTCTTCTCAGCTGCCCTATCTATTAATTCTTCAGAAAAATCAACACAACGAACACTACGTTGTGCTTAGGGGTGGGAATCGAAAACCAGATCCGACTTAGAGCCTGTTCCAATTGATCAATTCCATCAGAAATGTACACCTCAAATGTTATCTATTCTTCTTAAAGATTCATTTCCCAGCACTACGTCACGTCGCGGTACGTTGCATCACGTACAGCGTAATGCAACGCGGTACGTAATGCAGAACTCCTTCAACCACGAAGAAACATGGAGAGAAAAGGCGTTTTTCCTCTCCAAATTCAAAGTATTTTCCTCCAGGCTCGAGGGGCCACGACTGGACTCACACAGCCGAGAATGAGCCAACCTATTGTTCAGCATGTTCAAGTTGAATATATTCATGTTCAGTCTTGTGCAGACATAATTTTGAAAAAAATAAAATGGTTCCTTTTGGTTCAGAAGACTGTGTAGAACTACCAGAGATCATTTTCCAGGACATTTCCAGACATTTTCATTGATGATCAAGCTGGTATGACAGTCTACATTTAGTTCCTAATTTAGTTCCTAAATAGTCTAATATGTTCCTCTCAGTGGAAGTCTACATTGAAAGACATGTAGTCTATGGCTATCAATGAAATCATCTCTTACATACTTAAAAAATTATGGCAAATTGATAATAGATGCAACCACAGATGTACAGCACTTCACTTTATTAGTGCAACCAAGTAACAATGATGGGCAACATCTCAGCTTTCTCTTTTCTCAAAAAATTTAAAATGAGCTAAGAAAAAAACAAAAGAGCCTGCAAAGGAATCAGGAAGCTGCCTTACTGAAATAATTAAATAAGAATAATGATCAGAGGATCAGTGCATTAATGACCTAAATAGAACTGAATGACAAAAATGGCCACAAATGTTTCTCAACTCAACTCAAACTGAAAATATCACAGTTCCCCCACTTTCAGAACAACTGAGCTAGAGTACGGTAATTGAGGTCTCAGCCTGCAGAGACAGTTGTGAGGCACAGACCCCCAAGCTCTCTGACCGACTCCACTGGTCACACTATAACTTAAATATAAGACTCTTTGAATCAAAAGAGCATTCTACAAGGTTAATGTACCATAAAACATAAACAATATACCCCCGTTTTCTGTGAATGCATGATTATGAAGTGAAGGAGAAAAGATGTGAAAAAAGTTGCGCAGTGTCACTGTCTTTTCCAGCGCAGCGTGCACTCAACTTTCAATGAATGGGGATGTGTTTTGTTAATAGGGTCAGGTCACACGCAGCCATGTTGGAATCATTTTCCAGGACTATATGTGATTTTCCAGGACATTTTATTTTTTCTCCCATTTTCCAGGTGTTTTCCAGTACTGGAAAACTGGTCAACTGTTTTCCAGGTTTTCCAGGACGCGTGGGAACCCTGACTACTTTTTTCCCCCTCACAAAAAAAAATACTCAGGAATCGTTAGGAGAATTGATAAGGAACTGGATTGATAAGCAGAATCGACAATGGCATTGACATTGATAAAATCTTATCAATTCCCACCCCTAGTTGTGCCCTCATATCACAGAGAACAGCACAACTAGTATCAGTTTGCTGTATGGTCTTTAAATCCAGTTCTTGCTGTTTAAGCAGATCAATTTCAGGCACTCTATTTGTAAATAATTTTGAAAAAGTGATGCAAAGGTCAGGGTATGCTTTACTAATTTGCTTTGACCCTACCTTCTGTCTCTGCATCATATTGAGCAGATCTCCAAAAGGTGACTCTTCTGGGTTGTCGAATGCCAGCAGGGCCAGTGTCCTCTCCATCTCGGTCAGACATTCCCGGCTCTCCTCTCCCTGCTCTGCTAACTGAGACTGAGCGAACTCGAGGGCCGCTTCGGTCTCCCTCAAACGGATCAGCTCAATCAGATGCTGCTGCTGCAAGATGCAAAAAGTTGAGGAATGCATGAGGACATTAATGTAACAAAAGTTGAAGGACATACAGGAAAATTATAATACCAAAACTCAAAGCAAAATGAGGGACAATTTGAAAACATAGTGCAAAATATTAAGAACAGCACATAGAAATCATTGTGTTACCACAGTGCTGACCACTAATAGTTAGGTGTTCTTATATTCAGTCTTAATAGTGTGTAATTTACCTGTAAGTGGAAGTAGAGGTAACGGTTTGTATCCAGCAGTTCTGGGTGCAGACTGTTGATCAGTGCGATGGCATCCTGGATCTGTCCCTTTAAGATCATCTCTCTGATCTTGATTCTTTCGTCCAGGGAGTCCAAGTCCACACTAGGCTCGATGCCAGACTCCATCCTGAACTTCTCCGCTGCCTCCTTGAAGCCCTCTGTCGGACAGACACCTCGTTTAAATCTTGCATCATGACAGACAGAAAGCTACGTTTGTGTAACAATGAAAAAGAAGTTCACCTGTCACAAGGTAGTTCATAATGAGCCTGTTCATATCTGCTCTCTGTATGTGGACATTGTTGAGTTTATCCATCCACTCTTCCCTTGTTATGTCCTCCGGCTTCTCTGCATAACTCATTATGATTCAATCCTAGACGAGTACAGAAGGGATGGAGCGTTACATGACAGGATGAGATATATTGGATTTTTAAACTCATGATATATTCAAAGGAGTGTCAGTGATTATTAAATAATGATATAACGGTTCTGGTAAGTCAGGGTTCGGTGTGACAGCAACACAGCACCGGAAATCCAACATGAAAACAGCTCGGGCCTATGTTGAAAAACACAACATTGAAGCCTGACTGTCGACAACACAAATCAAAACAAAGACAACTTCTCCCTCTCGGTTTATTCAAAACGTAAAAACACACGAGGAACTGGTGTAATGCTTTTTAATTATCTAATATATTGATATGCAATCAGAGTGCTACGCCAAAACAAAAACTACTCAATTTACATTACCTGAAAATGTTGTCGCTACTTTCCAGCAGCAGCTAGCCAGCGGAAGAAAGCCTCTCCTGCTTCTTCTTCTACTTCCGGTTAAATACATAACAACACAATCAGGGGAAGCTGCAGGCCGCTGCTGCCCCCTAGAGTATATCACGAGCATTGCATCATTCACTTATACTGAGGATTTTAGTCCCTAAGGCCTTACCTTTTGACTATATAGAGTGTTGGTTAAATTCCCTCAGCAGACCTGGCTCCCCATTCAGCACCGAATCCACTTCAAGATCCTGCTCATCACCTACAAAGGCCTCAATAACGTTGCCCCCTCTTACCTGACCGACCTCCTCAAAAGCCTCTCCCCATCCCGCCGCCTCAGATCATCAGATGCCAACCTCCTGTTCCCTATCACCAAGTCCAAGCACCGCACCTTGGGGGACAGAGCCTTTGCCATCGCTGCCCCCACTCTCTGGAACTCTCTCCCTCCACACATCCGCAACTCTGACTCACTTCAATCATTTAAAAGCCACCTCAAGACCTACCTGTTCCAAAAAGCATACAACACATGACCTCTCCCCCTGCCCCACCTCTGTCCCTGTTTTGTTTTATTTCTATGTTTTAGTTTTAGTTTTACCTTATGTAAAGCGACCTTGAGTACTTAGAAGCTATATAAATTATATGAATTATTATTATTATTATTATTATTATTATTATTATTATTATTATTATTGTTGTTGTTAAATTCCCTCAGTAGACCTGTACGTGTTGATATATCTAGATCAAGTATACTGGTAGATTGCACTGCACAGATTTATTTCAAACATTATCTAAAAGTATTGTTTTTCGTGTCATTAACTAAAAACTTGAATAATTTATTATTATTAATAATAATAATAAAAATAATAATAATAATAATAATAATAATAATAATAATAATAATAATAATTTGGAAGAAAGCAGAGGCTCCACCTGTCAAAGTATGGTTAGAATAAATGGTAAAACTCTCTCATATGGAGAGAATTCGGCTCTCACTTCCAAACAATCTAGGGCAGTATGGCAAGACTTGGGTTCCCCTTCTTCAATATATTGAATATTGGAAAAAAAAAAAAACTAAACTAATTACGACATAACATAAATTACCTCCTTTGGAGTGGCAGGAAGTACAGTCCTGACAGGGTGGGTGGGTATGGTGGAGGTGGGGAGGGGTGGGTGGTTTTAAGTATTATTTTTTCCTTTATGTTGTTGTTGTTGTTTTTCTTTTAGTGTCACTCACTACATCTGTTGACTTGTATGTTTGTTTGTTAGTTTTGTTTTTCTTCATTTAATTGAAAAGGAGGAAAATATCTGTAACATTGAATGTTTTATTATTGCTACCTCAATAAAAAAACATTTAAACACAATAATAATAATAATAATAATAATAATAATAATAATAATAATAATAATAATAATAATAATAAAGTTTATTTATAAAGCACTTATCAAAACAGACGTTACAAAGTGCTTTACATCATAAAAACCCACAATAAAGAGAACAAAGCATGGGGGTGGAGGGAGTATATGGGCTGACAAGACAATTTAAGAGGAACAGCTGAATAAAAGAGTAAAAGAGAAACTACTAAAAGCAATTAAAACAATAAAACAAATTAAAATCAGTAAAACAAATAAAACAATGAGTAAATAAAAGAAAACCATGAATATAAAGAGTAGATTATAAATACATGTAATATCGTTGATAAAGCAATATAACAGGAGGGCTTTTCGATAAAAAATATGTTTTCAGCTGTGATTAAAAGAAGATACTGATGCAGCTTGCCTGAGATCCTTAGGCAGGTCGTTCCACAGTCGTGGAGCCTGCACAGCAAATAAGCTGCTGAAGGAAGAAAGCAAACTATCCATAAATTACAAAATTACACTTAACTTTTAAAAATTGTGGATAGATTGAAATGCCATGTCCTTCATAACCTTCACAGACATGTCATCATTATGATCATTCTTTTTAGACAAGGTTCTAAAATTTGTGTAACAAACATGTTTGTTCTTCTACAATTAATAATTGGCCCTTTTATTTCTAATAAGAACATTATAGAGAAAAGGGTTTCATTTTGAAAACAAAAGCAAAAAAAAAATCTACTTATAAACTATGTTTAATACCAGTTAACAACTTCCCCCTTCTTGATTAGAATACTTTAAAATGACTGCTTTATTATCTTGTATTCCCTCTTTCCTGTCTTTCCTGGTTTGATATTTTTCAGATGTTTCACTACGGACAAAGAACCTGAGCTTATCGGCAACAGGTAATAAAAACAAGCCCCGCCCCCAACAATTACTATCGTTTACTGTTTCCACGGTTACGACGCTCATAACTTCAGACTCAATGTTCCTCCGGATGTTAAGTTTCCGTAATTTACTTTAGATATAAACATACTTACCACACCGGGAATATATTGAATGAAGGAAAGGGTACGCTTGCTGTTATTGTTGTTGTTGTTTTCGAGCAGAATTATTGACTATGGTGACTTTGCCTAGCGTTGCAATACATTAACTCTGACTTATCTCTAGTTGGTTTTTTTTACATCTGATTCTTTTAGTGGCCTGTTGACGGAGATGGCCACCTCTCCAGGAGTTTTGAAAGCAGAAAAGGTGAAGGGCATGTCGAGGTTTCCAGTACTGCCCCCGATTGAAGGCACACAGGAGCAGCAGGATGATGTTGCAAAGGCAACTGCAGCACGGGCGGAGATAGCACAAAGGATAAGTGATCAGAAGAAAGTGCTGCGGTACAGAAGGAGTAAAGTGCAAGAAGAACAACTCCAGCAGATATTGTACGTTTTTAGCTTAGCTATGGCAGCTACTTAATCAGAATTTTAGCAATAACCAGTGGTGGAAAAAGTACACAGCTTCATTACTTAAGTCAAAGTATAGATACTCCAGGTCAAATATTACTCCAATACAAGTGAAAGTTGCTCTGTCAAATTATTACTTGAGTTAAAGTACTGAAGTAGGCCTACTTGCTTTTAAAAATACTGAAGTCAAGAATATATAGGAGTACATTCTGTTACATCATGTTTATTTAGAAACCATTACTTGAAATCTCTAAAAACTAGACCATGGAATAAAAACAGCAACTAAGTTACTCCAATTCCAGACAACTTAGTTTGAAATGTTCATCTGGAATGAAACAAACGTTACATAGCTCAAAACGCTTTCTCAGGTTGGACAGTGAATGTTTGTATGTTTGGGCAGAGTGGGAAACAGGAAGAACATTTCAAACGATACGTATCATTCTTCATTTCAAAACCCTCTAACACGAGCTGAAGATATGACCATGGGTGCTCAGGTGTAGAATTATAGCCATCATTGCCACCTCTAAATTAACTGCCTGATCTGGGTGAAATCTGCTCTGTGTTTGCCCCACGTTCAACCATGGAGACGCACGATATACAGGTACGGCTAAACAACTGAGACAAACAGAAATACACAAACACATTGTTCTGTCTTAGGGATCAGATTTCAGAAAAGAGAAGGAAATTCATCAGCTGACTTCAAAGCAAAAGTAGTGAGTAACTAGAGCACTGATAGAAATGTAGTGGAGTAAAAGGTACAATAATTGTCTTCTAAATATAGTGGAGTAAAAGTAATAAGTATCCCCAAAAAATAATACTCAACTAAAGAACAGATATTCCAAAAATGTACTTAAGTCCAGTACTCAAGTAAATGTATCTGTTACTGTCCACCACTGGCAATAACTACGAGTGTGAGAGAAGTATCCCAGCATTTAAGGGAGTAAATTATTATGTAGACCATCAGGGCTTTGAGATGAGTTTGTTCAATTAACTATTACAGGGTGTCGAGAGCTATGGAAGCCTACAGACAGAGCAAAGAGAGGGGGGCAGTACGCAGCCTGTCACCAGAGCCACAGCTGCCATCTTCTGTATGTCCATCTACACACACACACACACACACACACACACACACACACACACACACACACACACACACACACACACACACACACACACACAAACACACAAACACACACATACATTTTACATACAAACCTACAAAATACAGCTGCATGGTGACATATTTCAATAATTGTTTTTCAGATGCTCAGTGAAGAGAGGAAGCGCAGTGTAAGTTACCTTTTTGGTTTGAATCTCACCTCTTCAGAAATGAATCATCATGTGAATGTATGCTGTGCTTGAGTTACTTCAATCCCAATTGCAGATGAACTACATGTTCCTGAAGTGCTGTGTAGAGAGCAGCCCATTGGCTCCAATCCAGCAACACTGGTTAGACGGCATAGTTGCCCGAGTCCCTCAAAAACTTCGAGAGAACCCTGAGACCCAAAAACTGTTACAAGAGCTCTGCAAAGAAGTCAGCGACAACTTCCACAGTGTGATCGTCAGGCATACAGGTACATGCAGGGGTGTCGGACTGGGGGGAAAAAAGTATTTTGTATTAAAGGCACTCTGTAATGTTTGAGGAGCCCTCAGAGCTAAACAATGAGTGGCCACCAATGCAATAGGGGCCCTCAGAGAATGCTTTTGAACAGGGCTCATATTTTTGTGCAACGCCCCTGTTTGGATGTATCTGTGTTTGCAGAGTATGTAGAGAACTCATGTGTCATATCACTCCCCCCCCCCCCCCCCCCCCCCCCCCCCCCATTCAGTGAACACAGTATTGAAGAATCCACAGAAAGAAGGATCCAACTCTGAAAAACATACAACCACCCAAACAAGGTGAGTGTCTGTCTTATGAAAGTTTGAAAAAAATTGGGATTTGTTTTTTTTAATGCTGTTTCCTAAAATACATCACCATCTTTTACAGAATTCTTGATTTCCCCCAACATTGGCATCATAGCTTTATCAAAAGCCGCAAGCTTATGCAAAAACATCTGCACATTCTTCATCCCTTAATGCCAACTCTCCTCAATATTGGCTACATGACATTTTCTACACTGATCCTGGTTGACTTTTCTGAATGTCGGTAAGGACTGAAAACACACATGCATGGAACTACAAAATTAAAATGCCCAGCCATAGCATTTCACATGATGATTGAAGGTTCTCTTTTGATATATTGTTGACTTGTATTGGTTCAGAGCTTCAGGACCTGTAGACTGTAAGAGCCTTCAGAACAAAATGGTTTTGCAGTGTAAGAGGACAGAGGATCGTATCATGAATACATGGTTTCCTAAAGTCATCAGCTTGTTAACAAATAAGGAAACACTGAAGAGCATCAAAGAGGAGAAACATGACTCCTTCTTCAGATGTGCCTCAACCCTCATCTCAAATCAGGTGAGATTTTGTTGAACTGAGCTTGATCTTGGCTTTGGCTAGAGGAGAGGAGAGTCAGAATGATCAACTGTTTACATATAGGTTCTTTCTGTCATTATCAAAACAAAAATGAATACAAAAGTGTTTTGTCACTAAATGCAAAGCCTGCCAGAGAGTCTGATCTGGAAATATAAAATGTATGAAAATCATAGCAGTCAGCTTGCATGTTCCTTGAAAGCATTTTTGAGTCATAACAGTTTGTCTCCTGTAAATTCCCAGTTGAAATCCATGCTTCATCGAAGTGTGGAGGAGTTTGTCAGCCTTTTTGATCCAAACAATGGCCACCGCCTGCCCATCTTTCGAATGGCTTTGACATTTGATGATGAAAAGATGGAAATTTATCCCACCTTACACGATCTGAAAGCTTCTGTCTTTGAGATTCTCAAAGCCATCACGCATACACTGCAGGTACGTTTGTGTGTAACAATGATTTCAAAGAAAAAGGCTACATTATTGTTTGATTTTAATCTAAACTGTATTAATGATATTTTTAACATTTTTGACTGTGACCCACAGAAAGTGCAGACGGTCCAGTCATGGCTACAAGGATCATCTTCATTTGTGGACGCTAAGGTTGCTGATCACATCCTCGCATGGGCAAAGGCCACTTTGAAGACAGCTGTTTGCAAGAATCTAGAAGAACCTGACAAATATCTCAAGAACTACGGTGATGCATCTCAGAATCAAGTTATTTCTTATGACCGCCCCATGACTTTGACTGCATTTCTTACTGACTTTTTCTGCTCTATTTTGCAGTTGATAAGTATGACTGGTTAGTCAACGGAACTGCACATGCTAGAGTGAAGAAGTTCATGAAGGAAGAGCACTCTTTTGAAGAGTACACCAAAGTAAGAAACAGGTTCATTTTTTTTCATATGTTTTATAAGTACTCTGACATTTTTCCAGTTTTCTGGTGACTGTCAAAGTGTGATGTTGCTTCTTTTTAAAGCAAGTGGAGGAGTTTCGTGCTCTGTCAAAGGAGATTATCAGCCTCCCAGCCAAAGCCCACTTCACAATGGTCCATCTGGACTGTGAAGAGCTGAAGCAGGGCCTGGCCGGCAAAGCCAAAAACTATGTTGAAATACTTCTAAAGAAACTCATCACCAACCACCGTGAGAAGAATCTACAGTGAGTCACTTCTGGTAACATCGTTTTAAAAAGCTTCCTGTTGGTGTTCAAAATGTTCAGATTTTTCTCACAGTTTCTTTTTGTGTCTGTTCGAAGGATCTGCTCAGAATTTGAAACCCTCCAAGAGAACGCTCTGAAAATACCAGAGACTACAGAGGCCATGAGTCAGCTCATTAATTACATTAATTTGAATAAGACAAAGGGTATTGAAGAGCTTAATGAGAAAATAAAGGTGAATGACCTAATTATTGCTTCTACTTGTATCAAACACCAGTCTATTTTTAAGTGAGTAATCGTACATCAGGCCTAACCTAATTTATTACACATGTCTCAACAGGAAAGCTACTGCAGATTAATCTACCTCCTGGATGTCTACATCATTGATGCACAGGATGAGGAAATTAATTCTGCTGTCTTTCTCTGGCCACGGAAAATCCTTGAAGTCTTTGAGCTCAGTGATGAGGTACCACTCCTGTCTCTGATGGCGACATTATGTCATTGTTGTTTTTTATGGATGACCTGACTCTGTCTGGACGGTTTGGTCCTTTTCCAGGTGCTGAAGAAAGCCAAGCAGAAAGGCGAAAAGGAGTTGATTGCCAGAAGAGAGAGATTAATCTCACTGCTGGAAAAGTTGGGACGTAGGACTGAGGAGTTTCCATGTTGCTCTGAGCTGGAAATGATGCAGCAGGTACAGAGTTATTGGCACTTTCAGATACCATTCAAGTAATAGTTATGTCATTGTGGGTATTTTATATGCTTTCTGACTGAATATTATATTATAGAGTGAGCCTACATGCATTATACAGTGAGCCTACATGCATACATATTTAACAAAATATGCCTAGCAACATGATTTATTCTCAAAGACATTACTGCCCCTGACCAAGACATTCTATAGTCTGTCATATAAGCCCCCATAACATTTTATTTTGGCACTCCTGGACATAACATGTCAGAAAGTGAGCTTTAGGTAGGTGGAGCTTCTTACAATTTTTGAGGAAAGGCATGGCAAGTTTATTTATAAAGCACTATTCATACAAAGAGCAATTCAAAGTGCTTTACAGAGTTAAAAACAAAAAACAGAACAGTAACAATCAACAAAAACACTCAGCAAACACTTCAAACATTTAAATTTTATATGCGGCCAGTTATGTTTGATCTACACTCACTCTCTCTCTTTCTCCCTCTCTCTCTCTCTCTCTCTCTCTCTCACACACACTCTCTTTCTCTCTCTCTCTCTCTCACACACACACACACACTCTTTCTCTCTCTCTCTCTCTCTCTCTCTCTCTCTCTCACTCTGTACTTATGTAACTTAACGTACATAGTAAATAGTGTTGGGTCTTATTATTTATTTAAATTAGGAGGGATTATTATAAATAATCAGCCCCTTAGCTGCTCTGAAGTCTGTAACTTGCAGAGTCTTACTGTCCCGCTGGACACAGAATCACAACTGATCTTTTCTTAACTGAAATAATCCTTTAATCGTTCGATTCATCTCAGAACTTCTTTCCAAGTTTTAAGACTCACACACTGAATCTGTTCCGTGTCAAGTCACAGCCGAAGCTGGCTAAGACCTCTTGACACCCCCGCAGGGTGCCCAACAGCCCAACACTTAATTGTAGATCCAATATCAACTTAATTCCATAACGCCATACCTTGTCAGAAAATATCCAATTTAAAATATGACATCAAACAAACATAAGCATTAAAACATAAAATATTTTAAAATCTAAGATCAAGAAAGAAAGAGAGTAAATTTACTCTCCAGGGTGAATGTGGTCGTTGTTTTTCGACTGTCCGCGGTGGTCTCTATCAAACTCCTCGTTCAGCTTAAACTTTATCTCTGTGGTCTTGAAAGTGGTTTCAGACTTCAATGAAATCATGTCAGAATATTCCATGAGGACAAAGGGTTGCAGTTTCCCCATTACATTCAGTATTCAGCGCTAAGCTAACTATCTGCTCATCTTTTACCTCCCTCTGCGGAAGAAAATCATTGCATTTCAGCAAAACAGAAATGTACTTTTGAACCCCTTTGTGCATCAGAACAATGTAAGCAGCAATACATAAAGCACCATGAACACAATGTTATTCTCACATTCCATCTCCATCTTCAAGAAAAAGCTAAAACTGCAACTCTTGGCAATGTATGATTCATTTACTGATCATATCAATGCACGCACTAATCTATGTATGTAACCACAATATTGGGATTGTCTGCTGTGTGTTTGCTATATGTCTGTAAGTATGTTGTTGTTGTATCTTGTCTGTTGCCACTTTATTTGTGGGAAATTGGGCCCCCTATTAAAAGCTTTAAATAGCTTCCTTGGGGTCACCCCTTTCCACACATCCAACCATTGTGAAATTGTTTACTAAACATATATATAGATGTACATCTATGATGATGTGTGTGAATAAACTAAACTAAACTCTTTTTTGGCACATTTGTTTGATCAAATGGAAAAGTAATTGTGTTCATTACTTTTTGGGCAGTATATTAGAGACGTCAAAACAGTTCAGAAACTTATCCACGAGGCTGAAGAGGACATCGCCTTCATCAACAAAGAGGAGGACTTTTACAAATGGGAGCAAACGTCTTACCCAGAAGTTCACATCATCAAAGACAGCATTGAACCATATCAGAAGCTGTTTGGACTTGTACTGAAGTGGCAGCGCACAGAGAACAGGTCTATTATTAATCTGGCACACACTGTGTTGTAATCAAACATCACATGGTAATCTGTTATAATTTTTTTGTGAATAGATGGATGGATGGTTCCTTCCAGGACCTCGATGGTGAAAGCATGGAAGGGAAGGTGGATGAGTTCTTTAGGGAGGTCTTCAAGATGCTCAAGTTCTTCCAACAGAAACAGAATAAGGCTGAGCAAGAGATGGAGAGGAAGTCTACGACACCTACGCGACGTGGTAGTGTGGACAGTCCTAGGAAGCAGGAAAGCCCATCAGTCCTGTTGTGCTCCACTGTTCTGGATCAGATCAAAGATTTCAAGGTTGTTTATGCAACTATTTAAAGGGAATTTATTACACACAGTGTTTTTTTTTTGTTGATGTTTAACCATTATGTGGAATGTATCAACAGAACCATATCCCTGTAGTGTCCATTTTGTGTAATATGGGAATCCGAGCTCGCCACTGGGACCAGATGTCAGAGATTGTAGGGTACGACCTCACCCCAGACTCTGGTACTACACTACGTAAAGTTCTCAAACAGAACCTGACATCTTACCTAGAAGAGTTTGAGTCGATCAGTGCTGCTGCTAGTAAAGTGAGAACTCCTGAAACCTTGCCTTCATTGTTTGCTAAAACTTAAAATCTTAAATCAGTGAGCTTAATACTAAACAAACACTCTACTTGTCTAAACAGGAATTTTCCCTGGAGAAGGCTATGCAAACCATGGTGCATATTTGGGATGGAGTTTCTTTCCACCATCAACCTTACAGAGAGACAGGAGTGTCCATCCTCACAGCTTTGGACGAGATCCAGACGATGCTGGATGATCAGATTGTGAAGACTCAGACTATGAGGGGCTCACCATTCATCAAACCATTTGAAAATGAGATCAAGGTGAACATCAGGCTCTAGAGAATTTATTCACCCAATTTCAATCAATAATTGAACAAGTTTTACTGAAACAGAGTAATTCTGACTCTGCCTGTACCCATCCCTGAAGACATTTTAACTGTTTGTTCTGTCACCTCAGCATTGGGAAGAGCGTCTTCTTCGAATCCAGGAAACCATCGATGAATGGTTGAAGGTGCAGGCCCAGTGGCTTTATCTGGAGCCCATTTTTTCTTCTCAGGACATCATGCAGCAGATTCCTGAAGAGGGACGACTTTTCCAAACTGTTGACAAAAACTGGAAAGAGATTATGAGGCACTGTGTTAAGGACTCAAAGGTACTCCTGAAAAAAAAAAATTAATTCTTGACAAAACATAAACTTAAAGGTGAACTGTTCTGTTAACTAGTGATTTGTGTTTGTAGATTCTGCCAGCAACCTCGCTGCCTGGTTTATTAGAGAAACTGCAAGACTCTAACAACCTCCTTGAAAGCATCATGAAAGGATTGAATGCATATCTGGAGAAGAAGCGTCTCTTTTTTCCACGGTAGCCAAATCGATTTTGTATTTCTTCCTTTTTTGATTCTATAATAATATCACAGGTAATAATATTACTATCAATATTTGCCAGGTTCTTCTTCTTGTCCAATGATGAAATGTTGGAAATCCTATCAGAGACAAAGGACCCTCTGCTAGTGCAGCCTCATCTGAAGAAATGCTTTGAGGGCATTTCCAAATTGGACTTTCTACCCAATCTGGATATCCAGGCAAGACAGTCACACACAATGTTATGGTTACATGACAGCATGGTTGATGAACTTTTAATAAATTAATTCTGTTTTTCCTCAGGCCATGTACAGCAGTGAGGGGGAGCGTGTGCAGCTGATCCAGAATATCTCCACGTCTGAAGCCAAAGGAGCAGTGGAGAAGTGGCTGGTGCAGGTGGAGGATGTGATGCTTCGAAGTGTTAGAGATGTAGTGGCCCGGTCCAGATTGGTGAGATCACTGTTTCCCTTTAATACAAACTACTTTGGTGTGTAATCACTGATGTCACCATGCTGGGTGTGTGTCATATATTCCTTTATCTGAGGCTCTTTTTGGGTGTATTTAATGGGAGATGTGTTTGTACAGGCCTATGCGGAGACTGCACGGAGCCAGTGGGTGAAGGAGTGGCCTGGGCAGGTGGTCCTCTGCACATCCCAGATTTTCTGGACCTTGGAGGTTCATGAAGCCATCAGATCAGGGCCTGATGTATGAATTATCCCCATTTAATTCGATTTTTTTTTCTAAATATGATAATAGAAAATTATTAGAACCATTTCAATTTCAATTTTAAATTCAATTTTGCTTTATTGGCATGAACAAAGACATGGTATTGCCAAAGCACATACATTCATACACATACATTACATATATATTCATAACATATTTTATTCATTACATATTATATTCATTACATATATATTAATTACATATTATATATTTTACATATTTTATACGCATAAATGAACGATTACCCATACAGCATATCTCAATGTCCTCACTTGATTCGGTATGCTCATAAAACCTTCACCTAAAATCAAATATCATGGGATGGTGCGTCCCTCAGGCTGTGACAGGCAGACACATATTTAGCAGCCAGAGGAGCTGCTGACCCTTCCCCCAGGAGAACTGACAGTTTCTCTTCTGGGGTTAATGTTGGGAACTATGTATATACAACTATTTCAAATAACATTACATTTAACAATTACTTTTAATCAATTAATAGTGCTGTAGTTAGCATATCACTTTGATTGTTCCTTTTTAAAGAGCATGACATTATAACAAAGACACTTTGTGGAAACAGTGGAAGAATAATCCAACTTCCTTTTCTGTGTAGGGTTTGAAAACCTACAATCAGCAGCTCCAGAGTCAGCTGAATGACATCGTGGAGCTTGTGAGGGGGAAACTTCCCAAACAAACAAGGATCACTTTGGGAGCGCTGGTCACAATTGATGTCCATGCCAGGGATGTGGTCATGGAGCTGACTGAGAATGGTAGCACAGAATTCTGAATGGACTGCAATACAGTAATGCTCAAATTTATGGTCACCAAATAAGATTTATAATTGTAATTTTTTAACAGGTGTGTCAAGTGAAACAGATTTCCAATGGCTTGCTCAGCTTCGTTACTACTGGAGCAATGAAAATGTTCGTGTTCGCATAATCAACTGTGACGTTAAGTACGCCTACGAGTACCTGGGGAACTCACCACGGCTGGTCATCACGCCGCTGACTGACAGATGCTACAGAACACTGGTGAAGTGTCAGACATAAGGCCTCAACACAAGACAAGTTACCTTTTGCTTTTTTATTGTAATAATAACGAGCAGATGAAGTAACGTCAAACTCCCTATTTCTCAGATTGGGGCTTTCTACCTGCACTTGGGTGGTGCGCCCGAGGGTCCAGCTGGAACGGGAAAGACTGAAACCACCAAAGATCTTGCCAAAGCTTTAGCTGTGCAGTGTGTGGTCTTCAACTGTTCTGATGGACTGGATTACCTCGCCATGGGCAAAGTAACACCAGCTGTGTTATTGTTAATTATAGTGTTATAGTTGTAATGGAAAAATATCTCTTTTAATGCACTTTGTTGCTATATCTCACAGTTTTTTAAAGGTCTGGCCTCATCTGGTGCGTGGGCATGCTTTGATGAGTTCAACCGCATTGAGCTGGAGGTGCTGTCTGTAGTGGCTCAGCAGGTTCTGTGCATCCAGAGAGCCATCGAGCTGAAACTAGAGTATTTCGACTTTGAAGGGACAATGCTCAAACTCAACCCAAACTGCTTTGTGTCCATCACAATGAACCCCGGCTATGCAGGACGCTCAGAACTCCCAGACAATCTTAAGGTCTCCACTCAGTTAAATGACATTTTATCAATCATTGTGGATCTGCACAGTCAGTTGATGTTGGCTGTTTCTTCTTCTGCATTATTGATGAAGTTAATCACTTTATTTGATCCCAGATCTTTGAATCATTCCAGTCTGCTTGCCAGCTTTGAATTATTCACTGTGATGCAATGATGGTGCTTTTACACCCACATAGTATAATGTCACATTACTGCAAGTAGTTTGTGACTGAGAAATAGTGGCAGGAGCACATGGTCATATCATTTCTTCCATTTCTCTGTGCAGGTGTTATTTCGAACAGTTGCCATGATGGTCCCAAACTACGCTCTAATCGCAGAGATCTCCCTTTATTCTTATGGCTTCCTCAATGCCAAACCTCTTTCTGTGAAGATTGTGATGACCTACAGGCTGTGCTCAGAGCAGCTGTCCTCCCAATTCCATTATGATTACGGCATGAGGGCTGTGAAAGCTGTTCTTGTGGCTGCAGGGAATCTCAAGCTCAAGTATCCTGATGAGAACGAGGACATACTGGTATTTGTGCTGAAATTAAACCATGAAATGTAGCATATTATTGCTTTTCATACTTGTGAAAAGTGTTGAACCCTTTCTGTTGTTTTCAAAATGTTATCAATTGCAGCTCCTAAGGTCCATTAAGGATGTCAATGAGCCCAAATTTCTTTCCCACGATATTCCACTGTTCAATGGAATCACCAGTGACTTGTTCCCAGGCATCTCACTTCCTGAGGCTGACTATCAGGTCAGATATGATATGACCCTCTTTCATGCCTTCATCCTGAATCTAATAATGGCTGTCTATTACAGAAATCAATTAAACAGTCCCTGTTTGAATCAATGTTTCTTCCCATATCCTCTACAGCTGTTTCTGGAGGCCGCAGACAAGTGCTGTAAAAACCACAATGTACAGCCAACACAAGTTTTCTTGGAGAAGATGATCCAGACTTATGAAATGATGATAGTCAGACATGGGTATGTTGTATATAATTAAGTTGTTACTGTACATTATATTCTGTCAAGTATATTAATATTTACTTGGCATTAAACACAAATGGGGCACGTCATGAAGTGAATATTTGAAACATCATACTGCATCAAAGTATTCCATGTCTTCCAGCTTCATGCTGGTGGGAGAACCATTTGCCGGAAAGACCAAAGTGCTACATGTTCTCGCTGATACGCTGACCCTCATGAATGAGAGAGGGTATGGAGAGGAGGAGAAGGTTATCTACAGGACATTGAACCCTAAGTCCATCACCATGGGACAGCTCTTTGGACAGTTCGACCTAGTTTCTCATGAGGTAGACCTCTTCCTTGGAGCTTCTCATTTATTTTAAATCATATAATAATAATAATAATAATAATAATAATAATAATAATAATAATAATAATAATAATAATAATAATAATTCATTTTATTTAAAAGCGCCTTCTCAACACTCAAGGTCACTTTACAGAGAGATTAAAGCACAATAAATAAAACAACACAATACAATAAATAAAAACAACAAGCAAAAGTAACACCAAGTTAAAATGAAGCAGTGGAATTAAACAGTATTGCAGTATTATATGTGTCGTGGAATTTTCATAGTCTTATGTATGTATGTATGTAAGAATGTTTAACTCTTGTATCTTTCCAGTCTAAGTGTCAGGGGCAGAGTAACTTCCTTCCAATGTCAGCCGAGGCTAATGGGTGAGAGGCGAGACAGGGTCACTGTAGTAATCAAGGCCTTTCTCCCTGCTCCTGTCTTTATCTGTATGTTTAGACTGACGTAGTGTCTCCAGACTAGAGCACTACTCTTCTTCCCAATTGTTTTGTTTCCTATTGTCCAAATATGGTTATCTAACTTTATTGTCGTCCTCGGGGATAAAGTACCAAGCCTTGGGAATTGTCTTGGAGAACTGACTTGGCATTGCACTGCACTCCCCTGCCTGTGTACTGTTATTTCTCCTTGATCAAGTTCTACATTAACTATTTCAGCGTAAGCCATCAGACTCTCCTGAGTCTTCTGTGTCCAGACTCCAGTTTATTGATAAATTCCACCACAATATGTATAAATTGCAGTGGTAGAACATAAGACAACATGAGGCACCTTCATTCTTTTTGATTTTTGTTTTTCCAAAATTTGTAGTGGACAGACGGGATTGTGGCCAACACATTTCGTGAGTTTGCATCAGCTGAAACACCAGATCGTAAATGGGTGGTGTTTGACGGCCCTGTTGATACACTATGGATTGAGAGCATGAATACAGTGCTGGATGACAACAAAAAGGTACATACTTATTCTTGTAATATAATTCTCATGTGCTCTTCATGTGTACTTCTGTTATATATATGTTGTTATGCTTTACTTTTCTTCCACAGTTGTGCCTAATGAGTGGTGAGATCATTCAAATGTCAAATCAGATGAGTTTGATTTTTGAAGCCATGGATCTATCACAGGCCTCTGTGAGTAACTGTGTGACATCAATAACTTATTTAACTTTTGCAAGATGAATGGATACCAATTTACATTACTGAGATGCCAAATAAGATGAATTACTTTCAATTAGACAATGGGAATTTACAGTACACCATGCTTTATTTAAAGGACTGAATTCAATGTTTGTTGTTTTTTTTTCTGTTTTCATGTTATGTCCTTCCACTGTAGCCCGCCACAGTCAGCCGATGTGGCATGATCTACATGGAACCATCTCAGTTAGGCTGGGAGCCCTTAGTTATCTCCTGGTTGAACACTCTCCCTGAGGCTCTTCAGAGCCCGGAGAACCGCTCTCTCCTCCTGGAGCTCTTCTACTGGCTCCTGCCACCTGCTCTCAGGATGCTGCGAAAACACTGCAGAGTAAGTGACCCCAGGGCTCAGAACCATCCAGACACAATATCTGTTATACATACACAGAAGTTTGACTTGCTGAGTAATGTTTTTGTCTGCAGGAAGTTGTTTCCACTAGCAACAGTAACAATGTGGTGTCCTTGTGTCGACTGTTTGAGATGTTGATCTCTGAGCCTGTGCAGAAAGCTCCAGGGGATAAAAATATTCGCACCTGGATCATGGTAACTGAATCATTTTTTATTTTGATTAACTGTAAAAACTATTTTACATTGACCTTGCTATGAGACATTTGCACCCTTAAGCATTAATGGATTATTTTTAAACTTGCCCTTTTCATTTGAGTTAATCATTTCCTTTCCAACACCTTCTCTTTCTTTGTAGGCAGGGTTCACCTTCTCCCTGGTCTGGTCTGTGGGTGGCAGCTGTGACGCAAACAGCAGAGAGAGATTTAGTGAATTCTTTAGAGAGACTATATCAGGAAGGGAAGTAGAACATCCTATCCCTGCCACTGTAGGGAAATGGGAGTGTCCAATGGATGATAAAGGCCTGGTGTATGACTATTTCTATGAGGTACTGAGTAATGACAACATTCACAGGTGTTTCAGGTGTTTAATCAGTTTTACTGAGGTTGTAATCTCTTTGACAGTTTAAAGGAAAAGGCAAATGGGTTCACTGGAACGATGGCATCAAAAATGTCAACCTTGGGGACAAAAACACCAAAGTGCAAGAGATCATTGTTCCCACTATAGATACGGTTCGCTACACCTACCTCATGGACCGCTGCATCAGCTATGGAGTGTTAGTATTCTACGGGGGGCACAATGGATACACAAATGCTGAACATTCATTATTGCCAGACATATTGACACCTTGTTTTACTTGACCCAGGAATTAGTAATATTTTATCTGACTGGATCGGTTCTCCTCTCTTTCTCTCTAGACCTCTGCTGTTTGTTGGTCCTACTGGCACAGGGAAGTCAGTGTATGTGAAGGAGAAGCTGATGAATAATTTGGACAAGGACCGCTATCTACCCTTCTTTTTAAACTTTTCAGCTCGAACTAGCGCCAACCAAACTCAGGTCAGCATTAAGAGAGTCTAAATGTTCCTGCATAAGAATCTGGATTGCTAGGGATGCATGATTAGATGAAGTAATTTGAAAACAAATTAAAGCACTATGTCTGTAATGTTTTCCAGAATATCATCATGTCCAGATTAGATAAGAGAAGGAAGGGTGTCTATGGTCCCCCTATGGGTAAGAAGTGTGTCATCTTTGTGGATGACATGAACATGCCTGCACTGGAGCAGTTTGGAGCACAGCCTCCCGTGGAACTCCTTCGACAGTTTATTGACCATGGAAACTGGTAAGAACCATTAAATACTAGAATAAGGAACATAATAAAAAGATGAAAGACCATGTTAACTATAGTTAAGATGCTTAAGCATGAGCCTTATCTGTTTCACTCCGGCAGGTACGACCTGAAGGACACCTCCAGGATCAGTCTTGTTGACCTCCAGCTCATCGCAGCAATGGGTCCCCCTGGTGGTGGGAGGAATGCTGTGACATCTCGCTTCTTGCGACACTTCAACATCTTTAGCATTAATGCTTTCAGTGATGACACCATGGTTCGAATCTTCTCCAGCATTGTAGCCTTCTATCTCAAAAACAATCAATTCCCACCTGAATATTTCACCATCGGCACCCAAATAGTGACCGCTACAATGGAAGTGAGTCCTCCCAAAAATACACATACAAAACTGTTCAACTTTTCAAGGATCTTCTTGGTCAACTTTTTAAGTATTTTCTTTGCTTGTATCCTCTTTATTTTATTCCTATAGGTGTATAAGAAAGCCATGGAGAACCTCCTTCCTACCCCAGCCAAGTCTCACTATACCTTCAACTTGCGGGACTTCTCACGTGTCATCCAAGGCTGCTTGCTGCTGAAGAAGGGGTCTCTGGAGAACAAGCACACGATGATTCGCCTGTTTGTCCATGAGGTCTTCCGTGTCTACTATGATCGCCTGGTGGATGACAAAGATAGAGCATGGCTCTACCAGCTGATGAAAGGCATTCTTAAAGACCATTTCAAAGAGTCCTTCGAACCAGTGTTTGATCACCTGAAACAAGGCAGTAAAGTAAGTACAGAAACAGTTATATGATTAACAACTACACTTATTCACAGTTTTTAAGTTTATAAATTACAAAAATACTGAAACATTCTTAACTGTATGTCATTGAAAATATTAAGTGTCTCTCTGAGAATGAAACTATTAAAAAAATATATGTTTAATCTAAACGTTTTCCTCCTTTCTCAGCTGGTTGAAGAAGACATGCGGAACCTTCTATTTGGGGACTACATGAATCCTGACCTGGAGGATGACGAGCGTTTGTACGCTGAGGTTCCCTCAATCGATAGCTTTGAAAATGTAGTGCAGTCGTGTCTTGAAGAATACAACCAAATGCACAAAAATCACATGAACCTCGTCATCTTTAGGTACACAACATTTTATTACAGAGACGATTTAGCTTTATGCACTGTAATAAAATGTGGAAGTATTTAGGTAATGTCCTACTCTTTAGCACAGTATGTTTATAAGCTATGTTTTGAAACCATGTCTTTGCAATTCTCTTGACTAACTAAGAACTGTTCTGCATTATAAAGGTATGTCCTTGAGCACCTGTCTCGTATCAGCCGTGTGTTGAAACAGCCGGGAGGCAATGCTCTACTTGTAGGAGTGGGGGGCAGCGGGCGCCAGTCAATCACCCGTCTGGCTACATCCATGGCCCACATGACCATGTTCCAGCCTGAGATCTCAAAGAGCTATGGCATGACTGAATGGAGAGATGACCTGAAGGTACACATTTTTTTTTTGTTTTCTTTATCCTACGTTGTGATACATTTCCTTTTTAGAATAATACTGAAAGATGTTGTCAATAAACTAACTCCCTACCTTTTCTTTAATTTCAGATGCTGCTGAAAAATGCTGGAGTAAAAGGTCAGAAAACAGTGTTCCTGATAACTGACGCTCAAATCAAAGATGAAGCTTTTCTAGAGGACGTGGACAGTGTGTTGAACACAGGGGAGGTGCCCAATCTATTTGCCATTGATGAGAAGCAGGAGATTATGGAGGTAGGCTGTCTGTATACTCTCATAGGGCAACACATTTTTTCTGTAAAAGCCATTTGTATTTATGTTTAATGTCTCTTTCTCAATCTGTTATTTTCAGACAGTGCGTCCCATCGCCCAGGCTGGTAATAAAAATTTGGAGTTGAGTCCTTTGACTCTGTTTGCCTTCTTTGTAACGCGCTGTAGACAGAACCTGCACATTGTGGTAGCCTTCAGTCCTATAGGAGACGCCTTTCGAAACCGCCTGCGCCAATTCCCATCTCTTATCAACTGCTGCACCATTGACTGGTTCCAGGTATTGAATTGGCATAAGGAGTGATATAATTATGGTTGTGGATTTTTTTTTCCCGAAAGTATCATATACGGAGAGAGAACTGACTGTTTTTCAAAAAAACATGGAAAGGTTAGCTAATGGACACTGTTATACTGACAGTCATATAAATGATGTCTCTTTTCACTGCTCTGACAGCCATGGCCTGAGGAGGCTCTTGAGCGGGTAGCCAACTCCTTCCTGGAGTCACTGGATATGAGTGAAAACGAGAGGCAGGAAGTCGTACCAATTTGCAAAACATTCCATACCTCCGCCAAACAACTCTCAAACAGGTATAACGTCTTTATCACTCGTTTATTCAAAAAGTAAAGTATTCCTATAATCCCTGAACTCTTCTGTTCTTAATGCAGATTCCTCTCTGAGTTGGGTCGTCATAATTACGTGACCCCCACGTCCTACCTGGAACTGATTGCAGCTTTCAAGTTGCTTCTCACTCAGAAAAGAGATACAGTCATGAAAGCCAAACGGAGGTACACCAACGGCCTGGATAAACTAGCCTTTGCTGAATCTCAGGTACATACAGCACCATGTTTCGTAGTTAACTTAAATGTTTAGCATACAGTTGCATGTTTAATTTAAACTGTTTTCTTCGGCAGGTTGGTGAGATGCAAAAGGAACTTGTTGATCTGCAGCCCAAACTGGAACAGGCAAAAATAGACAACACTAAAATGATGGAGGTAAAAAAATATGTTAATTTAGCCTGATCTACAGTTTATCTAAAAATACTTAGTGGAATTTAATGTGACGAATTACAGGTGATTGAAGTGGAGTCTGTGGAGGTGGAAGCTAAAAGTAAAGTTGTTCGTGTAGACGAGGAAGCAGCAACAATAAAAGCAGACGAGGCTCAGGCTCTGAAAAACGAGTGTGAAAGTGACTTGGCTGAGGCCATCCCTGCCCTGGAAGCTGCTCTCTCAGCCTTGGACACTTTGAAGGTAAAAAAAAAAAAAACTTCAACTGCATGAATTCATTCTAACAATTCAATCTACTCTGAAGATCACAGTTAATACAGTTTGGTAAGATGAGCTGCCTGTTTCTCTTTCAGCCCTCTGATGTCACAATCGTGAAGTCGATGAAGAATCCTCCCTCAGGGGTGAAGCTGGTGATGTCAGCTGTGTGTGTGATGAAGGAGATAAAGCCAGATAAGATAGCTGACCCAGCTGGGACTGGAAAAAAGGTTAGACTGCAGAAAATCATTATATCATAGTCATACTTCAAAAGATATTGCCAAAGCTCACATTACTGAAAATCCTTTTCTTTTTTTTTGAAGGTTTTGGACTACTGGGGTCCAAGCAAAAAGCTTCTTGGCGACATGAACTTTTTACGAGATCTCAGGGAATATGACAAGGACAACATTCCAGTGAGCATTGAGAAAATATGTTCTTAGTTTATTATTTAACCCTTAATTGCCTTGATTAACTCCTTTTTCCTTTTTTTTTTACTGCAGGTCCCTGTGATGCAAAAAATCCGTACTGAGTACATGACTAATCCTGACTTTGACCCCAGTATAGTGGCAAAGGCCTCCTCTGCAGCTGAGGGCCTGTGCAAGTGGATCAAAGCAATGGAGGTGTATGACAGAGTGGCAAAGGTGCAGTGATTTCTCTCAGTTTTTTTCTCAACATGTCATAATAAACCATGTGTGAATGCTTCCACTTATTCTTTGATCACTACACCTACTTTTGGCTTTAGGTTGTGGGTCCCAAAAAAGCTAACCTCGCAGAAGCCCAAGAGTCCCTGGCTGATACCATGGCCCTGCTGGACCAGAAGAGAGGGGAACTGAAAGAGGTGGAGGACCGTTTAGCTGCCCTCCAGAAAACTTTTGAGGAAAAGACAGAGGAGAAAGCCCAGCTGGAGTTGCAGGTTGATTTGTGTGCAAGGAAGTTGGAGAGAGCAGAGAAACTTATTGGTGGTCTCGGTGGAGAAAAGACCAGGTCAGAATGAAGCATTCAAATGTTCTGTTACATTTTCTTTAAATACAGCAGTTATTGATTGAATAAGTGTTGGTCTTTAGATGGTCTAAGGCAGCAGATGATCTACAGAACACATACGACAACCTGACCGGGGATGCTCTCATCTCTGCGGGGGTCATCGCTTACCTCGGGGCCTTCACTGCTGGCTTCAGGCAGGACTGCACCAAGACATGGACCAAACTCTGCCAAGTAACATTCCTCCAGTTCTTTAACTCTTTTACCATCACTTTAACGTAATTCAGACATATTTAACTGCTTGCTTCCTTCCTATTACCCTCTCTTCAAATCTTTAGTCTAAGAATATTCCATCATCGGATGAATTCGCTCTCAGTAAGACCCTGGGAGACCCCATTAAGATCAGAGCTTGGAACATTGCTGGCCTTCCCAGTGACTCTTTCTCTGTGGACAATGGTGTCATTGTTAGTAATTCACGGAGGTGGTGAGTTTCTTAATAGTGAAATGTTCTGAAGTGAACTCTTTCTCTGCTTACTTGAGAAACATTTGACAAAAATAAACGGTTTCTGGTCAAATATGAAAATATACTTAGATCAGTCTCAGCCTCCGTATTTGTTTCCTTCTAGGCCCTTGATGATTGATCCTCAGGGTCAGGCGAACAAGTGGGTGAAGAATTCAGAGAAAGACAACAACCTGAGTGTGATCAAGCTGACTGATGGGGACTATATGAGGACTTTGGAAAACTGCATTCAGTTTGGAACCCCCTTGCTACTGGAGAATGTAGGAGAGGAGCTGGACCCCTCACTGGAACCGCTGCTGCTCAAACAAATCTTCAAACAAGGTGCCCTGAGTGCAGTAATACTGTTTGGCTTTTCATATTTTAATTTAAAAAAGAAGCAGAAATTCAAAGTGATGATTTGTTTCACCTAGGCGGAGTGGATTGCATCAGGCTTGGAGAGAGTGTGATTGAGTACTCTAGTGATTTCCGTTTCTACATCACCACTAAGCTGAGGAACCCACACTATTTACCAGAACTGGCCACCAAGGTGTCTCTACTGAACTTCATGATCACTCCAGAGGGGCTGGAAGACCAGCTGCTGGGGATAGTGGTTGCTAAGGAGAGGTAGTGCTCACAAACTGTCCATGTTAGTATACCATTGATATATTCTGATCACTTCTTTGGAGCATATTTCTGTTTATTTTCTCAACAGGCCAGAGCTGGAGGAGGAGAGAAATGCACTAATCCTGCAGTCGGCTGCTAATAAAAGGCAGCTTAAGGAAATTGAGGACAAGATCCTGGAGACACTGCAGTCGTCTGAGGGGAATATCCTAGAGGATGAGAGCGCCATTCAGATTCTAGACTCTGCAAAGATCATGTCAAATGAGATCACTAAGAAACAGCAGGTGTGGATGATGCACAGAGCACTACCTATTGTTCTTTGGAGAAAATGAGACCAGCTTTAAGCCATGTGATATTTGGTGATATAACTTTATTTGTTGCATATTTTGCAGATTGCAGAGAAGACAGAAATCAAGATAGCAGAGTCTAGAGAAGGTTATAGATCCATAGCCAAGCACTCCTCCATCCTGTTCTTCAGCATCGCTGATCTGACCAACATTGACCCAATGTACCAGTACTCTCTCAGCTGGTTTGTCAACCTCTACATTAACTCAATTCAGGACAGGTGAGTGATGCACATGACGACTATTCTGCTTTTCTGAAATTCTTGAAGTTCTGAAGCTGTCTTTGTTTTATTTTCCATCCATCAGTAACAAGTCAAAGATCCTCGAGCGGAGACTTCGATACCTGATTGATCACTTCACCTATAACCTATATTGTAATGTCTGTCGCTCTCTATTTGAGAGGGACAAACTCCTCTTTTCGTTCCTCCTCTGCTGCAATCTACTCCTGTAAGTGCTGGTATTGGTAGAATTGGTATTAGCTCTGACAGTATGCTCACATGTAGTTAACTATGTCAAACTTTTGTTTCCATTTATTTTATGTCAATCTAGAGCAAAAAAGGAGATTGATTACTCCGACTTCATGTTCCTACTGACCGGAGGAGTGGGTCTGCAGAACACTATTCCCAACCCAGAGCCCAGCTGGCTGCAGGACAAGAGCTGGGATGAGATCTGTAGAGCGAGTGATCTTCCTGGCTTACAAGGAATAAAGTAAAAAGCATTACCAATCACAAACTCTCTCAACAAGACATTCCTTTTGTCTAATGGACTGAATCATACTTTATTTTATTCCCCAGAGAGGCTTTCATTAAAAGCCCCGGAGACTTCAAGCCCATTTATGACAGCAAAGAGCCGTGCAACACTCCTCTACCCACTCCCTGGTGTGATCGACTTAATGAGCTGCAGAAGATGATCATCGTTCGCTGTCTCAGGCCGGATAAGATAGTGCCAGCTGTGACTAAATACGTGACTGGCAAACTGGGCAAGAAATTTGTCCAGCCACCCCCCTTTGACCTGAGTAAGAGCTACTTGGATTCCAACTCTACCATCCCTCTTGTGTTTGTGCTGTCTCCAGGAGCGGATCCCATGGCAAGTAAGTCCTACAGCACCGATGATTGACTGTCAAAGATGTAACCCTTGAGGATCATCAGAAGAATAACAATATCCCCCCACAGGCTTACTGAAGTTTGCCAGTGACAAGAACATGGGTGGTGCCAAGTTTCAGTCCATCTCTCTGGGGCAGGGCCAGGGGCCCATTGCTGCCAAAATGATATCCACAGCCATGCAGGACGGGACGTGGGTGTGTTTGCAGAACTGTCACCTGGCTGTTTCCTGGATGTCCACCCTGGAGAAAATCTGTGAGGACTTCAGTCCAGCGACCTGCCATCCTGACTTCCGCCTTTGGCTCACAAGTTACCCTTCAGCCAAAGTAAGGTTTATGCATATTCTTCAGGATATGTGCATTCATTATGATTATAACTATGATTATGAACCTAAAAACATTCTTCTGATGTTAGTTTCCAGTGACCATCCTGCAGAATGGAGTGAAAATGACAAATGAGCCTCCCACTGGACTCCGCCTGAACTTGCTACAATCTTATCTGTCAGATCCTGTTTCCGACCCAAACTTCTTCAATAACTGCTCTGACAAAGAGCTGGTGAGTTGAGTCTAATTCACATTCTGTATCACCTAAAATTTCAAGTTAATCCTCTAATATGTTTGTAATAAATGGGACCTTCTATGACCCTTAAATGTCTCCTTTAGATTTGGGAGAAGCTCCTGTATGGCCTGTGTTTCTTTCATGCTCTAGTTCAGGAGAGGAAGAAGTTTGGTCCTCTTGGCTGGAACATTCCCTATGGCTTCAATGAATCTGACCTACGTATCAGCATCAGGCAGCTGCAGGTATTTGAACAGTGTCTAGCAAGTCAAGTTTTTGAAACCTAAAGAATCTTAAATCCATTTATGTTTCCCCCTCTGTAGCTGTTTGTGAATGAATATGAGGAGGTGCCCTTTGAGGCCATAACTTACCTGACCGGAGAGTGTAACTATGGGGGCCGAGTGACCGATGACTGGGACAGGCGGCTCTTGATGACGATCTTAGCTGACTTCTACAACAAGGACATCATCGAGAAACCTCGCTACCCTTTCTCACCAAGCGGCGAGTACCACGCCCCTCCCAAATCTAACTATGACGACTACATCGAATTCATCAAGGTATAAGCCACCTATGACATCAGAAACAGATAGCATACATTAATATTTTTGTTGTTTTCATTTTAATGTAATCACCTACAATTGAGTGTCTTATTGTGTTGTAGGAGCTTCCATTCAGCCAGCATCCAGAGGTGTTTGGGATGCATGAAAATGTGGACATTTCGAAGGATCTCCAGCAGACGAAGCTGTTGTTCGATTCCCTGCTGCTCACTCAGGGTGGAGGAGCTAAGGGAGGGGGTAGCTCTGGAACTGACAACACGCTGTACGACATAGCAAATGACATCCTCGCTAAGGTGCAAGCTGACCACATATTTTTCCATTCAGCCATGGTACTATTAAGGCTCTAGGGATAGTTACTTGTTGGTCAACCACAGAAGTTCAGACTTAATTTTTTTTTTTTAAATGCAAGGGATTGTCCTGGAGGTTTTATGACATACATGGTCCCAAGAGAAGGAATAGTGATTTTGGTGACTCCAGATTTGCTACTCCTTTTGGGAAATCTCATCATCTACACACAAAGACGACTTTTTCTTTAGCTCTTAGCATGACTTTTTCATTCATTACTGTCAGTGAAATGTTCAAACAACTCTTTGGATTCGCCTTAAAATTTTGATTTTGGTGCTTTCATCGATTCAAAATCGCATGTACCAATACACTCATGATCAAACACTTACAAATCTTGTGATACCCTCATGCTAACATGCTAATAGGCCAAACCAAGATAATAACATTTAGCAGGTTTATTAAATAGCATTGGATTCATCCAGACTATGCACTGAGCGAGCTCTAAAGTGAGTCAAGGAGCTTGTGCTTGTGAGTCTCCCATGCTGTCTGACTTGAGTCACTAAAATGTATTCTTCAGATTGGGTTGAATTTTTGTGTCCTACACTTGTCCTGTGTTGTATATTTTTAACCAACAGACTATCTAATTTCCTTCAGATTCCAGCTGATTTTGACACAGAAGCAGCTTTGTTGAAGTACCCGGTGCTCTATGAAGAGAGCATGAACACTGTTCTCGTCCAAGAGATGGAGCGCTACAACACGTAAAAACAAACAGACCAGTTCAGAACTTTGATACACACATAAAAACATCATCACCAGTATCATTATGTTTTACCTGCTTCTCTCTTTTGTTTCACTCAGGCTGTGCAGCACCATCCGTTTGAGTCTACAGAACCTGCTGAAGGCTATCAAAGGCTTGGTGGTGATGGATGCAGAGCTGGAGGCAGTTGCAGGCAATTTGATAGTGGGAAAGGTCCCAGAGAAGTGGGCCAAGCGCTCTTACCCAAGCCTGAAGCCTTTGGGCAGCTACATCACAGACTTTCTGTCAAGGCTCAAGTTTTTGCAGGTGAGACTGCTTAAGAAAAATACTATTTACAAAAACAGGAGTTATAACTATGATTACATGGAACTTTGTGTTTGTTTGTCCATGTCCTTGTGTGTTTGTAGGATTGGTACGATGCCAGTAAACCCAGCGTGTTCTGGCTGTCTGGCTTCTTCTTCACCCAGGCCTTCCTGACGGGGGCTATGCAGAATTTTGCCCGAAAATACCGCATCCCCATCGACCTGCTAGGTTTTGATTATGAGGTTGAAAGACACACTTTGTAATCTCTCTATCTCTACACCAAATATACTCTCATAGCCCTCGGTGCATACTTATCTTTGTTTTTGTTTTTGTTTTTATGATTGCACTTAAAGGTTCTCCCTATTGATGAGTCAGAAACATCCCCTGAGGATGGTGTTTACGTAATTGGATTGTTCCTGGATGGAGCTCGATGGGACAAAGAGAGGTAGGAGTTCACAGCAGGGTTATTTGCAGAAAAAAATATGGATCATTATAACAAGGATGTTTCTTAAAGATTGACTTTTATTGTCACCCTATTGTCAGTGGATTTCTGGCTGAGCAGCACCCAAAAGTTCTGTTTGACTTAATGCCCATCATGTGGATAAAACCCAGTAAGTACCATGGTCCCTCATACACTACCTAATATTTGACAATCCAAATGCAAATAATTCATATTTTCACATGTCTGTTTTACCCATTGCTGTCAGAATAAGTATTTTTCCTGTATTCTTTCCTGACTACACGCTTACTATTTTCCTTGTTTCCTTGCTTCCTTCTCTACCCTCCAGCTCAAAAGAAGAACGTCGATCAGCCTCAGAACCAATTTGTCTGCCCTCTCTATAAGACGACTGAGAGGAAGGGGACCCTCTCTACAACAGGCCACTCCACCAACTTTGTCATTTCCATGATTTTGCCCACCAGCAGGCACCCTCAGCACTGGATCAAGCGTGGGGTGGCCATGCTTTGCCAGCTGGATGATTAAATTCACACAACAAACCTCAACTGTGTCAGATGAAATACTTAAATGCTTTTGTGATGCTCTGTTCATTCAGGATGTTAAACTAAACAAAAAAAAATCTGTTTTAGACCAACTGTATTCTGTGTTTAAAACTCTGTATGGAACCTATTTTGTTGAAGCTTACAGTAAAAGTAGCTGGGTAAAGTGGGCCTTGAGGTAATTCCAAAAATAAAGCAAAAGAGAAAATGTTCACTTAACTAGCTTCCTTACATTAAACAAACCTTAGAAGCATATTCCATGCGGCTCCTTTTATTTCATCCCTGCACTCAACTTCAATGTTTATTTCCCACTTGGGCCTGAAGTACATAATCTGCTTGGACTACAGCAGCTCCTTTTCAGTCACTAATTAGGCTTATACTTTGTGGTTTTTATACCAAATCACAAGGATTCTTTCCTGGCTTCAAAACAAGTTATGTGTAACACTGCTGTTTGAACATATTAACAGTCATATGCTGTGATGGCAAAAAGCCAACTGAGATATAAAAAAGCTTTGTGAAATGAAAATCAGATGACTTGAAATAAGAACCAGAAACACTATGTAAACTGATGTTAAACTTTTGCTGCTGTGAAAGCTTGTTGATCTTACACATAGACCTACTAATCACTATACATATTCTTGTTCATGGACTTTCTGGCCTGTTGGGGCCTTTGTCTGTGTTGTCAGTGACCTTTTGCCCCTGTTTGTCACACATCGTCTCTCTGTTCCAGTCCTAACTGCGACCTGACACTGTCTGCAGGTTTGTGAACACCTTACAAGCTCTTAATGATACCTTGGGCTGCTTCGTCTTTATCCTTGAGACCATGCTTTTCTTTAGCACAAACAGCAAAATATGGGTATGAATTATGACTGAATAAAAAGGAAAAACACACATGCATATCATTTTTTATTATTTATTTCATATGCAAAGTATTTTCAAGACAGGAGCACAAAACTCTTTCAAAAAGCAAGTTAAAAGACAATCGAGAATATGCTAACACAGACAGCAAAATGCGAGCATGCGAACAATGACCGTCCAAGCATCAGTTTTTAAAGTAATGACTCAATTAATATGTAAATTAATATGATTTCATTTTAATGAAATTCAATCCCAAAAGTTATGTTATTCTTTTTTCTATTTAAGGATTCTGTCTTCTTTTTTCATTAAGTTCCCTATGTTTTAGTAAACCTGTTCATGTGAGCTGATTGGTGTCAGTTGTTGCTGTGCTCAGTAGGTCGGAGCTAGGTGTTGGCTGTGAAGACCCCGTGCTCTGACATTTATAGTTGGACAGATATAAATAGCGGCAGCATGTGTGTTGGGTGCAGAGGAGCCCAGTTGCTGTCGTAAAAGCCAACGATTGCACAGAGCCATTTGACTGAAGGTAAACAGCAGGCAAATTAGTAATGATTAAAAAGAAAGCTAGTTTTATCAGCATGTGGTTTACTGTACTGACCAGCTGTAGAACAATGCTGTTTGTAGCTGTTACATTTCCATTTTATAGAGTTTAATTTTAATAAATGTCTTAGCTTGTACAATACTATAGAACTGTCTTCATGTTGCCTAAGTTTTCTGTATGACCTTTCTTTCTCTAACTCATGATTCATATTTCAGAAATGCTTACAGTAATAATTTGTGCTGTAGGAATCTGCCATGAGAGAAATGCTGTAAACTAGCTGCAGAAGATGCATGGTCTGTTCAGTTTTCAGCAATAGGTCAACAGCTTTAATGCACTGTAGGGTCAGAATTAGCATCCACACTCACTTTGTCATCTTATTTAACCATTAACATGACTGGTTGCTTCTACTGTGTGCTTCGCTATGAGGCAAGTCACGTTTCCCTGCTGCTGCTGATAGAGATGTGTGAGTTTTTTAAGGCACCTGATTTAAGGCCTTGTTTACCTTATAGTTGTGTCTCCTCCGAGCAAGTCCTTGTGCACTGAGCCTTTCTGGACTAACAGATGACCACAGAAACAGAGGATGACTTTTACCAATCAGAGGATGACTTGGATGAAGATGAGGCGACGCAATATATAATTGAACAAAGCCTCATTCAGTATAGAAAACTTAAAGGGTTGAATCCAAGGTGATTATCTACACCCTGAGAACTAAATATCTCTCTCTGTCTATTTTTTTTTTTAAAGTTGATCCTATAATTTTAATTTTCTATCATTAGTGATCTGAAACCAAGTGAAGACCCTGATGAGATCTTCAAAGCAATCAAGGAAGGTGAACAGAACTGATTCAATGACTGTTGAAGCTTATTGTAGTCAATCCTGCTAAGATTCTCAGGCCCTGTCTCCGTGTTTAGGTGATGAACATACTCTGGACAAGCTAGCACTACAACCAGAGACTCACTCCAGAGTCGATGACCGAGGATGGATCCCTCTACATGAGGCCGCAGTGCAGGAGAATAAAAGGATACTAGAGATCATCTTTTCAGGTAGTGTGATCATCAAATTGCAACAAATATTTCAATATGAGGATTCATTTAAAATGCCAACATGTTGGTTATTTGTGTTGGTTCCAGCATCACCCCCGGGTGCAGCCCAGTGTCGCACTCTAAAGGGTGAGACGCCGCTGTTTCTAGCTGTGGTTCATGGGCTCAGAGAGAGTGCTACGTTCCTGTTACAGAACGGTTCTAGCCCAGATCTCCAGAACGATGAGCAGGATTCTCCGTTAGTGGCAGGTATCTTAAATCTGAATACAAAAGCTTGCAAAGAAAACACCCACAGACTCAGTCAGTTCACTAACTCTTCTCTTCTTTCTTTACTCTAAGCCATTCTGAATGACCAGTATGACTTGGCCACGCTCTTGCTACGCTACAATGCCAGTGTAGATCAAACAGGACCACTGAACAGGACAGCTCTGCATGAGTCCTCCTTCTTAGGCCTGGAGAACTTTGTGTATCTGCTCCTGGATTCTGGTGCTAACCCTAATGCATGTGACATCCAAAAGAAAACTCCCCTGGCTCTGGCTGCACAGAACGGACATCTGAACGTGGTGGAGGTCCTGTTACAGAAAGGTAAGGGAAAAGAAAGGGAAGGAATATTCTGGCTTTTAGTGGCAAACTGCAAAAAAATAGTAATGTAGAACAGTGTGGATGAATGCTACATTTTTGTTTCATGTCCTTACAGATCTGTGAATTGCCTGTAAAAAGTATCTTTCTAACTTTATAGGGGCTCATGTGTGGTGTGAGTCAGAGTCCGGCACTATCTTGTTTGAAGCCGCAGCATCAGGAAACCCGGACATAATCTCCTTACTGCTTGACTATGGGGCAGATCCCAACCTACCTCTTTACAGTGGGCACCTGCCAATCCATCGTGTGGCCTACCACGGACACATACTGTGAGTAATAGCTATGTTACAACATTTAGCTCCTCTACTTTTCATATAGCATTTAAATGACTGTTATGATTTACATAACAGGACTTCTTTCTGGCAGGGCTCTGGAGCGGCTCATCCCTGTGACTAAGATGGAAGCTGTAAAGAAGAGTGGTATGAGTCCTCTCCATTCTGCAGCTGCTGGTGAACACGCACATTGTGTGGAGATGTTGCTCAAAGCTGGCTTTGATCCAAACTTTATGCTTCACCAGAGGGTGCGCTGCAACTACGATGATGAGCGCAGGTCTGCCCTCTTTTTCGCCGTGTCCAACAATAATCTACAGTGCACCCGATTGCTGCTGGAGGCTGGGGCAATGGTGAACCAGGATCCTATCAACTGTTTGCAGGTGGCTCTCAGACAGGGCAATTATGAACTGGTCAACACGCTGCTGAAGTCTGGAGCGAATGTGAACTACTACTCCAGAGTCAACACCACCCACTTCCCCTCAGCACTACAGCACGCTTTGAAAGATGAAGTCATGCTGAGGATGATTCTGAACCATGGATATGATGTTAAGCGCTGCTTTGACTGTCCCTATGGTGATAGTTCTCATGACTACGCTCCTTGGACGACCTCAGTCATCAATGACATGGTGGTGAGTCTGGGAGGGAAAATAGAGCAAAGACTAAAAATACAAGAATGAATTTCACCCAATCAACAATTTTTTTTCCAGGTTTCCTTCATCCGCCATGTGTCTTTGTCTCTTTCCAGTTCTGTGAGGTGATAACAGTGTCCTGGCTGAAGCACATCTCTGCTCAGGTGGTGCGCATCATGCTTGACTACACCGACCAGGTCTCCTTTTGCACCAAACTCAAAGACACCTTGATGGAGCAGAAACAGTGGCAGGAGATCTGTCACATTCAAAGTAAGAACTGCACCATCTAATCCTGCTCTGTTTGTATTGATGACACTACGTGCATTCATTACTCAACTCACTCTCCATTTATATGCAGGAAACGCACGCAGTCTGAAGCACCTGTGTCGGCTGCAAATAAGGGAGCATTTCAGTCGACTGCACTTGAAAGCTCCAGTTTTCATCAACTTTCTTCCTCTTCCTCCCAGACTTAAAGATTACCTGCGTTACAAGGAGTTTGATGTCTACAGCAGGGGAAGCATGTGAAAGAAGGAAACAGACCATAACTATCCATTATTTGTTTGCCTCATTGTTTTCTGTTCTGGACATTCTATTGGTGTCCCAATGCATATTGTATGTTCTTTTTACGTTGGAATATAATTTTCACAAGACTGTACATGCTTTTGTGTTTTTTTTGCTGTAACAGCCACAGTTACATGTTAATGTCTGAATCTTTTCTTTGTTTTTATCCTCCTCTGGTTAAATCAAACATTCTGAATAATAACAGTATTTCTACTTCACTATCACAGTCTTATTGTAATTAAAGTGCTTAATTTCATAATGTGAATACATAAAATGTTAATTGAATTATAAGAAGAAATAGAATGTATCACAAAATCAGAATCCAATTACAACTTTGACAATGTAATTAAAAACATCTGAAACTGCACTTTTTTTTTGGTTTCTTGTGAAAAGGAAGAATGGGGATTCCTTGCCTCTTTGCCACCACCTGGTGGGCAAATGAAGTGTTACACTGAGGATGTTCTTTAACATTCTGTACTCCAGGTTGCACATGAGCATAAATCAGTACCATAGACTGTGAGCAGTACTCCTCTCTTAGCCATCGAAGTTTGCTGGGAAATTTAAGAGGAATGTGTTGAAAATGATCAATCAATCAATCAGACTTTATTTATAAAGCGCTTTTCACACAATGACATTGTAACACAAAGTGCTGTACATAAAAACAACTTAAAATATAATAAATTAAGAAAAAGATACATAAGTACACAAATAAATAAAATCTAATAAAAGTGACTAACATTTGAACTAGATAATAAATAAATAAATAAAACTGTTATAAGAATAAAACTCAGTTAAAAAGCGAGACTAAAAGGTTGGTCTTGAATTTAAAAAAATAAAAGTTTATGCTCTGTGCAGCCCTCAGATCTTCAGGTAGGGTGTATTATTAATCACAAATTTTAAATTTATTTATCAATTACTAAATGTAAAATTGTCATCTAAATTGAAACTTCAAATTAATCAAAATGATGCATAATGATTGTGATAGATTAGATATAAAAATGTAAAGGTAATATGTACAGTTAGTCATGACTTGATAACAGGACTATACATAGGGTTGCCAACTTTCTCACTACTATGGTGGTGTGAGCATGATGTATGAATTCAGCGTATATTCATATTCTGATTCAACTGGAAATGCAGAAAGTGTGTATATTCCCTGTAATCCTTACTGTATCATTATGTAACCTCATATGAATAAACCTCAAAGAAACCACAATTTGTCTCTTTACATCAAAAAACAGGCAAAAGAAAAATTAAATGCAAAAGAGGAGTATGACTCAACAAATGTACTTTTTTCATGGATACTTTTTGCTGCTCTTGACGGACTCAAGCAGTCTTTTGTCCTTTAGCACAGCCAGAGAGAAGTCCTTACATGACAAGTCACAGTTTACAGATATTTGGAGTTCATTTTTGATCAGCTCTGTGCTGCATCTGTTTCTTGAGTCTGACCATTTAATGACCATCAGAGAGAAAATCCTCTTTTTGCAGGTGTGATTGGCACATGGTCTGCCGGTTTATCTAAACTAGGGTCTGTAGAGTGCAGTCTGCTGTATTTACAAGAGTTAATTGTCAAAGTACGGGACAATTGAGGTCCCGTGTGACACAAACCAATTCAGCCCAATACATATCCCGGCTAATACAGGACAGTTGGCAACCCTAACTGTACATTACCAGCCTCATGTCAGAATCAATATGCACACTATTCGTTTCACATTATTACTACATTCATCGTGCAGTTCCTGTTGTCACCGCTGGGTGGCGCGGATTCTCTCGAATGTAAACATAGTGACGGCAGCGTTTTGCAGTGGTGGAGAAGAACGTGTACGTCATTTTCACAATGGCGGAGGCTGGGTGAGGAGGAGAGTGTGTGTGTGAAGCGGCGCCGTAATCGTTAGAGCTATATTGCCTGTATTGCGTGCACGGTGCCCGAAAATGGCCCTGAACCCCCACGCGGTTGGGAAAAGGGACTCAGGCTGTACCAAGACGAACGATCACCAGCTGGATGGTGGCGAACCCCCGAAGAATTCATCCGCCACCTCGGCCACAGCCAACCAAAATGGCGATCAGCTTGGATGTGGAGACAGTGTAATGCCCGAACAAGAAGCCCCTGAGCGGCGGAGGAGTGTGCAGGCGGACGCCCGGAGCTTTAGCAGTTCTCCCTTGCTGGGCCAGAGACCGAATGAGGAACTGCCACGGAAAAATTTCCAAATTCCGAGGAAGATACGAGAACGGAAAGGTGGTGCCATATCCCTGCAGTTTCTAACAGAGCCTGTCCTGTCTTTCATACGATCATTCTACTGCATGTTGCTAGCGTGCTAACTAGCTAACGTGCTGTTCTCGCTAGTTTAATGAGTTTAAAACTGTCATCACCGATATTTTAGCTTCACAGTTGATGCGGTAACAGTGTATGGGTAGTGTGTGGTGAGACAGTGTGAGTTGTTTTTGCAGACACAGCTTTAGCAGCCATGCTCAGGTATCCCAAGTTACCGTTGGGCAGCTAACTTAACGTCCGTTCCTGTGAAGGCGCCCAAAGCTGCACTGAGAGGACTGACCCTTCAAAGCCCACCTTATTTGGGTTCTTCACCTTCTCATGGGACCATAGTGGGATTTAGTAACGCCAGCAGCATTATTGTGGTGTCATGGGTGTGTTGGAGCCATCACCCGACCACATGAGGGTGTCTCATTGACCTCAGCGAAGGGCATGAATTTGATCCACTTCACTTGTCTCTTTCAGATGTTCTCACTGTGCTAATGACACCTGTCATGAATTCCAATTAGGGCTGCCCATTCCTTGTCCCAGTTTGATGTCACTGGTACCTCTAGAGCATCCCTTATAACCTCACCCCAATACTCCTCAGAGTACAGTACCCCCCTACACAGCCCCATCGTGTCCTCAAAAGGCAGTGATACCCTCCACACAGTGGCACATAGCAGTGGTAACAAACCTTGTTGTGATAGATCAACTATTTGTTTATATGCAAAATCAGCTTAAGCTGCTTGACTGTAATCCTTAGCATCTGTTAAGCAGCAGCACTAGTTCATTGTTGCCCTCAGCAGGCTACACATGTACATTATAAAGGTTACTTATTGCTCAGACAACTATGAGACAAACTTGGCTGTGAGTGCTCTCCATTGGCTTGTTTCCAGCAGTCACCCCTTGGCATCACTTGAAGGATGTTTACAACTTTGTTACCTGGCAGATTGAGGTTAATGAAGATCCATCTGGGTTGTACATAGTCAGCTAGAGGTGGTTAAACTTCTTTGGATGTGTCTAGGTTGACATAACACACCTTATGTCAATGTAGACAGATGAAAGGCTTGGTCTCTGGTACAGTGTATTTGTTATGTTAGGACCATACAGTTACTACTGTTTATCAGTGTTTTAAAACCACAACACGTCCCGAAGTACATTTCAGGTACTTGCTGTGATGAGCTGGCCAAAACACACACATAATTTGAGCACATGATGCTGCTGGCTCCCCACAGACACTAAGCATGTACAAAGAATAGTTTCCAGCAAGCACTATGTTTACATCACTTCATCTCTTACCCCGTGTGTTTCAAGAAAGAGCATGCAACTTGAATATTGATCCTGAGTGTAAACACAGGACACATGATGTGCTACTTTTGATCCAGATCCTCCCCTGCACATGCTCCTAAGTGTACACACCAGATGCTTCATGCTACATGTTTTCCCTGTGTGTATGCAGGCTTGTACCACTATCTGCCTCCGGACAGTCGTGAATTTGAGGACCTTGTGAAGCTTGTTTCTTCATTTTACTTGGACGCCTCATCTCGAGGGACCTTCTCCTACTGCAAAGCCAGGCTCATTCACAATGAGCTGCTGGAGAAGGAGGTTGGTCATTGTCACCTTGTGCCCTACTTTTTGCAAAGTGCATTTCTTGTGCTCTCCTTTTTATTCACAGAAGTGTTTTGTAGGTCGATACAACATTTTGCGTAAGCTTGCAATTTAAATGATTCAACACAACAACGCTGTAACTCCATAAAGAAAGAAATAGCATATTCTGCATTCACATATATTCATTACTGAAGTGCACGGCTCCTATTGTAAAGCATTCATTGACTGTACCATGAAGGTAAGAGTGTGTAAAGTGCAGACTGCTGTATCTCATTTGCTTTCTTCTGCCCTTGTCTTTTAGTCCATTGAGAAGCGGAGAGAGATGAAGCAGGAGGGGCGGACAGAGCAAGAACTGACTGAATCCTACTGTTTCCTCTATCCAGACAAATCTAAGGTATTGATGATGCATGCCATCTGAACATGATGTTTGTTATTTGTGTACGTGGCTCTAAACCGTGTGTTCTCTTGTATGTCCAGCTCATGTTGATCTGTGAAAAGGGTCTGATGGTTGGACACACAAGGATTACAACACTAGGGAATCCATCAGTGGGTAAGTTAGTCTTTTAGACCGAATCATATCTTTATTTCTTGTAAATATCGGTGGATGTTTGTGGCATTTTGACCTGAAAAAATTGAAGCTTTTAAAAGAAGCTAAGATGGCTCTGATAATATGGTACTTAAATGGATGTTGATCTGTTGCTGTTTCTCTCATTTGTTTTTACTGTCATTGTAGGTGTCTATCTCTCCAAATACTCTGATTTGTTACAAATCAATCCTCTGGATGTTGGCACTGTTGGAGACATAATTGTTTTTAAAGTTATGAGGGTAAGACTACCATTCTGTTTTCTTTCTTTCTTTCTTTTTTTTTTAATAAAGACAGTATTTTAAATCTTGCTGAGCTCAAAGCTTATTTGTTTTTGCTCTTTTTTTTAAGGGCCGAATAAAGCACATCCATGAGAACATGCCTAAGAACGCTATCGAACCTACACCCAAGTTTGACTGTCACCTGTCCAGAAGTGCCAACAGGGTTACATCTCTGCTGTCTTACAGAGCTTTTGAGCTCACACAGGTAAACATTCACTCTGTCCTTCATCATTTTCACAGGGACCTTTAGTTCTGTCTTGCACAAAAAAAAAATGGGGCAAAAAAGGCAAACAATTACTTATTTTGTCCGATTTACAAATCACATTTCAAGTTCACTTTGATCTCAATATAATATTCTCTTACTGCTCTGGGATACATACCTTCTTGATAAACTTTTCTATGATCTGGATCTGGACATGGTGCTTGTAAAGCTAATAAAAAGAAAACAAATTTCATGAGTCATTGCAGCACACAATATAATACTTTAATCATACAAGATAAAAGCAAAAGAAGAAAAGTGAAAGAAGACAAGTTTCTCATAAAACAAGATAACAATAGTCATTTCAATTACTGATGTAACATCTTATGACAACTTAGAAATTGTTACAGCACCCATTATGTCCCCACAAAAATGTATCCAACACATCGTATTCAGTTTAAGTAAAAAGCACTGGGAGGCACCCGTTATCAAAGTTGTGTGAAATGTTGTGTCACTTCCTGGGCAGAATTTGTAAGTTTCCCTGCGTTGTTCTTGTCGTCTTTCAGCAATATTTCTTCGAGTTTGCATTCGAAGAGATCAAGGCACGGCCCCGGCACGTCTGCCCCTATGCTGTGGTTTCTTTTCAGTACAAAGGCAAAGAAGCAGCAGCTGCTCCGATGACTGCACACAGGTACATACATTCCTGCTGGAAATGTTGAAAGTCAGCCAGTAGTTTTATATCTTTAGATGTTTTAACGCTGACACCTTCAGTGGTTTCTGTTTTTCTTAACACGATTTTAATCCTCTCTGTAACAGGTTTAACACCATTTCCCCTGAAGGAAGTAGAGGTAAAATATTTTTGGTTGTATGTGTTTGAGAAAGATGTGACGGCATGCATACACTTCAGTCATGATCGCAACATTACTACTTTCTAACTAATCACAGTCTGATGTGTTATAATACTTACTGCTTATTGAGTGCAAATGAGTTCAGCGCATCTTGTGATCTGTACTGCCAGAAGTCAGATTAGAATCATGTTGATCTTTGACTTTTGCTCTTGGTGTTGTTTCAGGGAAAAGCTGCTACACTGTGTGGAGTGGTCCGCTTGTAAACAAGGGCAAGGAGTTATTCCCTATTTGTTTACGCTCCTCCTCGCGCCCCTACCTTCCTTTCAAATTGTAAGTACACTGTCAATCTTTTATATAAGTATGCAAATCTGCTGAAAACATTGGCAGTGTGACTAGGATTTCCTCTGTTAATCATTAGGAGACATGTTTCGACACAAACGTATTTATTTCGTGAGCTTGCCCATGTCTTGTTGTTGAAAAGAGGAAGTTAGAAAACAATTGCAAAACACTGATTGTAGTTTTGCTTTGAAATGGTTTGAAACACATCTGGATAAATCACTCATGTTCTTTCTTTGCAGGCCTGAGAAGCTGGATATGAGTCGGGGTATGCAGCTGGATCAGGTGAAGCGAAAGATTCACCCTGTGCTCTTCTCTTGGGACACCTACAGCGCATCACGGGAAGGTCAGTCTTGACCACACATGTATGTTTCATAATTAAATTTTAGAGAAAATGCCCCAGGGGATGAAGGATGTAATGCATATCTGTAAATCCAATTGCAAAAGCTATTTTTCTCAATGCATACACTGCTTTGTTTTGTTTTTCAAAAGACTCTGTCTCACTTTAATCCAGTAGAGTACAAACAAACATCTGCATTGTTTTAAATGTAGAAGCTCAGAGGGAGGGAAAAAAAGGCTGCAGGGATGGTTATGGGTCAGCTTTTCGACTCACTTTCCTTTTTTTGTGCGCAGTGATGAAGTGTGGGATGTCCTGCAGCCTGTTTGAGGTGGTGGATGGAAAAGGCAAAGCAACCAGCGGCAGCTTGGCAGCGCTTGTCCACAAGCTGGAGAGGGACAGGATGGTGAGTCACACTGTAGCTGTTACCTACCAGGTTCTAAACAAAAATCCCATGAAGTCACAGAATCAGTTTAAGAGCAGAACAAATATATATGTTGCTGTTAGTGGAGAACACTTTTTACATGAGGAGTATGTGCAAACCTGTCCAACAAAGACTAGTGTTGTGTTGTTTGATCCTTTCAACACCCTGCTGCTTCTGACTGCTGTGTCTCCTCTCCTCACTCAGGTGCTGGTGAAGTCCTTGTTTGACAGGGGCTTTCTCTTTCTGCTGTCCTCAGCTCAAATGGTCGAGTCCAAAGGTGCCAAAAAGCTTTTACTCTCCTCTCATGATTCTGTGTTGTGTCAGTTGAACACCAACTTGTTCTCCTCGGTGAGGGTTCAGCTTTAAAAAAACGAGTTGCTGTTTGTTTTCCAGAGCGGCGGGGGCGGGTGGAGAAGAACCTGCAAGCATTATTCATCTTTCAGGAGTCAAGGATGGTTGTCAAGTACTGTAAGTATTATTCACTATCGCTCCATCTCTTTCTGTGGCCGGGCCCCTGTGGCAGCATCTGCATGAAGCTTACAGCTCACAGAATATTTTATCAGCAAACAGGGATGGTGGATGTTATGACTCCCTACTGAGTGCTGCTCCTATTTAAAAATCCCCAAGTCTTCCATGTTTTTGCATCAACTTTTTTAAAGCTCCTGTCCTTAGAGATTTAAATTGTGTTCACATCTTTTAATGACAAACTTTTACTTTTTGTAGCATCCAGACTCTTCGAGCCTGAGCCACTGACGGCGGAGCCCCAGCCTGCTATCCTTTCTTCCGTGGAGCCCTTCGTCCCTGCTTTGCACTATGCCCTTTTCAAGTTACGTCCAAACCCAGGCAAGGACCTGAGCTCTGGGGTGGAGCGCCAGGCCACCGATTACCTGACTCGCATGGATGCAGGCACGGTACGGCCGTTCATTCTGCCTGACTACAAATATAATGTAGACGAAAGGACAAACCCAGTGCCCCGACCCAAATTTAACATGGACGCCGTGCTACGTACGTATGTTCACAACCCGGTCAATTACATGCTGCCTCTAAACAAGGCAAAGGACGTCATTGAAAAAATACGGAACCCCACCCCTGTCCCCACGCCTGCCCCTGCCCCAGTGGAATACAGCCCCGTTTCTGACTGGGGCGGCTCGGACAGGGGCTCGGACAGGGTCGAAAAAGTCCCAGAAAAGCTCCCTCAGGAGAGGCCACCTTCAGAGAGACCACCTCAGGAGAGGCCAGCACAGGAGAAGCCTCAGAGGTCTGGGTCGGCGCACTCTAACGGGGCACAAGTGCAGCACAAGTCTCACGCAGAGGCCCAGCCTCAGCCAGCTCAGAGACTGCGGCTGTCGCAGAACGAGTACGATAAAGACAAGATGAAGCAGCTGCTCAAGCTGATCCAGCTCCATAAGAAAGCACTAGTGAAGGATCCTGGGAAGGACAAAGGAGAGGATGGGGCTTGGGATGAAATCAGCCTGAAGAGGAAGTTAGAGGGAGACGAGAGGTTGGGTTTGAACAAACGCCAACGGGCAGATGCACTGAACAACGGGGAACCCAGTCGAGGTAAGGAGAGCTGCGGTGTATATGTTTTGATTTAAATTGTGTAATTTAATTTCAGTATTTTGAGTTTCCACTCTCTGCCTCCAGAGCCAATGTGTCCCTTGGAATGAATATTAAATTAGCTTCACAACACAGTCTAATAAGTTCTCAGCAATTGCATTGCGAATAAAAAAGAAATATGCTGCGCTTCATCACACAGTTTGTGTTCTCTACATTTAATATAGTTTTATCTTTATTGATAAATCATCACATTACTTTCAATAGTTGCCAAATGTGCAGTGATACAAATCCTTCTTCACTGTCTCTGTACGTTACACACAAAGCTTCAGACTACCACGTGTAGCCCAAATCAAACTTGTCTTATCTATCTTACTAGGCGCCCAATCAGACGAGATGGGCGAGGACGCCGGACAGAGCGACAATCTGACAGCGGTGATGGAAAGCATGGGCATCTACGACACTGACCTGAGAGCTCGGGGCAACGCCAACACCTCAGCAGTCAGCGAGACACAGCGACTTCTCAAGATCCTCCTCGCTACTCTCAACAAAGCCGTGGCACAGGGTTCGATGGCTGTGCCGCCAAATCACGGTGAACCATCGACGGGTTCAGGAAGGGTGGAGCCCGCTTTCCCTGACCCAGATCTGAGAAAACCAAACGAGCCAGCATTACAAACAAACTACACAGAGGTGAGATATTAACAGATGATTTTACGAGGGTTGTTCTGCCTTGCATTAAATGTGTTTTCTGCCTGAGATACTGATGTATTCTTTGTTTTCACTTTGTAGGAGGATATGGACTGTAGCCCTGGAAGTCCACTCAGCCCAGGCTCCCCACCAGAGCAAGCTCACACCTCAAACAACCCGACATGGGTCAACCCAGCCAATGAAGGTACCTCAACTCACCTCTACCTTGTAGGCTTGTCTTATTGTAGTGATGCCTTGTGAACCAGATTCAGTTTCCTGTCTTCTTTCCTTCAGACAAAGCACAGCCTTTTCCTGAGCCAAAGCCTGAGCTTGAGCCGGAGGCTGTGACAGTGGCTAACAGCTACCCGGAACAGAAGATGCCAGCAGCCGTGGAAGTGAAAAAGGCGGCTGCAGCACCCTCGTTACCTGTCACAGAAGAAGTTCCCTGTAGGCCCTCCATCAGTCTGGACACCATACTCAGCCAGGAAATCCACAGTCTTACCTCTGACATTAAAAACATCATGCAGACTCACCACATCTGCTATACGTCAAAGCAATCCACAAGGTTGCCGACACGCCACTGCTGGCTGCCCAATAGCAGCTTCTCAGACTTTGTTGTCCCCTATGTCTCCCCCGTCCCCATTCAGGGACACGTCAAAGCACTGTGCGAGAAGATGGACAAGTTGATCCCATCGCCACCTGCTCCCCCCAAGGTCACTTCTCCACCTCCCTCTGTCACAACGTCTAATCTTACAACACCACCCCCCACACCGGCCACGACTCCAAAAACTAAATCGGAGTCCTCCCAGTCAAAGAGCGGCAAAGTGCTCCCCATTAAAGAAGCAGCATCATTGAAGACGAAAACAGACTCCCAGTCCTCAGAGTTGGGGGGAGAGATGTATTCTCCCTCTCATGTCACAGCAGACTCTCCAGAGCACAACTCTCATAATGCAGGGGCTGCTTCTGGGAGCAGGTCTGGCCTGCTGGCTGGCAGCCTCATCAGTCAGCTGAAGCCTGAGGTGTTCAGCAGCCTGGTGGAGATCTTTAAGGACGTCACCAAGAACACGGTCAAGTTCTACATCTACTCCGGGGATGAAGGGGAGGAGAGCACTGTTTGCAAGGAGATTAAGGTACAGTACGAGGATCTCATTTAGTCTTGAAAGAAAAGCAGGAGTAGTTCTTTACTTGGTTAATTATTCTCTGATTTGCAACATGGAGATTGTGGAGAAACGGCCCTCACAGGTTCCCAAAACCCTGAGGGATTTCTTCAGCTTTCTGTGCATTTGAGAACCTAAAATGTTTAATCTACTTCTATAGAAGGAGAATCCTCACATTTGAGAGGCTGGGACTCTGAATTTAATTACTTCAACTTTAAAACTACTGAGAGGGGCATTGCTTCAGCTCAGTTTGGGGAGCAGGCGTCCCCGACAGAGGTGAAATCCCTGCCTTGTCTGCCCTGTGTTCCCAACCCTCAGTCCTTTTGGTGCATGCATTCCCAGGTCTGTCTTCCCCAGGTAACCTCTTTCTCTTCAGTAGTCTCATCGTTAAAGGCTTAAAAATGTAACTTTAGTGTTGATCTTGGTTGTCCTACTGCCTGTTAACTGTCAAACATATCACTCACCAAGACACTCTCTCATGGCAAAGGCTTTTGGCAGTGTGCAGATAAATCACAATGCCTCGGTGGCAGTGATTACATACTTCAAAAACAGCTTCATAAAAGTTTTCAGTTTTATTTCTGATTGTCTGATTGCTTTTGCATAAAATAAAGAGGCATCAGTAGTAGGGCTGTCAAAATTGCTCCAAAATGACATTTGAATATTCGCTCTAAAAAAAACCCATAGGTTCGAACCATTCGAATATCTATATTTGCACATTATGTCAATAACAGGTGGACAAACTAATACAAGGAGACATAACTACTTGTATATGTATTTTTATTTCAGATTTAACATGGCTAAAACCTACCTTGAGACACAAAACAAGTAAATTGGAAATAGGACCCTCTCTGTGCACAATGCGCTGAGTGAGTGCTGAACAATACTTCTGCGAGCAATTAAAGGTACCGACTGTCCCTAATATAGGCAGGCTTCATTCAGTGATTGAAGCAAATATTATTAACATTAATTGAAGTTAAAGTTAAAAACGAAAAAGTAGTCCACTTACATTCTCGGCACTACTATAACAAAAAAAGAGGAGGAAAAACTGCATTTTATCCCAGTGTCACTGATTGTCAGGCTCTTTTAGTCCACTGTCAATGTAGGGTCTTAGGCCTGACAGGTTATTTGCCAAAAACACAAGTGAAGAGGCCAGGGCCGATCACTTTTTATTCACTATGTTCCCAGCGGAGGAAAAGACGCGTTCAGAGCGCACTGAGGATCTGGGCAGAGAAAAGATTTTTCTCTGCCATCTGCTTCACGCTGTGCATGTGTGACTCCTGTGACCTGTCCCTGACCCTGGCCCACTTGCAAAGCAGCCGCTGATGTGTTTTTTTTCCACAGTCCAATATTGATTTTCACAATCGAATCTCCATTTTTTTTAAAATATTTGAATATATATTTGAATTTAGAATATTCGTTGACAGCCCTAATCAGTAGTAGGGATGTAAGGATACACTCAACCCACGATTCGATTCCAATCCAGATTTTTGGTTCACGATACAATTCACTCACGATTCTCTAACGATTTTCAAGAAAACTGGATTGAACTCAAAATTTCAATAACAATTATTTTATTTCAATCCTCAGACATGGACAGTTGCAATATATATTTTTCTCTTATATTTCTTTGTAAACAAAGTAATCCTTTTTCATTTTTAAGGTGTGTTGTAACTCAAGTAAAACCACTGCACACTTTTTTTCTGCAACATACAAAAAAACTAAAATGACTGTACAAAAATACCTTGTTCGAAAATTTCAGAACAATTCCCAAATGACAGTATTAAATATTAAAACAAATAAGGTAAATCTCTTTAAATTAGGGATATAAATTTCAAGTATTTTCCAGGATCGCTCTTTGGAAATGTTAACAATCAAATATTGTTTAATCATTAAAAAAATGTGATCGTTTTCCATGTCAAAAATAATGCCAAATGCGTTTTTTTCCTTCACGACACAGTGTATGTAACTTACGATATTAAACAGCTACTGATCATATTGAGGTGTTCAAAATGTTAACACGCTGAATATCAACGTGACGAGCAGGCATATAAATAATCTCCGTGGACCCATGGTCATGGAGTGAAGACTCAGACTACAACATGTGGATTTACTGCAACAGGACATCTGAATAGGATCATATTTCAGACTCACAGTGTTCAGTTTTCTCATTCTTATTGAGAAAAATAAGCATGTGAACGCGGTAAGGTGTCAGCTGGGAGCACAACCGGGTCAGAATCAGTCTGGCGGCGGAGACCTGTCACTCAGCCTAACCCTAACCCCAGATGAGCGTCTCTGCTGTTCGCAGCATCTTCAGTCAGCTGATTCACATCAAAACATGCTTTAAACTTCAAACACCTCCCTGATAGCTGAACAAAATATGAGACCATATGATGTTTGTTCCACGTGATATAAAATCGAAACAAAGAAATGTGTTCAAGTAAGCTCTTAACAATCAATTAATCGATAGTCGATTAGTTGTGAACATCCCTAGCTGAAACATCAATTTTCTGTCATATTCATCCTTGTGTTTCTTTTTTAAACTAAGACCCTCCACAGTTTCCTGCAGTAGTAAACAAAAACAGGCACTCAGTCAAACACAGGTCTACGCTGTGAGTGAAGTGCTACACCAGCTCCTCTCTGTCACTATGTGTCCCGTCTCTCAGTGCTCAGCTCTTTCTGCATCCTGTCAGACAGTCAGTTCTCGTACTCGTAAGAGACAACGACACATTCATCTGTCTGTCTGTAACAATTACGTTTCTCCTGTCTCGTCCCAAAGGAGTACTTGAAGAGTCTCGGCAACAGCGAGTGCAGCCCGCAGATGTTTCTGGAAAACAGCGGCAGTCTAGATAAGCTCCTCATCATCATTCAGAACGAAGACATCGCAGCACACGTGCACAAGGTACGAGCATCTCCTGCCACGTCTGTCCTATCATTGTTGAACCTCAATCTGGAGTTCAGGAGAAATAATGGCCCAGTGGAACTAATGTGACGACATGTTTTTTCTCCTTTCTCTCTGTAGATCCCGGCTTTGGTGTCTTTAAAGAAGTTGCCTTCTGTGAGCTTTGCTGGAGTGGACACTTTGGACGACGTCAAGAACCACACTTATAACGAGCTGTTTGTGTCCGGAGGTTTCATAGTCTCTGATGAGTTTGTCCTCAACCCTGACCTCATTACAACAGGTAAGTTTCATCTTTCCTCTCTCTGAGATCAGTCACAGAAATATCAGCAGGACGAGTCTTCTGAGCTTGTGTTTTTCTTTTGTCCAGATCGTTTGCAGGGCCTCCTGAAGTTCTTAGAGGAACAGAGCACCCCAGAACACCCCTGGCAGTGGAAGGTACACTGCAAGTCCCAGAAGAAGCTCAAAGAACTTGGCAGGTCAGGTTTCTCATTCAGAGCTTACAGAATGATCTGAAATGTCCTCTGACAGATCCAACTTTAAGTACATTTTGTGACACTTTACCGAACCATGTCTGTTATTCTCTCTTAAAGGTTAAATGCAAACGCCATGGGGCTGCTGAATCTTCTCACTGCCTATCAGAAAAAGCACCTTGTGGAGTTCCTCCCGTATCACGAGTGTGATACCCAGTCCCGTCAGGCTCCAGATCTGGAGTGCCTGATCAAGCTCCAAGCTCAGAACATACAGCAGCGGCACCTTATCTTCCTCACAGGTATTGTCCTTCTCACCACCGTAGACTTGGGCTGTTTCCACTCTTGCTTTGTCCAGTGTTAATTTCGTTAACGAAATTATGAAAATAAATGTTCATCAACAACTCATTCTTTCATGACAAAAACAAGGCTATGACGAGCTTAAGTGCATCACTGATAATAAAAACTCTGACGAACATATGTTTTGATTTTATCGACGAGACGATGGTGAGACGAAAACTTTAGTGGGGGACCGTCGGACATTCAGAATCCATGTTTTCCTTGCTGTGCGTCTTTAAAGATAAAAGTGATGCATTCCTGTGACAGGCTGAGTTATTATCTGAGGGGCACAGTGTTAGCTTGGTCACCTACCTGCAGCAGGCGTGCTTTATGAACCAGCTCTCCCGCCTCCATGCATCTGTCTCATCTTCATTGATGATTTTTAACCCCAGTGTGCGTGACACAACCGGTGGACATCTGTTTAATATTTGACGTTTGCTGTTGTTGCCGCCATTACCGTAAAAAGGTCTGCGTCTAAAGCTTGATTTATTCCAGTTTGGTGTTACATCAGACATGTTTAGTAAGTTTTGATCAACTCCTGGTTGGAAGATGCAGATGTTTTTCAGAGTGCCTCAAACTCTGTCCAGTGCGCCTGTCACTGCAGGTACATTCAAGGACCGTCGTAAATGTGCAATACAGTCCTTTCATGGCATTTTCCTGTGAACCAAGAGAATCAAAATACAGTCACAGTGGTCACATCAAGAATGTTTTCTTTTGACTTTTTAGCAGGGACAGGCAGAATTATTTCACTTAAGATATTACAAAAGCAAAAGTGTTAAAGGAGTGAAATGTTGACGATTCAAACACTTGGTATAACCCTGATACCGATATCTGATAAACCACATTAATTATTTAAAGAGTGAAGATGATTCAGACTAAAATGTTTTGAGTTTCCATCGACTAAAACTATAAAGGGCTGAAAAGACTAAATGGGAGTAAAACTAACAGGCATTTTCGTCTAAAGACTAAGACTAAATCTAAAATAGCCCCCAAAATGAACACTGGCTTTGTCCCAGGCTTTTGTGTTGCTCTCAGTGGATAATGTAATTTCTGTTTGTCTTCAAACTGGTTAAATGTTATTGTTGAAAAATACAAAATACAATCATAATACACTGACATGTTTCCTTTTTTTGTCTTTCCAGAGAGACCATTTGAGATGTTCCTACAGTACTCTAGAAATGGAATAGTGATTGGGAGCATTGATGACGTCATGAGTGGTTTCCACAGCCTCATTGGCTCAATTAATCAGAACGAGCTTCCAACACCGCCTTCTACTGGTGGGTAGTGTCAATTGCAGGACTAAATCCCATGAACACCCCGGCTCTCAAGTCATTTTCCTGCTAAATAGGGTTTTTGTTTTGCACAGTAATCTCTCCAGTTAAAGCCGCCTGTTCTGCCCTGCACAGCTGGATGCTGTTAATTTGTCTCTAACACATTTGTTTCGCAGTATCTTACCTTTCACTTTTCCTTTGTCCATCTCTACCCTCTCCCAGTAGTGAATGATGAGTGTGTGGAAGAGGAGGACATGTCATTAGACTCAGATGATGGGGAGCCATCCACCACGTCAGAACCCTCAGAGCAGAAACAGGACAGCGTGAAGGGGAAGCCTCCGCAGCCACCTCCTCCTGAAGCTGATGAGTTTCGCCCTCCACTCCCAGAGCAGGCCACTCCCGAGAGAACTCCTACACTTTCTGACTACAGCGCTCTCAAAACAGCCATCTCTCAGTTCAAAGCTTCGAATCAGATAGGCATCAGCCCCTCAGACATTGGTAGCTTGTCCCCGGGAGGCTTTCCTGTGAATCCTCATCAGAGTTTCCTGTGTCCTTCAGCCTCCTGGTCATCTTACACAGGTTCTTCTAGCTATGCTGCTTCCCCCGCTTACCCTGCCTCACCCTGCAGCAGTACCCATGACCAGGAATACCGCCCCACAGCCTCCAACACAGTTCCAACCCCACCCGTCATGGCCACATCAGGACCTCTATCCAACTTGGCTTCCCTTCCCTTGGAGGTCAAACCTCCCCCTCCTCCTCACCTCATGATGCTTGGTCACACATACGGCTCTGACACAGGAGGAACAGGGACTGCTGGGAGCTCCCCACTCACCACTTCCCTCCCCTACACAGACCATAGTGACTCACCCCAGCCTGGTTACATGACTGGCAGTGCTAGCCAGACCCCCACACTAGGGGATAGGACACTCAGTGGACATGGGGAGGGGCTATGGGGGGCAGCAGGGACCAGCACTTGTGAGACTGGGGGTGTAGTCACATCGGGCCCATTGGACCCCAGTGGGCTCCATAAGACTGGGGAAATCCTTGGTGGTAGCACCCCTGGTAGTCAGGGGTGCAGGACTCAGGTGAACTGCACTGACAACCTTGGACCTTCTATTGGAGTTCCCCCAGTAGCCAACAGGGGGGGCTCAGTAGTCAGACCTAAGCTGCCTCCACACCTCATAGGCTATGGTAGTATAGGTGGCATTCATGGACTGATGGATCACGGACCTATGCGGGGTGGTATGGGATACAGGGGGAGAGGAGCCCCACCTGTAGGACTTTGGCCCCGGCCAGGACGAGGACATGACCGGGGGGGTGGGCCTGGTGGTGGACCCTGCTCATGGGGTTACCCAGCAGGCAGGGGTGGTCCTAGGGATTACTATTCGGACTATTCGTACTCTCACAATTATGCCCCTGAATAGACAATCAACATGATCAAAGGGGGCTCCTTAAATGCCATACAATGGACAGAGAGCTGACTGAATGTATATATTTCCCTGTCATAAAAACATTGATTTGAATCAATAAATAAGGCTCCTGGTTTTCTACATTAATAAAAATTGATACAGGCAGTGCCGAGTGTCCTACTGTCGTGTGAACTGTATGTACACTCTTTCCATGTGAGCTATTTGAGACCCTGTCCAAACCACTATATTTATATTTGCCAACAAATGTTAAAGGCCTTCCAGCTTCTTGGAGTTTCTCATGTTATTTCTGTTTGTCTGGTTTTGAAACGGTTTGTGAACAAGGGGAAAGGCTGATATTTTTTTAAGGAAAAAAAAAACTAGTGAATGAATTTTCACATTTGCTGTTGGTTTTCTTTTTTTATTTTACATATTTGGTTGTCCTAAATTCTATTAAAATGAAACATTTCAAATCTTGTTTGTGTGACCAGTTTGAAGACAGTGTCAAGCAAACTATTAAAAAATATAAATCATAGCTGTTTTACTGTCCATCACTCAAACTCTTATGTTTTATTCAGATACCTGAATTTTTTATGTGCAGAATGAAGATGGATGACTGTACCTTCAATTCAAGAACTAAAATGTGTTTTGCAGCCTTCAAGTACAATGCACAAATTAAAGAATGGGTCTTATTTTTCAGACAAAACCAAAGTTGTGTTGTGCTCATAAAGAACCTCAAGCCTTCAGATACAATGACTACGACAGGCACAGGGCTCTGCAGGAGAAATCGGTTCTATCTATTTTCTCCAGCAGGGTAAGCTGTGTGTTTAGAAAGCAGTTTGGAGGAAATGCTACACTAAAAAAAACCTCTATAATTGTAATAATTATAATTATCTTTATTTAAACTCAAAAATCATTGAGAGCAAAGCCCTCATTTACAATGACGTCAAGCATATAAAAGAAACATTTAAATACATGACAAGCAAATAAAGATAAAACCTTAAAATAATGACGATCAATTAAAAACAATTAAAAAGTAATGCTAAAACCATTGAAAAGTATTGTTAACACAAAGTTTGTTGAAACAGGTGTAAACAGAGGTAAAAAAGTTTCAAACTAATGATTTAAAATGACTAAAAGAAACAAATGCATCAGTTTTTAAAGTGCTTTGAAGTGAGTTCCATGCAGATGGAGCAAAAAAAAACAGATTTTCCCAGCTCTGAAATAACTGGGAACCTGGAGAGTAAGCCATTTAGTTGACCTTGTGTGTTGTGCACCAGAGGACCAAACTAGCATTGAAGATAAATATGAGGGTAGCATCCCAACAACACTTTATAAATCAACAGGTATGAGTGTAAATCACACCTTTCAGTCAGAGAAGACCTCTGAGACTTCATGCTGAGTGCCTTTTGCCCCTCAACTCAACCGCCACTCAAGGATCATTAAGAGTGTTGATGTCCTCTCTGTATGGGTTTACAGTGTTTCATTAACTCAGTCGAGCATCTGTTCCAAAGAAACACCAGAGGGCGCCCTTTCCCTTTAATGTGGAAAATAGGTTAACATTTATCTCCAGAGCCTCATTCCATTTGTGCAGTAGATATGCCGCCATGGTAACTTTGGAAACTGAGAGAGCTTTTTTTTTCTCCATTAAATCAATTGCAGCTAAGACCCGTAACACAAACACTGGGAAAGATGTTTTTTATACAGCACCTACACTTTATACCGAGTTACATAAACACCTTGAATACCCATTGCAAATACAGTCTAGAGAGAGGAGTTTATTTAATATCATACACATCATTAATTCAATTGAGCTACATAAGAATTAAAATATTTAGATTCCTGAGGGAAAATTAGTTAAATGAAGACTGAATGAAAAGTAAATATGCTGCGATATTGACAAAATTAACAACATAATAGATGTAATAGAGTATTCACCATAAATGTCAATGTGTTGTGTATATTATGTATATTTAACGCTACGTATTCTGTTTACTTTTCCTTAATCTACAGCTGCCAGCTGTTGCTGTTTATCATACACAGTGGTGGACAGTAACAGAGTATATGTACTTGAGTACTGTACTTTACTTGAGAATCATTTTTGGGGGATACTTATTACTTTTACTCCACTACATTCAGAAGACAATTATTGTACTTTTTTACTCCACTACATTTCTATCAGTGCTCTAGTTACTCAATACTTTTGCTTTGAAGTCAGCTCATGAATTTCCTTCTCTTTTCTGAAATCTGATCCCTAAGACAGTAAAATGTGTTTGTGTAGTTCTCTTTGTCTCAGTGGTTTAGCCGTACCTATATATCGTGCGTCTCCACGGTTGAACGTGGCGTAAACACAGAGCAAATTTCACTCAGATCAGGCAGTTCATTTAGAGGTGGTAATGATGGCTATAATTCTCCACCTGAGCACCCATGTCCATATCTTCAGCCCGTGTTAGAGGTTTTTGAAATGAAGAATGATATGTATCGTTTCAAATGTTCTCTCTGTTTCCCACTCTGCTCAAACATACAAAATTCAGAGTCCAACCTGAGAAAGTGTGTTGAGCTATGTAACGTTTGTTTCATTCCAGATGAACATTTCAAACTAAGTTGCCTGCCGGAGTAACTTAGTTTCTGTTTTTATTCCATGGTATAGTTTTTAGAGATTTCAAGTAATGGTTTCTAAATAAACATAATGTAACAGAATGTACTCCAACGTATTCTTGCCTGCACTGATATATTATGAAAATACAAAGTTTTGAGATTTTTTAAGAAGTACTTTGAACACTTAAGTATTTTTAAAAGCAAGTACTTCAGGATTTTAACTCAAGTAATAATTTGACAGAGTAACTTTCACTTGTATTGGAGTAATGTTTGACAAGGAGTATCTATACTTTGACTTAAGTAATGAAGCTGTGTACTTTGTCCACCACTGATCATACTAGTGATGTGTCATGATCAAAAGCTGCAGCTCTGAGAGCCGGTGCTTTATAGTGAATCAGAAGAGCTGGCTCGCATTGAGAGAGAGCCGGCTCCCAGTTTTTTGCTTTCGCTGCTTAGCTCTCTCAGTGCTCAGCCACAGCTCTGCTCACAGCAGAACTTTGTTTTGATTGGTCAGCATGGCGGCCATGCAGCCAATCACATGTGAGGATATAGGATACAGGTGATGGAGGGGAGGCTGTGTATCATGGCTACATCTATTCCTTCTGAGAGGGTCTTCTCAAAGACAGGGCAAATACTCACTGAGAGGAGAAATGGGATCAGACCATCCAAGCTGAGGCATCTGTTTTTTCTCAATGCCAACCTGAGGACATTAACAATGTTTGCTCCAGTTTGGTTCTGGTTCTGTTTGCTTGAGTTTGGTTCTGGTTCTGTTTGCTTGAGTTTGGTTCTGGTTCTGTTTGCTTGAGTTTGGTTCTGGTTCTGTTTGCTTGAGTTTGGTTCTGATTCTGTTCACTTGAGTTTGGTTCTGGATCTGTTTGCTTGAAATTGGTTCTGGTTCTGTTTGCTTGAGTTTGGTTCTGGTTCTGTTTGCTTGAGTTTGGTTCTGATTCTGTTTGCTTGAGTTTGGTTCTGGTTCTGTTCTGTGGATATGTTTGCAGTTTTTTGTTAAATTGTGCATAAAAAAGTTTGATTATTTATTTTATTTATTTATTTAACCTTTATTTAACCAGGTGAGTTAATTGAGAACCAATTCTCATTTGCAATAACGACCTGGGCGAGGAGGCAACACAGGTGGCATGACAATAAATAAAAGACAAAACAAGAAACAGAGAGGACATACATAGATTAAAATACTAAACAAAAGTAAGAATGGTTTTGTAACAGAATAAATGCACAACACTAGGCAATTATAAGGCTTCTCATAAAACAGTACGTAAAGGGTTTTCATCACAAACAATTATTCTTTGCAAAGCTAAGGTAAAATATACGGCTACAAATTATCCTAAATTAAAAGCCGTTCGGGAGTCGAAATAGTCGGCTCTTCTTTTGGGAGCCGAGTCCAAAGAGCCGGATCTCTTAAAAGAGTCGTACTTCCCATCACTAGATCACACAGTATTGATGACAGGGGAATAATAGAAACGACTCGTCTGAGGAGATGAAATACATGACCGAAGTTAGGGGATCCCGGAAGTGCTGTAAATGCCGGAAATACAATGCCGCCGATCGGACCAATCACAGGGCTTGCGGTCCACGTCGAGTTGTACAAATGCAACAGACCCAATGGGCAACATAGACAATCATAGACTCGTTTTTATGGCCTTCTGATAAATGAACGTCCAATGTTTCACTCTCACCTTGGCACTGGTTGGTTCGACCTCTTGGGGAAATTATAAGGCTCCATCACAGCTAATGCTAACTTTGTCTACCTGCTGTCAGGTGCTCAGCAGGTTGCCTCAGGTGGGTTCATTGGAGGTGTTTTGCCACAAGAGGAAGATGAGATGAGTGTGATACTGAACACGTAAGTTTTGCCTCAATAAACCAGAACAATAATGAGATGGTACATTTTCCCAAGTTATAATTTCTCATAATTGAGGCTCATTTCTGGGCTAACTTGTACGATGAATGTAAATATTGTAGGCCTATACTTGATTTTACCTTTATTTCACAACTGCAGTAACTTTGACAAGCAGCTACTTTCCAGATTCAATTAGATATGATAGTAATAAACTACAAGATGTGTCCCCCTGACACACACACTTTTGCAGGGTACTTTTATTATTACTTATTTGCATTGCAAGGTATGGCAGAGACTTGAAACACAAACTTTTAACATTGAATTGGGCTGTTTCCATGTGCCATTATATGAGGCTAAAAACATACAATGATTTTAAGACAACTATATATCAGAAGGAAATACAGGAAGTAAATTAGCCAAAATATGTAGGTGTGATCTTTGATTCCCAATTTCAATATGAAGAAAATTGTCCAAGATCATCAAGAATAATCTGAACTCCTAAGATCTTGTTAATCTATTAAAATCTATTAAGGCTTCCAGCTATACATACACACCATGATGTTATCACACTCCTCTTATTGCATAATTGTCTGGGGCCTGGCCACCCAATCAGTAATGAAGCCTATGTTGTCATTATGCATACAACTCTAAAGCATTGGATCAGAAGCTAATTAAATGGCACCACTGTAAAATTACTATATTTTTTTATTTATAAGACTGTTTTTAAGTGTTTGAATGGCCTTGCCCGAGAACTGACAATACAGTATTTGGTCAGTCCTCTTTCTCAGTTAAAGGACCACAGATCTGAAATACCCTGCCATCAGAAATAAAAACATAAAGTGACTCTAAAGCTCAATACTAAAGTAAAACTATGGCTTCTTCAGAGGTTAACCTGTGAACACTAACTTAGAAGTTTTTCTGTACTCGCTTAACTGTCAGTTCTTACGCATGTAAGTGGCTGCTTGTCTATGTCTGCTTTAATAGTTACTATTTATGCATCTATGATTGTTGGTCCTGTCTGCTTTGCTGTTTGTTCTAACTGCTATGTGTCTGCTTGTCTATGTCTAATTTAACTGTTTCTATTTATGCATCTATGGTTGTTTGTCCTGTCTGCTTTGCTGTTCGTTTCTAACTTTTATGTGTCTGCTTGTCTGTGTCTGCTTCAACTGTTAACAGTGTTGTATCATATGCCTCATTTCCCAAAAGCCTAACCAGGGACAAGGACTAAAAATTAGCCATGGCTAGAAATCCTACATACACTGCTTCGAATTGGTTGCACTTTAATTAGATGTAAAAATGCCTACATGTATTGTCCCTGTCAAATAAACTGATAAATAAATAAAAAATAATGGCTGTTGTTTGTCTGAGCCACCAACTATGCCAAATAAATAGGCTGGTGACTGGAGGAACAACAGATCTTGCAGCTTCAAAGAGCTGCACCCCCAGAGACACATAAGTATCTATTGTATTTCACATTATATACCAAGTTTTATTAGGTACGGATAAGACTTTAAATCTGGAAAGTTTCCTTTCAAGCACAGCCAGAGTTCTATTTTTCCAACAGTTGTTTCAACATTCAGTCAAAACCCCAAGCTGGAGTAAAATAATAAGAGAATAAAAAGAGTTATCAGAATGAATCTCTTATAATGATGAGTATCTTAATCACAGTTTGTGCCAGTCCATACAATAGTTCAGATATTTTACTGGAGGCTGTAAATGGGCACCTGCTAGAGTGCCAAAGTCAGTAAGTGTCTTCTTTAGGCAATCCATCCAACAGTTGTTAGGATGTTTCCGTCTAGACAAAAGTGCTGGACTGGCTGATATTGCCTCCCTAGAGCCATGTGGCCGTTATGGTGAAAAAGAAATAGAACAATAAAGTACATTATTGAGCATCACAGACACTATAACACATTGAGGATAGGGTGCCTTTAATGTCTCAGACAGTAAAAGTCTTTTTTAATGGAAATAGTAAAGCAATAAGTCATCAAACTTCATTTTGGTCATTTCAGTGGGAAAGTGGGACAGATAATAACAAGGGAAGCACCATTACAGTGTGATACAATAAAGCTGGTGGAAATAAATGACACGAGCACTGAGGAAGAGTTAGAAGAAGATGTTGTAGGAGAGTGTTCATGAGCACAGTATAAAACTTAAAATACTTTGAGTCATTGTGGATGTCAGATCTTATAATATGCTGCTAAATTCTACTCACTGCAGCACATAACGACCCCAGAGACACAGTGAGCAGGGATTCTGCCTGCTGCAACAAGCTGCATGGGTTATATCAGGGTGTTGTGATGCACACACTCTTCGTTTGTTTGCACTGAGATGTTATAGATCTACACGTTTGATTGATGTCATTGTCATGTGCTACACACTTCACAGTGATCGGACCAGGACCGGGATCCTGTTGGGCATCCAGCTGCTAGGAAACATGGAACATATCCAGTGCAGAGGTATGATGAACAGCCTGTTGTCTGGTGTGCAGCGGCCCACATTTATTTTTGCTTTTGGGAAGCAAACCAGCCTACCTCCTTAAAAAAAGAACTGCAGTGACATATATCCAGTGTGTGAATTGTTCTGTAACGAATACTGTGTGTGTGTTGAGAACACACTTCTTAGTAATATGTCCAATTAGAATAAAATAAGAGCTTTAGTGGGTTTCGTGACACTGGGCCTCCACTCAGTATGTGTATGTGGGCGTCTGAAAGATGCGTATGTATCTCCCACAGCTGGATGCCTCCACTCCTGCCTGATGACTGTTGTGACAGTTCAGTAATAGCCCCTGTTGACAGTCGAGGCAGGCCTCCACTGGTGGAAGCCAATTCAACTTGTGCTATTCAGAGGAAAACTCCTCGTTTCAGGGTAATTAGATTCTTGAATAAGATGATTTCGAATCCCTCTGAGACCGGGGGAACCAGAGGAAACAATTAATCTGGAAAGGCATGTGCATGCTTTAATTGCAGCTTGATGAGTGTTGTGCTTTGGAAAAGGGCATCTTTTACAGCATCAAGGAGTGCTTCCTTTACATCTAGGTAACTTGTTAGAGCAGTTAAGGGTAATTTGCTGAGAGACTGAGCCAAACTGAATGCAACCTTCGAGCAGCAATGAGATTTTGTTATTATTTTAAGTCTGATTATCAGTGGTAGACAGTAACAAAGTAAATTTACTTGAGTACTGTACTTCAGTACATTTTTTGAGTATCTGTACTTTACTTGAGTATTATTTTTTGGGGAACATATTACTTTTACTCCACTACATTCAGAAGACAATTATTGTACATTTGACTCCACTACATTTCCATTAGTGCTCTAGTTACTCACTGATTTTGCTTTGAAGTCAGCTCATGAATTTCCTTCTCTTTTCTGAAATCTGATCCCTAAGACAGTAAAATGTGTTTGTGTAGTTCTGTTTGTCTCAGTGGTTCAGCCATCCCTGTATATCGTGCGTCTCCACGGTTGAATGTGTAGCAAAAACAGAGCAAATTTCACTCAGATCAGGCAGTTCATTTAGAGGTGCTAATGATGGCTCTAATTCTACACCTGAGCACCCATGGCCTTATCTTCAGCTCGTGTTAGAGGTTTTTGAAATGAAGAATGATATGTATCGTTTCAAATGTTCTCTCTGTTTCCCGCTCTGCATAAACATACAAAAATTCACTGTCCAACCTGAGAAAGCGTGCTGAGCTATGTAATATTTGTTTCATTCCAGATGAACATTTCAAACTAAGTTGTCTGTGCTTGGAGTAACTTAGTTACTGTTTTTATTCCATGGTATAGTTTTTAGAGATTTCAAGTAATGGTTTCTAAATAAACATAATGTTACCGAATGTACTCTTATGTAATCTGGCCTGCACTCATGCTTTGTGAAAATACAATGTTTTGAGATATTTTAAAATGTACTTTGAATACTGAAGTATTTTTAAAAGGAAGTACTTCAGGACTTTAACTCAAGTAATAATCTGACAGAGACACTTTCACTTGTATTGGAGTAATATTTGACATGGAGGATATATACTTTGACTTAAGTAATGAATCTGTGTACTTTGTCCATCACTGCTGATTATACGCTGATTAATGCTAGAATATTATAATGCTCCTATATTGCAGCATATTCTTTATCAGTTTCAAAAGAGCAGTCATGCATAGCAATCTGATAAAGAGTACATTTATGGTGTTCTATTTATACCCTCTTTTTTTCTCCCAAAATGCACTGCAGAGCCCTCGCATTATCAGTAAAGTACTTGGTGTCATAAGGTTAAAATAAAATGCTGGATACCAAATGGCATCAGGACACAAGCTTCCCTCACTCTCACTCTGACACGCTGCCTACACCGAGGTTGATTCCCTAAATCAGCGGAGTGCTTACATAACAGAGTCACCTGCGGACCCTCTGTGAAACAGAAAGCCCTTAATGAAATGCTCACATCGTATCCTCAGTGTTTCAACTCGTCTGCTAATCATATCAGAAACAATAAATCCCAACCTAGCTGGATGTTGTGTCAGAGAGTGGGTACCAGATTAGAGGGATTTAAAAACAGTGAAATTGAGGAAGCACCTGGTTTTTATCCTTGTCTTAATCTCCTAAAACCTAACCCCAACCTATCACAGCGTGTAACGTCTGTAGTACACTGACTCTGAAAAACAACAGATCCTGACTGACTCTAATACAAGATGTTACATCACATGGATGTTATATAATCTTTGTCCAGGAATTTGAATGTGGCTCAGCGTTGTGAAAACATTAAAAACTTTGCTTAATATAACAAGGCAGTAGTAGCGTGATTAAACCCAGCTCTGCAGCACGATGCAGTGCTCTCTCAGTCCACAGATTTTTGCCTAATCCCTGAGAGTTTAATGGTGATGAAATTCAAAGAGCTAGTCTGTCCCTGTTACATGCACGGCTGCGCATTTGATTTCAGATTTCCACCTTTTTAGTTCATGAACATACATTGCAGTCGCTTGACTATTTTAGTCTCCTCAGGCTTGAAAGAAGGCAAATTTTAATTAAGCGTTTAGAAAAAATCAAAGAGTACTCCTTAAAGGACATGCTCTTCTTTATAGGATTGGCTGCTACAGCTTCTCTTTGACATTTTATAAAGGATTACATCTAATCCAATGCAATCTCAATGCAATCTTTAGTCCCACTCAATGTTTGCATTGAGCTTAAACAGCAACTCAAAACATTATGGATTCATGGACTTAAGAAATTGATTTATTTCTTTTGAGGGTACTGTTTGTCTCATCAGGTTTTAAAAATCCCTCCATCCCCGACCACCCGTATGATCTCTTTGGTCTTTCATGTCATCGACTTAATGTTCTCATCCCACTCCCTTCTATCCTGTGCATGTCCTTCTTCAACATTGACTTTCATCCCTGCTGTTTCCTGTTATTCGGAGCACGTTACACTCAATTAAAAAAAAAACAAGGCCATACAAAGTAACGCTCGGGGGTTTGCGTCGGAGCTGCTTGAAATACTTGTTGCTTCAGTTCAAATTTTGTGCTTTTGTTTGTTCCACATTGTTCAAAGTGCTCCGCTGTGTTTGATCAAAGAGATGCTGTCTTTGAAGAGCGCTGCAATTGCCATTTGTTTTGGGTTTTGTTGACACTCCTGATTTCTGTTCTTTGCTATTTGCCAGATAAGAGGCGCGCAGATGGCGAGTCGCTGTATTTCCGCTGTTAGATGAATGCAACAGGTTTATTGTCAGATATGTATATGAATGATGGATTACTGCTGGATACACCTCTGTGTTCTGCTTGATAAGAATTTTAAATGATTGTTTAAAGCTACGGCTCCTGGACAAAAACACTTGCTGCTTTTCTTGCTGCATCTTAATTCCTCTATTTTCATGTGATAGAAATGGATTTGAGTAAATTCCCTTCAGAGGCAAGAGTATATCAGCAGAGCATGCTTTGGTCTAAAGAAACTTTTAATTGGAAAGAGGTACAGAAGTTTAAAGTAGTTGGAGTGACTTTTTGGTGCTTGATAATATAAGAGCCTGTATAGATATCTTAATGTGGTGCTAGCGTCTCTATCAAACTAAACGTGGAGGGACTAACTCAGGATTTTCCACGTTGTGTTTTCAGGACAAAGCATGGAGCAGGACCAACATGGAGTCATGTGACTGAGGTTTTCCCGTGGTAAGTACTGCATTAATCCATGTTGTCTTTATGGTCCTCCGAAAACCTCTGACCTGTTGACTCCAGGTCTGACTCCGCTCATATTGACGGTTTGTTGTTGTAGTTAAGTGAAATACGATCTGGTGATAACACTGAGTGTTTTATTCTGAAAATTAACTGTATGTTTTCATTTTGTTTTGGTGCCTGACTTCCTGTCCCGCTCCATCTTCTCTCGCAAATCGATGCGTCGTGGTCCGGCAGAAATAGAAGTCTTGCGTATCTGATCCGGAGGGCTCTGACCTGCCGGATCAGAGATGCAGCCGAAACGCAACGGAGAGGATCCAGTGGGAGTTAACACATTGACTAGAATAGAAACCTATCAAATCGGGTGCTGTGACAGACCGGGCACAGACCCGGTGGAATTCGGCCGTTACAGTTCATAGCTGTAAACTTAGTGTTTTTCCAAAGCTTTCTTGCCTCCCGAAAACACTTTCTTTCATTCCCTTATCCCGTGAGAAATATTCCCTCTTCCATTTTTGTACCTGAGCACACAGAGAAGTTATTAGCTGATTTTAAGGTCTAATAATGGCTCTACTTTGATTTAGCAAAGTCAGAACACAGAGGACGATAAACCAAAGTTGAAACTTTCATTTCGACTACACTGGGTCAGATGACAGAGGAGGAGATATCACTTTTTCTCTCTAAACTTCAGCTGGCAGACAGGAGAGAGACATCATGTTCTTGTTTTATTTCAGCTTTCAAACTCCTCTGATGCATTTAACGCTGATTCCTGAGTAAGGTTTTTTTTTTTTTTTGCTTTCTCTAGAGGTCATCTGTTTCTGATGCAACAAAGTAAAGAAAAACTTCTTCTACATCAGCTTTCAAGTGTCCACTCTGTTCCATCCCCACTTAACATCGGCTCCATAAACGCTACGTGCTTGTTAGCTTGGATTTTGGCCTGATCTCTCGCTGACGGGCAGAATACAGAAGGCAGGGCGCTGGAGTCGAAGGACGCATTGGGGATAACTGGAGGCTTGGGCTGTTTGCAGCAGCTGCAGCGACACGGGGTCAGGTAGAGGTAGATAAGGATGAAGACCATAGTCACCACGCAGCCCAGCAGTGTTGTGTAGCCGGTGTTGAAGGATTCGGCTGGAGGCAGCAGCACCGTCACATTCACCTCCCGGCTTGCGTTCAGCGACTGTTTAATATCCACAGCTATGCACACGTACATGCCTGAGTCATTGACCTTGGCTGCTTGAATCTCCAAGGTGCCATTAGGAAAAAGGCTAATTAGCGTGTCATTAATGCTGTCCTCGGTGATGTACCCCTTGCTGGGGGAGAGCCATGTAAATGAGAGCTCTGTGCTGCTCAGGGACGTTTGGCAGTCTAGACGCACTCTTCCTCCCTCAGAAACCAAGACGTTGGAGAGGAGCACGGTCACTGGCTGCGAGACGGCTTTTTCCACAGAGCAGTTGTTGAAGAAGCGGGGGTGTCGGAGAAACCGGATGGACGCCCGATGATCCCCGAAGATGGTGCAAGTGTGCTCATCTGTAAAGTCCTTCAGGGTGTCGTAGCCTCTCAGATCCCAATGCCAGAACACGCTGTACATGGAGCAGTCGCAGATCAGAGAGTTGTTGTGGAGGTACAAACCTCGCTGCACCAGCCTGGGCAAAGCTTTCACATCCTCCCATTGCAGGCGAGACATCCGGTTGGATGAGAGGTCCAGCATGGTGAGGAAAGGGTGACTGTGGTCTTGGATAGAGAAGAAGGGGAAGTGTGTGATCTGGTTGAGGCTGAAGTAAGCCTTTTTTAAGCTGCTCAGGCCGATGAGTATACCGGGCTCCACCAGTGCGATCTTATTATTGTATAAAAGGAGCTCCTCCAGCCTCCACAGCCCCTGGAAATAGTGCTGCTCCACTACCTGCAGCTTGTTCGAGGACAGGTCAAGGTGCCTAAGGCTGGAGGCGTTGTTAAACACCCCGATCCCCAGGGAGGTGAGCTGGTTGTGAGCCATGTGGAGGTTTTCCAGTCTGGGCATCAATTTGAAGCTGCCTGGACCCAGCCAGGACAGATAGTTGTGACTGATGTCAAGAGTGGCAGAGAAGGAAGGCAGGGGCTGGGGTAACTTGGACAGACCTGTGGAGCTACAGCTCACTGTGTCAGACAAACAGAGGCAAATAGATGGACATGCCTCATCAGAGGGGAGGAAACGGAGCAGCAACAGGAACAGGCCTGGATACGGTCCAGAGGTCATGTTTCTAGAAGTCGGATTCTTCAAGGTTTCTAATCCCTCCGGTGCTCCCTGGTCAGATAAGAATCAAATGAGAAACAGCGTGATATATTAAAAACCTATTCTTTTTCCACCCACCTGCTGCTTTGAGCTGCTCAACAGACGTATAATATGACTTCAAGGTTAATGCCGTATGGGAACTCTCAGTATCCACGGCAGGAGATGAAAAATGGTTCCAACGTAGAAGCGACAAATCCCTTTTGACCCAGAAAATCTTTTCATCTATTGCATGACCTCAGACTATGTGGATATGTATCGTCTGTGTAGAGAAATAATGCTTCTCATGGAGTAATCCTTATAGGACTATATGTAATTATATATTCCATTATTGTTTCAATTTAATCTGAATTAATTGATTGAATTTGCATGCATAGAAAAAAACATGCCTACAGATTCCCTCTGAAGCCAGTTTTTGTGTAGAACTTCATGATATTTAATGCATTTATGCCTCACTAAAAATGCTTCAAGTAATACTTTAAAGTTAGGGTTGGTAGTCACGGTAAACTAGCATGAATTTTAATGTAGCATTTCCTCAGGACTCCGCCTACCCCCCCCCCCTCCCCTCGGAGCTCCTCCAAAACGACGCCCCTGATTCGCAACCATATGATCGTGACTGATTCAAAACCGGTCCTCAGCACATTGTTTATGTTTTGCACAACGTCAACTCATGTCTCACTCAGCAGTAAGAAAACACCAAAACATTATCATAGTGAAAGTTAAAAACACAAACAAACATGCAGGACGAGATTTGATTGGTTTCATAATTTGGCTCCTGATGGCAGGGATTGGTTGGTGTTGTCCCAGGTTTACTCCAGCTGTAGATAGCAGCTTTTTTCACTCTTTTTTAAAGAACACATTATGTATTGATTGCCATCGGGACAGAAAGATCATTTTAACCAGTATAACAAAAAGTGTATCTAAATCTGACTACCAACCCCAGCTTTAATTATCACAATAATTTGGCAGCAGTTGTTTGCACCATTTACGATTTAGGTTCCCAATCATTATCCATTAAATTGGAATCTTTAAACAAAACATGATTTTTTTTAAATGTCGTACACACAAAGGGAGATACTTTACCTGAAAAAAGCGTCTCTTCTTACTTCTCTCTGTCAGATGATTTGTAGCTAAGCATCATCAGAGATCAGTTTCCCCTCTGCTGACGTGTAAGTCTGTGTGACTTTGAAGGCAAAAAGGGGAAAAGTTCACACCACTTCCAGACAACTGAACAATTTGGCTCACTTAGTTAATCCCATTCTCCCCTCCGAAAAGAGAGAGGAAAAAAAAAACACTTATCCAAAGTGCTTAGCTACAACATGAGACTCCAACTTTCCTTGGCTTTTTTTTCCCCTCCTCGAAGTTGTACCCCCATCAGTGAGAACCCACAACATTGCTGTCTAATCCTTATCTCCTCCTCAGATCCGCCTCCCCAGGCGCTACAGAAACAATGCTTTAGCCTCTTCTTTCCAGCCAAGTTTAAGGTCCCCTACCGGCTTTCTCCTCGCCCCAAATGAATGTGCCGCTCAACAAACATCCTGCAGTGCTTTTGCGGTGTATAACAAACAGCACAGAGCTTACTTAATCTCCCACAATCCCCTCCTCCTCCTCTGTGTCATTTAGAGACCAGGCTTGTGTCTCTCGTTCTCATCATTAAGTAATGATGCTTGTGGCTGCCCCTTCCCGCTCTCTGTCGTACTTCCTGCCTCTACACGGTATCAGTTTTCTCAGTGTTCGATTGATATCCTGTTCCATTAAACATTTAATGTTTTCACCCACAGATTAGTAGAACCAGAGGAGCTTTTCTCCTGAATATTACATGTGTTATCAGGCAACCTTTCCCCATTATTCTCAGATGACTGGAACTTTACTTTCCCAGCTTTATAATTATTTTTTGTGGCTGTACTTATCGTTCTTAAAACACCTGCTGAAGCGAGTTCTTGAATTTATTTTACAAATTCATTTCATCCCCTCCATCCTTTAGAGCATTTCACTATAAAGTGAGTGTGTGTGCCTCTTCTTACCTGTGTTGCATCCTTACCTTGTCGTTTCTCTTTTAAATTGGATGGATGTTCCCTAGTTCCTGCCCTGCACACACAGACACACACACAGACACACACACAGACACACACACAGACACACACACAGCCTTCCTCTCTAAGTGCCTTAATCAGCGCATCCCCTCCTTTCTTTCCGAGCCCCTGACATCCTTCCTTCCCTTCCCCTCGGCTGTGGGTTTGACTGGATATATGCTGTCCATGCTGCTTGGTCATGGTGGTCCTGACAGCTCTGATTTCTGTCACAGTGAATTAGCTTTGCCTCCCAGCAGCCACCTCCTCACTGCTACCCCCTCCCGTCACCCCCCCTCCCCTTTTTATAAGTGCTTGGGGCTTTGACTGACTCCCACTCACTCACTAGCTCACTCACTCACTCACTTCCTTTGCAGAGGCTGATTCCCGCGTGGATTCATGCTGGCTGGATGGGGTCTACGTCTCAAAAGGTGAGCTGAAGCATAGTCCTTGAAGAGCAGGGGAATGTGAGGTTTGAGGTTCGTGATCAGTTAATGCATATTCCCTTTTAGTGTTTAAGGACAGAAAGAAGGGTATAGGAAAACACATTTGGGATGTATTTGTGCTGAAATTAAAAAAAGCCATATCCATCTTTGGCATTGTGGCATCACACACAAGATTGTCCCAAGGCTAGGCATCAGCTTGGCTGGAACATGTAAGAAATATATACGCCCACACACGTACATCTGAGATATGTTGGAAAAAGGATTTCAAGCAGGCCGTCTTTGTAGGTGTTGTGTTTACGTGGGCTCATATCAGGGCTCAAATGGCCTCCGAGTGATTCCTCTGTTTTCCTGCAATGAACTTTATCCTACTGTGCAGAGAACCTTTGTCCAAACGGCTTTTAAATATTCATGCAGCATCGATTGTTGTAAGGTATTACGTAACACTCCTGTTTGTTCAAGTGGCTGCTCCAATCATGTATGTAGCATTTTCATAAGTCTGTAATTGTATACGGATCACATAAGACCTATAAACCAGCGTGTTCATCTGCATAAGCTGGTAATGATTCATGGTTTGGTGAGCTCGGAAGAAAACAAGCATATGAGGCGTTTAAATAAACGTCTATCTGTGCGCCAGTGTGATGTCAGTGGCTGCGTTTGTTTTTAGCTACAGTGTAATTGTGCAGGGAACATGTTCTTTTTTCTCCTCTAACAGCCCTCGTTTGACCTCTGTCGACTCAACTTGAACATTTCTGCACTTTCATTATTTTCAGTATTGATCACTATGTAGAGGATCCATGTTTTCCAGCGCAATCATTAGTCACTGTCCTCGAAGATCTGTTCAATCAAAGCTTGAACAGGTAAACAGGATGGAGAGGAAGTGGGGTTTCTATGGAGACTTATTGACTTACTTTGTAAACCAGTTATTTGTGTTTTTCCTGTTGATTGCCTCTCATCTTTCTTGATAACCTGTAATTTGAACAGAATTAGCTCCTTTGAAATACCAATAGTAATACCTTCATCCTTATTTTTCACTCTCACTGTAGATTGAAAATCTTTATCTTAATCTCTCAATGTTCCAGAACGTTCCTGGATGTATCTGTAGTCAGTCCAGACTGTGCGCTACTCCATCCTGCCGCTCCGCACAATCCCTAATCTGATCAGTATCTTTCTATCAAGCTGCTTTGCAAATCCCGCCTTCCTCTCCCGCATATATGTGATTGGACTCAGCGTATGCAAAATAGCACTGTCAAATCAGCCAGGTTCAGAGTGGACCTCAAAGCTTAAACCCTGACCCTGCTGCATCCTGCCCCCAGCAGAAAGTGATTTTCTCTCCACCATCTGCTGCAGAAGAGAAGAAGAAAAAAAAAAGAAGACGAAGCACACAACAGCGCAGGGAAATGTCTGCTCTTATCTTGCCCTTGAGAAGCAGTGAAGCTCACCGAGAGTCAATAACATAAAGCTTTACTTTCTCAGATGTAGGAAAAGTATTTTCTTTGCGCATTAAAGCACTGGAATGCTAAAAATGCAGACATGCTTTTAAGACTTCCTTTGCTTTCATTCTCCTTTTATGCTTTAAATTAATGCAAGGCTCCACAGGAAGTCTTGAAATTGTGGTGACAGTACGCAGATTGGCTTAATACCAACCTGCTGCTTTATTCGTTCTTTAAATAACATGCTGTACTCTGAAAAGAAAGATAAAACAAAACAAACGATGTCAAGCTCTATGTTAATCATTGCATAAATATGTGATGGGAGACACAAGAGCAAGCTTGACTGCCAAACGCATGCACTGAAACATCCAACAATTCTAAAAGCGACTGTAGACCCTGCAGCACCAAGTGTTTCCACAGCCTCTGCCTGCCAATTATGAACCCTTGAACCTGAACATACACACACCCTTGTTCAGTATTTATTCAGCCTCTCAACAGCTCTTTGTGAGCACGGCTGACATGCAGACTCTCAAATATGAATGAGCCAGTGCCCGCATAAAGATTCGGAGGATTGGGTTTTATTTCCTGTGCCTCCCTGGGTGAATTTGCAGTGGAGATGAGCTCTCTGTTGAAAAGGAGTTTCAGACTGTTTGCTTGTCATGAGGAGCTGGACAGCAGCTCCATACGCTGTGTGTTCGCAGTGATTGCAGTGCATTGTTTGAGAACGTCTTAATCTAAAACCCCAGAAACCTGGTGTGATGATGTTTTTGAATGTTACATAATGGGAGTCGCACACACAGCAAGCTCCAAAACAATCTGACTTCATCTTTTTCCTGTGGGAGCTTTTCTGCTCTCAATCCATCTGGTGGATGTGTTGTAGTGTGAGAGTGAAGAGACAAGCACACCATCTAGTGGTTGCTCTACTGGAATGGTGAATGCACGCCCTCTTTTTCTCTTCCACTGTGTGTAAAATAAAGAAACAAGGATAAATTGAAAAGACATATTTTGACAGAAAGACTTGAACAGATAAATTAAATGGACATTAAATACAGTGGCACATAATGCTCAAACATACATGTTAGAACTCAAGGCTGTTCTCAGTCCACACATCTAAAGGAAAGGTCAACATTTTTAGAATTGTACTTAAATAAATCTGATCAGCTTGTAGAATATTTTTCGTTTAACTTAAGTAATAAAATGAACAGACAAGTTGTAAGATATCTCTGTAAGATTTTGACTGATTAGGACATTTTACATAGAAAAACACCCTGTAGAAATGACACTTTATCTGCTTTCAGTTTTAGATTCAGTAGTGAAATTGCATGCCCTGCATGGAGAGGCTATTGTCCTAAGAGCAGGCAGGTTTGAATCCAACTGAGAGCCCTTTGATTCATATCATTCCCCACTTTCTCTTCCCAGTTTCCCTCTCTATCCACTACCTTATTCTATCTGTAAAGGCATGAAAAGCCCCAGAAATAGTCCTAAAAAACAACTTGCAAGTGCTTTCTGGCAAATCCCAAATGACTTAAAAATAACTTTTATTCTGCCAATTTCACATTTAAGCCACCATATGCATGATATATTTTCAATTGGAGATTGAATAGACAGGCTATATTCCAAAGGTAACCAACCCACCAGCTACCATTGCTGAATAAAGACTGTGAATCTGAGGGCAACTCACAATATGATACGACAACCAATACAATGCCCACAATAATGGTAATATCATCAATCAATCCTTATTTGTATAGCGCCAAATCACAACAAACGTTATCTCAAGACGCTTTTACAAACATAGGAGGTCTAGACCGACCACTCTATGTCAAATATGAACAGAGACCCAACAGCAACACAGAGTAAGACTCAGTCTTACCCCACCTTAATCCACCATGAGCATTGCACCTTGCAGTATTTAACTAGTAACAGCGGCAAGGAAAAACTTCCTTTAACAGGCAGAAACCTCGAGCAGAACCAGACTCATGTTAGACAGCCATCTGCCTCGACTGAGTTGGGTCTGGAAAGAGGGATAGAGGTGAATAAGAGATAGAGGGAGTGGTGATAGTGATGAGACGAGTAGTAGAAGCTGTTGCCGCTGGAGTCCAGCACGTCCGTATCAGCTGGAGTCTGGAACGTCCACAGCAGGAGGATGCCTACGGCAGCTCAGAGGAACCTACGAGACAAGGGAGCTCAGGGACTCCAGAAAGGTCTATGGTTAGTAACTTTAATGGGATAGGTAGAGTTAAAATAAGTGATGGGGGGGTTGGGTGGAGGGGGTGAGATAAGATCCCAGTGTGTCAGTGCACCAGTTCCCCTGGCAGTCTAAGCCTATAGCAGCATAACTAAGAGCTGGTCCAAGCCTGAACCAGCTCTAACTATAAGCTTTATCAAAAACGAAAGTTTGAAGCCTACTCTTAAAAGTAGAGAGGGTGTCTGCCTCCAGGATCCTGACTGGTAGATGATTCCAAAGGTGAGGGGCCTGATAACTGAAGGTTCTACCTCCAACGCTACTTTTAGAGTCTTTAGGTACGATGAGCAGGCCTGCTTATTGGGAGCGTAGTGTTTTAGATGGGTAATAGGGCACTATGAGCTATTTAAGATACGAAGGTGCCTGATTATTTAAAGCTTTGTAGGTCAGAAGAACGACTTTAAATTCTAGGCTAGATTTCATGGGGAGCCAGTGTAGATAAGCTAACACTGGAGAGATGTGCTCTCTCTTCCTATTTCTAGTCAGTACTCGTGCTGCAGCGTTTTGGACTAGCTGAAGAGTCTTTAGAGACTTAGGCAGGAAGTGGAACATCCACAGCAGGAGGACGTCTACGGCAGCTCAGAGGAACCTACGAGACAACGGAGGTCAGGGACTACAGAAAGTTCTATGGTGCAGTGAGGTAGTAGCCATTAACTGCAGCTACTGCCACAGCTAGTAGTTGGTGGCTTTGACTGTGATTTGGAGTCCACAATAATAGAAACATTATCGGTTTAAACGACTAGTAATTCTGAGGATGATGACGTTTAATTATTTAGTCAACAGACATGCACAAACTTAAATACTGTGTCGATATTTTTCTCACCCTAATCTAATTTGTGCCTTTTTTTAATCCTCTAACGAGAAAATTATTACTTTTGAGGTTTCCATGTTTGATTAAATGACTAAAAATGAGCTAAAGGACAGTTTAAGAGCATTTTTTTTTCCATACATAGAGCCAGTCTAGTTATACACCCTGCGTCTTGTATTAATGCTAAGCTAAGTTAACCATCTACTCACTAATCCCTTCTCATTTAACACAAATCTGAGTGATATTGATCTTCTCATCTATCTCTCAGCAAGAAGGTGAATTAAAGTGTTTCCCACAGTGTCAAACTATTCCTTGTCCTATCACCATTTAGTGTTTCTTAGATTTCTTCCATGATAAAAGGGCTGTAATTTTTTTCCATTTCAAATCCTCTTGATTAACTGAAACCAGAACTGATTTTAATCTGCAAAAGAAATCCCTTGAGTAAAGTCCATTCTCTGCCAGATGCTCACATGCCTGTATGTTTAACTGACGCATTTTTTACTGGCTATGAGCGCAGTTATCAGACACAACTCATGATTATAATGCAAACTCACGTCTTCAAACGTGTCAATACACAGAGAGCAGCATGCAGAAGTGAGGACTCAGGGTATGAAAAGCCCCATGTCACCTCAGCCTCTGTCATCTACGCTGATTGTTAACGGATTTCAATTTGGACTCACAGGAGTTAATATGATTGCTTGCTGTTTACTCTTTTTTTTTTTTTGCTTCCGCCCATGGAAGACAATTACGTACGAGTAGCAGTGGATGAGTACTGGACGCTGCTAATGGCCCTGCTTCTCCCTTTGTGTTCACATTACTGAAGGATATGGGTTGTGAAATGAGATCACTACTGACTACTGTGCTATCAGTGATTGTGCTATAAAACATTATGGGCCAGAACGTAGTAAATTGTATGACGTGACTGTGGGGTGGCAGCCTGTCTGCTCTTCTATCTATTGTCGTCTCATCTCCTTTCTCTTCTTCTTTTCCCCTCTCAAATAAACCTTCTCCTTGCTCCCTTTTTTTTTTTTTTGCTTCCTGCCTGCTCTCCTCTTCATCCTGTACTATTCTACTTTCGTTTATCCTCTCAATTCTTATCTCCCCAATCACTTTTTTTTTAACGCCTCTCCTCTCTGACTTTCATCTCCAGCCCCTGTGGTTATCAACAGAGACAGACGGGGCATGAAGCGGAGCCTCCCCCCCCTTTCCAAATCACTTATACTGGATTGACATATCTTAGAAATCCATTATGCTCCAATCAATAAGCATTAATGTACACAAAATAGAGATTTGACATAAATCACAGCCAGAAAATTAATCATAATGTCATTACTCAGAGGATCTTTTGCCCATTTATCACCTTAAATCCTTGATTGTATGCGTGCGTGTCCTCGTGCATGGCCATGAAGGCACACAATTTAATTTACCTTGACTGTGCTGTTCTCTAAAGGAATGAGGGAAGTTGTGGGAATCAGCCCATGAAGACAAGCTTTGTGTTGGTTTATGATCCGTACATGAGTTAAAAAGGGATGCGAGTGGAGAAACAGAAAAAGAGGAGAGATGAAAAACAGCAGGGTCTAATGCAGCGCAACACAGGTTTGTCTGACTGCACTTCACAGTTGAAATAGTGTGATGGATCCTGCAGCCAGCTGTCTCCAACACCTGAGCCACGTCGCTCTTGCTGTGTTGCTGCTCTCCCTCCCTGCTCAGACAGACACCCAGGGACATGGGGTGTGATGAGCAGTTAGCAGTTCCATCAAGGATCTCCCAGGCCATCCATGGAAAATGAAACCATCTCTGAACAGGTAACTCAATTTAACTCGTGGCCGCCTTCTCTGGAGCTACAAGCACAAATACTTTCCCAGCTGATGAGATGAGGTAACAGAGCATGGCCGCAGTCACCCAGTGCAACAGGAGAGGCTCGTTCCACTCAAATTGCCTGGACATGGTCAAGGGAGGCTTTTCCACCACTTTTACGGACGGAAAAGCAGACACTGAAGAGTAGAAAGGTTCTGGGGTTTTCTCCCCTTCCTTTTCAATCAATAGAATAGACTGGCTTTAATCATGGAGCTATTGAGTGCTGAAGCTAGCAAAATGGAGAGTTGCTCTCTTGGAACCATTCCCAACTTAAAGGCATTTCAGGCACAGGAGGGAAAACACTTTCTTTGGACATAATTTGCAGTGTGCCGAAGCCTTCCAAATACATCTTTTAATTCCATTTTATGCTCGACACATGAAAAAAGAGATACTTTTCTTTAAGGGTGTCTTAAAAAAAAGAGCACCTTATATTAATCTAACTTAAGGGTTCATTCAAAGTAGCAAAACTGTGTTCTCCATATAGTTATTTTTAACGCTTGTCACCACTGTAATCAGCTCAGATTCTGACGAAGTGATTTACGACACGCTGACTTAAGAACCTTAATTTGCCTTTCTCTGCAAAATTTCACATTAGGTAGTATATAAGACAGATAAAAAAGAAGCAGGATAAGATGATACTTTAAGAAATGCTACATATGCAGGTACACGGCGGGGTCACCATGCAGAGAATTGACTGAAGATGAACATTTATAAAGGGCACCAAGGCACACAACAAGTCTTATTATTTCTCTTACTGTGGACTCAGACAGAGAGTATGTTAGCTGTGTGACTGCCGAGGTCACAGTCTATGGCTGCGGCGCGTGCTGGCCCGTGCTCGTGCCGTCATGGCATTCATACAGGCTGCGTGTTGGCTGCATGAGCTGCTGCTGTCAGCCTTGTCTTTCTTCATCAATTTTACTCAAATTAAGGCCATAAACTTTCTATTATTAAAATATCTGGATTAAAAATATCATCAGCATCAGTTCTGTATGGGAAAGAGTGAAGAGACAAGTGTACTACTGTAAATTATATTATTACTAACACATATAAATTAAATATGTGTATTAATCACTCTTCATTTAACCCACCATTGGCCATACCTGTACAGGGGTGGTTTTAGAGGAGAGATAGTTCTTAAACTTTTAGAAAAAAACTCTTTTACATTAAAAACAAGTCCTTAAATTAAATTCAGGCAGAAAAACAGCTGTGTGTACTGACAGAGAGGAACAAAAAGGGGAGATGAAGAGGAATGATCATACTGGAAGACATCTTGCATAACCTGATGTTATTTGATTAGTATAATTATGTACTTAAAGCCAACTTGAATTATGACACAGTTTGATATACAATCTTGTTTAGATTAAAAACAGGTGCTTAATTTACACACAGATGCCAAAACAGATGTATAAACTGAGAGTGAGGCAGAGAGATAGAGGCACAACAAAAGGGAGATTGCACAACAATAAATACACCGTAACCCAATGCTATTTCACATAGCTAATCTGCAGCCTATGCTCTGCAAGTGAATGTTAAATAAACATAAAAACATTGTGTAAAAACAACAGGAGTCTCTCCATATGAGAAACAGATCAGGCTTTTACTTTGAAAAGTACTCTGAAAGGGTTACTGTACTTTCTTTTTTTCACCTGTGACATAAGCATAGCTGATGCAATGCCAAGACAGCCTTCAACTCGTAATTCGTCTGTCTTCTTTGTTCAAGCTGCATGGGCAGCCTGCAGAAAAATAGGCAAGTGTCTATCCTGTAGATTTTCAGTGTGAGATGCACTCATGCCATTTGTCTGAATGCTCTTATCTGTTAAAGCTGGGGTTGATAGTCAGATTTAGATACACTTTTTGTTACATTGGTTAAAATTATCTTTATGTCCCGATGGCAATCAATACATAATGTGTTTATAAAAAAGAGTGAAAAAAAGCCGCTATCTACAGCCAGAGTAAACCTGGGAAAACACCAACCAATCTCTGCCATCAAGAGCCAAATTATGAAACCAATCAAATCCCGTCCTGCCGTTCTGCCCGTCTCCTGCGCGTACATTTCATGTTTGTTTGTGTTTTTAACTTTCACTATGATAATGTTTTGGTGTTTTCTTACCGCTGAGTGAGACATGAGTTGACGTTGTGCAAAACACAAACGATGTGTTGAGGACTGGTTTTGAATCCGTCACGATCATATGGTCGTGAATCAGTGGAGCTCGTGCATGTGAGCAGGGGGGGCATCGTTTTGGAGGAGCTCCGAGGGGATGGGGGGGAGGGGTTAGACGGAGTCCTGAGGAAATGCTACATTCAAGTTTAATGCTAGTTTTCCATGACTAACAACCCTAGCTGTAACATGCACACTGAAATGTAAATCAAGCCATTCTGCAGGCAACACACAGTCGATACACTTCCAGTCTGAAACCATGGCTTAATTCCCCCTGATTCTTTCACACTAGTCCTTTAATGACTTATTTTATAAGCACTCATATGGGTTGAAATTATAAAAAGAAGTACCAGAACAATTTTCAGTATGTACCTTCAAAATGTAGTGCAAAAGTAGTATCAAATAAGTGTGTGAATATTGCACTTTTATACCAGAAACATTGAATTCTAGGATCCAAAAACAGGTTAGGTAACATATTCAAATCCCATTTAAGCTCTGAAATGGATCCCCACATTTGGACAATTAGCTCCACAGGGAAGGAGATGCCACTCTCACACCACGCATTGGAAATCACTCTTATTAGACCATTTCATAATTGTTCTCCCGCTAAATTATCTGACGATCACATTGACCTTCCTCAGTCCTGCTTAGTAGTCTGAGGTGGTGCATTTGGGGAAAGTCGGTTTTAATGAGCGCAATTTAATAGGTGGCTCAATAATGCTATCTCCTACTCCATTATTAATCAGAATAAAAAAGTTAGCTCTGTTAATTATTGCAAATGTGTTAAAATGAAAATGCCAATGTGGTTTGAAAGCCTGCAGGTATTTAAGTGGAAGTGATTTGATGTTCATGCTGTTTGAAGAACACCTGGTGTACTGTATGTCTCCCGTCAACGGCCACAGCAGGAGATAGGTATGTTATAGATGTTTGCTGTCTCTCAGAAAAGGCTGTATGACTCAATCAGAACTCAAAGATGAACTTTCATGTTCGATAGAAGAAGAGTAGGTATGATTAGGGAAAAAAGACCTCTGTTTAATGAAAGCCAAGCCTCTGTTTCAAAAGCATTTTTTCTGCTGAAGTGTCCTTGAGCAGGAATCCATTTTAGCGCCAGGGCTGCTGTAAAGATAATGGAGCCACAGAATAAACACAACATTAAGACAGGCTTCTGTTGATAACCTGCAGTGATTTGCATTGATTATTCACTAACAAAAGCACTAATTCTACTTACATACTGAAAACAAAATGCTAAGGAAAAACGCTGCTTCGCCGCCAGTTCTAAAGCAGAGAGAAACAGCCGTATATATCATCCCTCTGTCTGTCAGCTGCACACTGTGAAAGTAAAGCAGAAGATGAGAAAGAGAAGGAGGAGGGGAGGGGGTCTACAAGAAAAAACAGGGTTGAGTGAGACTGATTGTAGCCTGCAGAGGGCAACCATTAAGCTCACCAAATATCATTATCAGATTTTCAATAAGGTTGCAGCCATCAGATAGTGGATGCAGACACTGTTGCTGCTCCTTCTCCATCCTGCTCCTAGCGAACCAGGTGCTACATGTATTTTTTTTTTGCAATTCAATCTGGCTACAAGGCCACAAGGAGTCTTTCCTTATTGCTTAGATCCCAGAACAAATCTGAAGCCCAGCGAGCATCAGGGGCCGGGCTGCCTGTGGAGAGTCTGCAAGCTCAGAGTTTGGATGTGCACTGTTGTTTGAGTGATTACACAATGATTACCGCCCGCCGCGTGCTGTTGTGCTATGTGTATGCGGGAAAACAAGGGCACATGGGGGATTTACAGTGTTCTTCGTTATCAAAATTTAAATGAGTTTGCTGATAAAGTCTATCCAAAATGAAAACCATATTTCAATAGATTATTCCCCCGTAACACTCATCACAGGCCAGCGCTAATGAGAGATAACAGACTGGAGATAAGAGAATTTGGGCTTACAGGGTTTTCGTTTGCTTGAATGTATAGAGTTGCAAAGGGGTAGAACATTTCCAGAAAGTTTTTGGTAAATCTCCATTGGAAGTTAAGCAGGGGAATTTTTGAAATATTCCAAAACTTAAAACTTTACATGGGAATTAACTGGGAATTGAGGGTAAGTTAATGGAAAGGTATCATATCCAAGCATAAATATTTGTTTTGTTATAAGATAAGATACTCCTTTATTCATCCCATAACAGGGAAATTCATGGAGTTACAGCAGCAAACACGAAGGTGTACAGTACAAAAATTTCGACAAATTTTTTTTTTTTAAGCAGACATCCATCCAAGATAATACAATTAAAACAGATTTATTTGTAAGTAGATCTTTATCAAGTGTTAAATATTTTACTGAACAATCAATTCTCTCATTGAAGAACAAAAACATGAATGTTGAGTTAAATATTACTCATCCCCCCGACCCAACCCATTCAAAAATTAACAAAAATGCAATCCCAACAAAGTCCCATTCAAAATGTTAAATGAAAAGAGTCCCTCTCCCTCCAAAAATAGTCCCATTAACATGCAAATAAAAAAGCATCTTCCCTCAAGCTTCTCAAGCCTAGCCTCTGCAGGATTCTAGAAATCATCTGTGCATGTGATGGAGGAATGCACAGTGCATGTAGGGGGCATGGTCTCAATAGCCCTGCAGCAAGCAGTGTGCTATGTGTATTTGAATGAGGAATAGCATAGATATTCAACTGTACTTGAATGAAATCCGTTTTTTTCAGTCAGGATTATGTTAAAATACATTTTCCCAACTATACTTAAGTTCCCTTTTAAGAGCCAACCTTCAATTTAGTAAATTCCTGGTTTATTCCCATTCATTCCCATAAATTTCCATGGAAAGTTTCCAACTTTGAAAATTCACAGAATTTTGCAACCCTTATGTATACTAAGCCTGGAATAGCCAAAAGGTTATAAAAGACTGTAAGCCAGTGAATGTTTACAGAGAAAATGTCTGTTGTTTGGGATAATATAAGAGAGGAGGGGTACTAAAGAATAAAAGTGGGAGCCCATCTGTCAGTGCAGTCTGGCTGAAGTTGGCCCCTGCCTCTCTGTTTTGATTATTTCCTTATCTCTCTCTTACTGGCGGGCGGTGAGTAACAGTGACCCGCTGGATTGCTTCCTAGACCATATTTCCTGGTCTGACTCGGGCATCGCAATCCATTCCTAATGTCAGTAGATTTATTGTGAAGCTTTAAAATCTCACAAAGCAGAACAAGAATGACTTAACAATAAAGAAAATGTGATAAAAATATACGGCCGTGTTGAGCATGCAGCTAACATGAAGCCATGAGAGGGGTATCTGTGAGCGAGTCCAGATGTTTTAAGTTCAATCTTCTGTGTCAAATCACTTTTTATGCTTCTATACAACTCAAAAATCACACACAAGACACAACTCTCAACACCTTCACTAAGACAAACTCTGACTCTGGCTTAAATCTCCCTAATATTTGGATGTCAGATATTCGTCTATAATTATTCATCGCACAAAGCTTAAGACTTGACAATCTTTAGTGGGATTTATTTGACATGGATTCTGAGTAATTTAAGACTTCTTCATAGAAAAACATAACAACATGGCTGACTGAGCAAGTGTGTCACACCGCTCAGCTCAATTTACTCCAGCAGAAAATGTTTGGCTTCCGGAGGAATTCGGCAATTAAAAAGACGTTCTTCTCGGAGAATTCAGTAAAGAGTGTAACAATGCAAAAAAAAAAAAAAACATCTAGCAGCAGAAAATCTCACTGCAGTGCAGACCGGCAGCAGAGCTCAGACACTCTGTGGTTCTTAATGTGATAATTCTCAGTGCTTCTGCTAACTCATCAGTCAGACTGTAGATAGTTCCCAAACGAAAACAACTCCCAATGTCCTCACTTTGGTTTATTTCCATTAGGTTAGTGCAGTTTCAGAGAACTTTTCCTCTCCTCATTACTCACCCTGCAATGTTTTGAACAAACCACAATGATGAAAAAAGTTTCTCCTCTTTTTCACTCATTAGGAGATGTCACTTGTCTTTCAGAGGGAAACACAGGTCTTAAATGTAACTGATGATAGCTAGGAAAATGTCTCTCAGCTCTAGTCTGTGTTCAAAGTGCCTCACTTTTTATACATAAAGCAGTACTTCGTAATTTAAGTGTTGCCCTTCTGGTAGCAGGGAGAAAAACAGCTACTGTTAAAACTAGGGATGTAGAAGTATTTTCCATGATCAATTTTTGGAAATGTTAATGATCAATTATTGATTTATCAATAAAAACCATGAGTTTTCTTAGGTCAAAAACAAAACAGAAAAAACAATGCCAATTACGTTTTCCCCCTGAATTATATTTTCCATAGCAACAAAATGCATATATCTGACAGTATTGATTATGAGTACAACATCTTATCAACGATCAGGCTCATAAAAATATTGTCCGCGGACATAGTTTTACTAACTACTATAATACCAACAGAAAAGTACCTCAGACTCACAGTGTCTAGTTTTCTGTCTACTCATTCTTATTGAGAAAAATAAACATGTGTATTATTATTATTATCTTTATTTAAACTCTAAAATCTTTGAGAGCAAGCCCTCATTTACAATGAAGACGAGCATATAAAAGAAACATCAAAATGCATGACAAGCACATAAAAGATATAACCCTAAAAGAATGATGATCAATTAAAAACAGACAACAATTAAAAGTAACGCTAAAACCATTGAAATAATGTTACACAAAGTCAGTTAAAACAGGTACAATCAGAGGTTAAAAATGTTAAAACTAATGATTTAAACTGTGATTAAAAGAAACCAGTGCATTAGTTTTTAAAGTGCTTTGAAGTGAGTTCCATGCAGATGGTGCAAAAACGCAAAAGGCAGATCTTCCCAGCTCTGAATTAACTCTTGGAACCTGGAGAGTTAGCCAATCAGTTGATCTGGTGTGTTTGGCTCCAGAGGACCAAACTAGCATTGAAGCTAAGTATGATGGTAACATCCCAACAAGCGCTTTATAAATAAACAGGTTAAAATGCAACCCACGTCTTTCAGCCAGAGAAGACCATCCCACCTTTTTGTAAAGTATGCAATGATGAGTGCTGTAACTATCACCAGTAATAAAAAACGGTCAGGTGTCAGCTGGGAGTGCAACCCGGTCACAATTAGTCCAGCTGCAGGAAAGCTCAGACGGCTCTAATGCTGCTCTGCAAACATAGTGTACTAGCAATTCCCACCTTTCTGTTGGCTTTGTTTCCAAAGGTGGGGAAATGTCCTGTTTAAAGTTGTGAACCTTCATGTCCGTGTCCTTGTTGGCAGCAGTTACATATTAATCCTCTTTAAAAAGCACTTGAGACCTGACGCACAGCCGCAGCCGCCAGCTGAGCGTCTCTGCTGTGTACAACACCTTTAACAGCTTTTTCACATCGAAACATGCTTTAAACTTAAAACACCTCCCTGATAGTTTAATGTAAAATGAGACCACATGTTGTTTGTCCCAAGTGATGGAAAATGGAAAACAAAAATGCGTGTTTCCAGTAATTTCTTGCCAATCAATTATTCGATACTCGATTAATTGTTTACATCCCTAGTTAAAACTTAAATAAGCATTTATTCTTATAAATATATATAATAATAAACTTTACTTATATAGAACTTTTCTTAACAAGGTTACAAAGTGCTTCAAAACAAAAGCAGAGATATTACAAAGCATAAAAAATGGTGCAAATGAGGGAGAAAAAAGACAAGCAAAAAAAGACATATGAATGCAGAGCAAATTCGAGAATTAGGGGTGGAGAAATGCCTTCTTATATAAAAATGTTTTTAGTGAGGATTTAAAAGCAGTTAAGGTTGTGGACTGTCAGTCGTCAGTGGCAGGGAGTTCCACAAACTTGGAGCTCTGATTGAAAAGGCCCGGTCACCTTTTGTTTTAAGGTGGGATCTTGGCACAACCAGCAGAGATGCATTCAGTTCTATGTTATACTGTGTTTACAGCAACAACATGTACATATTACATCATGCGTCATCACCAAATTGGTAAGCCTCTGCATTTTGCCCAATGGATCCAACATAGCAAGGAAGAAGCTAGTGATTTTGGATGTGTATCAAGCTTGGTGCACCAACAATGACTTCTTGCAATATTTGCAGTGTTAATGCTTTCAGGGGTGGTGGTAGCATAACAAAATACAGCACAACCAACTCAATCAAGCATCATACCAAAGAAAACAAGTTCAACCAAACACATGGCAAACAGGAGGCCATTCATTTCTTCAGCTGCACAAAAATGAGACACTTCACAGTGATGGTTTGATGGTGTCAGAAGAAAGTTCTCAGATTCATTGTTGTGGATGAAAACAGGGGATTCTGCTGCCTGGTTGAACACTTGGAACCACAGCACAACTGTTGCATTAATATTTTTATGAGACTTCATCAGCAAGAGTCAAGAGATATAACAGTGATGAGCATCACCACAGATGTCTGGAGCTCTGATGCTTGTTCATTATCACGTTTGACAGTAAACTGGTTGGATACAGGGTCACACATCGCAGAGTACAGTGCTGGAATAGCTGAGACAGGAAGTGACACCTTTGGGCTTATCGAGCTAACACCTTTTTTTGAATTCCCTTTGGTCACAGAGTCAACCTGAAAAACCACATCAGTAGCTCTGGATGTCCGCTGTGTGAGTGCTACAGCAGATACCTGTGCTTGTTCTGTGAGGGCTGGTACGACTTCATTGCTATTATGCAGATGAAGGAATTTTATATTAGGACCCAATCACCTTAACATGTGCTTAATATCTGGGTTCTCAAAGACAGAGTATAGTAGTAGATCTGCTTTTAAAATACCAGTGGTGTTATCCCTTTGTCCCGCTCAGAATTACCAACAAAAGGCAATTTAAATGCCAAAGGGAGTTGCGTTGCCCTAAGGTGTTTTATCCTAGTCAAGGCGATAATCACAAACGTACCCAATCACTACTGAGTAGTGTTGGCACACTACTTTAGTCTCTCCTCTTGTCTCAGTCCATTGTTGTATCTCACTGGGAAACAAAGTGAACCCAGTGTGATAGCGAGGATCTTAAGCTCTTGCTTCTGGTTTGTAGTGGCTGCCATGACCGGCTCAGCATGCTGTGTGTGGCAAGCTCCCATCTTCTGGTTTGTTTGGGAACTCAAATGTGAAGTACTTTCCACACGTGTTTAGATGGGTACACATCTGGACTGTGCTGTAAGTTTTATACAGAAATGGTTTGGTACAAATATGTGTACCTTTACATTCCTACTGTTAATTTAAATACACATTTCGCAGAGCTTGAATGTGACTGGCTTATGTATATGTGTTTAGGTAGCACAATTCAGGTTTATAATATATCAGTCCTTTCTTCAAACTGTCTAACTTGGAAAAAAGTTAATAGCAAAGTTAAGTTTACTACTACTATGATACGATCACTATCATCGCTCTCTCTCTCTTCTTCTCCTCTATCCCTCTTTCCAACCCCAACTCGTGTAACGACTTCTTTGCCTTGGAATCCATTAGTCTCTTTTCTTTTTGTCGCTGCAGGACAACGGCAGAAACACGTTTGGTTTGTGTTTTTGATCACAGCAACCCTGCTCCTCTCCCCTGATGTAAGTGATTCGTAGTTCTAGACAAGCAAAGAGTTGAGCCACTCTGGAACCGGTTTTCCCAGACGGGAGCCAGTTCACTCGCAGTCAAAACACAAAAAAAACGTTCTCAATTGCCTCGGTCGAAAAGGGGTACCTGAGGCAGACTTTGACTCCGCCTGCCTTGAACTGTTTGCCTTGCGCTCACAAATACAAAAAATGGCTGGCCTCCTTCCATCAGATCAGTGAATGATGTCCTTACTTCATACCACAAAATCAGAGATGAACTCTCAGTTAAAGGTAACTACATCTTCCGGGGCTCACGTCTCATTGCTCAACTTTCCTTACGACACACTCTGATCACACTTGCCCATGAGAGTCACCAAGGGATCGTACGCACAAAGCAACGGCTGTGAGACCTCTACGGGTGGCCAAAAAATGACTCGCAAGTGCAGTCCTGCATTGCTGCATGCATTCCCTGCTAATCAGATGACATATTCAGTCAAATTGTGCAACAACAAGTGAAAAGCTGAAACAAGTACCGCTTTGAGATCATTTCTTATCCTTCCATTATGGCGACCAAAAAGTTATTTCACTGAAGATTTAGCTGTTGATTATGATGTAACACTCAACAAGAAGTTATTTTTAAAATAAAATGCAGATTGATTCAAACAAAAGGAGTTAGTGCACTGCATATGTAGAGTGTTGTGCATCGCTTTTATAGCCGTGGTAGTTGTTTGTTTTGATACTTGTACAGTGTATTAAATATTTACAGTGTGGTGGAAAATTCTTGTGTTTATAATGTATTCCATATGATCTTGTTGTTTCCAAAGAAGAACACTGCTGATTAACTCCTGCCACTTTGAATGACTGTTGTATAACCTACACCACAGAGAGCTGTTGTTTCTGTCCATGGAGAGCTGTTGTTTGTAGTATAACTGAAGGTCAACCTGCCTTCACTCCTATGCCTTCAGTGTGATAAGAGAACCAGAAGATGTTAAGCCTTGACCCCTGAGGGCGGTGAAAGCAGTTAACAGGGTCGCGGTTTAAACTAAAACACCGGCCGATCTCTGCCACAGCCTTTTGAGTTAAAAACCATTTTAAAGCCATGTTGAAACATCTGTGCTACTCACGCTTATCTCCTCTCACGTGTTGATTCAGTGAATCCATCTGTGATGAAATGTATCACGATCTAAAACAGCGCTAGCTTAGTCTCTTCATGCTAACAGGCTAACTGTTGTGTTGCTCATAATGATACCTGCCTGCCCATCTGCTTCTATGGTGTCATCTGTGATGAATGGCATTCGTCTCTGTCCTACTGCCCTCTACTGATCTGGTGGTGTAGTGCATTTACCTTTTTTCCCCTCCATATGTCACTGATTTGCACAATGTACCCGGGACTTCAGCCCGCGGTCGAAACGCAGACAACAATGGGGGCACAGAACCTTTTAGTTCAGGGTAAAGTAGTTCTGGGGACTAAAAGACCCTGAAACTCTTGGTCGAAATGGACCTTGTGACGGTCTTGGATGACTGTTGTTGTGAGACTCTCCTTCTTGCAAGAATAAATTACAAAGACAGACAAGTACTTGGCTCTGAGTTACTTTTTCCTTCAAGAAACAGAAATGTCCAAATCAGCAGCACTGGATACCTTTCACAGATTCTACAAATCTTGCCAAACATGATTGACTGACACACGCTGCACGGACACACAACACTCACCATTTGCTAAACGATCGCTCATTGCCTTGTTACTCTACTGCTGTGAATTCTCTTCTCCTGGATTGTCTTCTGTCCATGTAAACAGTGTCTTTGAAGTATTCCCCCAATGTTAATAGCCATGGCACCTTTAATGATGAGGCAACAGACGAGGCCTGAGAGAAATATTAGCCCAGCAAGGTCACAGCAGACAAGGTCCCATCTGTCTCAGTGTAGCCTCGGTGGATCCCCGGCCCTTGCATTACTGTGGCCCCGGGGCAGGGAAAATGGATCATCAATTTGATTTAGAGACACTCTGGCCAATGCTGTCATTTTCAAGCAGAATAACACTGGTTTCTTCTCCCATCACCTTTAGCAGGTAAATTCTTAATGGCCATAGATGTTAAACTGTCTCATGTATGGCGTCGCCAAGACCAGACCTTCAGAGAGCTTCACATCGCATTACATCAGACCGACACGCCAAACCACACCACAGTACTCTGCAGCCACCATAGAGATATGTGGGTTTAATGCAACTAGAAGAAAAATAGAGCAGAAAACTAAAGTAGGAATAGCTTTTTATTTTTTATATACTGCTGCTCTGTACTTGAGAGTAATTCCCCGCCATGGTTATGAAGTTTTAAGTCTGTCGGTAAACTCGATGGCCAATCACTTTGCTCCAACTTTAGAAATGAGACCGTGCAAAACCGGATCAGCCATGCCTTTAGTGCAGCCACTTTTCTCTCTACAATGTTTTTCTCTCCGACACACACACACTTAACGTACACAAAGAACCCGTACGCAGCCCTACACACACTTTCCGCAGAACTTGGTGTCGGTGGCTGACGCAGTAGAAATTTGGCGTAAACGACAGGCCTCTGTGGCCACACAGCACTGTTGATAATGACTCTGTAATCCATTTGATAGCCTATAAACAGGGTGAGAGTCTTATGAGCCTCAGCCAGGAGAGAGAGCCAAACAGCACCCCGAGGTAGACATTACCATAAAAACATAAGCATGAAAAGGAGCACCGGTCGGGTGAAGGAGGGTCAATGTTGTTCAAACTTCACTGTGTTTATGGATCTTCACACGAGCAACACTTGAAAAAAAGAAAAAGTGTGATTTCTTCCACCCGTGCTGATTTCAGTCATCTTCTTTTCATGCTGGTTTTCCAGTTTCCCCCAAACCTCGGCTGTCTTCTTATCGGCTGTTCCCACCTATGAAGCATCCTTTTAAGCAGCTCCTGCATGAGGAAAATGTCACGTTTGTATGCCAGTGTAAATTTGCTTATCTTATACAGAAAGGAGCCGGTGAGAGGGAAGTGGTTGTCTCCACAGCACGAGGCCTTAAGGGATCTTTTGAAAGCCAGTTCTTTTCTGCTCAGCATCCCTCTAATGTGACACAAATCCCTCTAACAGAGGACCGGCTTCTGCATCCTCTGCTCGCTTCAGGTACATTAGTTGTATTTTTCTGCCCTGTATGTTATGTGTTGCATTCCAGCGCAGCAGAGGAACAGCAGGGGAACCCCGCCTGTTACCCCTGGCTGAGTGTTTCAAAACCTTGGCAACAGGCCAGGAAGCACGCGGGTGGCCAAGCTTGCTGCGCTCTGGAACACTTTGAACCTGATTCCTGCAAATCCACATATTGTTATTCACCTGGAACTTGTTGTTTGGTTGACTTCCAGACCCAAACAACATTATAACAGGTCTGCTCTATGTAATTCTAGCCTTCGTCTTTATACTCTGGTTCACTTTGCAATTTCATACCAACTCCAAACATCCCCGTTGAATTCCCCTCCCTCGACACACAGTGTGATAGCATGCTTTGTTCTCTCTGGCAAGGTGAACATCGTCGAGGGATCATTTAATAAGAGAGGGATTGCTTAGAAAGGGCAAGAGAGGGCCTCAGGTGGAGAACCTCCCTCTGATGAGGATTAGTTTTATCCCTTGTATGCAAATGACATTGATTAAGCTAGAGACAGTACTTCCCCTGCTTTGGTGTGGCATTCCTTTCCTGCAGGTAATCTCTGGAGAAAGTGCTGCAATATACAGCCTTGGGAGACAATGCTAATAACGGAAGATGAACAGCCGCCATCATGGTCATCATCATTTGGGGCTCACATACAGAGGGGTAGTGGCAAATTACACAGACATGTCATTGAACAACTGGTGTTTGCTTTTCCTGATCTGCATGCTGATTAGACTGAGATGTTACCTACTTCTTTGTTCGTAAAATGCACTGGATGCCTTATACAGTCCATGACTATGCAGCCTTATCATCTACCCATGCTGAGACTTTTAACGTCTTAATCCCTCAGCATATTGCAGGAGATTATCTTTCTAAAATTAACTAGCCCCTTGAGACTGCAGAGATAGCAGCTGCTTTTTTGCCACTTGGCAGGTTTTCAACAAACAAAGTGGCTTATTGCATACGGGGGAGCGTGTTCACACATTAGCTTTTTAAAAAGCTGCAAGATTATAGGACTATTGTGCCGTTTCCTTCGCTGCTTGATTTATTCATATACAGTAAATGTTTGTGTGCAGGTTGGTGGATTCTTAAGTTTTTCATTGCGAAGGCTGTTTGGCAGCATATGTGCTCTGCGTGATGTCGCTGTAATGGGAAATAAAAATGGATGAATTCAGAAGCACTGCCAATCGCGCTTCAATCCTTGTGTGCCTGACATTTGCGAGGGGTGGTTAGTCAAAATTATTCAGAGGTAAACTTTAGCTGTCATAACCTGGGGAAGAAACATACCGCAGCTTCAAAACACAATATAGATAAATCATGCTCTTGGCTGTGAGTAAACAAGATTTAATTAAGGTGTATTCTTTTTTTATTTTCTTTCTGGTATTGCCAAAAGCCCCATCTTATCCTCCATTTAGCTGTTTCTAAAACAAAAAATGAAAATTAATTTCTCAGCCTCAGTTTTTTTTCTATTAAACGTCTACTCATGTTTTGTTACACAGGTAGATCCATGCCTCTGCAGACTTGCTACCTAAAGAAGGAATAAATCATTATACAGTACATGAGCAAACGTTGTAAGACATCAAGTGTGGAGTTGTATATATTAATATTTTAGTCTTTCATTGATTCAGGATTGGGCAGCTATGTTTCCAGAGGGTAAATGTCCATTAAAAGGTTCTTGCTATTCATTTTAAAGCAAAAGGGTATGCAAGTAGGATGAACAGCAGCCAAAAGGATGTCTTTACAGCCTGATAATATAGAGAGTGCTTCTTCTCATTGTTGTAATTGCCCGTGGCTTATTACCGAACCTCGCAGTGCTAATTAATATATATGATTATAAAGCTAAAACTTGCAGTGGAATTATTGTGTTTGCTACATGAAGTTCAGTCCATCCAGTCTTTTCAATCACGAACAGCTTTTGTTCCATTTGAGACACACTAATCTGCCAAATGAATGTAAGCTAATGTAATGTCCTATAAAACAGACTTCATCATTATGTACTGTCTAAGCTTGGCAGTAATTTATATCAATATGGATTCAGGCTTTTATTCTGCTGCTGTTTTAATGGGAAAGTATACACACCGAAAAACCTTCACTCAGGAGCCTGAAGAGTCTGACATTATTCATTGTTTAGAAAGGCAGGAAAACAGCCTGAATAGACCGCCAGTTTATCACAGAGAAATCACAGATGCACATAATAAGTCACATGTCAACCTATGGGTAATTAAGAGTCATTAATCGCTTGGATTTGCATGTGTTTAGACATGCTGCAGAAGGAAAGCCTTGTGAACATGCACAGGATGAATGCATGATTAGAAACTGACATGCGTGTTAATCTAACAGTAACATGTGGCATTCACAGAAATATGTCAGGACACATAAAAAGTTTTAAAGTAATCACTTCTCAGCTTATCTAACCTAAATCGCCCCCCTTGAATAATACTAGCTAGCTGAATATTTATTTCCCATAATTGACTCATATTCTTCTCAGTGGTGTATTCTGATTTGATTATATTAACTCATGTACCAATCTTTGGCTACAGAATCGCATTGCAGTCTTTGCTTGTTGCCTCTTTCACTGCTCAAATAGGAAGTTTTCTTGCATACTAATAGCTACAGAAACACTATTAGGGAAAACTATTACTACCAAAGTTTTGTGCCTTGCCTACAGAATTTGTCTGGAAATGCTTAAGTCTTTGCATACTACACATATTACAAGTTTAATGCATTGTTACTGAGGCCCAGAAAAAAAGGCATAAATTAGCTCCACTTCTACTAAATACAGCAGTAAAATAATGTTTACTCATTAATAAATCATGATCCAATTGAATTGTATTTAATAGGATACATTGCAAAAAGGCCAGCTAGCAAGCTTAATCGTCTGCAATCTCCGTCTTTTACTTAAAGCTGGGGTTGGTAGTCAGATTTAGATACACTTTTTGTTATACTGGTTAAAATGATCTTTCTGTCCCGATGGTAATCAATGCATAATGTGTTCTTAAAAAAGGAGCGGAGAAACCCCCCTCTATCTACAGCCGGTGTAAACCTGGGAAAACACCAACCAATCCCTACCATCAGGATCCAAAATATGAAACCAATTAAATCCTGTCCTGCCGTTCTGCCCGCCTCCTCCGCGCACATTTCATGTTTGTTTCTGTTTTTAACTTTCACTATGATAATGTTTTGGTCTTTTCTTACCGCTGAGTGAGACATGAGTTGATGTAGTGCAAAACACAAACGATGTGCTGAGGACCGGTTTTGAATCAGTCTCGATTATATGGTCGCGAATCAGCGGTGCTCGTGCATGTGAGTGGGGGCGTCGTTTTGGAGGAGCTCTGAGGGGAGGGGGGAGGGGTTAGACGTTGTCCTGAGGAAATGCTACATTCAAATTCATGCTAGTTTTCCTTGGCTATGCCTGGTAAAATAAAGGTAAAATTAAAAAAAATAAATAAAAAATGGTGGTGCAAATAGGCACTTGGCCACTAGTGTATGCATGTGCATGTGAAAGGGTGATTGTGACATGGTGTCAAAGTGTTTTGAGTGGCTGTAAGACTAAAAACATGCTATAAGAGCAATCCATTGAACAGTTTTATCATGTTAGAGTAAATATACAAATAACATTGCTTACTATCAGTGACATTTTCAAAAATAGGCTTTTACACTCACAGAATAAGCCTAGTTCTGTTTTGCAGAATGATTACTTTCACTTCAGTAAACTTCTGCCTCCCCGTCCTCTGTGGAATACTACAGCAGTTTGACAACCATACACAAATTGAGAATCTGGGTCTATGTGGAGAAATCTCAGCCCTCATATGAATTTACTTTGACTTCATTCTCTTGTAGTCCATCTCTGCAGAACTGACACCCTTCGCCTCTGTCTCTGCAAACCAAGAAAGAAACCCTCTACTCATGTGACTCACAGGCTTGTCTGTTGTGACTAGCTGTGGTCTTGAGTGGCCTCTTTGCAGTCAAGGGCAGGAGTGACCGACTGAGGCCGACATAAAACGACACAAATGGGCCATGCATTGGAAGAGTAATGAGAGCCTGTATGACTTTCTACCTGTATCAATGCTCTTATAGAATTACACTCATTATTCACTATTTGGTGCAGAAGTGCGTTCCGCTTCAGCTCACCCCCCTGTAATATAAGCTATTTTATAGAGTGCAACTATTATGTGTAATCTGATAAAGATTTAGCAGCAGTGTTTGGGTGCTGTGCTCTGGCCTCCTTTGTGTGCAGTAAAGCTGAGACTCAGACAAGTGAGTCATGTAGGATGTGACAGTAGATATTTATCACTGCCACTGTTTATGGCGCAGCCTGCATGGACACTTTTTCTTTTTTTCCCCCTGTCAATCTGAAGGCCTAAGCAGGGGAGTTAAGCACTAATAAGACAGCTTCAGTGTTCATCTTGCACCCACCCTCCACTCTTCTCTTCTGTCAGATGAAGGAAGAGATCTGAGAGCGTCCTGGTGATTCTCCCCAGTGATCACCAGTCTGAAATAAAGCTGATTGCTTAAGTAAGAGAAGAAAAACCACAACTAGCTGAATTGGTTGTATGTGTTTTCCCGGTATCATTCTTTTAATGTGTGAAAATCAAACCCAGTTATAGATTTTGCAGCATGTAAACAGAGCGGAGGCAATTGGGTTGCTGCTGTTTTCTGGCAAGCATCCACTTTTCAAAATTAGGACTTGCTCCAGTATCAGCATGCCTTTCTCTCCCCAGAAAACATGATGAATAATTAAATAATAAATAGTGGAAGCAAAGGAAAATGTCATCAGAGCCTCAATTTGATTTGCACATTTTTCCTGAAGTTTAAAAGGAGAAAAAACATCTTGTAGTATTCAGTTTGTATAATTTGTTCTTTTTGAAGCTTAAACACCCTTTGCTAACCTGTTTTTTTTTTGTTTCTAGCTTATGTAATTATGTTGAAATGCTGACTCAGCATTTCAACATATTGTTCTTCTACTTTATTATTTTTCTTCTTCCGTGCCGGGTTTCACAGCCTTCAAATTTTGTCCGATTTTCACCATTCAACTTTTCAACTATTCAGCTTCTTCACCATTTGCAGGCTATTACTTTTCACATATTCAACCCTTATACTTTTTGAATTATTCAACTTTATTTAACTTTTTTTTAACATTGAAACAGATGGGAGAATTCAGCAAATTTGCCTTTCACTCATTCAACTTTGAGATTCTACAGCTTCAGCATACTTCAACTTACAGCCTTCATTTTTGCATTAAAATGTTCACAAATCTTTCAGCTATTAATGTTGTATTCAAATTTTTTCTGTATCTTTTATAGTTTTTGATATTTTACAGCTTAAATGACAAAGTTTTTTGCTGCTTTTCTAACTTTAACATTGGTGTGTATGGCGGACTGTTCATGGCAGCAGAGCACGTGATGTCATCAGACAGAGGGTGAGGCCTGCTAATGAGATCTTTGAAATTCTCCAAACAAACTGCCATAAAATCCAAACAATTAACTCCACATACACAAATAAGACATCAAAACGTTCCCTGTCTTCTCCTGCTTCTGTCAAAGAGGTAACCAAAGCAAAAGATTGTACCGTTGAGCCAGCAGGTCACCAACTGTCAGAGAAAGTCTCTCTGCTCGGCCATCTGCCGTAATGTTAAAAATTTCTGGAGGGAAGCAAAAGTTCCACCTTTCTTAACTCGCTGCCCTGACTACATTTCTGACTGTACAGACATGAAAAACACATCACTGTGTTCATCAGAGTCTTGTGACGCTCACGGTTTGATCCTTTTTCTGATAGCTATTACGGTTATCGCATAGTGTCGGCATATGTAGACCCTAATTTACTCCATGAATCCCATTCTTAATCAACTGTCACACAGAAGTTACACAGCTGGTCCCATCACAATGGCAACAGTTAATGACAGTTGGAAACAGTTGATGACAGTTGGAGACACAGGTGATTCAGATGACCTCATCAGTTCTGACTGACACAAAGACACATGCACACACATGTGATTCAGATGACCTCCTCAGTGAGTGACAAACACAAACACACACACACAAACACACACAGGTGATTCAGATGACCTCATCAGTGAGTGACAAACACAAGCACGCATGCACACACACACACACACACAGACACACGCACGGACACACAGGTGATTCGGATGACCTCATCAGTGAGTAATAAAACACAAACACACACACACACACACACATACACAGAGACACACATACACACATAGGTGATTCAAATGACCTCATCAGTGAGTGACAAACACAAAGACACATGTACACACACACACACACACACACACACACACACACACACACAGGGGATTCAGATGAACTCATCAGTTAGTGACAAACAGAAGCACACACACACACACACACACACACACAAGTAAGACATTTCCATAGTTTGTCAAGCAGTTTATAGGTGCTACTACTTCTAACACTTCAACTTCTTTTTCATTTTTCCACTTTATTCACTTCTTCTCCTTTTTCACTTTTTCTCCCTTTTCCACTCCTTCACCTTTTTCCACTTCTACTTTTTCCACTCCTTCAACTTCTTCTCCTTTTTCCACCTCTTCCACTTCTTCAACTTCCTCTCCTTCCACTTCTTCTACTTCCACTAATTCAACTACTTCTACTACTCTTCCACATGTTCAGCTGTGTTTCACAGCTTTCAGCCTTCAGCTTCAGCATTTCAACGCATTTGCTTTCAGGAAATGCAACCTTTCTAGTTGGATTTTACAAGCCAAATCTATAAAAGACTAAGAACTGTTTACCTGAATTTTCACCAGCACTTTCTTCATCAATGTCCTCAAGCTGTTTCTCTTCAATGAACTGCATCTGACCGTGTGAGCCTTAAACACGTTAATGAAACGCTGAAAAACATTTACTGCAGAATGAACTGCACAGAAAATGACTGACCCTGAAGGGCAGGATTTTCTATTTGCTTTTGGTCTCAGCCTGTGATGATGATATACCCACATCCCTGCAGCTACATTGTGATTGCTGAGGTCTTCTCCTAATGGTACGCTATTTACTTTCACTGCACTTTCCAATCACTTGTATCACCTAGTGAACTGTTGCTAGCAGAAACGCTCATGCTTTCTAAAAGCTTCCTGAGAGCAAACAGGGGAATGTTGTTGCTTCTTTTCTGTAGCCTGTCTGTCCCTTGTGAACGGCAGTGTCTCTGAGGCCTTCATCAATTAAGTCCTCAAGGTTCAAACAGGTTCAGTAGCATATTTCTCCTCTCACATGAATGGAATTCTCTATTATTTAGCTGCTAATATGGCTCCTGATTGCCTCAAAGTCTGACAGGATGGGCTCTTGTTTGATGCTTTCCTGCACTCTCGAGCTGCTCCGACGTAAAAAGGGGCCGACACATGGCCACACTGGTCATTTTATCTGTTCTCCTCATTTCCTGCCAGTTGCATTAGCTTGCCCGCTGGGGTTTCTTTTGGCACATTAAAACAGATTTGTGTTAATAATTGATGCTGCGATTTATGGACTCCAGTGCCTGAGGTTCAATTGTAAGCCTCCACTTAAAAAGAAAGCATGCCTCTCATGCCTGCCTCTGCCTCAGAGTGCCGTGATTTATAACGTCAGTTTGATAGTGTGCAGTTTATTGTGCAAGAGTCTTTAGCAGAAAAGAACCAGACGTATCATTTTTCATACAACAGTCCTTTTGATGTGATTATGTTTGAGTTTCGAATTTCTCGTTCACACATCAGCTCAAGACAATGAAGGAAAACTATTGATCCCGGCACCGCAGGCAGCAAATCTATAGCTCCTGGATCTTCTTCGATTTGAAAAACGTTTCTTGAAATTAATATTCAATAACAACAGCAGTTCTGACATTATGTGAAAAGGTCGGTAAGATGTTCGTCAATGGAGTGATCAAAGAAGGTGTGATGTATATGAAGGCATTAGGCTTTCATTAACATTCAGCAAAGAGGCTGTGAAGAATTACATGTCTCATTTGTTCGCCTGTGATGATGATAGCTTCTTTCTCTCCACACAGATGAAGGAATTAGAGTAATGGCTTTCATCTGTAAACCTTACGTTAATGTCTCAGTGTTTTCTATGCAATGCCTTTCTGAGAGGAAAATAAAACTCATAAAACTTTCAGAATCCGATGCTTGGATATTTGTGCAAAGTCTAAAAGCAACTGGAATTCAGACAGCGGTGTCATTTTTAGCCTTGTGGCTCTGGAGATGGCAATAACAGTCAGTCAACATGTCAGTCCGTGGCTTTGATATCTCAACAACTATTTGATGGATTGTCATGAAATTTCATTCTGGCAGTCACGCTTCCCAGTATCCAATGTGCACTATAGTCTCTGGTAATCTCCTGAGTTTTCTTCAAGGGGTGCCCATGAAGTTAACATTTGTGCTTTTCAGTCAGTGTCTCAATGAATTAACACAGCGGTCCTGTTTACTTGATGTCGCTCTCGTGATGAGACACTAATATACTGCTTAATGTTGTAATGCTGTTGTCCTGGTTGTAAGTTGTATAACCATAGTGTGTTTTGAGAAATTATTATAATTCAAAATTCTTTGCAACTTATCAAAACTGAAAACAACAATGGAAAAGGAACATTTGGAGGGACCTCAGGCTGTTTCAGCTAAAGCAGCATACTTTACAACTCCTAAGACAAAAGTTGAAAACAGCTAATGTTTGTATGTTAACAGCCTCACTGACATTACAGTTTTGTTGTGAAACACAACAAAGGCATAAAAGCTCTAATGTTTGCCAAAGTTAGCATTTAAAATACACAATTAAAGACACCCTAATGACAAGAAAAGCCCTCAGTAAGGACAACCTACTGATAAATTACATAGCTTACTAAATTACATTTAGTGGCCACAGCAAATGGAACACAACTGCCACTTTTGGCAGACTGAGGCTCTGTTTATGTTAGCTCCAGGTGTTGACGACCCAGACACAACCTACACACCCACCTGGACCCTATGTTGAGACAGATGCCCATTGAGAGACCTCACATCAACAGGGTTATCAAGTGGACCTCCGCTAACTGGTGTTTCATTAAGTTAGACACCTCAGAAAGGCTCAACAGTTGGCTCCAGAGTCCCTTAATGAGAGCTTCCAAAAAAGGACAGGGAAGGCAGAGCCAGGGTGAGAAGCCTGTTGGGACTAGAGCTCACCCCTGTCAGGTTAGGCTGTACAATCTACCTCCCCCTATTTCCAAATTGCCATGAAAAAAAAGCAGAGCTGAAAGGAAACAGATTACTGCAATGGAGTCCAGTTCAGGGTACCCAGCAATGGCCGGGACAGGCAGAACTCAGATGCCAGGGTTCTCACCATAGACTGTATAAAATATAGACGTAGTATCCATAACGTCACCCATCTGTTTCTGAAGAGCTGTTTTAAGACCAATCGGCGGCGGCGGCGGCCATATTGCTTCTGTCGAGCCAGAGTGACGTAAAGAGGCAGAGTTTGAGCCTCCTAGCCAACAGCTGCAGTGTTCCTGCAGGCAGCTGTGCCTCTCATTGGAAGACTCGTAATCTCAATATCTTCGAAATTGCCGCCTTAGGAAAAAATTCACCACCTTCAGTGAGAGCACATTGATAAATGAGCTATCCAGACTACACTTGTCTTTTGTACCAGGCTGTTAACATGTTTATTTCTGCTGTAAAGATCGTCTTTTTCCCATTCATGTGTATGTGACTTCCGGTACTTTCGATGAACTACAGCTTTTAACACTTCCGCATTGCACTCATATTTTTAGACCGGAGGTTGCCGCTTGGTTCTCACGCATACTAAGCCCTGGCAGCACATCCCCCGACTCTCATGCGCCTCCTTTAAACTCCTCCTCCTTACTTACAAATCCCATGCCCTTGCCCCCCCAATACCTGGCTGACCTCCTCCACAAACACACTCCATCCCAGAACCTATGGTCTTCAGACCTGGGTCTCCTCTCCATCCCGCGGACTAAGCTGCAGATTTTTTGAGACAGAGCCTTAAGTGTGGCAGCCCCCTACTCTGCCTGTTAAATCCACCAAAACAGGCAGATAAGAATCCATCACCATGGAACGCTAATTGATGGGGAATCACTGGGACTATTTTTAAAAACTGTGTTTACACATAAATCACTTTAAATCAATAAAATAATCTTTGAATCAATGTTTTTTGACAACATGTTTGTATTTTAAGTTTGTAGCCGGGTAATAAGACAAGACCCCTTGTCTTCTGAGACAAGACCCCTTGTCTCACCCTGGGGATTCTTTTTCCCATAACAACCTGCTAACCATACACTATTCCTTACTTGCAGTAGCAGCTCTGTAAATATCAATAATTGGATGCATTGCCATCATTTTTTTATGCATTCATGTACATAAATGTTTTATTTTTGTCATTCTTCTAACTTTTCACCTTTATTGCTGTCATCAAGTCCAAATCTGAAGTTCAAAAACCTTTTTCTTTCTTTTTTCTTTTCTTTCTTTCTTTTTTTTTTTTTTTTACCTTGGACACTCCTTCTTTCTGCGCAAAGTCATGCTCTGTAGTATTAGGTTGTAAGTGTTAATGCTGATTAATGTTTATCTGAAAACTTTGCTGTGTCTCAGTACAGCCCCACAGAGCGGCTAGTGTGGCTGTTAAGTTCTGTTACCAAAGGTTTGACCTATTGGAGAAAATTTGTGGTCACTCACCCATCATGGACAGGGTCTGTTCATGTCAAGTGTGAACAAATTAGTTTTTTCAGTGGTGGCTGCACCATGTCTAATCATATGCTTTTATGCAAATTAGTTCAGTCTGAAGGTCAGACAACAACTTATTTCAGCAGCAATATTGCAGTATAACAAGGCGCCAGGTGAGAAGAGACATTTGTAGCTAGTGTTCAGCCTGATGACAGAGCACCATATGGGAAACAGTGTAAAATCACAATAGATACGTTTGCACATAATGCAAGACACCTTTTTTTTTATTTGAGGCCTCAGGACACAAAAATCTATGAAAACAATTCAGCAAAAAGGATCAGGATGATTTTTTTGGGCATTTGGATATTCTCAAAGACAACAATTCCTTCCTCTTTCTGAGAAAGTAATAAGAGAGATGAGGATCCATTCCCAACAGAGCAGAATATAAAACAGGAAGACACGTTAAGAAACGCACCTGGTTTCAATCCCCTGAAAAGAGGGATTGCTGCCATTTCCAGCTCTATTTTAATTTCCTGTTTATTTCACTCTCTGAAGCTTTGGGAACCCTGAAAGGATTTGAATGCCCTTCAGTCCCCGTGTCTTTCTCCCATTGCCTTTGATTTATAGATTTGATTTTCAGCTTGAAAGCAAAAAGGGAGAAATTCCAAAAGGGAGAAAAAACACCATCATGACATGGTGGAGCTTAAAGCGAGCTGAAAGGTGGGGGAAATAGGAAGGATATAAAACTCCCATTGCTGGCGCCACGGATGAAATATGAGGAATTGTCGGAAACCATGTAACAAAACGTGATATGCAGCAAATGAACTGGGCTTTATTCAATCCCACAGCAGCCATAAGAAGTCTCATTCTCCTCTGTCTGTATTGTGCTGTGCCCTGTGTCGACAGGACTCACTTTCACTTGACACTGGCGGGCACCCATTAAATCCTACAATACACAATCATTCCTCCTTCCAAACTCTATAAGCACAGTGTGTTCTCTTTTCCTCTCCTTCACTTTGAGCTGTGATTCCTCAACAGCAGGTGTCACGTCAGGACAGGCACCCGCCTTGACCATGACTTCCCTCATCTCCATAGTGCATCAAAAACATGTCCTAATATTGTTACCCAGTATGAATATATGCATTTTTCCTCACCTTGACTCACCCTCTATGTATTAGAGATCAGCTTGGATGGCTCAAAAGAGTACCCAGTGTGAAAACAGCGGAAGGGCCCGGGGGAAAAAGGCAGCTTTTGTGACCCATGGTTCTAGCGACAGTGGTCCTGTGGGACACGAGGAGTCCAAAGGGAGACAGACCATGGCTGAAAGAGAGACACACGAGGGAGACTGTGGGACCGTAGGAAGCACTGAGCTCACGAAATAGATAAACCCCAAGGGATTACTGTCAAACTGCAGGCTCCTCGGGCTTGCACACGGTCAAAATGGGGAGCGGTTTAACTTGAACCTCTTTTAATTGAGTATGGCCTTGAGCTGAAAGAGACGGTGTACAGTGGATGAGTCAGCCACCACAAGTGCTGGTTTAAGGAGACAGCTTTAATACATAAAGGTAGTGATTTATTGTTCTACTTCATGTGTTAGTTACGTGTGGTAATTCTCAAAAGAGTTATTTTCCATCTAATGAGTGACAAAGATTAATTCCCATGTATGATGGATTGCACAGCGACAGGCAGACAAGGCAAGCAAATACTTTCTTCAAATGATTGTGTGTGTGTGTGTGTGTGTGTGTGTGTGTGTGTGTGTGTGTGTGTGTGTACCTTTATGGATGCTTTTCAAACTCTAGTAAAGACTGCAGGGGCACTTATCGGAAATAAGTAGGCCTGCCCTGCACCGCAGTCCTCGCTAGCAGCTCCATATGGTAATGAGCTGTGTAAGATGAAGAAAATATGTTATTTTGCAACACAAACAGCACTGCAGTTAATTCAAGCAGCAGGGACATAATCCACTCGCACAGTCTCAGCATGCAGCAACATTTTTTTATGGGCAAAGTTCATGATCGAAAAAAGGAAGAATGAGTTCATTTTGTCGTGGTGAAACAAAAAAAGAAGTTGGTGGGCGATGCAAATACATCAGACACTCTGTCACCATGGTGCTTCTGTGACCAGCTGCCAGAACATAAACTGACATGATTAACAAACTGGGAGGCATGCCTGCCAGAGTGAAATAATGATGATGTTATGATGTCCATCTGTAGTATGCGTGTTATCGTTCTCATTAACATCAAGATTCTAATAAGACTGAATTGCTCCATTTACAGATGCAGATTTGTTTTTGCTCCCCTTCCTGTGTCTGAGTTTAGTGTAGCTCTAATTTATGTCCCACTACACACTCAGAGATACTATATATTGGGACCACAGTCTGTACTTCACGCCTATATTTCAGGAGAATGTTTACCATGGAGGCAGAAATCAATTCAAAACAAGAGCAAGCTACTGTCGAATAAAAATGGTAATCGTAGATCAAAACAGTTCAGCGGCACACATTGTGCTGAAACAGTGTCCTGATTTTTACCACAGCTTTTTGATGTTTATCTTCGGAGGAAAGAAAAAAAATCACTATGGATTTTAATGTTAAAAGAAGGATGATTTAGCTACTTAACTTGGAAGGACTCAAAAATTTAACAGTGAAAAAAACATAGTAAGTCAAAAGTTATTCATAAGGAAATGTATCAGTACGTTGATTAATGATTACATATTGTTGATTTTACATTTTTTGGAATAACACTCATTAGCTCATGCTGGTAGATGGATTGATTAAAAAAAGATGCTTAATACAACTTAGACCCATCCGCCGGTTTCGACTTAAAATGTGATGCCACAGAGACCACACACCTGTCTGCAGTAGAGTCAACTATTAGAATGTCCCACTTTGAAAACGTGGTTTAAATTCAGTAAATACTTTTAATACCCAGCTTTCTTACTGATATTCAGGTTGTGTCAGAAGCTTGATTCTGATTGGTCAAAACTAGGGTTGCCAACTTTCTCATTACTAAATAAGGGACAGGTGCACGGTGCCATGGTGGTGTGAGCATGATGTGTGAATTCAGCGTATATTCATATTCTGATTCACCTGGAAATGCAGAAAGTGTGTATATTCCCTTTAATCCTTACTGTATCATTATGTAACCTCATATGAATAAACCTCAAAGAAACCACAATTTGGCTCTTTACATCAACAAACAGTCAAAAGAAAAATTAAATGCAAAAGAGGAGTATGACTCAACAAATTACTTTTTCCATGAATACTTTTTGCGGCTCTTGACTGACTCAAGCAGTCTTTTGTCCTTTAGCACAGCCAGAGAGAAGTCCTTACATGACAAATCACAGTAAACAGATATTTGAAGTTCACTTTTGATCAGCTCTGTGCTGCATCTGTTTCTTGAGCCTGGCCATTTAATGGCCATCGGAGAGAAAAACCTCTCCACACTCTTTTTGCAGTACTTGAACTGATGCGTGTAAGGGGACAGACGGTGTGATTGGCACTTGATCCTCCACTGCCGTTTTATCTGATCTAGGATCTGTAGAGTGCAGTCTGCTGTATTTACAAGAGTTAATAGTCAATATACGGGACAATTGAGTTCCTGTATGAAACAAACCGATTTATATGGGACCGGCTAATATGGGACAGTTGGAAACCCTAGTCAAAACCCTTGGACAACCCCTTGACAGCGGTTATTAACATTAACTAACATGAGCAATGCCAGAGGCAAACTGATCACACGTCATCTCAAATCAATCCGCGGAAAAGAGTTCCGGCACATTTAGCTTCTGCTTGTTGACACCACAGACCGTAAGGTGAGGGGAAACCATTAGCTTCCAGCAATGTGGCTAAAACTTTAGCTTTGGTTAGCATGCTAAATCGGCAGGCTACGGACGTTTACGTATTGGATCCTGTCCAGCAATATTAGCAATGAGTAGAGCAGGTGAGAGAAACTTTATGTTACCGGTCTCTGTAAAGAAACTTAAACCATGAGTGGTGGTGATGATAGCAGCTGTGTTCAAAGTTGTGACATTTGTTTATTTTTAAAGGTGTGTGAACCACAGAGCTCAGAGAAGAAGGAGAGCTGAATGAGGACATTTTCATGTTAAATCCACTGCAACAGGCAGATAAGAATCCATCACCATGGAACGCTAACCGCAGTCGAATCACTGGGACTATTTTTTTGAAAACTGTGTACATAAATAATTTTCAATCAATAAAATAATCTCTTAATCAATGTTTTTTGGCAACATGTTTGTATTTTAAGTTAGTTTCAGGGTAGTCAGGTCTCACCCTGTCGGGATTCTTTTTCCCATAACATCCTGCTAACCATACTTTATCCCTTACTTATTTGCTTGAGTTCTGAGTGTTTGAAGAGTCACCGCTGATTGCCTGGCAACCTCACATTGATGCCAAGACACTATAAAGTAAATGCATCAAGCAGAGAAATAGCCCCCATAACACAGACTGTATACTTCAATTTTTTGGACAGATTTAGCAAATAAGAGATGATTTATTAGTGAGCTTTGAAGCCAAATCTACAGCAGCTTTCCAGTTATGTAATCAAGGGGTTCTGAACATTGTAGTGGAGGTAAATGTTTAAGGTCAGTTTATTATTTTAGTCTGAAGTGTTAAAGCCTGTGATTTGTTTTGCTTGTGTGTGTAAAGGAATGTATTTTGTGAGGCCCACTAGCACTTTAGGAAAGCTTGCCAAGGGTCACTTAAAGCACAAGAACCAAAGTGTTTTACATGTTAAGCCATTGCTTTTTTTGTCTGAAAGACAGACAGATGCCAAGTAGTGACATCTTTTTGGCAGTATGTCACTCGTTTAAGCAAGTAGAGCCACGTCTACTGGACAATCGATTACCATTTCTTTGTCTCTGATGCTTAAAAAGGAGTGAATTTTGCATAATTGAGACTGGAAACAAATGTGTCCAAACTTTTTCAACTGGGGTAGCCAAAAAGTGTGGCATAAAGTGTGTTTGTGCACCTATAGTGTTTATTTACAATGTATTTATTTAAGTTTAAAATAAAAGTACCTACAAAAGAAATAATGTCACACTGCAATGTCTCAAAAGCCAGCAGCAACCTGGCGCCGCTTTGGCTCAGTGGTTTAAGTGCACGCTCCACGCACCAAAGTGTTGTCGCAGCGGTTGCAGGATTGGCTCCTGCTCTCTACCCTCGACTGCATTTCTTCCCCCACACGCCGCTCCCACATTGCATTTCCTGCCTCTCTTCAGCCATCCTTTCTAATGAACATGGGGGGATACAAAGAAAGGAGCAACTAGCAACCTCTTTGAAACGGACAGAACAGTTGGTATAAAGTCCTGCCGATGGTTTGGGAATTGTTGGATTGCACCAAAGGGAGTCCTTCAGATTTCAGAGGAGGCTCATGCATACTTTGGCTACACCGCAGATGCGCCCATATTAGAAAAAGTGATTTTGTATGCATCTACTCCCTTTTGAACAATACTAAGCTTACCTCAGATCTGTAGCTGTGTGCAGCATTCTTCCAGAGATTTCTACATAACTGCAAGCATCTAAAAAATCTTAGAAACTAGTGTCAACCAAAACTAAGATGTGGCTACTTTTTGTTATTGTAAACCTTACAGCTATTTGTTAGAACTGGTTGTGGTTGCGCTTTGGTATCAGGTACAGGAATTACACCATCAAGATGTCAGCTAAAGTGCAATGCCACCACTGTCTTAAGATGAGGTCACCACCGCAAGATGAACTGTGTTTGAACTTGATTATTTTGTATATGTTGAACAAGACAAGACTTCCAACTTTGATATAACATTTTCATTTGTATTATTTCACACCACATTTCTTGAAGTTGTTGGATGTTGAGGTCAAAGGCGGGCCACTTGTTCCCCCCTTTCATTAATCTTTATGCTATGCTAAACTAACTAGCTGCTGGCTGTAGCTGCATATTTATCATGCTGACATGAAAGTGATGCCAATCTTTGTATCTATCATAAAGCAGGAAACACATATTTTTTAGAGCTTGGACACTGTTATTAGTTTTTGGTCCCTTTTTTTGTCAAACACATAGTTATGAAAGGTACTCCAATCATCTGTAGTTCTCACACAGGCATGCACATCACCCCCAACCCACACACACAGCGCACACACAGGAGATTGTTATGAGTCATTCACAAAGACTGTGGATAACATCTCCTCCATCACACTGTTCCATGAAGACACTTGTGATAGAATAATTTGCGGGGGTCCAGAAGCACTCAGAAGGTCGGCTAATTAACAGGCACAAGGCGGGAGGCATTTGCTATCACAATCAAATTTGTGGCGAAAGTCCTCCTGGCTAACTAACACAGCTGCTCCCACTTATCATGTAAGTCCAGTGGAGCATGAGGTTAGCCATCAAAACAGGGGCCCAGTCACACACTAATAGGGCCTCAGGATGATTCCAGGATGGTGTGGGTGGGAGGTCAGCACCTTTTGCCCCGTTACTGCCACATAAAATACGTCCTGATCATTATTGAAACCGGGCTGGCTCACATCTGTTGGAAAGAAAAACGGCTTAATTTTCTTTTACCTTCATTTTTCTGAGTTCTACTGTTTGTCCCCCTTCAAAGGCCACCTCTCTGTGCAACCATTCACACAGGTTCATTGTCATATAACCTGTAAGTTTCAAAGATGGCCTGTGGAGAAAAAGCTCTATTCGCTGCAGTTATGTATTCAAGTGGTCACTTGTGCGTTATCTGTCTATCTTTCACATTTCAGAGTGTGAATGGACCCTGAGCTCGCAGCAGCGACTTTACAGAGGCATAATTAGAAAGGAGCAGGTCTGACAGATGGATTACAATCATAACTGGGAGCGTGGAGAGTCTATATTCCTAGCCACGGTGCACCTGCTTTGTCTCTGGAATAAATAGCACAAGGAGGTAAGAATATGTCTTTTCACATAGCGAGCCCATAGAATCATAATACCTTTTTCTCTTCACACTCAGGAGCTGATTCTGCTCACAATGTTAAAGAAAAGCATACATAGGCTGATTTTATATTCCAAAACAGATGGTGCAGAATGAGACACGATGCCCCAGCAGCTCAGTGACCTTCATGTTGCTAATCTAACATCGTCCCTACATTGATCTAACATTAACTCCTCACCCCTCACAGAGTATGCATGACTCCAAACAGCCTGGTGGCCCCGCGTTCTTTCGAAAACAAATCACCTAGACATGCAATTACCGCCGGCTCCAGAGTTATTTCTTTCCTGTGGATACGGCGGCCCCTTTCATTTGACTGTGGGAATTAAACAGGTTTCCAGGTTAATTAATTTGACAGACAGAGCCCATTGTGTCTGTTGTCAGCCCAAAAGGAAACCTTATTGCCTCTTGTCCTGCAGGTTGACTTTTTATTGTTCTTTGATTCGTCGTCCCTTAAAGAACCGCGCTCTGCTTGGCGTGTAATTGACTTAAAGTAGACTGCATCCAGAAGATGTGTTATTGAATGTTTGAAACAAAAGCTCTTGTCTCTCATGTCCATTATTTACCAAGTGGGATGCATTGAAATACAGAGCACCCGTGGCATATGGAAAGTGGTTGTATTTATTGGTTAGGGTCAGCTGTTGCATACATACCTCTACCAGGATCCTCTCTTCTTCCTGATTGTTGCTTCCTTCTTTATCCCACATGAAACTGAAATGGAATTTATCCCAGTGTGTGTATTTGTACATGTGCACATGACTGTGTGAACGCTAGGAAGTAGAAAACGAGGAACATCCAAACCGAAGTGTAATCTCGGTCTAAATCACCCAGCGTTCCCATGGGGAAAGGCCCCTCTTCCCGGGGTTAGTCAGTGAATTAAATCACAGTGAGAGCCCCATTTTTCAAAAGTAACCTTTCCGTTGACAGTGTAAGTGGGAGTCAGCCTCTCACCGTACTGTCCAAGCTGTGGAATTAGTGTCTTGCGTGGCGACACCAGTCTCTCTGGGTGTCATTTGTAGGGGCTGTTGCTGCTTTTTTTTTTGTATCCTTGCTCCCTGTCTGCCTGTGTGAGCGCGCTCAGTGTAGAGGAGACCATCTGCCTCCCTCCCCTCTCACATCCCTCATTTCTCTCCGCAGCAGTCTCTTCCCAGCAGTTCCCACACACTTTCCTCAAATGTATTTTTGGTGCATCTCATGAATTTTGGCCCCAGAGAACAGTTTGTGCTCCCAGAAACCACATCAACACCCTCAGACTCGGACATGGACGATCCCACTATTCAAAGATATTCATGCAATCAAAGCAGCTAATGGAGATAAACACACTACATGACCGGATTAGGCTTGAATTAATCTCTATTCAACTTAATTAATTAGAAATGTGTCCATCCGGGCCTATAGTGTCAATAGGACATGTTTCAATTAGAGCTACATCGCCTTTTCTAATCTTTTAATTGAACAGAAATGAACGGAACGAACATGTTCAGAAATTGGAATTCTATGCCTCATAATCATTTTCAGCATATAACAACTCTTAGAGGCTGTTTATTACTCAAATATCAGGCAACTGAACTGATTTATCCCATAATCCATTTAGTGTAGAGTGCTGTTGTAATTGTCTAACAGCAGCAGCCCCTAGATGCTTTGGTTGGCTGGTTGAGCGGTGGTCAGTTTCTAAGGTAACTTGTATATGAAAGCTCTATAACATAAATTATGTAGCTGCTGGGTGCCCAGTTGTTCCCTTCAATCAACTTCTAACCTACCGTAGAACTCCAAAAGGGCTAATTTTTCCTTATGATTTTTCTCACACCATCTTTTTTTAAAGTTAATGCAACAAAATTGCCAAGTGAGTCCCTGGCTAATGCCTGCCCACGAAAGCAAATGATCATAATCTGCTTGTTTGTAAAAGCACCATCTGTGCAATTAAATAGTTTGGTGATGATGATAGTGTTTTGTTAGGAATATGTGAGGGCTCCTTTTGCTCCTGGAGGTGTGGTTAATTCTCACCAGCCTGTGTGCCAGAGTGCGTGCCAGCTTGATGCGTGCACGAGTGTGTGTTGTATGCACACGGGATGAATCAGGAGTGTCTTCTGAAGAAGGGTTGCCTGGGATACCAGCCTGGACCCGTCCAAACGTGTCTGTTCTCCCTCCTCCTCCTCCTCCTCTTCCTCCTCCTCCTCCTCCTCCGTTATAAAGGTGCATCAGTAATGAATCAAAAACTATTTCAGGAATGCCACTTTTGCCAGTCGGCGTGCTCATACCTGCAGCTCTGTCGTGTTTTCATAATGCCACAGATCTCTGTTCCATGGCTGCCTCCGCCTACATCAAAAGCAAAGATATGGGGAAACACTTCTTCTGTGTTTGTGTGAGGGGATAACGGAGGGAGGAGGAGGGGAAGAAGAAGGAGAAGAAGAGCGAGAATGAGATTATGAATGCGGAGACGCAGCGCGGATGCACTCAAAGGAACAATTGTCGTACTATTAAAGTGCATTTGCTCGTCTTGTTTACCTTCTCGTTGAGTTGAGATCTGAAGACGCTGAACGCCAACTTCCTGAAAACCATGCCGTGAAGTGATGCTACTCTTTTCTCCCTCTCTCTCTCCCTCTCTCTCTCCCTCTCTCCCTCTCTCTCTCCCTCTCTCTCTCTCTCATTCTCTCTCAGCCTGCTGGATGACGTCTCGCAAGGAAAGGAGGCTGAAAACTCGGCGCACACAGTGAATCCCTCGCTGTGACTCATTCATTTTGTATAAATGCGACCGGTTGCAGAGCCGGAGAGAGAGAGCCTGGGCTTTAATTAGCTGTTTTTTTTCTTGGTCCTCTTGCTTGAAGGACCCACTGCAGCTCTCACTGGTCGTCTCCTTTCTTTCTTTACTTCTTTTCTTCCTTTTATGGTTTTATAGAGACTGGAGATGATATGCACCCGTGGGAGACAGACAGCCGACGGAGCCTTTCCTGCGCTCTCTTTGGCTTGAGCAAGAAGAATGTCACCCACTTCAGCCGGTCCTAACATCTAAGTTTGAATTTTGAGAGATCATTTCTTTAACAGTCGCTCTATTTCATGTGGTACAATTCCCTCTTTAAAGGTTCTGCGCTGCGGCTACATTTTGTTTCCACTCGCGCGTTTGGATTTAGCATAAATGGACAAATCAGGCCACTTCATCCACGGAGGGTGCTCATTTTTCTTCCACTGATATTTTCTGACTCGCGGATGTAGTCTCGCTTCCGAAAAAAGGAACTGAAATACCGCTTCACTATTCAACAAGCTACAGCTCTCACTCCAGGCAGCACAGAGATCCGGCGCAGTTTGTCTGAGCCATCCTCTGCGTCTTGGTTCTCCAGCCCAGCTTGTTGAATCTCCTCCCTGGTGACAAAGAATGGCTTTGCTTTAACAAACTTCCTCAGCCTTATTTTGGTCTTCATCATCGCCGGATTACACTCTCCATCTTTCCCTTTAAAAGTTGATCATGGATCGTCCCGGTGTGCGCGTGAGGCTGGGCTCTTTATGGAGAGTGTTCTGGCTCATGAGGACTGTGGTGGATTTCGCGCTGCCTCAGGAGACTTTTGCTCCCCACTCTATACGGACTGAGGGCCACCTGACCCTCGGTGGACTTTTCCCAGTGCACTCAAGGGGATCCGATGGCACGCCATGCGGGGACCTGAAAAAGGAGAACGGCATCCAAAGGCTCGAGGCCATGATGTACGCGTTGGACCAGATCAACCAGGACGAGCAACTCCTACCCAACATCACCTTAGGCGCGCGCGTGCTGGACACTTGTTCGAGGGATACCTACGCGCTGGAGCAGTCGTTAACTTTCGTGCAAGCCCTGATCACGAAGGACACCTCCGACGTGAGGTGCACGAACGGGGAGCCGCCGGTGTTTGTCAAACCGGAAAAAGTGGTGGGAGTCATCGGAGCCTCGGCGAGTTCGGTATCGATTATGGTTGCCAACATCCTACGCCTCTTTCAGGCAAGTCTCTGAGCGTGTGGGATAGTTGTGCTGCTTTTAAAATAGATTTTTTTGATGTAACTTGTGGTATAATATGATTTTTAGGGAAGACTGCGCCTCATTATGCCCACCTAGTGATGGGAAGCAGATGAGAGCCGGGATGCCATAACTGGTAAATAAGAAAAAGTCCTCTTAAAGAGAAATTAACACTGCTAATAACAGAAATCTGCCATTGCAGGTGCTGACCCAGATATTTCCATTAGCTCAGTTTTGATTTGCTTCTTTTTTGGCTAATTTCTCTCCAGACTTCTCCCCACCAAAAAAAAAAAAAAAGGGCCAATAAAAACAAGGTGGTGTGAGTTTGGGTGCTTTTCCCCTTCGCTTCACAGTGTGTGGATGAGACAGCTGAGTGTGCTGTTGCCTGTCCCCGGTGGTGCTGAAAGAACAGCTCCCGTCTGTTCCAGTCTCACTCCAGAGTCTGGATGAGTGGGCACTGACAGCCTGACACAATCACACCCAAACTCAACAACCGCCTCCTGAGAATAACAGGCCCCGCTTCATGTGATTGCACATGATTATATGAGCCCCTTGTACGAGAAAGAGACTGCAGGCATTTTTATGAATTGTTTTGAACGTGAAGGCTGAGATTTCTGGTTGAGTTGCTTTCATCTGCAGGGGGGGCGTCAAGGGTTGGGTCTAAGAAAGGAGCTCGTTTCAAACTCTTTTGCACCCTAATTGAGCTTGATGGAGTCAAGTAAATAAAATTAATTTGCACGGCTAATTTCAAAATGAGTTAGCTTTGTTTTATGCTAAAAATTCATCTATTTCCTGCTGCTTGAGTCTCAACTGACCCACCGCTAGTGCTGCAGTGGAATGAGGAAACACAGCAGGGCACTAATACAGGGGATTAATTATTTAAATCACATCATCTGCATAGCAAAACACCTAATTACTTGGAAGCTTCTTGCAAATGTGCAGACTTCTGCACAGTTTTTTTTTCATGTGAGGACAGTGGTGTTACACCCGGGGAGGATGTTCTGATCTACAGGGTTTGGTGCTAATGATTTGTGGCTGCACGTTGTAACACACTCCTGTCGTTTTGTGTTTTCCTCTCAGTTCAATTAGAACAAACCACCAGCCTGGCTGTAAGTAGCTGTTTAACTGCAACTGGAAGGCAGTCAAAGTGCTTAACATGCTTTTAGCCCCCCCTCCTTTCTCCCATCCTTCTTTTTCCTCCTGTTTTCACACACGCACTTACACATGCAACACCACAGCTAGTCTTCCTCTGTGGTTTTATGTCTCCACTGGTTGGACAATTAGACTGATGGTCTCTGCCACAACCTTCGCCCTGGCTTAGACTCCCTTTTACTCTTTGTAAGCTGACTTAACACATACAATTTTTATCATTTTGAGTTGGTTAAACCCTCCAGACATACTTTGAAGCATCCTCAATGGACTCATTATTTGCTGCAGAACATTGTAAGACTTCCTCCTTATCCATTAACATGTATGAATTTGTAAAGTTTGGAAGATTTAAGGGTAAAGAGGTGATTTCTTCTCCGCTTTTCCCCTCACACCGGTCCTGTCTGTAAGTGTAAAGCTGTGGGAGTGTGAGGTGCAGTCCATGTGTGATGCTGTATCTCAGCTCTGTGGATTGACAGCTGTTGTCGTGCAGCTTCACCTGTCACTCTGCATTTCTTCTCATTTCCCAAAAGTGCTGGCAGACAGGTGGATTTAATCACCATAGTAAAAAATTTGCACGCAAGATAAATCCAGATCCCATTTGCCCTTCAGCGCACTACTTTTTTTCCCACCAGTGGTGATGATAGAGCTGATAATAAACGATGATGACTTAAATGTGAGGCTGCATGATACTGTATAATCAATATGTGTCAGTAGTGAGGGCTCCCAGCCCATTTACCCTCATTAGTTTTACAGCGTTTGATTAGAGTGCGGTATCAATTCCAAGTTTCTGAGACTGTTTTCGATTGGATCCATCAAATATCAAAGTCAAAAGTTTAAGAGAAGACCTGCTCAGATATAATTAAGGAAGCAAAGGAGTTTTTTTTCTTAAATCAAAGCGATAGAAGGCTCAGAACAAAGTCTGAGTCAATTTAAATCAGGTGTGATTATTGGACATGCTCATAACTGCACAATCTAATAGGCTTTGAAGTGAAATCTTTATCTTTACACTCTGTGTATATGACCTCTCCCTGAGCTGTCCTCCTAGCATACTTCCTGCTTTGTTCTCACTGAATATCATCAGGTCATTTGGCGCCTCACCCCTGTGATAAATTAATCATCAGGGAGGCTAAATAGTGATTGTAGACTTTTATTGCCAGACGCTAAATATCATGGCCGTCTATTCGGGACATGAGTACTTGCTGAACTGTTAATGCAGGGAAATTGACATGGGGGATAGATTTTTCAGAGGACCCAGGAGGGTTGATCAATACTGTTGCCATGGTGAGGCCGATTTGCTGCTAAGATGTTTTTATTTCACCGCCTTTCATGCTGTGGTGGAAATGAGAAGCAACAATGCCACAGGAGGGGGAAGAAAAATCAATTATCCAAACTTTTGAATTGTTACCAGGAGCCATGATGTTGTGCACATTTTGAAGAATCACCCAATCCTCACTTCTTGCGCATGAGTCAATCTCAGGGACGGGGACGATTCCGCAGTTGAAAAGACGGGGCAACTTTGTCCATTTGTAAGTCCTTGCCTCTTGAATGAATCATGAAATTGATTTTTCTACAGATGACATTTACATCAGGGAGAGCAGCACGCTATTCACTGTCGCATCTCTTTTTCCCATAGACCAAGGCAAAAACTTTGTATTGAATGCAGGTGAACTCGGTCTTGTCCTCCTGTCTGGGGATGCGGCCCCTTCAGCCGAGCTGTCTAAGTGAGGCATTGACGTCCTCGCCTCTCATAGCCCTGACAGGCTCTGCTCGGCTTTTTATCTCCCCTTTTTTCAAAGAATCATCACTGTGATTGATTTGAAGGAGATTGAAGCCTTGCAGTGTGATCTATTCAGCCGACAGTGGTAGAAGACGGACGGAATATGAGAGCTGCGTTCATGTGTGTCTGTGAGTGTGTGTGTGTAACAGAACAAGCTCTCAAAGTGACGCAAAATGGCAAAGGTTAATTATTTGTGTTTCCCCAAACACGACTGCCATTTGTACAGTGATGCATGCAGAAGCTCAGGTCAATTAGTCACATATCCAGTCCTGCATTCAGCCCTATGATAGGAGAAAGGGCCGCTGTTTCAAGTATGTGGCATATGAAAGGACACATATACACTGCATATATACATATAGAACTCTCACCCGTAGCTGAAGGAATAAATACACAGCTGTCTCAGTGCTTTCAACTCTTGCGTTTTTCTCTCCATCACTTGCTAATTGGCTATTTTCTTCCCCAAGTGTGACACAAAGACCCTTCTCACTTCATTATAACTTTCTAACAGGCATCTGATACACAGATAATGGAGAAAGTTATTCCACTTCCTCAACTAAGTTGACATCTTTCTCCACACCACGGCTCAGCATCGTAGTCTACACATAACTCAGAGAAAGTCAAAACTGATGAGAAATGATACTGTGTTGAGTCTGTCATTAAAATCATATTCCTGCAAAGGACAGTGAGATAAGTTAGATTATCATGTTTGCTAGGAGTTTGATTGTCATACCTAGGACTAATGATTTGTTGTCAAAATCTGAATTTTGTTGTTTTAGTAGCAGTTTTAATGTACACTGAATTTGCTTTTGAATGTTAGTGCATAACTCTCAACAAAAAAGTGAATAAAGGATCATGAACTTATTAAATTAAGTCACATTGTGGTTAAAAAATTGCAGAAAGTATCTGTGAAGATAACTGTGCAGGGGGAGTTTGTTTAGCTCAGGGGTGTCACCACACACCTCAAGTACAGTATAGTCCTCAAAGCGGGCGGCCCAGTTTCGAATCCCACCACTGGCTCTTTGTTGCATGCCATTCCCCACTCTCTACTTTGTCCACTGACATTTCCTCTGAGTTAAGGCATTAAAAGGCTAAAAAATAATATTAACTAGAAAGGTTGCATTTCCTTACAGCAATTGTGAAATGCTGAAGCTGAAGGCTGAAAGCTGTGAAACACAGCTGAAAACAAGGACATGTGAAATAAAAAAAACCTACAAAAGTTATAAAGAGCAGAATAAGAAGAAGGGTCTTACACATGTGAAGTAGTTGAAGAAGTTGAAGAAGTGGAAGTAGTTGAAGTAGTTCAAGTTGTGGAAGTAGTTGAAGTACTGGAAGTATTGTTGATTTACAATGGGATTTATTGGTAAACTACTGTCTGAAACTTCAGATGTTGTATGATAACCGTAATAGCTATCAGAAAATGGGATCAGACCGTGAGCATCCCAAGACCCTGATGAACGCAGTGATGTGTTTTTCATGTCATTACAGTCAGAAATGTAGTCAGAGCAGTGAGTTAATAAAGTTGTAATGTTTGCTGCCCTCCACAAATATTTAACATTACAGCAGATGGCCGAGCATAGAGACTTTTTCTGACAGTTGGTGACCTGCTGGCTCAACTGTACCATCTTTTGCTTTGGTTACCTCTTTGACAAAAGCAGGAGAAGATGGGGAACGTTTTGATGTCTTATTTGTTAATGTGAAGGGAATTTTGTGTATTTTATGTTAATTTTTCCAGAGGTCATGTCACATTGTTTTCCCAGCCTTCCCACTCTAAGATTTGAACCTCTCACTGCTCACCAGTGTTCCATCCAACACACAACAATGTCAAAGTGAGAAAAGAGCTCAAATTTGCTGATTTTTTTAACAGTGAAATCTCAGAAACTGTAAATGATATCAAAAAAGTGAAACATGTGTACATAGCTGAAAGTCTTGTGAACATTTCAAAGTGTGAATGAGGTCTATAAATGAAAGTATGCTGAAGCTATAAGCTGTAGAAGTTGAAGAAGTTGAAGTGGATTTGAAGATTCCGCTGAATAGCTGAAAAGTTGAATGGTCAAAATCGGTCAAAATTTGAAGGCTGTGAAAACGTCAAAAGCGTACAGAAGTGGAAAAATAATGATAAAGTAGAAGAACAATGCTTAGTCAGCATCTCAACATAATTAGAAAAGGAAAATAGCTGTAGTGTGTTGTTTTTTACTATTATTATGTTCAGGCATGTTTGCCTTCACAAGATAGGACAGCTGAAGAGATACAGGAAATGTGGGGAGTAGAGAAAGACAGGAAAGACATCCTGTAAATGATCATGGCCGAGAGCTGAAACAGAGACTGCTGATGAGGACTTAAGTCTTTGTGCATGGAGTGTGGGTCTAAACCACCAGGCCAATGGCACCTAATTGACGTACAGCACTGAACAAGAAGAATGGATTGTGCAAACAATGACTAAAGAACATGAAAGTTTTCACTGTATGAGTATAAAGAACATGTGAAATGTGCATTAATGTCTCTCATTGAGTCAGATGCTGAGACTAAAAGCTGACTAAAAGCTGATGTCTACAGGCTGGATTAGAGCCTGTGTCAGCGGGGGTCGTGGAACTTGTTGATGAGGCCAGCTGCTGTTGACATCAACTGTATAACACAGAATCTGTTCCTAATCAAATAACAAGTCTTGTGCTTAAAAAAACGACTGTGAAAAGTTAGGACAGAATTCAGAACAGCTAAAAGTTGTAAAAAATCTCTTTGACAATAAAACAGACAGAATACAGGAGAGATAGAAAAGTGGAATATCCCCTGTATTTGACGTTCCGAGAAAGACTCACAGGAATTTGCTTGCAGATAGAAATATAAAGCTGCAATATAGATGATGTTAATCAAATTTAATGGTAAGTGCACCACCTTCTTTAAAGTCCTGAATTATTTACTGAGGAACAAGAGAATTACTGAATAAGAGTCAAAATTTTCACCCTGTCTGACTCTGCAAGGGGTTTTGATTTAAGTTTGATTTAACCCCCACACTCACCCACAAAACAGAATATAAAACCATTTTTTCCCCTACCATGATATTGCGCCCGCCCCCTCTTGGAAGTTCACTTAATTTTGTTCTATATAGTGCCAGATCACAGCAGAAGTAATTCAAGGCTACCTCTCTTTTAGATCAGGTCTATACCTTGTTATTTTATTAAACAGACTAAAAAGCCTTCTGTTATTTCTTTTATTTACATGACGGGATGTCATTTCTGTCTCTACATGGTCGCGCGTCTACAATGCTCATCTGTTCTCTGTATTGCGCATGGCAGTGTTCTGCCCTGATGCACACACAGACACACAAACATGTGTGCTCGCATACACACAAACACCTGACAAGTACACTTCCTATAGCGGACTGAGGAGGGAAAAAAATGTTGCAACCACCACAAGATAAGCAGAAACAAATCTGCCTTTTTAAAGCGCTCTCAGGGCCATCTCTGTGAGGATGGCAACACTCGCTCTCCTGCGAGTAGCAGCCGGAGTAGATCTCCTGCTCTGGGTCCAAGTACAGAAAAGAGCCCGAGTGCTCCACGCTCTGCCACTGACCAGTAGCAAAAGTCCAGTCACCATTGTATTTCAGGTCTTGACCTAGCTTGGCTGTCACAGGGGAAGTACTCTCCCTGGCTGTACAAGTCTAATCTTGGTAAGTAAGTAAGTAAGTAAGTAAAAACATACATACATGCATACATAAATGATGATGATAAATTAATAAACAGATTAGACAGACAGACACACGGACAGACAGACAGACAGACAGACAGACGGACGGACGGACGGACGGACGGACGGACGGACAGACAGACAGACAGAGACAGACAGGACTCCTTCAAGTGTGTTTGTGGCAAAGTCTGTCTGCACCCCCCCCCCCCCCCCCCCCCCCCCCAGGAAAGAATTTATACCCCGGCACTGGAGCCAGCCATACTCACTTGTGTTCCTTATGACTGACCCTAAACTTGAACTCTGCTGGTTCTCATTCCAGCCATTTAATCTGATGCTGACTTATGCCCCAGTCAAAGCCGAATTGGCAAGGTGAAATTTACTCACACGCTGGGACAATAAGCAGGTGGGACAGGAAGAAAAAAGGAAAGCATGCACTACACGTGTTAGCATGGCAAACAGGCTAAGAATAGTAACCAACACATTTAGAAATAAAGGGTTTTATATATATGTGTAGTCACATTTTCTCCACTACTTACTTATTTCTCACTTATGGCTAGATACCGGCACAAAGTGAACCTTCACCTGCTGCATGTGTTCTTCATTCAGTTAAACCAACAAGGATACAAACAATCAATAGTTAGTTAAGGAGAGGTCAATCCCCGCTGCTCTGTTGAATAAGCTGATCACTGTTGTGACACGGTATTTTCTAAGGTCAGAGTTCAGACGGAGTGAACTGTGTGACAGTGAAACAAGGCATGATTGATTCTTGGTAAGACCATTGTTTCTAAATTATGGGGAGTGAATTTTGGTGATTTCTTCAGCAAACCTGGGATGCAAATGAATGCATTCGAATGATATTATCTGGCTGAATAGAACGGCAGCCATGCTCTGAGTATGAGTGCCAGGACTGAGCAGAAGCAGGCATAGATCTGATATTGGAGTCAGAAGAGAAAAAAGACAGAAAAAAACCCCCGCATTTTTAACATTTAATTTGGGATGTTTAACAAAAACAGAGAGAGATTCAGTGACTGCTTTCAGGGTGTGCTTCAGGAATAATCCAGGCACTTAAAGGCAACACTTAAGGCTGATTTATACTTCTGCGTTGAATCAACAGCGTACCCTACGCCGGGGGTCCGCGTAGCTCCCGTACCTACGCCGAGGCCTACGCACGTAGCTGACGTGCACCTCCTCCAAAATGTAACTCCCCGTAGAGCCAACGCGGACCTCAAGCCCTGTGATTGGTCCGCTCAGCAGCATTGTCTTTCCCGCATTTACAACACTTCCGGGATCCCGGACATCGGCCGCACATCGGCCGTGTATTTCATCTCCTCCCCTCTATTCTTCATGTAATCATGTCTGTATGATAAACATCAACATGTATAGCTGTAGATTAACATAACACACTCTGAATCTCTGTGGAAAAGTAAACAGAGATCGTAGCAGGACCGGAAGCAGGCGGCCGGCTATCAGAGAGACCGCACTGCCCTCATGCGTTTCGGCGGAGAATTGCTGCGCGACGTGAAATGTGAAGAACATTTTAGTTGAAAAATAATTTTAGATGACAAAATAAGTGTAGAGAAATAATAAAATAAAATCAATAAAAATAAATGTATAAACATACACACATATTGACACATGCATATGTATGCATATACATACCCATATATATATACACATATAAATAATTCAGAGAGAGAGCAGGAAAAAAAAACATCCATACAAAGCTGCCAATTAAATTGTGTACTCTGGGGTGCTCTGCATCAAGTCTGCAGGATATATAAAGAAATACTCCCCTTCCATCACTCAACAGCCTTATCCAAGAAGGCAAGGAACGGCCTCCAGATAGCTGAAAATGTCTTCATAGAGTTAGATTGCAGGAACCTGAGTCTCTCCATTTGTATGACTGACATCATGTTAGAGATACATTCCTGAAAAGAAGGAGGGGACAGGGACTTCCATTCCTTCGACATAAGTCTCTTGGCAACTATCATCCCCAATGTTAGTGATCGTCGCACAGAAGAGGAGAGATCCTTAGTGCACGGTGAACAGCCAAGCCTGATATTTCAAATGTCCCTCCCTTCGGACATGTTTTGGGGAAAGAAGCAGAGTTGTGTTGCACTCATGCTCATTGGAGCAGGTGTATATTTATACACAAACACAAGGCTGTGTGAACAACCGATGCAATATTAATAAAGTGAATAAAATATCCCCACGTTAGACATGTTGTCATTGCTTGTGAAACAAGGTCATTGGGTCAGAAGGCTGCCACAGGGAGAATATGAGAAACCATGCACGCCTGATATTAATGTCTTGGCTATTCCCACAGGCCTGGGGGGATGGTCCACTTTATTATTTGGCACCACAATGGCGTGCGAGACTGTATGACTAAATGTTTGCTTATGAAAACACAGCTAGTACACTCTGAGTCGATTCTTTTTTTTTTTTCAGACATGTTCTACGTTGTTTCAGTTTAGTTTCACTTATGTCTGATAAATATTCATTCTAATCTTCAACAAAATGCCAACCTTGATTTATATATGCATTTGGAGCTTGTCTCTACAAGTCAGGCTATTACCCCCACTTTGTCCCGCTGCGTTAGAGGAGGGAAGAGGGCACCTGCTTAAAAGCTTAGCCCCGCTCACACTGGGGTCACACTAGTGTTCCTTCAAAACTTGTTGGCAGTATGACTGTAAAATGTGACTAGAATAGAACTCTTAGACTTTGTTGGAAGTTTTCTGCAGTTAATCTGGCGGGCAGAAGGAGGCAGAGAAGAGGAAACCCCATTACGTCCGATCCTCTTACGGGGATGAGTGGAGAAGCATGAGGAGGTCTCTGCTGGCTGCTGGTCGGCCTCGCACTCATCCCTCCAAAAAAGAAAAATGTCCCTTTTACTTCTAGGGGGAACGATCCAGTGAGTGCTGAAAGGCATTATCACAGGGCTCATTGTAGTTTGTTTTAACGCAGTAATATGTTTTCCATGCAACATTTGGACAGAGCCAGAATTACAAACTCACTCAGCCATAGTGGACTTCTGTTCTGTATGACTAAATAACATCTGAGTCTCTTCGCTGCAGAAAACCTCATAAGAGCAGAAAATGTCTCCATAGATCAATGTGAACTGTTTTTCCCTGCATTTTCCTGTCTTCTCACAGGTCTTCAAATCCTGTTAAATGAGTTAGGTGAATTTGTTGAAAGGCTTCTCTTAGTGCAGCCTGTTAGAGTGTCTGCTGCTTCAAAAGGGAGGCATCTGTTGTGGTTCCTCTCAGACCTGAATTTTGTGCTTTGCTTTGTTTTATTTAAGAGCTCCCTCAACTCTTTTCTTACCCTGCTCTGAAATCTCACAGCACATTCAAAATTATTTTGTACTTAAGACTAATCCTGTGGATCTACTTGTCATGGAAAATTCCCTCTCAACACATTGAAGATGCTGGATTTTAGGAAAAAGGGAGCAAAGTAAAAAGAGTAAGAGGCTACAGTGGCTGTAAAAACAGCTAAATGCTAAAAACTGCTTGCAAAAATGCTCCCAGTGATTCAGCAGATGTCACTTACCATGTTAACCATCATGGTTTAGCATGTTGTCATGCTAATTGCTAATTGACCTTAAACACACAGATGACTGAACAACCAGTCATGCTAGCAGCTCTGGGAGAATCTAGGGACAGTGACACTTGTCACTTAATGCGTATGTCAGCAAGCTAACTTAAATATAACAACATGCAGAGGTTGAAGTCATCTTTAATGATACATTTCTTAGTTAAGCATGCTAACACTCAAGTGGTTGACCACTTTTTTACCACAAATAGCCCTGTAGAGCCTGTTGTTAAAAGACTAAAGGCCAAATTCCACCAGATCCGTCTCCGGTCCCTCTCCACAATAGACAGTGGGTTCTTCCAAAGCAGCAACCTCCCAAGTGGTGTTGAGAAATGAAGCTAATGCATAAGTGCAAAAAAGTGCAGTTCCTTGAGTGTCCACTTGAGGCTGGCTGCAAAAGCAAAGGAATCCCTATTAGGCCCCATGTTAAAATGCCTATTTTACAGGTGGGTGTATTATAGCTGACTGTCAGGAAGCTAAAAGCTTGCCTCAGCTCCACCAACTGTGTTTAAGTTAATCCAAAGATAGGTTGAGTCAGGATAACCAATATGGCGCCTGACGTTGCAGAACTTAAAAACTTCAATTCAGAAATCAATGGATAATGTCACAGAGACTCTGTCCATGTTTCAAACTTTATATTGTTCCTTTTTGGTCTAAATGCAAATTTATGTACATATTTTCATGAAAACATCCTTTTTTTTTCTACCAAACTGGTAGACGACCATTATCATTATTACCCCCTCCACTAGCATGTCTTGTCATCACTAGCTCTTGGTGTATGATCTTTCACATGGATGGAAATACTTTTAGGGGTCTTCAGTACACAGATTATGCTGTTAAGGGCCACAACCACATTAATGCAAGAGATAGATGCAACGGAACACAATCAACTTTGTGCAGTGAGCCAACAAGTTAAAAGGGACAGGAGGTGAACCGCTCACATGGCCGTTGTGCTGTCCCTTGAGGCCGCTAGCACGAGGCTCTGTTTGGACTGCATGCCCATGCGAGGGCTCTAATGTAGACAGGCATGTCACTGAAGAGCAGCAAGAAATAGACGAGGAGTCACCGCACGCCAGCTTGAGATGCAAGAGAGGGGAGAGAAAAAACACAATGTTTCTTCTATCTGTAGTGTTTGTTCTATCCCAGGTAGCTCGATTGGCAGCGAGCCACTCAGCCGCTTTACTTAAACGTGCCAATATTGGTTCAGGAAAGAGGTATTTGTTGTTGATTTCTTTAAAGAACAACTTGCTAATGCAGTCAGCAGTACAATGAAAAGCCCATTCAGCTCTATTGTTCTGGTTCGCAGGCAGACATGGTGGTGGACAATGGTAGAAGATGTAATCGATAACTTTTCACAAGCAGATGTGGCAGTAACACAAAGCAGAAAATATCAATTTCAAAACAATCCATCCTGCAGGTGTTATTTTCTTATTCATTGTAATCTTGGATTATTATTATTTTCTAAAACATTGATGTGCACTTATCTTAAGTAGACATTTTAAGTATTTATAGGCATTGAGGCTTACTTATTTATATTCCCTTGGATTGTATAATCTATAATAAAAGCATCAAATGTAATGAGCAGTTGCGTTCCACAATGTTAAATAATATGTAACTATTCCAAATAGCTTGGCTAGATTAAACCTGTCTTTGTGGTAAGATAGATGAATAGATAATTAAGTGACTGATCCATTTGAAATGTGTTCAATTTAAAAGCTGTGTTAGTGTATTCTACAACATATCTGCACAGTGACGGCAGAGTCCAGTGTGCACTCTCACAGTGTGCATAATAAACATCATTCAGATCCATTCCTTGTGTTGTTATTACAACAGAGCCTGAGGGTACATCAGTTGCCAACAAAAGATACTAACAGTAATATATTACCATGACATCAGACAGCACAGTGTGGGCCTTTATAGAGAGACTAAATTATTAGAGTGCTACACGGGCCTCAGGTAGTCATGCTAAAAAAACCTGTGGATTTCTAACATGGAAATGAAAGTGTGGAACTTTCATTAGCTTCAGTTTCATTTTGTCTGTATTTCCCTTCGAGATGTTGCTTGCCCAATGTGTGTGCGGTAGTTTATTTTTTTCTGCGCACTGTTTGAATAACTTTGTGTGTCTCCGCTCTTTTGAGCTTGAAATGTATACAGCGCCACGGCAGCCAGAGCATACATAAAAAAATCAGATGACAGGACGCCTGTTTTCAGATGCAAATCCCATGGGATCTCAAGTGCTCTCTGAAAAGCAGCATCTGACACTTGCATTGATTTTGGGGAAGACCTAAACAGCCATTGACATTTTCCAAATTAGGAAAGCTCTTGCCTTTTCAAATAGGATTGCTTAAACTCCAATTGAGTGCCACGAAGGAGCTATTGATGACTGAAGATAGTGTTTTTTAACTGCTGTATTGGTGTTTGAATACCCACACATGCCCCCACAGTGAGGCTGGGTGGATCAATAGGCTGTCATTTATCAATGGATTATGCATAGAGCTGTCATATACTCTCTACCTGGAGGTCGAAGGCCAATCAAAAGAGATATTTGCCAGAAAATGTAGTCAGGGCACTTGGAAAACCAAACGCTCTGAAAGTTGCATCAGCCAGTCAAACATTATTCTTCCGGCACTCTTGTCAAAAAATAAAATCCTAAAATCTATTTTGTATTCAGAATGGAGAAACATGTTCTGTTTTGAGAATAATATGATAAGACCCTGATCGATCTGTCAGGTTGTCTTCTTTTTTAACACCATTGCTCAAGGTTCTCCTATTAAAGCCTATTTGTATATATTTGTGTTAAACATTCGCAACATGAGGTCACAAAGTAAGACCTCGTAAGAAGGCATTAACATTGACATTCATTTGTTTTCTGATTAATGTGACAGTAAGGGCTAGGTAGGGTGTTTTGTTAGAAAAAAGCCAGATGTATGCTTTCTTCACAGTGTAATAGTGGCCCTGCTGTAAACACCTGCAGCGTTGGTCGTGATTTATATCTCAGTGTCAGATTTCATCCGTTGATGGCTCTACAGCAGCCCCAGTCAGATTCATTGGATGTATTCAGGCCGCATGTTGCTTTAATTGTATTCCTCACGGTAACTGTTTGTTTACATTTATTCATTCTCTGTGTTAATTGTAATGATAAGAGGCTACAAAATTATTTATACAGTAGTTCTGGAGTTATTTCTAGGTTAAATACCTTTTTAACCTTGTCTCATTACTGGGCTTGAGATTTCTGCCTGTGCATTGACTTTATTTCCATTTATTGATACAGAGCTGTGACTGACCTATGTGTGCGTGTGTGTATGTGTACTTGAATTTTAATTGGGTCTGTAATCCTGTACACACTATGTGAACATCCTATATTTTTTTCTCTCTTGAAATGTAAGTGTTACAATGGCAGATTGCCCGACTTTTATCAAATATTCCTCACGAGTTGCAGATGTCTTCTTTTTTTTGCTGTTGCATATTGATGTTTGTAGCTTCATCTCTTCAGCCCATCTGTTCTCAAAATTAAGTTGCGTAAACCATTTGCTGCGTAACGTCACCAACCTTTATTCTCATTCACTGGACAACCTTAAAAAGTGATTACAGTACATTCTGTGATTCAAATAATTAGTCATCTTAATTTTTTTTAAAAATAGAAAAATAAAAACACAACAAACAAACAAAGAAAATCTAATTTCATTTCATAGATCCTGTTTGTGTTAATTATTCACATTACAGTTACATTAAATTGATGTCACAGGTGGTGTGTGTCCCTTACATCCACTCTGACATGTTTACACTTGTCCACCATACACCTTCACCAACATATAGACTCACACAAACACATACACAATCACACACACACAAACACTAATCAAGTGATTTTGTGGTTTCTCTCAGTCTATAGAGCTTCATAAATCTTGCTCCATGTCAAATAGTTTTTCTTTGTTGCTGTCCCTCCGATATTGTCCTTTCAATACTCAGATAAGTGTGTGAGTGTTTTCAACGTTTGAAGCATAGGTGCTTCCTTATTTTTCATATTTTTCAAAATAAGTTTCTGAAAAACTAATGATGAAAACAGAACTTCACATCCAGACCGGTGTCTCATTTTGCCACAGTTTTGGAAAAGACAGATCACTGGTGAGAACTACATTTTATAATCACATATTTTAGACATCCATTTTTCAATATTTTCCCAAGTTGTCCTAATTTTGGCACAATACCAAAAGGCATGTATGAGGGAGTCTCTGTGGGAATTGCATTTTAAACATCTATCTGAGCAGCTGGGGTCAAATTTATGGATTTTGTCTCTACTATAGTACATTCTTGTCATTATCTTATACTGGATTAGGCCCAGGTTTTCATTAGTCCTTATGTTATATGTTAGTTTTAAACAATCCTTCCATTTTGTTTTTGCATCTACAATATCAAGATCATCATTCCCTTTATTATCTTTTGTAACAGTTCTTTGTTGCTTTCGGCCCTGATAAGAATATTATACACAGAACCTACTAGGCTTTTCTTTTTATTCTTTTCATTTAGAATTTCCTCTATTTCAGTTGGTATTCCATTTTAGAGGTTAAAGTTTCCTGTTATACGCTTTTTCAATTGTAAATACTTGTAAAAAATTGAGTGTCTATTTCAGCTGGATAGTTCTTATGTGTACTATGACATAAAACAGGGGCATGTCCAGAATGGCGTTCAGGGGTGGCAGGTTCCCCCTTTTGAAATTTCATTTGCCACCCCGGTGCCACCTGAAAATCCTGAACTAAGATTGGCTATTTGCCTAGTCAGAGGCAGGACTTAAACCAAGCGTTTGGGCTGTGTTACAACAGGCTGCTAATGGCATTCTTTGCATTTAAATGTAGCATGTTGTCTTTTAATTACTTTAAATAGTAGGAAAATACTTGTTACATCTATTATGTCAGTCAGGTGTGTAGGAGAGGTGTTTGCAATTATTAGAATTTTTTGGCTCTGAAAAATTACAAACAAATTAAACCCCTGTATCATACTTTAAGAAGTAGTTATTATATATGGAAGAGCATTCATTCATGTTTGTGTGTGTGTGTGTATGCACATACATCATGCCACCCCTGCATGGGTCAGTGCCCTATTTGGGTCACTCCAGTCAACAAAGTCTGAACACGCCCCTGCAATCCAGCCGACACCACTGCTTGCATTGATCATTATGAAGACCCTCTCTCTTTGTCCAAAAAATTGGAGACCACTATATAACCAGAATGAGAACAACAGAATAAGTAGGACTGATTGCACAATTTTTGTAAATGCACTGTTTAAAGTAAAATTGAAGCAATGGTTGTGCGACTGAAGAGAGGGAGTTGCATAAGTGAGAATGAAGAAATTTACATGATTTCTGGTTTCTTTCACTGTGTTTACTTTTAAAGCACAAACGAGCATGCCCACACATCTGCTAGGACCCTGCTGGTGCTGGATTTTATGTGAATGTACCAGCTTTCTGGTGCCTGCATCGCCTCTTTGAGAGGCCAGAGATAAAGACAGCAGTGTGGCCTCTGAGCTACGTTTATTTGACCCCTGACCTGCACGCTGATATTGGCTGTGGGCTACACACCAATGCCAAAAGGTTTACAGAAAACAGCGAAATAAGAAAAATCAGACAGAGGGCAGGATGTCTGCAGATACAGACAAAAACTAAACACTTCTAGATGGTCGTAAGTTATGACTGAGAGGTTTTTTTTAAACAACGCTAGAATTTTATTTAGGAAAGTCCTTCTCATTAAGTCTGTGTGTGTGTGTGTGTGTGTGTGTGTGTGTGTGTGCGTGTGCGTGTGCGTGTGCGTGTGCGCGTGCGTGCGTGCGTGCGTGCGTGTGTGTGTGTGTTTTAGAGTGGCAATAATCCTTCACTTTCAGTGCTCAAGCAATTTTCCAGTTCCAGTGCACACAGTTGGACACACATCACACCTTTTTATTTGGAGAAACCATGCAAACAGAGGCGTGTGCTGTTTTGAATATAAAATAAAGAAATGAATAAACACACAGCTCTTAAATGAACTCACTCTGCTGGTCAGAGCACAAGGGGCTTGAATGGCTTAATTTACTAAAAGACATTGGTGCATTTGTCTACATAAATTCCCTCTACAATTGTATTGTGAACACTTTGTTTAGCTAATATCAAGTGCATGTAACACTTCCCTGCAAATGAATTCATAGGTTAAGCTTCAATAATGCTTTCATCTCTGTATTTTGTCATATTTTGTATATTTGTGCTTTCTGACTTGTGATGCTCAGAGTTCTAGGAAACACACAATATGTTTATGCATTCTCTTCTTAGTCTAACTCCCATATGAAATACTTATTTAAATAAATACACATTTCATACACTCGTGTTTTTTATCATTAATAAATCAACGTGTTTACAATACAGGATATCAGATTTTCTAACTATATAAACAAGGCTTTTTTTTTCGTCTTGCTTCACTTTTATTGACAGATGTTGTTGTAAACAGACTTGAGATCCACATGAGCTGTTTTGAGGAGGAGGCTTGTTGGTGTTTTCTCTTTCAAAATAAAGATAACCCTTAAGAAGCAGCTTGTGACAGTTCCATTGTATTCATCCGTGCCCGTTCCTGTTTCGGCTGGTTAACTTGTCTGAGGGTAATTGTCTGATCTGGCGTCTGTTTCGCATCTCTGATTCTGGCTCTGAAATACATGTCCGTGTGCAGCCTTCTGACACTTTGTCTCACTGCAAGAGGAAGTTATGCGAAATGTGCATGTCACAAAAACACATTCCCCATAAATCTTACCGCTCCATTAGTCGAGACACTTGCTGTGATGAATCATAATCTCAGTGAGAATGAGAGTCTGTTTACACAGAATAGCTCCATCTGAAAAGACTGTGTCCAGTTCTTTCGGAGTTGGCAGGTTATTGAATGCGGCACTGGAAAAGCTTGTTGTATTCACTGAGTGGACAATCGTGCATTGTTCGGGCTATGCAGTGGAGTCAGTGTGTTGTTGACATGACTACCAGGTCACATGCCCCCAGAGATCTGCTACATCATCGGCACCTAGCACACAGAGAGCCAATGGGAGGCCAGGTCACGACTCCACACAGGATAACTGTCATCAGGGCAAGCCAAAGGGGATAGAAGGTAGCAGATATACAAAGACTTTGATAACCTAATGGTTACATAATCACCTATTTCTGTCATATTCATTTCATTATCCTTTGAATGCATCACCAATGCACTGTTATGTTAGACATTAAAGCTGGAGTAGGTTCTCTGTTGTAGAAACATTTTTTGGTATAATTGAAAAGCCTTTTACATTCTAATTACAAGTAGAGCAAGTGAAAAAACTCTGGTGTCTGTGGCAGCTGCAGGGCAGTGATATATTGTCCAATCTTTTCATGCGGACCAAGTGAAATGATTGGACGACGTACCTGCCAATCAAGCCGCCTACCTGCACTTATTCTATTTCTGGATGGTCCGCACACGTCAGTCTAAAGTCAGACAGCAATGGCAGAGAAAGAGCAGGCAAAGTTTTCAGCTTCACTTACACCAACCATTTCTGCTACACACAGCAAGAAAAGGAAGATGGTAGTTGAAAAAGGGATGGCTAAAAAGAGATTGGATAAAGCAAGAGGACATACTGGAGGTAACATTAGGACTGCCTTTCAGTGGTTGCGACAGTAGAGAAAAGTGACGCCATGGTTGCTGGGTTTTTTTGGACAGTTGTTAATCAATTTTTCTTATTTTGTTTGTCTGTTTTTGTGTGAATTTGTTAAAAAAAATTACAAAGATAACATTCTATACTGAAACCTATTCACAAACGCCATGTTTATTGATTGCGTTCAATCGGTTAACATAAGGAGTTTTCTCACCTGAGGAAGAGACATTAGTTCTTTGGATACGAATATTATGAACGATGCTACGCAGCTTCCTTTTCACCACTAATTCCCGTCATATCGAGCCTCCAGCTGTTGTCTGCCAATGCCTGTTCATGTGTTTTGGAGGCGTGGCTTTTGAATGAGGCCAGACAGGAGGGAATAAGCGTTATTTTTCCTGTTGTATCATTTCAAAATATAGCTCACTCATGCTGAGTTCTCTAAATATCCCACTCCATCTTTAAGAATAAAGCAGAAGCTGAGGGAAACATGTGTATTGTGCACACATGAATCTGGGGTAATGGATTTTAGAGCAGGATGTATTGTTAGATATTTTCTTGTGATCTGAAGTGGATATGATTGGTAGTAAACAGACTAAACTTGCAAACCCCAAAGTGCAGAGAATATAAATAATACAGTTATATGAATGAGACACCTGTGCAAAGTACAAAGTAAAATCCCCTAATGAGATAAAGCCTGGAAAAAAAGCAAGGTATCTCAGCTACAAAGAGAAGCCTCAGGCTGTATTGGAGGAGCAGTGGCATTTGATGCTAATTGCTTAAGTAGGTATGCTAACACGCTTACAATATCAATGTAACAATTTCTACTAAGTCCTGTTACCTTTTCGGATCAAGCTTTGAATCAATATGACGATGTTAACTTTTGAATATTTAGCAGTTTAATTGTTTTACAAGTTTACTTTTTAAGTTAAGCAAGCTAGCATTCTAACATTTTCCTAAACTTCACGATACTGTGTCAAATGCTAAAGAAAAAAAAAAAGGCAGTTAATGGATTAATGAAGTCATCAACACTTGTTGTGTTGGCATTGTTGAATTTTCATGGTCATCCATTATTTTATAGTATTTGAGGCTTCACTATAGACATAGTTGTGCTTTGAGTTGCTAACATGCTTACAATGGCAAAGGTAACTAGTAGTTCCAAGTAAACCAATGTAGCTTAACATGTTAGTGGTACATTGTCAAATTTGAAATGTAGATTTTGAAATATTCCAAAAGGTAAATTTGAAAGAAATGAATGTTTAAGGGATCATTAATGTCAGTTAAATGAATCCAAAAGGCTTTACATGTCATTTATTTATGGCGATCCATGTCTTAATTTTTGGGGCACTATTAGCATAGTTAACATATTAGCATGACACAGCATAGTTGGGGTTTTAGCTAAATGCTTAGGTAAGCATGCTAACATGCCATCGTCAAGCAGGTTGAATACTTTCAAAGGGTGCCGTCCAAGCGGCAACCTCTGGTCTAAAAATATGTGTCCAATGCGGAAGTGCTAAAAACTGCAGTTCATCGAGGATCCGCTTGAGGCTGGCTCTGGAAGTTCCGGAAACCACATACACACCAATTCAAAAAAAGATGATCTTTACAGCAGAAATAAACATATTTACAGCCTGGTACAAAAGACGAGTGTAGTCTGGATAGCTCATTTCTCAATCGGCACACACTGTAGGGGGGCTGATTTTTTTTCTAACACAGCAATTTTGAAGATATGGAGATTACGAGTCTTCCAATGAGAGGCACAGCTGACTGCCGGAACACTGTAGCTGTTGGCTAGGAGGCTCAAAGCCCGCCTCTTTACGTCACAATCGCTCGACAGCAGCAATATGGCTGCTGCCGACGATTGGCCTCAAAACAGCGCTTCAGAAACAGATGGGTGATACTATGTCCATATTTTATACAGTCTATGGTGGCGTCATAGTGTAGCATGCTAGTGATAGCCTCTGAGCACTACACAGACAGTAACACATTTTAAACGTGGAATTTGAGATTTATCAAGGTGAAAATTGAAAGTAAATGACGCTGAATGGATCATCAAAGTCAGTTTGATTCATCGATAAGGCATCATTTATGTCTTTCAAAACGTCATGGCAATCCATACCACCGTTTTTATACATCAAAGTGGTGGACTGATGCATGACTCCTGAAATTGCCATCCCAAAGAACCCTGTCATCAACATAACTAAAGTGGTGATAAGAAGCCTATAATTTCAAAAAGCAACAGAAGCATATCTTCTCAGACATTTAGCGACTACATTAAGAGATCTTTTCACCTCATATATTCTTGCCTGCAGCACACAAGTCATTAAAATGCAGCAGTCAGAGTCTTTTCCATTTAGAGACCATACATTCTTGACTTCATCATTAGTTTTTTACCAACAAGATTTAGAAATAATCTCCTGCTGACACCCTGATCACACCAGAAACATATAGCTGAGATCTGACTGACTACTAGCAGAACTTCTCTTTCCTCATGAGTCACACTCAGCCTGACTGTCCCCTGTATTGACAGAAGAAGAAAGATGAGTGCAGAGGAGAGGGGACTTTATTTGCCTGGACTGAGGCTCCAAGACAGCGGCTGTATACTTCCACCAACGAGTTCCAACAATCAGATGCTTGAGGTTATAGATGGTTGAAATGAGGGCCAGTTAGAGTCCCAGTGAAGGCGATGGTATTTGTATAAAGCCCTGGAAGAAGGTCTGCCTGAGCAGACAAAGTCAGGGAAATAAACTTCTTAGGTTAACAGAGAGGCGCCTTGTGTTGATGCATTTTGCTTCAACATAGTCAAGGTTGTCTTTCAAATCATTTTATTATCACCTTTAAACTTTTGTTTTTGAGGGGTTGTCCACTCATGGTTTTTACTTCTATATTTAAAAGTTTTATCAGTTTCTGTATTCATTGGCTCTTTTGTCTTCCTTTTCTTTATCATTTCATCACTCTCTTTTTTACTTTCATTTCAGACTTCTAGATGTATCATTGCCTTTTTTAATAGAGTTAAATGTTTTATATTCCTATACCCAGTTTCCTAAAGCCCTGGTATCTTATCCTTTAATGTGAATATTATTATTATTGGGATTTTATTATGAGTGGTATCTTAAACAGCAAATTCTCCCATTTTCCTGCAAAATAACAATATCAGTTCAGCATAAATCTCAAGGCAGGCGCAGCGGTTTATTTCCAAACCCCTCCTTTGAAAATCGTTGCAGTTACTGCAATGCACAGCATAATGGAAAATCCCGACACCTGGCATAATGTCGGTTTTAGCTGTTTAAATATGAGTGTGAGACTTTGAAACGGTATTCATGTGCACGTCCTACTTCACATTTGCAACCTCTCACTCAGACACACAGATCCACACGGGATGACAGAGGATTTGGCGAGTATTTCTGCATGCAGGTGTTTGTGATAAGATACTAAAATCTAAACCCTGGGAGTGGTTCAAGGCAGCACTGCAGGCGATGCCAAACTAAGCAGATAACTCTCTGTTGAACATTCTGTTTTGATCTAAACCAGCACATATATCTCAAGTGTATGGCGTCAAGCATGGACTCAGACACACCAACAGAAGGAATGGGTTATCTGTGATATTTTTCCCTGCTGTGATCACTATGTAATTACATGGCCCTGCTGAAGAATTCTTTGTGAGGAGCAGACAGAGAAGGAAAGATAAGATCGAGGAGGCTCACTCCCCATTGTCTGCACTATTAGGGGAGAAATGGGCCTGGCGATGATGCTCTGTCGAGTCTGAGGAGAGAGCTGCACAGAGGGAGACGGAGATGGGGGGGGGGGGTTAGTACAGAGGGAATCATTGGGATGCAGGTCAGAGTGTTGCAGGTGCACGGCTGACAATGAATGTGTCAGACCCTGCATGCTCCAGGTGTAGGTGGTGGGAAAAATGATGTACCTATGATCGCTCTGTGGTGAATAATACTCCCGAGCCATACCAGTGCTGGAAAACGCAATGAGGTGAAGCAGAGATGTAAAGATGTTGCACACACCAATAATTCCCAATACATGAACACAGACATTTGTATTTGCAAGAACAGTCATGTTTCTCGCTTATCCCGAGCATAATAGTATGCATATTTCAGCATGGGTGTATTGGTATTTCATATTTCATGTTGAAAAAATAAAGTTATGATGCAGGCTGCAGAGAAAGAACACGGCTGGAAACAACAAAGCCGCGTCCAGTGCACTCTTCAGTCTGGAAAAATCAATACAGCCCTCTGTAATGTGAGACCCCGTGGATATAAAGGAATACATTTGATAACACTTAGTCATAAACCTGCAGGCTATGTTTTATTCTTGCCGTGACTCTGAGAGTTTTGCGTCGCACCTCGAGAGAAAGAGCGAAACACAGACGTGGTGATCAAGGCTGTTCAGCTGAACTCTATTGTTCTCTGCAGGGCCTATCTCTGTCTGAAGCCTACGAGGAAGCTTTACAAAATGACTTGAAGAAAAACTGGATCTGTAGGAAATAACTGTCTTGAGTGACAGCATAAAAGCGGGACTGTCATGCCAGCTTGAAAGGCGACATCCTTAAGGTAGAAAGTTCTTTTTATGACATGTTTTTCAAGCAGAAACTTTACACCTTTACAAAGCAATACATAGATTTTTCAGGTACAGACTCAACTCCAATCAGTCCATTTGGTGTTGGGTGATTATTGCTTTGAAAACCCAATCAAGTTGAAACAGCAGTCTGTTTACCAGATGGAAAGATGGAGGTCGGTCAGGTTCCCTTTGTGAGCTATCCACACTTTCCACCCACGCCTCATCTCTACTCTACTGTGTGGCTCTCCTGGACAAATATCTGATTTGTGAGTCATACCTAGCCTCTACACCCATGGAGGAACATGCTGGTTGTCTTAAAATACACACTGGCAGGGTAGCCATGCAAGAGCTCAGACCCGGCACCGAGCGCCGGAGCTGCTCAGGGGACTGGCGTGGAGCGAGCAGGAGAGACGGAGGGTGAGGGAATCGACTTGGAAAAGGGGAAGTGGGCGGAAAGAAGGAGACGGTGGAAGGTTGTGTTAGATAAAGGATTATGAAAGCCTAACTTTCTGTCATGTAACACTGAAGCTAGATCAGCAGTGTGGGCAACTCAGAAAGGGAGGTGTTTGGACTGCAGCAAAACACAGTAAACATCCAGACTAGTTTGACACGATTCAGGTGAGGTCCTTGAAGAATATCTGGCTGGGAAATGGTGGAAAGATGCTGTAGGAGTGTGATGTGAAGAGGAGGAGAAGAAGAAGTGGGAATTAAAAAGAAGTCTATCTACTGAAAAGCACATCTATGAACTTATTTTGCTGAACACGATGTGGACGAAGTATAAATTCTGTCTGTGTTTTATTCACCAGAAATGCCTTTCCAATCCATGAAGCGTAAAATTTCTTTACAGCAGACGAGCTGGAGTGGATGGTGGGTGTACAAAGTACAGATCTTTAACACTGAAGGCTGCAGTTCACATCCTACATCCTTCATGCTGTTAAGTTCAGGCAGGTAAAATGCTTGGTCAGTGAGGGATTGATTTTGTTTTGCTGTTGAAAAAGTATTTTTTTTATGTAACACTACAAGGCAGCAATGACTTCTCTTAAAATTTAACTCTGACTAGTATTTTTTTCTCACATTGGAGCCCCTGGAAACACAAATCCACTGTAGCTTACTTTGCTCATTGTTCACATGACCGCCAGAAATGACCAGACAATTTCCAAACATTTAGGTCTTGACCTTCTCTGGACTTGCCCTTTCACACATATTTCCACACTGCTACAGCTTACTGTATGCCTGACTTGTTCAAACTACTGGAAAGTATATGCAGGTGAGGGGGGCTGCTGAAGTAGAGTCTACTTGGGAAAGAGGAGTCGCAATGGTCTAAAATAGTGACAATAAACTGACAGTTGGCAGTGAAGGGTAAAAATCAGCAAAACTTGGCCTCACATCATCATTCCACCCACTCGATCACACTGAATGTTATGGAATATTTCCTGCTAGTTTTCAATTTGCTCATGCGGATGTTGTGCAGTCTGTTTGAAGTGTGGTTGAACAGATCCGAATATTAGGATTCACATATGCACCCTCACACAGGCAATGAAGTGCGGTGCAGATGTGAAAGGCGCTTATGTAATTTTGGGATCATGTAAAGGATTTTACACATGTAAGAAGTTTCAGAATTTAAATCCAAAACTGAAATACTGTCATTACATTTCTTTAATCTCTACTAATACTTAGTTTGAACTTGGAGTGTTAACGCCCTGATATTATTTATATAATTGCACTTTATTTTGGATTAGGTGTGTCTAAGCTTTGGAATTTAGTACAAAAATTGCAGTGTAATCTGTAAGTTTATCCCGGGAAAAGGTCACAAAGCAGCTAATTGGCTGTTTACATACAGAGTTGGCTTCGTCCTTTGGTCAAGTATTGACTTGTTGTCAATACAGTTGTCCCGGGTCAATACTAGGTTTCTTCTTTAGAGTGTAGTTCGGCTGTTAATCTATCGTCAACTGAGGGTGTTAAGGGTTGATGGGGGATTTCAGCTTCTTAATAATATTGCACAAGCTAATGCTTTAGAGCTATCATTTAGCATTGCTTTTGTAGCTTTAAAATAGGATAATGTCAGATAATGTAGCCTGGGTATGCTAACTGCTTACTAGGATAGCTAGGAATTATGTATCTCGGCAGCCAGTGACCTGCTGCAATGAATAATTTTCAGACTAGAAGGGCTTATGTTCCTTCTTCTGCTCCTGACTCATATGACCTTAGCAGTGTTCAGGGCTGCACTATGCTAATTGTAACATAGTTGAGTCACAAAAACCTCTAAATAGAGATTTGAGTCTTCAGTGTTCAACACAAGTCGAATCTGAGTCACTAGAAAATAATGTGAATCAGGTCAGGGTAGAGTCCAAGTCATCCAAGTCACCTTGGACCCAGTGGCTGAGTCACTTTACATGCTAACATTGGCCAGTGATGGACAAAGTACACAGCTTCATTACTTAAGTCAAAGTATAGATACTCCAGGTCAAATATTACTCCAGTACAAGTGAAAGTTGCTCTGTCAAATTATTACTTGAGTTAAAGTCATGAAGTACTTGCTTTTAAAAATACTGATGTATTCAAAGTACTTTTAAAAATATCTCAAAACGTTGTATTTTCACAAAGCATGAGTGCAGTCAAGAATACATAGGAGTACATTCTGTTACATTATGTTTATTTAGAAACCATTACTTGAAATCTCTAAAAATGATACCGTGGAATAAAAACAGCAACTAAGTTACTCCAAGCACAGACAACTTAGTTTGAAATGTTCATCTGGAATTAAACAAATGTTACGTAGCTCAACCCGCTTTCTCAGGTTGGACAGTGAATCTCTGTATGTTTGGGCAGAGTGGGAAACAGGGAGAACATTTCAAACCATACGTATCATTCTTCATTTCAAAAACCTCTAACACGGACTGAAGATATGACCATGGGTGCTCAGGTGGAGAATTGTAGCCATCATTACCAACTCTAAATGAACTGCCTGATCTGAGTGAAATTTGCTCTGTTATTGATATACAGGTATGACTAAGCCACTGAGACAAACAGAACTACACAAACACATTTTACTGTCTTAGGGATCAGATTTCAGAAAAGAGAAGGAAATTCATGAGCTGACTTCAAAGCAAAAGTAGTGAGTAACTAGAGCACTGATAGAAATGTAGAGGAGTAAAAAGTACAATAATTGTCTTCTGAATGTAGTGGAGTAAAAGTAATAAGTTCCCCAAAAAATAATACTCAAGTAAAGTACAGGTACTCTAAAAATGTGCTTAAGTACAGTACTCAAGTAAATTTACACAGTTACTGTCCACCACTGATGTTGGCTAGCATCTTCCAATTCAATCCACTTTATTTATATAGCACATTTAAAAAAACAATTAAGTTTAGCAAAATGCTGCACAGTGAGGTAAAATAAGTGAAAACATACAGAACATAAAATGCTGTCAGAGAATAACATAGAATAAAGTAAAATAATCATAATAAAACAAATAAAACACTAAAAAGAATAAAAACAACAACATCTTCCAAGTAACGATGGCATCTCACTTAATCAGGTGTGTGTTAAAGTTTGAGGGTGTCTCTGTGTTTTCCTCAATGGTTCTTTCACGCATTCAACATGTGTTGCTCTTGCCTGTAAGATCTTTGAAAGCCAAACATAGGTTTTATAGAATAGGAGTGTGGCACTGGAGTGTTGTAGTACTCGAGACTGGAGTACTACAACACTGTATTGTACGATGTAACATTTTTGTGTGAAGAGCCGGGGAGATATCAGTCTGAACATGATTCGCCCACACCCACATGGATTTGAGAAAAGGGTCTTAACAGCAAAATAAGATGCTTTCAAACTAGGTCTCCCGGTAGCTATGAATGACAGTTTCCACCCAGAGTTTTGAGGATGATTTATGAGACTTTTCATCTTTGAAACTGCGTATTCATTTTCACTGTCTCTAACCACTTTTCAGAGGGCTTTGCAGGCAGAATGGGCAGGATCTGTCTGTGGCTATGTAACACTATTCAGAGGAGCAATGTTCAGACAGAGCTCAGACTGAGTTAGGTTTTTTGTCTTGAAGCATCTTACAGCTAAGGCCATCTTTTTTGTTCAGCACAAGAAAAAAAGTAATAAACAAAACGCCTTTACTCTATCTGCTATAACAATCACTTCTCCAAGTCAGCAAAAAATGTTGCTCTGTGCCAGCTGGATTTGCGTATGAATAGCAGTTTGCTAAAAAGTTTGCAATTTTAACTTTAAAGATGATACGTCACCCACCATTTGCCCCTAAAGCAAGTTAATGCTGTTTGAATTTCATAAACATAACCACAAAAATATGATAACTATACTTATTTTGCCACAAGCACATGTCGTAGAAAAACATCCTTATCCCTTCTCTGAATAGGAATTTGCATAGCCAGTGAATTGAGTTTGCAGATAACTGGTTGATGAAAAAAAAACATTCTGGTCTCCCCCCTAAGTTTTAGAGCGAGGGTTTGATAAGAAGCAGGGAGAAAATTGGGAAGGAAGAAAAAGACCAAGGATCCTAGGGAGGGGAAAGTCAGGTAGCATGCGAGTAAATGACTAAGGGCAGATTGTCTCGGCTTGGGGGGAAACTGGCAGCCTGAAGCCCTCTGTGGGCAGGAAGTGTCTGCTGATCATCTGTGTGGGCGTGTCTGCATGCAGATAGATGTCAGGGAGGGAGGGAGAGACACACAGGGAGATGAGACTCACTCTTCTCCTCCTCTTAAGGGGCTGAAACACACCAAGGGGCGGAGAGGAGAGGAGAAGAGAGGAGAGGAGAGCGATGCTGAAAGTCACAGGTTGAGAGAGGGTACAATGAGGAAATGCAGCCTTCACCAAAAAGAGAGTTTGAGTGAGTGTGAGAGACACAGATGGGCAGGAAGAGAGGGGGAGAGAGTGACAGAGAAAGGGAGGGAAAGCTGTCGGTTCCCCTCCGCCTTATTCGGCTGTGTTGGCAGCGGCGTCTCTGGTGAGGACAGATTACCAAAGCCCAGCCTGAGGTTCCATGTACGGACACAGTCATTACCTCTGCTCTGCTAACAAACAGCACTGCTCTCTAAACACAAAGGCTGCCTGATCCCCTCCGTGTCACGTGGCTGCTGAGCCTTGATTTAACAGGAAAGATGTAAAACTTGATAACATTGCCATGTCTTTACAGGCCTGTTTATTGTACTATATTATTTTCTTTATAGGATATCGACCCGTTGCTGGTTTACAACGGCAGGATTTGCAGCTACAAATAAATCCTCCAACTGGGGATGTTGTCTGTGAGAAAATATTTATTCCATTAGGGACGGGCTTTGCAGTTTTTGAATGGCTTTCAAAATGGCTTCTTGGCTAGTCTAGTGGATCATACTTACAGTTTGTGTGTGCGTGTCATTGTGCTGGTGTCACGAGAACAATCTGTGCATTGGCATACGGCCGCAGACAGCACGGGGGGTTATGGAGCCGGGTCTGTCAGAACCCGCTGTCATTTCCGCCGTCGCCGTGGAGATGTTCGCAAACAGCCGAGTGGAGCTGACTGATGTCAAGATATACTTAGAGGCTAATCATGCAGCAAATAGAGGCGCAGGGATTCCTGCAACACAAACTGCCTGGCCGCACTTCCCGCCCCAGTTAGAGCCATTCATGGGAAACCTCTCAGCTCTGCCACTCATGCTTCATTTGCAGCAATGCCTTTTGAGCATTGCTATTGGATAAATGGATACCAAGCCCAGCCTGGGCAACACTCTAGTTTCCAGTGCCTAATTTTTGACACTGACTGTGTCCTCTCTGTGATGCCTTTTGTAGTGAGACGCTCTTTGTTTGAAAGATGGCCTCTTTTGATTGTGGTTAAAGAACCAATACACTGTCATATCTCTCTGTTTTCTGTGTCCCATCTTCTCATATCTGCAGATTTTCCTCTCCTCAGATGGCAAGGATAGATCGCTGCCATTACCCCAACTGAGAGTCGTGTTGTGCCATATGCCGCCTATTTTCCTTCAAATAAAATGTATTTTTTTTTCTACATGCACATGAGAGAAAAACCAAAGCAAGAGCATCACAGCAAGATTTGTTCTCTGCCTCGAGGAATCATCACCTTTACATTTGCAGAGTCGGACAGTTAGGGCACAAACACTACAGTCTCTCACCTCTCCTCTGAGCTGCCCGTGGTGGTGGTAGGGTGCTGCACATGAAAATGCAACGGAAAGGCCAAGGCGCTCTAATTAACTTCACCTGGCTGTCCCTCTTACTGTGAACGTGTCTAACCTTTACACAACCTCGCCTCGTCACCTCTCCTCTTAAACACCCAGGTTGAAATTCTCATTTAATGTCAATAAGCAGATTAACACCCCTCCCCCGAGTAGCCAAATGCCCCCCCTTCTTCCCTTGCTTTTTCTGAACCTTCTTTGGACTTCAGCAACAGATTTTTATGCAGGGCGGCCGCTGCACTTTGTGGTGGTAAATCAATAAAACAGTGTCCCCTATAACAGACCTCTGTGTTTTCCTTCCATCGATCCTGTCAGCCCAGATACATTCAAGAGCAAGCAAGGCGATTACCCTCAGCAATCTGAGCGTTGATCTATACTGCAAATGACAGGTGCCAGACATCAGCTTGGGTAATTGTGATACTGAATGGGGGCGTCGTTAATCATTCTTCACCTGAATTCATGTACTCATCACGGCTACTGAAGAATGCCGAACTTTGTGCAGGCATGGCTATCACCTCTTCGTCTGGACAATGCTGCCATCCTGGTGAGGATGTATTAAATGCTTAAAATCTAAAAGTGCTGTTGTGAAATGAGGATTGCAAAGACTATCTTGTGCAGCCACGAGACAGTTGATTTCCAAATATAGATGAAGGATTAGCAGAGACAATCCTGTTCTCATTTCAAGCTAATAATTTACAGAAATCGATTAAAAATGTAGATAAAATATCCATTCTCTGTGCCTTATTAGCTCCGCATTATCAAATTCAACCAATAAATTCACATCAGCTGCAATTTGTTGCAACAAGAGCTTATTTAGTTGAAACCTCTCTGGGAATCAATCATGTAACTCAAGTGGAAAAGCTCAACTTTATAATCTATTGAGGAAGACAGATCAGGAGATTTTGATTCACTTATTTCATAGAGGTGAAATTATTAACTTGCATTCCCCTTTCATAAGTGCTCTTACAGGAGAACAAAAAGGTTTCAAGATTCTTATCGGTATTGGTTATTCTGCATCACCTTGTATTCCGGCAAGTTTAATCCTCACACCTCGCCATTTTTCTCAATCAAGGTTTAGCACTCCAGTTATCTGGAGGTCAGAGTGGCAATTAAAAAAAGCACAGTCTGAAGATTTGAATGTTTGTGCTGAAAGTTAAAGCAGATTCCAGGGGAATAGGAAGTGTAGAATTTATATGCAGAGAGTACAAGCCTGGCACGAAGTACAAAAAAAAGACGTTGCCATGTTAAACGGCTCCCTGCAGCGAGTAGCTCCAGAGACACAAATGCAGAAGCAGCTTTCTGTTCCAGCTGGGGTGGAGATAGGACGAGATTCAACAAACCTATAACACCTTTTGACTCCTCAGCAAGTCTGTTAAGATACATCCCCCTCTGTCAAATGTTCCAAATTGATGCCTCACTTTTTAGATAGAAGAGTCTTTTTAAATGCAAATCACTGTTGCTGTTGCTTTTTCATTACTCTCTCTTTTTTCACCTGGCACACTCAATTTAAGCAGCCCTGAGGGGATTTAACCTGTGACACCTCAGCAGCATCCCCACCTGTGAATTTGTTTAATTGCACAGCAGATGTTGTGTTCGCTGATTTTGTAGTTGTGTTTCTTTTTTTTTTTAGGGCTGATTCAAAACATATTGAGTCATCTTGAGCTTGACCTCCTCTTCTGCTCCTCAATTTGTCAGCTTTGTGCGCTTGACTCGCTTTGAGTTGTGGGTCAAAGCTATAACTCACACTCGGAGAGTTGGAGCAATCCCATCAGCCAGCCGCTGTGTCCTCATTCCAGTGTTTCCCCCAGCGTCCGTCTGCGTTTGATCACTCTAACGGAAATGGATGGCATTCATACAGCGCTCAGATTAGACTGTGTGATGAGGTGCTGCGCCAGGGTTCAAGAGAAAAAGATGTCTGTCTATGCTTGTGCATCCAACGGTTTAATGCGAGGCCATACTGATCTCAAGCACAGCACCGGGTGTGATTGTAGTTTCAAAATGTCAAACAGAACTGCTGATGAGATGTTTAGGACTCTATCAGGCAGAAATGTGAACAAGCCTAAACTAGATCCCTTTATCCAGTTTAATTTATAACAGGTTCTTGATGATTTATTTAAGTCTGATTCATAGATCATTTCTACTTCTATCTCTCCATGATTGAAGCATGCAGGACTCACTGTGTATTACAGCAGAAAGAGGGGCCTTGCATCATTTGGCAGTTTAGTTGTTTGCAAGGGAAAAAAGTGTTATTAACAGGTATCTGAACATTTCATCCATTAGTTTTAAACTATTCACTCCTCAAAGCCTCTAATGTCAAACTCACGACGGTGCAGTTTAAGTAGAACAAAAAAAAACAAAACACAGACTGACTCACAGAATGACATTTCCCTGCTGTTAGTGGTGACGCTAGCTTAGCTAAAAGAACAGAGCTTTTTAAAGAAGAGGAACACCTGCAGACCATTAAGAGAACATTAGGTAGAGTGACTATCTTGCATTTTTCCAAACAACTTGATTGATGGTGTATACCCCTAAAAGAAATCCCTACTTATCCACATGTCCACTTTTCTGTTTATGTGTCAGTCACTCGTTGATAGAGGTAATTAACTGTAATTATATTCCTTTGTGTCAGAGGAAGCCAACTTCATTCACAAATTAGCCTCATTATTGCCATTGAGCACGCAAGAAAGTTCATTCTTGAACTTGGAAGCAGTATCCTTATTAAATCTTAATGTTAAAAAGTATGTTACAGATTGATTACAAACTGTTTACTCAATGGCTTCTTACCAATCTTTTTTCAGAGAGTTTTTAAAACATCTCACTGTGTCCCTCAGCAGATGGAGTTTTCTCACTTGCAGTGATTATAATCTCTATTACAGATTCAATATAAAAATGAAGAATCTGTATTTGGGAATCTTACATTTCAGGATTGGAAGTCTTTGGATTTTCATTTGTGGTATGTTTGTAGTTCAAGTAGTGTTAGCCAGTTGTGCTTTAGCAGGCTTTAGCAGGTGTGTGCATGGAAAGTGGAGAGCAAAAGCAGGCAGACCCCGATCTGCTAGAATGACACCCAATGTCCCAATGGTGGTAATCAGATGATAATTTTTGGCTAGTTCAGAAATTTTGACTTGAGCATCAAATCTGCTCAATGTTGCGTTATGAAAGCCAATCTGTGTTTAGATTTGCCAACTTAGAATGCATCAGAATTGCATTTTTTACTTTTTACAAGTCTAAGTCATGATGTTGATACTTTGCCTAAATACGCAGGGTTTGTAGCAGAAACAGAACAGCGAGATTGGAAAGTCAAGTGTTTGCATGTTGTGTCTGTAAATGATTTAATGAAGAGTACCAACTAGGCATGCTCTTAATGTAAAGTGTCTTGAGATAACCTTTTTAAATGATTAATAAAACTAAAAAATTTCTTCTTTATTTTAAAATTATATTTTTGGGCTTTTTTCGCCTTTATTGCTGAAGCGCTGTTTTGAGACCATAGACTGTATAAAATATGGACATAGTATCTGTGAAGTCACCCATCTATTGCTGAAGCGCTGTTTTGAGGCCAATTGTCGGCGGCAGCCATATTGCTTCTGTCAAGCGATTGTGACGTAAAGAGGCGGGCTTTGAGCCTCCTAGTCAACAGCTACAGTGTTCCCGCCTGTCAATCAAGTCAGCTATGCCTCTAATTGGAAGATTCGTAATCTCAATATCTTCAAAATTGCAGCGTTAGAAAAAAAGTCAGTGTGTGCCTACCAAGAAATGAGCTATCCAGACTACACTCGTCTTTTGTACCAGGCTGTAAACATGTTTATTTCTACTGTAAAAATCGCCTTTTTTAAATGGGTGTGTATGTGGTTTCCGGTACATCTGGAGCCAGCCTCAAGCGGATCCTCGATGAACTGCAGTTTTTAGCACTTCCGCATTGGACTCACTTTTTTAGACCGGAGGTTGCCACTTGGGAGAGACAGGAAACATGGGTAGAGAGAGACTTGGGGAAGACATGCATCGGTATGTGGGGGCTCTTAGATTGCTAGGCCACCAGCGCCCCAAATTAAATAATTTCAAATTAGAATTTATTGACTTTGTTTGAAGGATTTTTAAGCAGAGCATGGTGAACAATGCTCCATACACAGGTCACGGGTGATCTCCATGACACCTGAGCAATCCCAGTTTGCTGAAAAAGACCCTAAAGTCTGGTTCAGCTTTCTAGAAAATATGGGTAAGAAGACATTGAATTCAAATTATTATTATTATTATTATTATTATTATTATTATTATTATTATTATTATTATTATTATTATTATTATTTCCATTGAGTTATGCTTTAGAAAGAAAATTAAATGAATATGGGGTGATGGCTGAGCCCAGTGGTTAAATTATGTGCAATCCTGTATACAGAGGCTGGAGCCCTTGCAGCAAGGTTCAAGTACGACCCTCAGCCCTTTGCTGCATTTCATTATGCAGCCTTCCTTTCTAGTTTCCTACTCAATCCACTGTGATGTCATCTGAATAAAGGCATTAAAAGCCCCAAAATTACAAGCCTGTGAACAAGTTTAATCCTAAAAGAAATATATACTTGAAAATGTACCACATAAGTTTTTATTTTCAGTTTTTTCGACAATAAACAGGACGTTATTTAGCACTGTTTTTTTTTCAGAACAGTCACTGCAGCCACCAACTATAAATCTCCATCAGACTGGTACCAGCACATGACTAAACATTCCCCTTCCCTTCCCCTTTTTCTCTTCCAGATCCCGCAGATCAGCTATGCGTCAACAGCCCCGGAGTTGAGTGATGACAGACGCTATGACTTCTTCTCGCGTGTGGTTCCCCCAGACTCGTTCCAGGCGCAGGCGATGGTGGACATAATCCGAGCCCTGGGCTGGACCTACGTCTCCACCATTGCTTCAGAGGGCAGCTACGGAGAGAAAGGGGTGGAGGCCTTCACACAACTCTCCAAAGAAGCAGGTAAGAACAGCAGATAAGGGATGAGTATTAAAACCATTTGAAGTGTTTTTGTAACATTTTTAAACCCACTTGAATTTTTTTTTTAAAGAAGGATCAGTTTTTTGCGTTTCCAGCTCATCCTTAAATCTGTTTTTGGAGGATGAATTATTGATCAGTTTGGCAACTTCTGCTTTATTCCCCCAGTGAGTTTAAGAGTGTTAGAGGAAATGTAGACAGAGAAACAGCTTGCCACGTCACGATAATGAGCCTCTTCCAATGCCACTGTTTTTTAAATGCGACCATTTCAGTGTTTTGCACTCAGAAGAAAATTGTGTGAAATCGTCTGATGTGTTTCTCTCTGGCCAACAGAGAGGATGAAGAATGTTCCAGCAGAGCGTTCATTGGGGAGACTTGAGTTTTGTTTTACACTCTGGCTTTTCTGTTTCACTCAACCTCATTTTTTTATCCTTGCTGGTGAGAGCACAGAGCTCTGAGGACGGTAATGATGGTCAGTGAGATTTGCGGTCAGTCAGTTCAAACCACCCTGCTCTTGTTGGTGTGTACAATACAGCGATATTTAGATTGTTAGTGTTTGTGGAAAAGAAGTTTTCTTTGGAGAATTTCTCTTCTCATTTTTCCCTGAAAGTGTAGGATTAAAAAGAGAGAGGTAAACCACCGAATGCTCTTGAAAGTAAGCTATTAGAATTAGTCTTGTTTATTTTGCCTGTTAGCTTAACATTGATAATGATTGTTTTAAGTGGCAATGAACCTTTCTCAGGATTAACAATTAAACTGTTAGTTTGATTGGACTTTGAGAGATTAGATCAAGGCTGTTGAAGATTACTTACAAACAGAAATTCACATTCAGACAAGGTGTTGTGTTTCTGCCTGTAACTGGGCTGAATGCTGTGTATGAATCACCTGGGGTCTCATTTATATTAGGGATGCACCTATCCTACTTTTTAGATCCCGATACCGATATCGATACCTGGGCTTTGGTATCTGCCGATACCGCTTCTAGCCGATCCAAACCTGGTATTGATTTAACAATCTCTATTCCTTAATGTGAGGATAAAACTAAGAATCATGTTTTGGCAACTTCAGGCTTTTCTGACTTGATGGTGAACTGTACATGCGTCCTAGTGGTAAACCAGAGGCTGGAATCCCTTAATTTCAAGGATCCAGAACAATTAAATCCAATAACCTGTCCGTTTTTTCACACTTTGAATCCATTTATAGGAGGTTTGTTGCTTCTTTGCAGTAGGCTACAGCTGGCGTAACTTCTTCCTTTGGGCTTCCATTATATTTTTCAGCACGACTGCCATCTGTCGAAACATTACAACTGCACATGTTGCAAGTTTCCGGCGGAGTTGTCATGCTCCACTGGCCAAAAATGCACAGACTGGCCGGCGCTGATGACTTAGGAGACGCACATGGCTGTTGTAAACACAGAAAAGCATAGAACTGAGATGAATAGATCTGCCATATGGATCGGCACTATATCTCGGCCCTTTGTCACCGATATCTGATCTAACTTTTTGAGTCCGATCTAGCCGTTATCAATACCAGGATCGGACGGTGCATCCCTAATTTATAAACGTTCCTTATGCAGAAAACAGGGCCTGAAACAGACGTAAGCCAGTTTTCCCGCCAAGTTTTGTGATTTATAAAAACAACTTGATGGGAAAATGTGACTACCGGTAAGCTAACTCTGACTCATGCTTACCCTCATTTTAGAGGCTGGGGAAATTGGCGACACAGGTGATGAGAGGGAGAACTGAAGTCAGATTATATTTTAATGACTTTCACACATTTAATTTAATTGAATAACAACATTAACAGACCCACGTCACTATCATCACTAAAACTAGCCTACTTCATTTGAATATGTGACTGTGTTGAGCCGTTTCCAATAAGCTGTCATTAAAAGATAAAAGCGTGTCTGAGAGTTCATAAAGTATTTCATCAGCTTTGTCTCACCGTCACATTTCTCCTAAGTGTATACGAAACACACGGGACCGTATCCTAACGTGTTCGTCGGGAGGGTAAAAACCAAAGTAACATCAGAAGACCTAAAGCAACTGTGGAACAAAGTGACAGTCATATTTCCAATGTTCCTAATGCTGTGCAGAGTCACTAAGTGTAATTACACTTTTAATAAAGACAGCTGTGTGACGCACACGAAGCGCAGAGACACGGTTGACGGCCTGCCTCACACTCATCATATCTTCATCACCTGCAGGTATTACTGTTAATGAGGAAGTGTGGAAGTAAAGCCATGATGAGCGTCACAGTTATATCCTAAATATCATCATAATCTGTCAAAGCCCAGGCCAAGGCTGCCCGTGATGAAAACAAACACATTAAAACTTATATTCAAGATCAAACTTCTGTACGATTATATCAGAGAGAGGAGATGGCTGAAGGACGTGACTCTCTCGTAATGTGAAATAACAGGTGTCTCCTGTAAACATGAAACACTGCATAATAAACTAATAATTTTGACATAGAGTGGTCTAGACCTCCTGTGTTTGTAAAAGTGTCTTGAGATAACGCTTGTTGTGATTTGGCGCTATACAAATAAAGATGATTGATTTGCAGTGAGACCTGTGCGTAATGATGAATGATGGATGCTCTGGCACTGCTGAGGGATACATGAATGCTGCCAGCGACGTGGAGTCACTCAATATTATTATTTATTGTTATTGTGTCCCTCCTACAGTAAGAAACAAACACTAAGTAGTCTGTGACCTCTACTTCATCCACGAGGACCACGGTTTGTGTGTCAGAAGCGTTATTTCCTCTGGCTTCGTCTCTGTTGTTGCTGTGATTCACCGTGAGAACCTATAATCTTCTGGCTCATTTGTATGCATTTTCATTCATAAAGCGGTTTGCATTGACCGTATATGGTTGAATGTGGGCATGAAAAGGGCGGAATACGAGGCTGAACTACGTGCGCATAGCTCCAGGGGTTTGTGATTTATAAACGTAACGTTGAGTAAAGTTTGCTGCGAACGGTTTTATAAATCAGAATTTTTATTGGGCGCACGCGCACATTTCCGGGTTTTTGGAGTATGTATACTTTTAGTAGGGATTCTACTGTTTTAGAAATGAGGCCCCTGCTCTCCACAGTGGTGCTGTTGCTGGCATGTGTTGGTGGGGACATGTGAATCAGCAGTCATTGCTGTCACCAGGACACACTCAGAGTCCTTACAGCACACTGAGCAGGCTATCTCAAAGACCTAGACAGCCGCCGCCGGCTACTTGTTCATAAATATGTGATAACTTTGGACTGCTAATTCTATCAACAAGCTTTAAAAACTCACTTACAGCAGACATTCTCAGCTTTCCATTGATACCACATGTCTCATTCATATTCCAAATAAATTCAGGAGAGTCTGGCGTCCCCAAAGATGGTCTAGGTCTTTAAGGGTTAAATCATGTGTTGTGCTTCTGAAAGTCTGTAGTGACTTTCTAAAGTTGCTGCTGTAGGATTTGATCAAGATCATGACAAGGATACATGTCTACATGATGTAAAGTCAGCATGTGGTGCACAAAAGGACAGTGATTGCAGGACTGGTTTTGATGCCCGAGAGGTGGTAATTTCTGTGATCAGAACTCAGCTTTTATGCATCTTTTGCTGAAATTTCCCCAAGATGAATGTTTAACATATGCCCCACATGAGCAACAATAGCACAATCAGAAAACGTAATGTTAGTGTTTGTGAGATAATGGTAGAGAAATACCTCAGCATTAAAACCGTCAGTCTCGTGTTCTGTATCTCCCGCAAGCAAGACTCATCCTGGACTTACAAAAAGGGAGACTGACTAATCAGGGAATTACGTGTGTGTTGAGTTACAAGAAATTACAAACAAGTCGTAAGAGTCACCAACTCCTGCTGGGGCTCCAACTGAATCAAACGGATGGATTAATCACAGTAGTGTTACCATGTCCATGTGGTTTATACAAGAGATGTTCCAGTAACATCTTTCCTCCCCAACATCCATTCGAACACATCACTTAAGAAGTCTTGATTGTGAGCAAACTCAGAAACTATGGAAAAAAAGTATCCATGTTGTTATAGAAAACACTCATTGTTGTATTGATTGTTATCCAAACATAATAATAAGCCTTTGACCAGCTGTGTTTTGGGGGGTATAATAAATCTGGTATTTGATTTCCAGCAAATTCATCCACACCTGATACCATTACCAATTATGAATGTCAGAACATTCTCAGTATGAAGGCAAATCCAACGAATCACTGTTAACAAGCTTGCACTACTGTGCTAGCTTCTCATGACAACATTTGCAGATTTGAGTGCAAGCTGTCCCAAGAATCGAACAATCACGTTTTATGTAGCTTTAATTTTGATAATATTGTGATCATCAGGAATTACCTGTGAAGTTCTCAGCTGCCTGAACAGTTGTGAAAAACATGATCCTAATTGTAAAAAAACAAGAGAGCGGACCCTTAACATAGGTTCACTGAAGACTGAAATATTCTAAAAGAGAGGATCAAGAATTTTATGATTATTAGTACTGTAAAATCCAGACTAAAGGCCACACCAGTATAAAAGAGGAAGTTGGTTTTCAGGGGTCTCCCAGAGGGAAAAGGTTTAAACTGTCCTCCTAGGTGAAAGTTCTCATTGTGTTTGGGAGCGTGCAGTTTCTATGCAGCTGTCGACCTCTGTCTAGTGTATGTTGTATCATATTCTCAAAAACAACTAAATAACAGTCTGGCGTCATGGTCTGATACAAAACACTCTGCTTTTTAACACTTCACAACAGCGTCATACAATCTTGGCTACATGATAGCCTCCACAAACACCAGGTCAATATTGAGCAATATTCTGGTAAATTTTAGGCTCCATTGACAACATTGATTAATATCCCTCAAGAGCATTCTGTGGCTCCCCTCCCAGTTCCAAACAAGTTTCGTGTAAGTTATTGTTGCTTGTCAAAAAACATGTTTATCTACTCCTAACACATGTCAAGTTCCAGGTCGAAGTGTCCCAGCACTATTGTTGAACTTCTGGGAAATTCTACCATTTCTAACTCTCAGACAGTTGCACAATGCCTGAATGTTCCAGCTCATGGCCTTGTACAGGTCTGATACCAAACCTCCGGATGATATCCAATCTCCCAATATATTCCCTCCTCTGGGGGTTACCAAACCCACAACAATAACGTTTGTAGCATTAATAAAAGTGAAGGCGAAAAAAACATATCTTATATGGGGAAAAAAATCCTCCACGACCCCACATGCTGAAGGCATGCATGGTGATCGCGCAGAAAGGCATGCATCAATGATATACATTTGTATTAGCTTAGTACATATGTGAATGGTAATACTGCATTACACCCTTGTTTGTGATACATAAAACATTTCATACATAGTACCATATACATAGTGCAAATGTTTTGGCCCATCTCACTATGTATCCAACATGCTTTGTGTAGCAAAGCAGTCGCTTGCTGCTTGGAACGCCATCAATTAATCTTTATTTGTATAGCGCAAAATCACAACAAACGTTATCTCAAGACGCTTTTACAAACATAGGAGGTCTAGACTACTCTATGTCAAATTATGAACAGAGACCCAACACCAAGACAGGATAAGACTGAGTCTGACCCCACCTTAATCCATCATGAGCATTGCACATCGCAGTATTAGGCTAGTTACAGTGGCGAGGAAAAACTTCCTTTTAACAGGCAGAAACCTCGAACAGAACCAGACTCATATTAGACAGCCATCATGCCTCGACCGAGTTGGGTCTTGAAAGAGGGATAGAGGAGAATAAGAGATAGAGGGAGCGGTGATAGTGATGAGACGAGTAGTAGAAGCTGTTGCCGCTGGAGTCCAGCACGTCCGTATCAGCTGGAGTCCAGAACGTCCACAGCAGGAGGATGCATACTTATCTCTGCATTTTATACTGGTATATTGGTGGCACCTGTGTATGGTGTTTACTTTAAGATGACAGAAAAGGTATAATAGTGCATCTATACCAAATGTATGGTATGTTTGGCTCTCTTGTATTAGCATTCCTCTACTAGCTAGCAAGCCAATCAAGTAGATGCTGTGTGTTATTGTTACTGAAACTAGTTAGATTAGGAAAAAATAAAAAATATCTGCTTATGAATCTCTATGAAAAATGTACAGTATTTGTCAATACAACTAGTCTGTGATGACCAAACGCAGCTTTATCGCAGAATGTTACATTCCACAGCACTTCATTATAAATATGTTTTGCTAATAATCAAGTGTTTTCTCTATTTCTCCATAATGTACAACTGGCTGTTATTGTAACCATGTCCAGTATGTAAAATCGCAATAACGTTAAGATCATCTGATTCGGGTAAAGGTAATGTTTTTAATCCAACTATCTCTGCTGCTGTCACAGCCAGCAGGCAGCAGCATACACTGAGCTGCCACCACAGTGATGGCAACCACGCACGATGAGGGAACAAACAAACTGCTCGCTTGATTCATCTATATTTTACCTCAGTCACCCACATCCAGCCTGTACATCCTGTCAAGAGGTTTTCAAAAAGTGTCTTCCTACAGATACACAAGAAAAATCTGGAGGCCTATTTTGGCCTTACTTTCACATGATTCTGCTTTTGAATGAAACCAATTAATTTTGATTATACTGAGCATATTTTTGTGTCCATACTCTACATATTTTCCTCTTATAGGAAAATTAACTTTTTAAAGGCTGTGATTTTTTTGAAGTAGTTTAAATCAGTTTCAACCAAATACATTTATCCTGTTAGTGCCATAGACTCTATATAAAATGGACGTCATCTCGCTCGGCTCGAAGTGAGGCTGCCACAAAAACTGCTCCCCCTAGTGGCTGGCTGCAGTATAGGTAAAAACTCTGTCTCCCCCATTCAAATGGTGCTGGGGTCAAACTTTAAAGAATAAATACACGTCGTACGAATGTTTCTCACATCCGTATGCTGTGGTGATATGTAGTTATTATTTGTCTGTTTTGTGTTGAAGGCCTCTTTTTTCTGAAAAGTTTATTTTTCATTAGATATTAGAGGTTAAAAAACAGGGTTTTACATCCGGTTTTACTTTGATTGACAGCTGCCGTAGAGAGAAACTGCGTAGGACATTGGGACAGTACGCTGTAGGGCGGAGCTTGTTACCGTGGAAACACACAAATTCCCTACTGCGCAGACTTTACAAGATGGCAGCTTTCTGGAACGGGATATTTTGGCTTCAAAACCGTACAATGGGAAAAGTTGGAGCGATGCTGTCCATTATATACAGTCTATGGCTCGTGCTCCCTGAGAAGCTCCGCCCCAAAATTTTGAAGATGTACGCTATAAGGGAAACAACTCCAACAACTCAACAATCAAATGTGATCCAGCCGAGTTCAGTTTTAGTACCTGAGGGCGAGTTAGCTTAAATAGCAGACACGTTTTATTAAAGTGGTGTAGCTATGTTTCAGTGGACACGAAGGAGGCAGGTTTGAAGTATGCAGGGCAGGGTTCCTGTTGGTATTTGTGTTGTGTGGCTAGCACCAAGCTATTTTATCTGTTTGCTGTTTATCTTGACCCCCACGTACATTTTTTTGGCATACTTTTCTGCAACAGACAGCTAGCAGACCCTTAGGAGATGTTAGCTAAATTTAACAAAAGATACTCTGAATTTGAATCACACGCTTCATCTTTCCCTAGACTAATTCCCATTACACTCACCACAATAGGTGAGCTGTTTAACACATATTTTGCTGCTTCTCACCTCAACCTCCGTGAATCCCAAACAGTTTCTTGTACATCTGTAGGAGTGATCTCTGTCTCTTCTCGCAGACTAATGTGTGGATACCACTAAAAAAGGAGGCTAATGATATCCCACAGGCACCCCTTAGAAGTCCAGTGTGCATGAATATTTTATCTGTGTGCATTCGTGTCCAGTGTGATCACTCATTAAAACTTTAAGAAGCTGTTTGTGGCTGTGTAATTCGCATCGACAGAGCGAGAGGGGAAGTGTAGGATGGAGAGGAAAAGCCCTGATTTAAGGCTTATTTTAGAAGTTCCAGCTCCTCTCATATCCTGTGATAAACACGTTTTCTTCACACTGGTTTCCTCAGATGCATTTTCTACTGATGTTCCTCTTTTTTCTTATGCAAAGAGCAGTAAGCCTGCTGATATTATTATGACTCTTGAACAGCTACACAAGGAGAATGAAATTATAAGCCATTGTTGTTGTTGACTCATCCTGTTGCTGCTGAGCTGCAGTCACTTTCCAGTATTTTGTATTCATATACAAATGGGAATTACTTTCTGTAAAGAGAAGCTCCCACTACCCAAGGCATTTTATCTTTAATAAACACATTAATTATGTAATAGCATAGGATTCATCCAAATGCAGCGGTTCTGCACCAGCACTGACTGGAATCTGTTGAATTGAATAAAAAACAGACTACTCAGGAAAGATGGAAAGAGAGACAATCTGTCAACAGCTGTAAGTGTGTTTTAAGGAGGTATGTTCTAAAAGAAATGTCCTACCTGCAGAAAATAATATTGTTGTTTGGATGATTGTGCAACACCCCTCTGAGTTGATCCATGAGGCCTTGATTTTTGTTTTTTTCAGTCTGTGGTTTCCCTGGTTGGTTGCAGTAAAATGTCAGATGCATTTGCAGGAATCTCGCTTCACCACTTCAAGGTGAAACCATCTAACGGACTAATGCAATATGGTTGTCCATTACCTCAAGCTGAGACTGGAGTGATGGTCAGCCTGTATTGATCTATTTTGTTTGTGTGTGTTTTTTCTTTTCTTTTCTTTTTTCTCTTTTTTTGCTCCACGTTCTCCCCCCCTGTTTCGGCACTGTTCCATTTTGCACCTTCATCCTGGCTCCAGGTTGAAGTTGGCAGAGATTAATCTTGTTTGTATTTTTCTGTGTCTGTCTGGACTCAGGCCAGAGCAATGGAGCTCAGGTTTTTGTTTTTTTTCCCATTTCATAAAAAGACTTGCATTTGAGGAAAACCACCCACAAAGTATCACTGTGGAATTGATTGCAGCAAGTTGCCAACACGATGCGTTTTGTTAGATCTGAGCAGTGAGGGAAACACAAACTGCCAGTAAAGAACAGCTCTTATATTTAGCAGTAGCAGAGGAACCCTGGTGCATCTGCAAACAGCGTAAAAATAGACCATGATACATGTGCATGACCCTATATGACATTGACGAGCCCCTCACCGGCAGTGAAAAGGATATGGAAGGTTGCACAGATGTAGAATGTGAATGTCGGCCGCCTGTCAGCCAGTTTTGATGTGCTCCCACGTGCTCATGCAGGGAGGCTGGAGGGAGCAGGTCTGCCTTGTGACTGTGGAGGTGATAAATATAATTGCAGCATTATGGATCCCCTGGAGGCTCGGGTTTTGAGGGTGTTGAGTAGACGAGTGGGGGGTCGAATCCATCAAGAGCCTCTAATTTAAAGGGATTTGTATTTCACTAAAGCAAAATGGCGAGGCAGGATTCTTCACCCCGGAGTGCATTTTCAGAACCGAGGGCATTGAGGATGAATAATTGAAGCAGTTAATGCAGTGCATGACCTATGGCACTCAGACAGATAAGCAGAGAACTTCCAACAGCCTGATGAATTTAGCCATCATGATCATTACGCTGTCTCTGATATATTACTCTAACGTGGAGCAGAGGGTAGAAGTTCACTGTGTGTATAGTTTTCATGTTATTGGGTGTCGTGATGGGTAGGTTATGAAGTTCAGCTCAAACTTTTTAATGTCAGAAGTGGGCGTCTCATTTCTAATATTTTTCTTAAGTGCTGTAAATGCAGGAAATACAATGCAGCCGAGCGGATCAATCACAGGGCTTGCGGCCCGCGCTGATTCTATGGGTAGTTACATTTTGGAGGAGGTACACGTCAGCTACGTGCGTAGGCCTCTGCGTAGGTACGGGAGCTACGCGGACCCCCAGCTTAGGCTACACCGTCAATTCAATGCAGAAGTATAAATCAGCCTTAAGTGTATAACCAACCGGTGATCTGTGTCTGCTCAGCCTTTTAGAAAAACAAGAAGCTGGGAACGGGCATGGAAGTGAGGCTATCAACCCCTGCAGATAGGGTCAATGTAATTTGGCTGGTAAGAAACAACAATCCCAAATTAGTGTCGCTGTAAGTGAAAGTTATGTTAAGAGTATTTTCACAGCTTTTCCGTCAGGAAACCCATTTGTTGTTTTTGCACCATTTGGGGGACGCAACACATACTCACATTGACACGAATGTTTGGGTTGGACTATTTTAGAATTAGCTAAATTACATGGTTGAATCGACCCCGTCTGCATCAGTTGACAGCCTTGTTTCTGTGCCGATACTCTGCCCAGTTTCTCAATAAAGGGGGCCGAGGTGACCATGATCCCCTGTGGCTAATACACTTACTATTGACAAGTACCTCATACAACCCCACTTCAAAAAACTGAAATATCCCTTGAAGCTAAAAAACATCACATTCAATATGTTGTCCGACCTCTAAAGAAAGAAAACATGTTGAAGCTGTTTAGAGTTGTTTGAACATGGGGATTACAGCATTCTTTTTCTGAGAGCGTCTCCTTGAAGGCATTGATCAGTGTTGGAATCAGTTGCACACCTGAAAAGGAGCCACACCAAATGTGTGGAGAAAAACAGAGAACTCAAGTGAGAATAAGTGCTTAACCTCCCCACAGCTGGCTGATCACTGTGAAAAGATGGTGTGAATGCCTTATTATTTATTTATTTATTAATATTCTTACATCAGTGTTGCAGTCGAGTCACCAAACCTTGAGTCAGAGCTGAGTCTTGAATCTTCAGTGTTCAAGTCTGAGTTGCATTAGAGTCAATAGAGACGAAGCCGAGTCCCCATAGTCCGAGTCAAGTCCTCATTATTAGTATTATTATTTATTTCACGGAGGGCAGCTGTTTTACTCAAACTATTGACTGTTTGAACTTGGACTGACTCTGCGGGACTCTTTTGATGTGTAGAAAACACATTTCATTTTATTTCATCAAAATTACATTTAAACACATTCTACCGGCTTTTCCGGAGATTTAATTATCAATGAAGTCACAGCACTGTGTGTTGTGTAAATATGAATATCACTTCTCTTAATTAGGGGGTGCACTCCTGATTCTGCTGCAGTGCAATCAGTGCAGGTGTTGAATAATCTCAAAAATACCTGCAGCCTGACCGCTGTTAATCAGAATTTAAACTAAGGAAACATCTTGGACCCAATGGTTGAGTCACTTTAGTTGCTAATACCGTTAGCTTGCTAACACAGTAACATAATCAATAGCCTAACTTTAGCATCTCACATACTTTTCTGGGTTCATGCTGGATAGATGTCTCTTAAAGTTTAAGCTTGCCCTCATCTTCTCCTTCATGGTTCTTTTAAGGCGTTTTTCGACCAGAGGAACTTTCCCCTGGAACTATGTGCGTTTCGACCGGTGGACCCAGGGTCTAAATTTAGTTCAGGGGTAGATAATCTCCCCCATAAAATCCCTGGGGGTAGTACTTTTCAAAGGTCCCGTGGCTTTTGGAGGGCAGGGCCTGCAATGCAGAACGTGTCTGATTGGTAGATTACCTGCAGTGTTTTTATTCCGCCCGCCGTCCACAATAACATCACACACATCTGTGATTCACTTGATTTTTCTTTCTTTACTTGTTTTTTTCGTTCTATCTTTTTGTATGTGTTTACTTTTCAAAAAAAAAAGAAGCTGTGATTCACTTGATTAAGCAGCTTGTAACAGTAGTCTTCTCTCAGCCCACCACAAATGCGTCTCCATCGGTGTTACAGTTTTAAAAGTGACCCTGTAAACTGGAGATCTTCAGCTGAATGTGTCAGTGTTTGTGGAGTTTACACAGCTGTTGAAACACAGAGGGAGTTCCTGGGAATGCAAACTATTTTTTTTTTTAATTAAGATTCAAAATATCCGATATTTAATGATCGATTTGATAAATGGCATTCGTCTTTGTTTTACTGCCCTCTACTGGTCTAGTGGTGTAGTGCATTTACCTTTTTTCCCCCTCCATACATCACTGGCCTGATTTGCAAAATCTACCCGGGACTTCAGCCCGTGGTCGAAACACAGACAACATTGGAGGCACAAAACCTTTTAGTTCAGGGTAAAGTAGTTCTGGGGGCTAAAAGACCCCGGTACTCTTGGATATGCACCTTTACATATCAAAAATGTTGCTGCTCTTACCTGTAATCTCTGTAAAATCTTTGAAAGCAAAATCCAGGATTTGCAGCATCTATTTACCCTGGCAGGAACTGCAGCTGAGCAAGATAGCACAGGAACACACATGCAGGCAAACACACATGCCAGCCCTTGCTCTAAACTGAATAGTTTTTATAAAAGAATAGTTAAAATTCTAACATTAACGTTCAAACAGTCCATATTGTAAAAGTCCAAGCCCTTCTCTCTATTATCTGAGTCCTGATGCAGTCTAAGTCATCAGTGCTTAAGTCATTAGTCAGACTCAAGTCAGAGTCTTGGACTCGAGTACTGCAGCACAGACTTGCATATATACAGACACACATTATTTAAATTTTGATCAGGTCACAAAGTATTCTTATGTTTTTTGTTTTTTTTTTCGCCCATTTAGATAACACCAAGCATCTAGAACGCTTTAGTGAATAGTTTCAATTGAAATTAGAACAATTCTCATGAAAAAGTCTACTATAAATGATTTGCAATTAGTCTCAATTATGCATTTGTCCTCCCTAATAGTTACTTAAATCAGTCACTACAAAAGATCACATTGTTTGCTTGCATCATGGGGGGTGAAGTCACAAGGCAGCTCTTCAGCTATTAACAACCAGTGTGAGTGTTGCTGATAATTCTTTCCCACACATGTTGAGACCTGACCATGGGTGGTTACTGACAAAGGGGGTGTTGAGCGTCAGCAGCCACAGTTGTCTATTTTCAGCCTCGGATGTCCAGTGTGGCTATTGATCTTTACTGCTTTAGTTAAGCGTCAGCAGCTTGCAGATAGTGATAATAGCAATTTTTGTGGTCGGATTTCATTTCCGCTAAAATATTGCACTGGCTTACTCTACAGAGCCATCATTTCAACATTCCAGTTTGAACTCTAGGAAGTCTGGGAAGGAATAACTGATTGAAAAACAGCTCTGCCTCCTTCACTTGATTCTGAATCAGCCGCACAAACATGCAGTGTTGGACAAGGATTATTGTCCCTTGCTGTGTATGGAGCCAACGGAAGTGTCAATCAAATGTAATCTGCCACGCCCACACTTTTTAAAAAGTCTGCAGCGAATCAAGCTGTTCTTTTAACTTGTTTTTCTCTGTTTGATTTAAGGGTTTATTTACACTCTGATTTCTTTGGATGCTTAAAGACATACTTAACTTTTCAATTATGAATGCATTTTAGGGATTTCAAGCCAAATTTCCAGAGGCTTTAGATATTTGCTTTACTACATTATTACTATACCATCCTCTGTCTTAGATAAGACTTCAGTGAGTTGGAGTAAAACTACCCCCCTCCTCCAAAGCCTGAAATTCATCTGTCTCACATCACACCCTCTCCAGCCAAGACGGACACACAGCTCTTCTTTAAACCCACTATTTGAGTCGAGAGCTCTTTCATGTCCAGGAGACACTCGTGACAGGTGGAGGCGGTCCGACCCACGGCAGAATACTCTGAAAGTACAGATACAATACTCTCATTTCCATCATGCCTGCCCTCCTCTGACTGACTGAACGTCTGGCTGACTGACAGATGAGGTATTCTGCAGGCGTTCAATAATTTAGCCACCGCTGCTACACTGCCGGGCCGCAGCCTTCAGGGCAGACTTAAGCCCACAGTATGTTCAGCTCTGTTTTTGTGAAGATGGGATCTGCTCCAAGAGCTTCTTATCTTCATCAGTGGCTCCTGTGGTCTCTGTCTGTATTATTGGCTGTTGTGACCTATAATATATCCCTCTTCAAGACTGTTATACCATTATACCTCTTCACACAAGCCCACAGGATGTTTTTTTTTTCTTTTTCATATGGAGTTAATGCATTTTCATGAGACTTTTTTTCTTCCTTCTCCTCTCTGGAATTAATGTGTGTACATGCTGTACCTGCCCTCTGGAACTGAAAGGTGCCATTAATACCTCAGATTCAGATATTATCCAGTGAAAGAGATTCCTAAAACCGAAGCCTGGACTTGTAGTGTCATATTGAGGGCTTTCTGGCTGAAATAAACTGAAATCTCTGTGCAGATATAGAGCTTTAGTGTCGTCCCTTGGAGACCTACAACGCTGGCTGTGCTGCACAAATAACACCGGGCACGTTGCACTCTAACACGATACCGCAAACCCTCAAGCAACAGCTAGACCATTTGCGGGATCTCCATTTTTATGTTTAGCCCACTTAGGGAGGATAACAGCAGCCATCCCAGCGGGTCTTTTGTCTGGAACCAAGAAACATTTCTAAGTCTGCTGCTAACACTTAAAAATGGATAGTTAAGAGGAGGATCAGCAGTTGTCATTTTGCAATTTTGTGCCTTTAGAAATGCCACAGCAAACCGTGACTGGATATGTGTGATCTGCCAGCTAAAGCTGTTTATATCAACGTAATGAGCCAAGGAGACTGGGCAATTAGAGATTCCTTCCATTTCTCTGTCTACTCAGGGAAACTCAACTGAAAGGTTATTGGGTAGGCTATTAAAATGGTTGAGTGGGAGAATTTTAATTGGTTTGGGTAGAGTTTTGCTGTTGACTCAGGACGCAGGCTGCTGCCTCCAGTCTAGACCTACAGTAGTAATGATGTCCTCTCTAGCACAGGTGATCACATTATCTGTTCTTACAGGGTGCCTCAAAGGTTAGCTCGTCCTCCACACGTTTAATTACAACAGTGGGTTGATGCAAAACTCTTTTGGTATTATTTTTTGAGAGAGATAATTCAGGCTCTGTATTAGTAATGAGCTGTTTAAGATGACCCCCGGAAACTGTATCTTGCAAACTGCTAAAAGCCAAGTGTAATAATATGAACACTGCAAAATATGTTACAACTATTTAGCGATGCATGGGGCAATCTGTACTCTTCATCCTGTACAAACTCATTAGCAGTGACCTGCCTGAGAGTGATTTATTGTCAGTATTAATTTCCTCTTAGTTTTTTTTATTGCTGGGCTCTGCTATCTGATTGGTTCAGGGTTGAACAAAAGATGTCGGATAACGGCTTTAAATGAAAAGTCAATATCAAGCTGTTGGATTTTCTGGTATCATAAAGTGAAATCTGAGGCTTTATGTCCTTCTGAAGTGGACCATTGAATTGTTATTGCCGATTTGTTTCTGTCTCACTTTAAATGGTTTTGGTGCTCAGTCAGAGGGCGCGTTTTAGAGCTGTATAGCACGCTGCTGTGGTTTTCAGCTCATTGCCAAAGTATAATGTATACACTGTTAGACTATCATTTAGAGTCTATAGCAGCAAGCATGACGGCACCATCAAAGTCTCACTGTTGTGTTACATGTTTATATTTCCATAGGGGATAAAAAGCAGCTATTGTGACCCCAGGCCTTTGTTTGTGTATGAGAGTGAGAGAATGAATGAGATCATCCCAGAGGCCCTTATCATTTATTACTTCTTTCCCATTAAAAAAAGGTGGAATCTGCATCGCCCAGTCTTTTGAAAATCCCTCACAACCCCAAGCTGGAGGATTATGACAAAGCCATCCAACAACTGCTGGAAAGCAGCACTCGCGGGCAGTCTCATCTTCGCCAGTGAGGAAGATATACGGTGAGTAGTGCAACACATTGATGGGCGTTGATGACTTGCCATGTTGAGGTCTTTAATCTTTGAGTAGCAGCTCCCAAGACAGACTGGAGGCACAGATTTACCATGCGCGCTACACAAACATACCTCCGACAACACAAACACAAGCGTGCCTCAGAGGAGAAGAGGGAACGGAGATCTCGACAAAGCAACAAAGATATTGTTTCATTTACAGCAGCCCATGGGAACTGGAGTTAAGACACACAGAATGAAACATTTAGTACCTGTAAATTCAAAAAGAAGAAGCCAGTAGTTGATTGTGAAACATAAGGAAGACGCCTGCTGCTCTCTGTTATCTTTAAATAAAAGATGGCAGAAAACAAACATTGCTACAAGAACATAAAAACCCTTTCCCTCCTTTTCCTCTCACATCCAATAAGAATCATTAAATAGCTGCACATGACAGAGCTGCAGTATCCAAACAACACCTCTGAGCTAACTGTGCCTTTGTGTAATAGATATTGGACTGCATCCACCTCCTGTTCTCTCTCCTAATTCACACATGGATGTCCTTGCAGGGGAGTTCTCAATGCCACCAAGAGGGCCAATCAGGTGGGTCATTTCCTGTGGATTGGATCTGACAGCTGGGGGGCCAAGAGCAGCCCGATCCACCAGCTCGAGGATGTAGCTGTGGGAGCAGTTACCATACTGCCCAAACGCTCCTCTATCGAAGGTACACACACACACACACACACACACACACACACACACACACACACACACACACACACACACACACACACACACACACACACACACACACACACACAGATGCACAAACGCACACTGCATGCTTCACCAAAGGCTGAGTTTTCTACAGCTCTATAAGGGAGCGGATACTGTTGTGAGAAATTGCCTTCATGTTATTTTTTTTTTTTTCCTAAATCATACGTGATAACCTGCAGACTAAATATAGACTTTAAATGTTTAAAGTCTGAAAACATTCTATCAAAATGGCCTGAAATAATGATTGATGATTGCTATAATGATTCCATGTTTCTACCGTAGCAAGAAACAGACAAACTAGGAACATACATGTTTGTGTTTTCAGTGAGTGACCACGTGTAATGCACCAGATGGAAGAAGAAGAAGAGAGTGGTTGTTGTTGAGTGCAAAATAAGTTGTATTGATAGACGTTTTTTGATGGTAATAATTTGACAAATGGAGGATCACACTTATCATCATCACAGGAGCGTCTTATTCTCGAAGGCTTCACCGACGGAGGGGTGAGCATGGAGCGTCTCAATCTAGAATCTGACCACTAGATATCGCTAATTATTCCCCTTTCTACACACTGTACCTTTAAGCACTACTACCATTCCCTCTGACCTTATAAAGCCAACCTATAGTGAATGCACCAGTTAACAGTTGCCTTTTAGATTAATTTTAAAGTCATCGATCTTTACCAACCTACTAATGTTCTTTCAGTAACACACTCCTTCAACTCTCTAGCTTAACATAACTTTCTAGATAACAACAATTGGTCCCTAAAGTATGTTTACAGGCTATTTGCTAACTTTGACCAGTGTTTCATGTTAGATATGATGTATGCATTTAGACAGTTGGGGCTTGTAAGTTGAGAAAGCTGTCCATCGTATATTGAAAGAGAGGTGATGAGAGTAACAAACAGAAAAGTTGTAAGCCTTACTGCTCGATTTCACAACGTGTGTTCTGGGTGCATCTAACATTCTGGAGCCCACTCTAATCACTTGAAGCGCCGTGGGGTGTCTCAGATCTGTCCGAAATGTGTCTTTTAGCCCAATTGACACATGGACAGGAAGCCAGACAAAGGAAGCGGCATCCAGTCAATTTCAAAATAAAACACCATGTACAGACTTTTGATCATGTATCAGATCATATAGATATGATAGAATTATTGATGCTAAATACATTGTTAAAACTTCAGAACAACCACAAATCATTGATCCACATCAACAGGACTTTAAAGTCTTAACTCTGTCTGTAAGAAACACCACAACAAAGTAGAACATAATTATAAAACATTTAACACATCCAAGAAAAAAGAAAGCCTTCAACTATGTAGCGTGCTCACCCAATGTAGAAGCACAAAAATCATGGACAAGCATCCAAATGAACAACCACAACCACAGAGAGGCATAGTGCAAAAAAAATCAAAATCTTGCCATGTGAAATTGTCTCATTTTTAGTCAAAATCTCTATCCTACTTGATTTAAGATACATTAACTTAACAAGTAACATTTGAGCAAGATAGAGGGACTTGTTTTAAGACAATGCATCTTAATATCTTGTTCAGTCGAACAATCTTGAAATTATCTTGTTTTGAGTTGTAATTTAGAAGAAACAAGGTTTATTTTACATTTCATACATTTTTCAAGATGAGATCTTATTTGTAGAAGACGGATCATCTTGATTCAAGACAAACACTTTACTTGATTTAAGTAAATGCATTTTATTAGAGAATCTATCAGGAAAACAGCTCCATTGATAAAAGAAAGAAAAGAAAGAAAGAAATAAAGAAAGAAAGAAATAACAGAAACAAAGAAACAAACAAAGAAAAAAAGAAAAAAAAGAAAGAAAGAAAGAAAGCAAGAAAGAAAAGAAACAAAGAAAGAAAAGAAAGAAAAGAAACAAAGAAAGGGTGGGTTACAGTTTTCAGGCACTGTTTCTTCTAAATCAGATAAAAATATCCATCCTCAAACTACATGCACAATGAAACACCTACTTTTGAGCATAGCTGGCTTATCCTAAAAAAACTACATGACTGAATATTAGTATAAACAGCTAACTATGAGAAGGCATTATATCTCAAAATGCTCAAATTAAACTTTGTAATCTTATTTCAAGTACAAGATGGTCTTAAACCTAGAGAAGTGCTGCTATAAAACAACTCAAATTAAGGTGAAAATATCTCAAATGAAGAAGTTGACATGTAATGTCTTTGGGTAAAAATCTTTTTTTGAGTGAAAAAATACTAATTGTTAGCATTCCTGGCTTATTCTGAGACACTAAGCTTTAAAATACTGGTAAAATATTGCTTGAAATAATTTTTTAAGATCAAAGTTTTCTAAATATTACGTCTTGTTCTAGGAAATCTTACCAAGCAAATTTTCACTTGTTCTATTGGCAGATTTTTTTTGCTTATTTCAAGGTAAAGTACCTTGAAATAAGTGTTTTTTCTTGTTTTTTGAGGGTCATTTTTTCCAGTGTACCTCTTGTTAGTATGTTGTTCTCTGCATGCATTGTTGTTATCATGTTATCTTGTGGAGTCCTCATGAGATTTTGTGATCTCAGGAGTTAATAGCTGCACTACACTTCAGAAACAGCACTTGGGGGTACAGAGCCCCTATCAGATGGATCAAAATCGAGGTGCAGACAGAACGCGGTGCTCATGCTAGGTGTGGAATCAAGGTTAAAGTCAAAACTGTACACTTAAAGCTGCTAAAATGCTCCAAAGAGCCATTAGGAATGGCACTGCTTTGTGTTGTTCTCTGTGGATTCATTACCTGGAGCAACCTCTTTCACATTAAGTCTTTTCATCCATTGTTAATGTTAAAACATTGATAGGAGCAGCTTTAAAAACCACACTCAAACAAGCTAACACGCACATGGCTTGCTCTGACTTTATTTTTTTGATAGAAGCCTTAAGGAAAATCGCTCCCTTGAAAACACTTTGGAGAACATCTGTGGAATTTGATGCATTTAAAAAACATATTCAATGACATACCAGTTTTTCTCTCTTGCTTTTTCACATTGGTCCCTGTCTCATCTTTTTCTCTTTCAGCTTGCAGTTTTTTTACATAAAAAAAAAAGACTTTATACAAGCTTCAGAGCAAATCTGACCTTGTTGCTTTATCTTGCAGTTGGTTGAGCATGACCAGAGTACAGTGAGTTGTGACAAATTGATCTCTGATCTTATTGGTCTCAGCTGTACAGTTTTTTAAAAAAGGACACTAAACAACGTGCCTGACGAAAAGCTTTAATTTAGTTTATTCATATTAAAGAACTAAAGAGTTATGATTTTTTTTAAAGTTAAATTTTTTGGGGCGTTTTTGCCTTTATTGATAGGACAGCTATAGACAGACAGGAAACGTGGGGAGTAGAGTGGGGGAAGACATGCAGCAAATTGTCACGGCCGGGAATCGAACCGGCAACCTCTGCGACAAGGACTTTAGCCTCTGTATGTGGGGGATGCTTTGACCGTTAGGCCACCAGTGTCCCAAGTTATGATCTTTTATACATTTTCTCCAAAAGAAAGAGCATTAACAATTTTTTTAAAGTGCTTAGGGCTGGATTTCTCCTGAAAATGTAGCTGAAATAAGTCCACCCACTACGAAAAAAAGGAGGTAAACAAAGAAAATATACTACTGCATCTGCCAGGTCATGCACAAATTCACCACAGAAGAAGAATATTCTCTGCATGCACCATCTATTTTAAGCTCAGCCTGGCGTCACAATCCTAATAACCACTCATCATCACAATCGAGGAAGTTTTATGAAGCTTTCTTTAATTAGGGAGGTCTAACCAGGACACATGTACACTCTGGAGGCAGTGAGAATATTATTAATCCAGCATGCATCATTGATGGTCTTTGAAAATAAATTCAGCTGAGTCATTCAGCTCTGATTAGCCATTATCACCTCTACCCACGACTCAGCTGATTTAACTGGATAACAGAGTGGAGACAGAGACTGGGAGAAATTCACATTATTCTCAAGACAAAAAATTATGTCTGTGACAAAAGTTTTTTAAAAGATATATTAAAAAATCCATAAAGCACAAATCTTACAGTGAAGTTTTTCTACTAGACTGCTTCCCTGACCCACACTGTCTGGTGTAGATGCACAAAAAAAGAAACCACATTCCAGCATCCAGGGGTTTCTTTTCCTTTGTTGCAGCAATTTTTCTCTCCTCAAGCCATTGCTCGATACAAGCTCCTAAGCCCTTTTTGAAATTAGTGTTAAGCTAATACATCATGCCTTCAATCCATCGCTATTGTAATGGAGTTTATGAAGCGAGGAAAACCTGTTCGGCACCTACAAGACCTCAGAGCCTGAGGCACCAGGCTGTGGCACCCTGTTCAAGCCCTGCGTTATTTATTATGCATCCTGTTTTTAATTAATGTAATTTCCTTGATGAAAGAAGTGATTAAAACTCCATGGAGCCTTGAGAGGAAGAGGAACCACCGTGGTCAAATTTTGATGAAGTAGTGCTTGCTGGTGTGCTTAAACACCTAGCGGCCAGCACCACATCACAAGCACTGCACCCCTGCACAAGTCTCGCTTCATTTCCTACAGGTCTGAATTGGTTGATAATTGGTCCGGAACTGAGCCATTCTTCTCTCTCTTCTATTCCCAGGGTTTGATGAATACTTTACTGGGCTAACCCTGGAGAACAATCGCAGGAATGTGTGGTTTGCTGAGTTCTGGGAGGAAAACTTTGACTGCAGGCTCCTCAGTGCCTCAAAGAGAGAAGACACCAGCCGTAAATGCACAGGTACACGAGTTTCAACGTGAGCTACGTCTGAACATTTCTGTTCTACACTAATGGATGATGCATATTTCAACTCTGCTATGTCAGGTTGATGTGAACTTGACCTTTTGTTCCCATTAGAAGCAGCAGAGAGACTGTTGGGGTTTTTAATTCAACCCCTCATGTCTGCGGCGCAGTCACTGAGACTAACACCAGGTGTTTTCACCCAGCGGGTGCAGGACAGGCTGAGTTTATTATTAGAATGATAATGCACCACGTGTCCTAGTCATACTACAGTTACAGACCGTCTGCTCCTGTGGCTAATGTCCTGTAACTCTCAAATCCCATATTCCCTCTATTTCGCCTTAACCCAGTCACCTTGACAGCCCAGCTCAGCTCAGCTCAGCTCAGCCGTGATGTGAGTGCTAACGCAGCCAGAGTACTCTTTCTTTTGGTAGGAAGTCACAGGGACAATGACAAGAAAGCAATGCCAATACTGTTCATGCCTAAATTCAGCTCTACAGAGTCATTGATGGAGGCGTTTTCAACACTGATACTTATTCGTATTACCTTAACACTGCCTTCTGACAGTGTGACAAGCATAGCACTGCATGTATTGTCTTCGAGGGCGCTGCCTGTGATGTGGGATGCTGAATTAATCTTGCTTGCATACGTGATGACGGTGAAGGCAGTGTGACACAAATTAGTGTTTGCTGAGGGATTTCGTTTCATTTATAATCTCCTGTTTGGCGTCTTTTATCACGCGTCAAAGACAGAAGATGCTCATTCATCGAGTGAACCCCACAAACCCCCTGTAAGATGACAGTAAATGTTTTTTTCTTCTTCTTTCTATTCTACTGAAAACATCTCTCTCTATTCTCTTTTTTTTTACTCTCCAAGCTGAGCCGATATTTCTGAACTCGAGGCGGGAGGCTCCTGCACTCAAAGGCTGTCCATTTAGCACCCTATGCAGGGCTCTGTGAAAAGCAAAGAGGTTATGTGTGGGCTGAAAATGTATGTTAAGTTATGAGGAATGGGCTGAAATGTCAGCACAGATTGCTTTTGGCCTCCCTCAGTGTGCAAGTCTCCCACTATCTTATATGTGTCCTGTTAAGATCATACGCTCCTCCACATGTGAGCTATAAACAGCAATCACTGAGGGGATGATATTCTTTTAGTATTCAGAGTTATTTTCTTCATCATCATTTTGGTTTACTGGGAGCTGAAATGTTAAGGTAATGATGCTAATGATAATGATCATGGGGATAATTATTATTACAAGTAATAGTAGTGTTTCTGTTGTTTTGATTTGATTTTGCTCTTTGAATTGTGGGTTTCATCCACCAGGGATTTAAAAAAGCGAATTCCCTTTTTTTTTATTTCAGAAACAGGAATCCAGCAGGGCCGGTACATTATGTATTCATGCAGTGTATTAGCAGTAGAGGCTAAACCTTTACAGCAGCCCATAGTGAAAGGGCAGTACACTGGGAGGAGGATATAAAAGAGCAGAGAGCCGCCGTGGAAGAGTATGTTACTAAAGTTCATGGTGATCTTCATCACCTTGCAAATGGGACAAGTGAGGTCTGTTCTTAGCTGCCTATTACTTTTTGATACACCGCAGTAACTCTGAATTTGCTGTATTTGTCAGATACACTCTGTCTCACAGCTCATCTTAATGATTTGGGAATTTAATGTGTCTTCTTATTTTTGTGCCACATGGTCCCTCTGGGTGTAAATCCGTCAAAACCAGAACAAGCAGTAAATAGTAAACGGAGGACTGAAAATGAAGTTGGAGATTACAGGGACTTCTGAGAGGGATATCAAGTCTGATGGCTCATGGAGCTTTTTCTTTTTTCTTCCTTCAGGCCAGGAGCGCATTGGGATCGACTCCAAGTATGAGCAGGAGGGGAAGGTTCAGTTTGTGATTGACGCAGTGTACGCCATGGCCCACGCGCTGCACAACATGAACAGGGACTTGTGTCCTGATCACCTTGGCGTTTGTCCACAGATGGAAACCGCTGATGGGAAGACTCTGCTGAAGTACATACGAAACACCAGCTTTAACGGTGAGTGACGCATCATGAAAAACTGCACTCACAGAATACATCGATTAAAAAATGTTTCTAACTGTATGAGAGGAATCACTTGACACATTACAGGATTCCAGCAAATTGCAGGTTTATTTCACAGCTATTTAATAAAGAAACCAAAAAGTCAACCCACATTTTGACTTGAAAATGATGTTATTGATTTAAAATAGATTTTATTTCTCCCTCTGAAAAATTGCCCCTGAGACTCCATGGCTTTCCACCCAACATTTAACTTTGAAGCCTCCTTAAAATCAGTCTCCCATGCTGCAATATCTCATGTCAGTCGGGTCATTTCTCCTGATGTTGAAGTCAGACAAGTTAAACAGGATTACACAAATCCCAACGGCACCTGACTAAGAATTTGTACCTCGTCATAAAGTCTGACACTTTCTTTTCTATTTACAAGTCTTTAAACTTCACTGTATCCCACACGGTGTTCCCTTTAGGGTTTACTTCCAATCAGTAACCCTTGATGCTAAAAAAAAAAAACGACGCCAATGTGGAAGGGCAAGTGTCTCTACTGTTATTTCTATCCACCTTCTTGTCTCTTCTTTTGTCTTTTTTGGCACATAAAGTCATATTTACGGGACTTCATTCTGCAGATTGGCTACGTTTACATGAGACTTTTAATTCCTCTTTAATTCAGAATAAAAATGTAATCCTCTTTAAGAAGATTAAAAATGACCCTGTAAACACCTAATTCCGAATGAAAATGACCATTCCGAATTAAACTTAAATACGAAGTAAGTGGCTGGTTTATTCTGATTTTAAATCAGAATTGAATAATTTCTCGGTCATATATATGTTCATTACGTTTTAAATTAATTGTGGTCGTTCTGCTTATGCTCGTTCCCTTGTCCTGTCGAGATGACGCACATATTCCGCGCTGGCGGGCACATATTCCAGGATGGCCGCCCGAAGCAAGCGTTGGACTCGAGCCAAGACTATTTATTTATTAGGAGCCTTAGAAGAATTGGATATTATGAAAAGAGTTGATGGACGGAAGCATAAACAAGTGGACCTTTTTAAAGCTGTAGCGTCCAAGTTAATCGAGGGAGGAAAATTGTACTTATGGTGTGGCCTTCCATGTTGTAACCAAGCAGCAACCTCCGGTCTCAAACAATGAAGCCCATTCGGAAGTGTTATAAACTGCAATACATCGAGAATCCGCTTGAGGCTGTTCTGCAGAAACACCGGAAACCACATGGACATGAATGGGACAAAGGCGATCTTTGCAGGATTAATAAACATGTTTACAGCCTGGTTCAAAAAACGTCTTGGCCCTACAAAGCTAATCTCTCTATCAGCACACACTGTCCGGGGGTGAATTTTTTTCTAACGAGACAGTTCAGAAGATATTAATATTACGAAATTTTGGCCAAATAAGGACATATGTGACGTGACTCCCAGTCGGGAACACATAGCTAGGAGGCTCACACTACGTCACACACTGGTTATGTTCCGCATTTCCAATATGGCTGCCACCGTCGATTGGCTTCAAAACAGCGCTCAGGAACAGATGGGTGACGTCACAGATACTACGTCCATATTTTATACAGTCTATGGTTGTAACCGAAAATAAAAGTAGCAGGAACTGGAGTCTGTTTTCTTCTGGTAGACGTAAATACATCACTCCCGCCCCCTGTCCAATCAGAACCCTTCCCAACCCCCAGACCTCAAGCGGAATTCAATAAAGACGATTAAACGAGTTTTCCATGCAAACCTCAATTCGTAATGATTATTTCCATGTAAACGCGAAGGAGAATACTTTAATCCTGAATAATTAATTCTGAATTAAAAAACATCATGTAACCTCTATAGTCTGAGATATGAGCTACAGTCTGTTCATAGGAATGATTGGCTGTAGAGATATAGTTGACCTTAGAATTCTGTTAGTGACCAATCAGATATGGGTTTTCAACACAGTTGTGGAATAAACTTGTATAATTATAGAATGTCACACAATTACGTACTTATAGATAAACCAACCACAAACACAGTGAGGTAAAAACGTGTGATATTTTCTCTCTGTGCTTGCTTTGGGGGGTCAGCTACAATTTCAATCCAATTTCAAAAAACATTTTCTGTCTCTCTGAAATATTTGTAGCCAATATGACTTATTACGGGTCTGCCAGTGCTTGAACCTCTACATTATTCAGCCCTGCACAGAGAGGGATGTGGAAGATACTTAACAATTAATGACAAATAGCTATTAAGGACAACTGCTCTGATATGCAAAAGGGGGAGGGGTGGAAGAGAGCCAAATGGGAGCAGAGTTTAAAACAAGCGGAACCTTTGTCAGTACGAATGTGCTGGCATGTATGTCAGCCAGTGATCGTTCTCCGCTCCTCTGAAGTACATTGAGTCGTCACAAAGTGTTCCAGATAAGATTCAGCTCTTTTAAGGAAGGAATCATCCTAATCTGCTCACAAAACTGTCCTACTTTCAGACGTGGATCCAGCTCATTGTCTTTCAAATACCGCTCCACTGTGATGCTTTAGACGCGGGGGGAAATGTACTAGTGTGTACTTTACTGGGATAGTTGTTTTGTTCTAACAACCTGTTTTTCTTTCAGATGTTGATTCACTTCAGCACACATTTCCAACTAAATATAAACCACAGTGTTACACAGACTGAATAATGAAGTCACATAGACACAATACATAAAGTCTCAAAAATGTTATGACTAGCATTTAAAATGATTCTGTCTGTCCCAAACTTTGAGTACAGCTTTAACGCTAAAGATTATTCATGAGGGAGGGATGGGATGGATTTTCTTCACTTATACGAGACTAAATATCAATTTAGGCTTTTCAATTGTCCTGTAAGGTGATCTGTTTGGTTCTACCCAACCTTAATCAAGTGATACATTGAATTAATTCTATTCAAAAATTGTTTTTCAGGGCGTCTGTTAAGCTAGTCCTCAAAATAGGCGACCCTAGTTCTGATTCCAAGCCTTGGCTCTCTACTGCATGTCATCCCTCACTCTCTGTTCCCATTTTCCTATTCTGCCCTCTGTCTTTTCTCAATCTGTGTCACATCTGTCATGAAACAACTCCACAGTAAAATGGTAAGGGCTTTCCCTTCCCTTCCATTCCCTTTCAGTTCATCATACATGTGGATAGAATTTAGCGCCATCAGGATGAGAGTGCACAGCTCTGGAGATACAAAGAGCTGAAGAACTTTGTGAGCATTTTGCAGCTGAGTTTTTTTTAGCACAATATGCTTTGTGAATTAGACCTTTAGACAGAGCAGACAGCGGAGGCAAATGATGCACAATTCTTGGTGTATTTAGCAGCTGCAATCAATTTTTTGTGAATTTCCGCCCTCGGCACTTATTGATCAGTTTGGTAATACACTGATTGTGTTTTACAGGACCAATAATTCTTCCAATTTACTAGTGTCCGAAACTGTATAAAAATAAACTGTCAGTGAACTTAGGGCTACAGCTGCCTGCCTATCTTTAACACTGTCGCTATGGCAGCAATGCAGAGTTCCAGCAGGCAAGAAGCCTTCAGATTTTAAGGTGGCACTAAAGAAACTCCAATCTCCTCAGCAGTGCTCAGATGCCAAGGAGACCTTAACTAGGTGCAGATTCATGCATGGGATTGACAATCTGCTGTCCAATCTCGAAAACCATCTGGGTCTGAGCTCATTTTGGATGTTCCAGCCTCCGGAAAACATTTAGCTCAGTGTGACACCGGCAGTGAAAGAGGTTCATTTCACCTGGGTCTAAAATAGGATGTGCACCTTCTCCATTTCCACAGCCTCTTTCAGTCCAGCTATTATATTCTCAAACCTTTCTACTGTTGTGGCTTAGGCATATCTCTCTGCCCCTTATTGCATTTAGACTGGAACCATGCACATTATCCTGTGTATGTGCCGCCGCTAATGTATGTTTGAGAGCGAAGGAGTGTAAGCCTCCTTTGTTGATCTCCCCACTGTGCCCGAGTCACAGAGCTGAAGAGTGAGAGGCAGAGGAAAAAAAAGGAGAGAATAATGATGCGGAGGAAACACAGCAGTGGATCCCCAGTCCACCCACACTGCTCAGCACAGCACAGCAGCACTGCACTTTTGTCATGTCTTAGTTCAGAGGCACATGCAAATGCATAAATCTTTCATCTTAGACAGCACTCGCACCGAGGAGTCTACACAGAGCATTTTGTTCCCTTGAAAATATCAGGCAATAAGAAATACAAAGGAATTCCTAATGCTTTTTTATCTGCGCACACAGAAACGCTGCTTAATTATTTGCTCTAAAGCTGAAGAGCGCCAAGTGCCCAATCACTCACGTCACTTTGCTGAACGACTTCTGTGTTTGTTTATTTGTGCCTGTTTTTGCCGGGGCGGTGCGGTAAGAATGGTAACCCTGTCACAGCATTTGCTCACAGGAGTCAATACCCTGTCAACATCTTTATACACTGTGTCAACAAGTCTACTGTCTGTTTGGTGGAAGCAGAAGTGACAGGACGGTGACTGCCACCCACCGATCTTTATTCTGGTTTTCAGAGTGGGAGAGATCTCACTATGAGCTTCACATGTAGGATGGAATTCAATCTGAACAGCCGTCATGCTTTATTTTCTGCACCGACACATCAAAGACCTAAGGGCCTGATCTACTGAGATCCCAAATAACGAGCGCTAAATTGCGTGTGCAAACAAAACAATTGCACATGTTATTTAGGGGCGTGTTGCGGGTGATCTACTATGATTGCATGCGCAATTTATAACAGATGCAAAAGTGGTGCAGGCCGCCCTTAAATGAGGATTTTGCATTTGCTACTGGCTGTCATCATGGAGAGTTTGGGAGAGCAGAGTGGCCACAAATGAAAAATGAAGTTTGAAGCCATGGAGTTGGAGGTCTTGGTGGAGGGCACAAATAAACACACTGGTGAACTCCAGCAGAGACATCTCAGCGTTGCCAGAAGAAACCCGATTTGGAAGAATGAAAAAAAAAAGTGATTTCATTATTTGAAAAGTGTTTTTGTAAGTTGTCCGTCATGACCTCAAAAAAAATAAAAATCTCTTTTTTCTTAAATGAAGAATCTTCATCAGAATCTTCATCAGAATCCGCTTTATTGGCCAGGTATTCTTGAACACACAAGGAATTTGACTTTGGTAAACTGTGCTCTCTTTGTACAAGGCATAAGAATAAGACATACAAATAAGAATAAAAATATGATAACAATAACATCAGCTAAAAATTCAAAAGTAGGCATGACTAATATGTGCAAACTAAAATAATATGATAATAGTGCAGTGGTGAGTAGCAGAGGTAGAATCTTCATCAGATGTCTGACATTCCCTGCAGCACTCCTCAAATCAGCTCAGACCAGAAAATACCTTGTTGTGATTGTTATGATGACATTGATCGGGAGTTTCTGCAGCAACAAAGAAAACAGACGGATGGGTTACAGGCCATTGCACAGGAGGTGAGAGCTGTGTCCAATGTTGTGCGTGGTCCGCCGTGACACTCGGGCCATCGGTGCGCACACAAGGCAGCTGGTCAGTGCTGTGTCTGGGCTGACAATGGCCTTCAATGCCCTGGCAACAGTTGGGAGTTCATACAGTGACAGTGGTCCTTCAACTGAACCGCCGCCGAATGAAGAGGGAGGGGAGAGCACAGGAGATGAACGTTCATTACGCACGGGTTGACACTGGGAGATGCCGGCACTGACTGCGATGGTGCGCTGGAATGATCCAGCCGCAAGAAAATACAGTGTTGCAAGTAGCTCAAAAATGGCATTGCTGGATAGTCTCTGCTATCTTTATTTCTGACAGTCCAAATATGTTGACACCCGCACAGAGATTATCTCTCTCCGTTGTCTGTCATTGCATTTATGCCTCCTTCTCGCCACAATGACTGCAGCCACTAGCTGTGCTAGTTTGCACCTGCCTTTCAAACATGCTAAATATAGACGCAAAAACACAGACTGCAAACGGTTGCAGGTTTGATAAATCACATTGCGGATGCTAAATGATTACATTTGCATCTCCTCGTATTTTGCGCGTTCTGATAATCTGCATGTATTCTACATATTCATGACGGCAAACACACTAAATGGATTGCGCGTGCCATTTTGCTCATTTAACAGACGCAATCCTCGGTGCTCCGGTTAGTACATCAGCTTTGCGGGCCCTAAGTGTTTTACTTCAAAACAGAAAGGGTAATGGGTCGAATGCCTCCAGATGCACCATTTTTTGTTAAGTGAATGTGGACCATAAGTGCCGGGTTAGCAGATAGGAAGGGAAAATGACTTGCATCAACATGGAAATAACCTCTTTAGGTCTTATATACTGACATCTGTTATTTAAAATGGTGCCAAAGATTCAAACACAAATCTATGGGAGCTTGTAAACAGTATTTTATTTGAACTGCCCTCTATCCTGTCACCTGAAATGGGCTTTTCATCCTGCAACTTCTGCCTTGCTTGTGTTACAAGAGGCCCTTGGCTGGAAACTTTTGTAAAATGGTCAATGACAAATGTCCTTGGAAAAAAAAAAACATCAGAGAGAGAAAATTCCCTTCTGGCTAGAAACCAAGGAAAAGGTGCTGTGGCCTTCAGTCCAAAAGCCACAAGCTCTGTCTGTTCCAGATTCAAAAACCAACATGTTCCCAAAAGTGTTCTGGACTTATGCTCTTGGTCCTTTCTCTACACTTTTTATAGCCAGAGCTATTACAGTTCTTAATTCCCATGCCAGGTGTCATCAGACTCCCCCCGTCCCATTTCAGAAATGGTATCTCCATTTGTGCTTATGAGCTCACAATATGTAGTGCCAAGGTGAATAGACTAGTTGTACAATGCAGCAGTTTTTGTTCTCTCCCTCGGCATTGTGGGATGGTACAAATGACCTCATCAACAATGCAGCCCTGATGTATAAAATAAAGCAACAACCGCTTTTTCCCATTAATGCCAGTCAACATTCGCTTCAGTCTGGGAGATCTGATGGTGACTGACATCTGCATTAACACACTTCCTCATCCACACCCACACACACACACACTCTGCAGTCTGAAATAATTGAGTGATGCGCACACAAACACTAATGCACAGACACCTGACAGGCTCTGCAAAAGACACATTTTATGTTTCAGGTGTCCATGCGCAGTCCTCTCTGAGCTAATTAGTGAAATCTTCAGGGCTCTGCTTGACTCAGGCTGCTACACACTGAGAGCAGATGGGGACCGTATGATGCTTTGGCTGACCTGTGTATCCTCCCTATATGTCCCATTGTTGCCAACTGTGTGACTGAAATGCATTTCCAACACAAGGAATGCTGTGTGCATTTGAAATAGAAGTCCATCTCTAATATGAGCACACACAGCTGAGAGGCCAACCATGCTTTGCATGTGTAAATGTGTTCTCCCGCAGTCTCTCTTGTGCAGCTGTTATGGTGCATAGGTATCAGAAGGGGAAGTGCTATATTGGTCAGTAGGGAGCTAGCATCCCTGTCTGTTGTTATCATAAAGGTGCAACATATAGGTCAGTGTCTTTGGAGGTTTTACTGGGAGGAACAGGCGTTATTTTCCTTTGTGTGGTCCATTTTGGTCACAGCACAGAGAGAGGGGACAGGTCAAAAGTTCATGTTTGTCTTCTGAAAAAAAAGATGCTGCACACTGCACAACAAACCAGGGCCTATCATTCCCCTTACCCGCTGTTCTGTTGCTTCATTTTCTCTCTCTCTTTCTCTCTCTCTCTCTGCACAGGCAGCGCCGGCACCTCTGTTGTGTTTAACAAAAACGGTGATGCTCCAGGACGCTATGACCTGTTCCAGTTCCAGATGACCAACTCCTCCACCCCAGAGTATAAGGTGGTGGGACAGTGGGTGGAGACGCTCCAGCTCAGGGTATGATGCTTTACTCCACAATGCCAACACAGGAGATACTCACAGGTTGTCAAATGTTGATTAAATGCTTGTATTTAAACAGAATGTGTAGGCTCAGCATTGCTAAAAAAATTACAAGCATAAATACTGTGTTTAGCAAAATTGAAATCTCTAGTGTGACAGAGGGGGCACGTTATTTGCATCTCAAATATGCAGAGAGCTTAGGTGTAGATGCGTTTTACTTTCAGTTTAATTTATGTGTTTTAGGCTGAAAAAATGAATCCGTCTGCGCAATTTAGCAAGAAAAAGGAAGTGCTTGTCTTTAACTGGAAGATAAATGCTCCAAATTCTTCAGGTGTTATATTGCCCTCCAACAATAAATGGAGAGACATTTTTAAAAGAAACAAACACATTTCAGTTGAGGTGCTGCATACTAATGCTAGCCGAATGTTAAACATATTCCAAAGTCCTGGAGGAAATCACTTTAGACTTCATTAAATAAGACAAATGTTTAATTAAAAGATGTGTTTGTCAAAGGTGATCAAATTTCCAAACAGCTGCTTTCAAGAGGAGAAAACAACATGCAATTACGCTGACAGGGGAAGTTTAAATCAGCCTGTGAAAGGGGATAAATGTGGTAATTGAAGTCTGCCAGATTTTGATGGCTATCAAAAAGTGGTTTGATATGTTTCTACCGTCTAATAAGCCTTAAATAAAAATGAGGGCTTCATTTGAGAGTTGAAAAGTAGAAGGTTGAAAGAAAAACAGACAATGATCCATTGTTAGAGATGACTCCTCTCCCACTGCACAGGTTGGAGGACTGACGGTGGAAGAGAGTGGGAGGAGGAGGAAGAACATGTTTTTAACCCCGAGTGTCAGACCGCCCGTGTGTGCGTGTGGTTGTGTGGTTGTGTGGTTTTGTGCGTGTGTTCAGCGTTTGGCAGCAGGAGAGATACTGAGAAAGTTGATGTTGTTGGAAACTGACACTTAGATACACATTTCTCATGGTGCTCCTGCTTCTCTGTGGCTTCACTGCAGGTTATACTGTACATGATGAAACTCTAAATCTATGATCACATTTTTGTAATTTAAGGTACACCTGGGAGAGGTGTATAAATCACATAAAGGCTCAAAGTTTCCTTTGCCTGAAAGCTGAGGATTTAATAAGAACATTTTGGAAAATGTAATTTCTTTTTTTTGCATATCCAAAATAGAGAAGAATCTATGATGTGGAAACGTGGATGAGGCATTTTTCATTTCATGGGAGTCTTAAATAACTTAAAATTCTGCTAAAAAAATCTGTTCAATATGCATGTTGAGTGCAGGGCTGCTGAGCTGCTTTTTTTAAGTGCAGGTATTGGATTGTAGCCACTGTAATAGATCTCACTGTCACAGCACAAGAATGGGCTGTGTGTGATTCATGTGGACAATAAAGAAACTGGTGTTTTGTCAAGGAAGACATGGTTTGAAATTGCACATACTGTATGATAGGATGAAACCTGAGCTGAAAGGCCTGAGTATTTTCTGTAACTCAGATTCCAAAAGAAGAAAAAAAACACACATGACATTAACATACAGATGAGTGAACATTTGCATAATGGTTCTCGAGATCACAAGAATTAAACTCAACCCAATGGATCTGATAGCGCAGGTGGATAAACGTCTGCTGCTGGAGATTTGTGCTTCACTCTGTTTTAGTGTGATTACAAAGCAAGCACTGCTACAATGCAATTATACCCCGATGCAGTAGCTATAACTTTGTTCAGCAAAACATAAAGAGCATCATAATTTAAAGGTTATACTGGAATAAGCATCCGTTTTTCACACTTTGCGATCACAGATAAAGAAGTACAACGTTACGCTGTTCCAGCTCACAGAAACTCAAATTAACTGTAAAATTAACAACTAAAGCAAAACACCCGACTGTGGCAGCCGTACAAGTCCGAGGTGTCAAAAATCTCTCTGGTCTCCATGGCAACAGAGCTGTTGGTCTCATTACTGTTTCCACACTGTGTGTAATCGGGAGGTTTTCCAGAGAGCACCATTCATTGTCCAAATAACAAATGGCACCTTCATGCCCCCAGATAAATGGCACCTGATAATCTATCCAGACACCGCAGTAACAACGCATTTGTCATACAGGTACACACATCCCAAACACACCACAGATGTGACTGTGTGTGTGTGTGTGTGTGTGTGTGTGTGTGTGTGTGTGTGTGTGTGTGTGTGTGTGTGTGTGTGTGTGTGTGTGTGTGTGTGTGTGTGTGTGTGTGTGTGTGTGAGTGAGTGCTGTGAAGGTGCAGCAGCTCTGTATCTGCAATCATCGGCAGTTGCTACATCTGCCAGAGGTGATGCGGTTTCTATCCTTAGCCGGACTCGTGTTGAATGTGACAGAATTTGTCCCAGGTGGAGTTTTTTTATCGGCTAGAATTCAAATTGAGAAGCGTCATGAGTTGGGAGAGTGAGCAGTTGATGTTTAATATTTGCTTACATTGGTTTAAAATCCATTTCACACTGCAGAAATGGGAAGAATTATAGAGCATTTTGAAGAAATATTTTGACATTTTGGGGAGTGGGCTGATTCACTTGCTTGCCAAGAGCTAATTCAGAATATTATTACCGCTGTCATGTCTGTACACTTAATATGAAGCTGCAGCCAGAAAAAAACTTAGCAAAGCTTTGCATAAACCCACCTACTATATCACTAATTTATCACTCACTAATTAACGTATTGTATCATGATTCCTTTAATCCTTGAAACACTGAAGTTTGGTAGTGACAAGGAAGTTAATGAGCAGGAGGACTTTGTTCTTTAGATAATTTTCTTTTGACATAATGTTTTGTTCTCATGGCTGATTCTGGAGCAGGATTAGACAGGAAAACTCTACAAGCTGTGCTTTGCAAGTAAAGGATCAAAATGTCTATGAACAGGATCTAATATTTTGCATCCCGGGGTGTGCATTCTTTAGAGTTACAAAGTTACACCTTGTTACACCTTGTGAATATTAAGTTATTTGGATATTTACTAGGACACCAGAGCACACATCATGACACCAGGGCTGTGATAAGCAGTGGTGGACAAAGTAAACAGCTTCATTAATTAAGTCAAAGTATAGATACTCCAGGTCAAATATTACTCCAATACAAGTGAAAGTTGTTCTGTCAAATTATTACTTTAGTTAAAGTCCTGAAGTACTTGCTTTTAAAAATACTTAAGTATTCAAAGTGCTTCTTAAAGAATATCAAAACTTTGTTTTTTTCACAAAGCATGTCAAGAATACATAGGAGTACATTCTGTTACATTATGTTTATTTAGAAACCATTACTTGAAATCTCTAAAAACTATACCATGGAATAAAAACAGCAACTAAGTTACTCCAAGCACAGACAACTTAGTCTGAAATGTTCATCTGGAATGAAACAAATGTTATGTAGCTCAAGACGCTTTCTCAGGTTGGACAGTGAATGTTTGTATGTTTGTGCAGAGTGTGAAACGGAGAACATTTCGAAAGATATGTATCATTCTTCATTTCAAAAACCTCTAACACGGGCTGAAGATATGGACATGGGTGCTCATGTGGAGAATTATAGCCATCATTACCACCTCTAACCAACTCATCACTCTGCATCCTGCAAAAATGTATCTTGAACGAAGAAAATAGAATCTTTATTTGAAGTGTTGCAGAATGATACAGGAGCGGTCAGTGACATGACAAGAGCAATGCAATATGGAAGTCATGAGTTGTGGGGGAGACAAAAAAGAGACTAAAAGGAACTAACGACATATTGGAATATCATATGTTTATGAAATCAAAAGGCTGTGTGTGTATGTGTGTGAGTGTGTGTGTGTGTGTTTTTGTATGTGCATGTCTTTATCTGTTCAAGGGCAGAAAACAGAAGAGTGGTTTGAGGGTAAAGAAAAGAGATTTTAAAAAAAGATCTTTATTCCATTCATCTGCTTCCACAACAAATGCCTGTTTTGGCAAGAGCCACATCTTGATGACAGTGGGTGATGGTGCTTCTGAGAAACGCAGTCTTCATCTTAGAAAAACACTTCAGATTTGTTCAACGAGATCACCAGGGTCAACACAATGAAAACCCATTACAGTGCCTTTAAATGTGACCCATGCACTGAATGTTAATAACTGACATGTCTGCATATTTGAGGTCTTTCAAGCACATTGAACATATCTCTAACTCCTCAAAGGTAATTTTCAACTGTTGCATGTTTTCAAATAACCGTCTTAATTCCCTGCCTTGGATGACACATTGCTGTTTCTTAACACATTACTGCCACCTGTAGATTGGCAGAACAGTGTGAAACCAGGTGCATATGAGTCACTGTGAATTAAAAAAACACAAGACAAACAAAACAGGGACACACTCAGCGGTCATAAAGGAGAGTGCTGCATTAAGCTATTTAAAGCCAGAGCTTTACAAGCTACATTTAGGTCTTGAATTCAGTTCACATGAAAACACAATGCACTAAAGTTATCACTTCAATTAATTTCTGTTTATTTCCAATATATATTTTTACACTAAGCCATTCTGTTTTACTGTAGGCTGTTAAATAATAACTGTCTCAAAGTGCCTCTTTAAATCTTTCACATTAAAGCAGTTTGAGAAGACAATACAAAATTATTTTAACAATCATACCACAGGATAGTTTTCAGTGTTTTTCTCCTCTTTTTGTTTGTATGACTCCAATCGATTTATTTTGGTTAGTTGGCTGTTATGGCCGTGAAACTAAACCATGTTGCAGCATCTTTAATCTTTTTTTGCTTTTAAAGGCACGGATCAGTACACTTTCAGAAGAAATCAAAAGATCAGCTCAAAGAATTATGAGAGCCTTTTTTTTCACACCCTCACAAACTATGTAAAGCTCTAAAAAATTCAATTTCTTCATCCCTTTTTAAGGCAAACTTGTAAGTTGGGTCTATAGTTTAAACTTAAATAATGAAATACTGTGGGGATTTTTGAATTGGTCTCAGATAGTTCCACAGTGGGTCTGTGCACTGCAGTTTTCATTTTGATGACAAGATCATAAATAGAAATAGCTCTGCAAAGCCTAAAAGAGGTGTTTTGCAATTCCAAATCCCATTCTCCTTCCTTATCATCACATATTTCATACCTCACTGGCTCCTGTATTAAAACATAATGTCTTTTTGCATTTCACATTGCTTTATTTTTTCACTGAACAAAGGTAAGCTTTGTTGCCATGGTGATTTCAATTATTTTCAAGTATTAGAAAAGGCAATCCCTCAAAGAAATTTGAGAAAAGGTGTTTTACGATATTAGGTTAACTGTTTCTTTTTTTCAAAATGCATTAAGATTGTTTCCCCTGCTTGCAAAGATTGCCTTTGTCTTTGTATTTGAAAACAACGGCGTGAATGGTGGTGGGTTGATAAGTTCTTATAAGTCAGAAAAGGGAATACACATTCAGTCTTCTTCATTATTAACATGTTTGCTCATAATCAGTGGCTTTATCGGTCTGCTAACCCTCTCTTTCTGTGCTGTGTGTCATTTCTCTCCCAGCTGGAGGAGCTTCAGTGGCCAGATGGGGAGCAGGAGGTGCCTATCTCTGTGTGCAGCCTGCCCTGCAAAACTGGCGAGAGGAAGAAGAGGGTAAAGGGCATGCCGTGCTGCTGGCACTGTGAGCTCTGCGATGGCTACCAGTACCAGTACGACGAGACTTCCTGCAGACTGTGTGCCTACAACATGAGGCCCAACCCCAACAGAACCGCCTGCCAGCCCATCCCTATTGTCAAGCTCGAGTGGCACTCTCCTTGGGCTATCATCCCCGTTTTCCTCGCCATGCTTGGCATCATCGCCACCATCTTCGTCATGGCGACTTTCATACGCTACAATGACACACCCATCGTGCGAGCATCGGGCCGAGAGCTGAGCTACGTGCTGCTCACTGGCATCTTCCTGTGTTACATCATCACCTTCCTCATGATTGCCAAGCCTGACGTAGCTGTGTGCGCCTTCAGGCGGATCTTCCTGGGCCTGGGCATGTGCATCAGCTACGCTGCATTGCTTACAAAAACCAACCGTATCTACCGGATCTTCGAACAAGGCAAGCAGACAGTCACGGCCCCACGCTTTATCAGCCCCACCTCCCAGATCGCCATTACCTCCAGTCTGATCTGCGTACAGCTGCTGGGTGTGCTGGTGTGGTTTGCCGTTGACCCTCCGAACACCATTGTCGACTATGATGAGCAGAAAACCATTAACCCCAAACTGGCCCGTGGCGTCTTGAAGTGTGACATCACAGACCTGCAGATAATCTGCTCGCTGGGCTACAGCATCTTGTTGATGGTGACCTGCACCATCTACGCCATCAAGACAAGGGATGTACCAGAAGACTTCAATGAGGCCAAACCCATTGGCTTCACTATGTACACCACTTGCATAGTCTGGCTGGCCTTCATCCCGATTTTCTTTGGCACGGCCCAGTCGGCAGAGAAGGTGAGTCATTCCTCTCTCTTTTGCTCTGTCAGTCTTTGTCACCACCCCTCTCTTTGTCTGCCTCTCTCCCTTCTCTCATAATGTCCCTTTTATTCCTCCAGCCCTGTTTTTATCTTGTCCAAACACATGCAAAAATGCACATTAGCACTAACACAAATAAACACAAACATTACACAAAGGGAGCACACACACTGTAACCCAATATTTAGTGATTGTATAAGTTCTGAGTTTATTTTCTTTTGATGTTATATTCACACGGCTTGGATGTGTTTGGAAACCCAGACTCGACCACCTCAGACAGAACTAGGCGTATAAAGGCGGGGGAAGGAGTGATGTTAAGCACCAGAATCCTAAAATGCCTGAGACATGGCAGGATGGGGGTGCTGGCAGCTCCAGATGCCATTATCTTAGCCTTCACGCCTAAGGCTCAACATATACCATCATGCCTTGTTCTGGGGAGGGAAACAAGCAGGTTGTGGAGGTGGAGGATGAGGAGGGTGAGGAGCTAGAGGAGGAGGAAGGCAGGGAGAAATAGGGGGGGTAAATAGAAGTTTGATTCAACACATTCCATCTCTTGACAGCGGCGCTCTCCTCAACAAAGCATTTGACATTGGCTGCTACTGGAGTTGATTGAGAATCTGACATTTTGACCTGATGTGCTCGTCATTGCTTATCTGGCCGGTACCAAGTAGAATACAGATGCATTCATCTGCTGAGCTCATGAGCTGCCGCGTGCTGCCTGGCAGGCCGCGCGCACGAGACGGAGTAAGGGGGGAAGTTTTCCGCTGACAGAATATCGATGCTGACAGGAAAATGTTACTCCTAACCTTTTGAGAGGCACACCGTTCAATATCCTCCCTCCTAAGCTAGCGCATGAGATGGATCAGAAACTGATTTTCCTCATCTCAATTTGCTGCTGATTTCATAGATGAATTACACCCTCAGCAGCGATTAGGAGTTCATTATGCTACTCGCGGCGACTGGCGAGGCAGTAATGTGTTTATCTTTCCCCTTTATGCAGTTAACTCTTTCTTCACACTCGCTCCTGACTCACACTCACCTCCAGTTCACACCACAGTCTCCTGGCCTGGTAATGGCCTCAATGGGTGCGTTTCTGCTTACTCCCTAGCCACTGGGAGGTGAAAAGTGGCTTTGCATGTCTTGATAACATCCTCTGCAAAGTGTAGTTAGTGGGAAGTGAAGGTATCTCCTCATTATTCAAGCTCACTTAGAAGAAGTTCTCTGTAAAACATGTTTCTACCAGAGCTGTTTTTATTTGCATTGCGCACACATTGCATAAAAAATACTATCAATAGGTGATGAGAGGGATGCAGTTTGTGTGGAGAATAGATGTTCCTAAGCAACTGCTCTCTAAGATGATAAAATAGAAATGTAAAGTCTGACTAGCTTATTGTCTGAACACTCAGAAAACAGTTTAAGCTCCTGTGAGGCTCTTTCAGTTTGTCTTGCTTCTGGCGCCCCCTGTGGACAAAGTGGTACCTCTTATTTTTTTTAAGTCATAGATTGTAACAAAAAATCTCAACCTGCTTTGTTTTGACAGTCAAATGTTTGACATATTGAAAATGTTAACAATGGCTGTTTCACCAGTTAATCACTTCAGCTGACACCACAGACTATAAAAAACGGACGTGGTATCCATGATGTCACCCATCTGTTCCTGAGCGCTGTCTTGAAGTCAATCATTGGCGGCAGCCATATTGGTAATGCTGAACTTAACCAAATTTAGTGTGAGGTAAAGAGGCAGGGTTTGAGCCTCCTAGCCAACAGCTATGTGTTCTCATCTGTCAGTCAAGTCAGGCATGTCCTTAAATGGGCAAAACTCGTAATCTTAATATCTTCTGAGCCGTCGTGTTAGAAAAAAATTCACCGCCATACAGTGTGTGCCGTAAGAGAAATTATCTACACAGAGCCAAGCCGTTTTTTTAACCAGGCTGTAAACATGTTTATTTCTGCTGTAAAGATCGTCTTTCTTGAATGGGTGTGTATGTGGTTTCCGGTGTTTCTGCAGCCAGCCTCAAGCGGACACTCGATGAACTGCAGTTTATAACACTTCCACATGGGCTTCATATTTTGAGACCGGAGGTTGCCGCTTGGCTGACGCTTAACCCCCACCAGTGTTATTAGATATTGAAAATAACTACATAGAAGTATTCAGTCTTTTTGCTGAAAGTCTGGGGCGCTTTTGTAGTTCGTATAAAATCATCAGTTGTCATTTCAGTCTGTTTTGTAACCAGCTAAAAACTCCTCACAGGACCTTTAAACGCCGCTGAAATTTGTGGCTCTCTGCAACACACATTGTGAATGTGTCGCATTTATCCACAAAACATGACTCAATAAAACAAATAACTGAAGAAAAGACACACACACACACACACACACACACACACACACACACACACACACACACACACACACACAATGTGGTCCTTACTTGACTGACAAAACACTTTCAGTGAAATCAACATGTCAACACGCTCTGATGAAAGTAGACCTCAGTCTAGTTCTATGACATCCAGCAGCAAGTAAAGAATCCTCTCATGCAGTACAGATGTAGCCGTCACACAGACGTAGCGACATGCAAGCCGGTGTTTTGATTTAAGAAGTTACCCTGTTAACTGGTGACTTCCAGCAAATGCGTCTGTGGTTGTCATTGTTACAACAACCGTTGAAAACAGAAAGGGGTCCTCACAGACTTCTTTAGTTCTGTATTCAGTTGCTTATTCATTTCTTATGAGTAAATTTTGACATTAAAATTTAAAGGCACTCTTACTGGTGTCAGCAGCTGTTATAGCTATAACGACCAAGGACCCATTTAGCTTTAAGTCACCAGTTAACAGGGTCACATGTTTAAAGCTGGGGTTGGTAGTCAGATTTAGATACACTTTTTGTTATATTGGTTAAAATAATCTTTAGGTCCTGATGGCAATCAATACATAATGTGTTCTTAAAAAAGAGCGAAGAAAAGCTGCTATCTACAGCCAGAGTAAACCTGGGAAAACACCAACCAATCACCGTTTTTTGGGTGCCAAAATTTTAAACCATTCAAATCCCGTCCTGCCGTTCTGCCCGCCTCCTGCGCGTACATTTCCCCGGCGTGCACTCCGAGTCTCCGTCTCCTGCCTCTGCTTCCCCTGACTCTACTGACTGCCCCTCTCGCTCGACCTCGGGCCTGTCCCCTCTGACCCGATGAGGTGCTTTGCTCAGGACTGTAGTCCGGATCAGAGTCTAAAAAGCTCTCACCACGGGGGCTCTGACAAGCAAAAGAACTAATGACATTCAGTAAGTCCTACAGAAAATATAGATGTACTGTAGCGTCAGTCCGGACGCTGTAGTGATGACGAGCCGATTCGTGAACACGTTGAGTTTTAATAACCGGTCACTGTCGGCCGCGATCACGACAACCAACAAAACAACAATCAAAGTTTGAATGAATGAAGAACTTCTCCTGCTTGTCTCTCCTCTCTCCTGCTCACACACCCTACACCTCTCCTGATGCCTTCACTGACTGTCAACACTGTAGGAATTAAGAGCATCTACACTGAACACGTTTAACAAACAGTAGAGTTGTTACAGTATTATATGTATTATAACTTTTCTCCTGATATCGTGTCACCAGTACAACTGGATAATGCTAGAATGACAGTTGTGAGTATTAACAGCAGCCATGTTTATTTGTGTTTTTAACTCTCACTATGATAATGTTTTGGTGAGGACCGGTTTTGAATCAGTCACCATCATATGGTCGCAAGTCAGTGGCGCTTGTGCATGTGAGCGCGGGGGGGGGGGGGGGGGGGGGGGGGGGCGTTTTGGAGGAGCTCTGAGGGAGGAGGGGAGGGGTTAGACGGAGTGATGAGGACCTGCTACATTCAAATTCATGCTAGTTTTCCGAGACTGCCAACCCCAGCTTTAAGCGGAACACTGGTGAAGTTGTGTAAAGATCCTCCCACTTCAGCATCCCCACAGTGGGCCTACATTGATAAAATATTCATGATGAATTTAATCCACTAGTAATTCTTGTGCTGACTAGTGTGGGTGATGATGTGAAATGGTTTAGACAACTTACTGAGCACATCCCCACTGTGTGATGGGTCTGACTCTGTTTTGTGAACAGAGAAAGGTACAAAAACTCCTCTTCAGATTGTCTTTGGGCCATTTATTGTTTATCCTCTGGCAAGATCCACTTCCCAGAGAAATCCCCAAAACAAAGATAAAGTAAAACTAATGGATGTGTAGCAACTGCAGTACGTAAAATAAAAGCTCACCACATATCCCCTGATGATTTGGAGGGTTTCCTGTTAAGAAAGCCTGAAACGTCAAACAAAAAGCACTTCCTTGCAATGATTTATAAAAACACAACACATGCTGTCATGTCTAATTGTGTGTACACGACAACATGTACAGACAATTAAAAGAACATACAAAATGTGAGTGTAAAAATGCCAGCGTGCTCCTTCAAAATAAGAGTCCTCTTTCCTAATGTTAAATCATATGGCAAAAAGATCATCGTTCTACGTGTGGACTAGCTCGTGTGTAGATGTGTATGTGAATGAGGAGGCTATGAGATCCATTGTGGTGCATTTGACTACATCTTCACTTGATAAGTACTTTGCTCTGTTGTGTTTTTAAGTGCAAATCTGACCCAACACCCACACAGATTTGAATAGTCGCTCTCACCCCAGGTTGTCCAATATCAAATGATTTATGAAAACACTGAGATGATATGATCACAGCTGCCGGTGATAATCCATAAAAAGTCTGACTGCTGTTTGTCTTCATGCTGTTTTGTTGCACTGTGTCGTAGCAAAACTTGTAACTGCATTGAGTGGAACATCCTCTGATTCACTATTATTTAGATGCCCTTATTTTCCACACCTGTGACTCCATTCTCCTCCCTCTATTTTGCCCATTCAAAATTACATGGAAGGATGCCATGCAAAAAACGGTAACAAAAGATTGCAGAACACTGCCCCCGCCTCCTGTGCACCTGCATGTGCTCAGTCAACTACTCAACACTCTCACGTTAATTACTTTGAGAGTCACCGACATCAACATCCAGCTGTCATCAGGCCTGGAGATCAACTGACTTCTAAAACAAACTCAAGGCCTGTGAGGCTCTGCTCAAACACATTTATTTGAACAATCAGACAACATAGAAATGTGCAAAATAGTGATAACAGCAGCTGTATTTTATGACTGCAGATGTTACTTTTGGAGAAGAGAACTACAAGTTGATTTAACAGATGCTGTCACTGAACACAAGAACTCTTTTATTCAACGACCTGTTCGACCGCAAAGCACAACTTTTTCACAGTTCAGAAGCAGTTGATGATATAATGAAACATTTTCCCTGCAGTCCAGAAACTTTCCGAAAAAAATAGACAGGACTTGGTCACGCAAGGATATTGTTGTCCCATTTAAACTCAACATTCCTCCCTGCATGTCTGGTAACCACTTAGGCCTTTGTCAGGTGTCTCCTGAACCCACAAGCATTCTTGAACAGAGACCCTGCTGCCAGCTAACATTAGCAATGACAAACGATCCTCAGCCAAAACATTCCCCATTTCAGCTTTCAGCAAGTAAGATAAAAACTTCAACCACTAATCCTTCCATCGTTCCACACTTGACACGAGTCTGACCTGACACCTAGTGTGGAGCCGTGGAGTCTTCTTGAAAAATTAATGATGAAATTTGTCTGCCTATCAGTTTTTTCATGGGGGGAAACCTCGTGTAAAATGCACCACAGGTAGACTGCAGGCATAAAGTTTAGAACCAGAACCCAAACAGCAATAGATGTTACACATCCCTGAAGAGAGAGGATACCGTGACCTGGGCCTGCAAACAGAGCAGTTTGGTGCTATGAGCGTGACATCACTGTTACACAACATTCAGAGTATGATAACGTACAAATAGGTTCCTGATAGCTGCACTTATTTTTCAAGAACAGGCACATTGCCAAGGCCGATACTTGTAAAAATATGATGCCTGAATAAACTAGCTTTTAATAAAGGTCACTTACATATACCTATTCAGTATAAACCAAAGAACACTTTTTGACCAACTTTTCTGGCTTTAGAAAAGTAAGCAAACTCAAGAAGAAGACCAGACAAGCTGCTCAAAAAGATCCTATGAGCCCTATCAGACCACAAAGATTTACAAAACACATAATCATTCATGTGCATATATTACTCAGTTTTCTCAAAGACAATGAAATCTTGTACTCTATTTTCACCCTATAGATATCCCGGGGAGTCCACAGGATGCGTGTGCGCCACGTTACGGCTGCGCAGCGTGTTTGCTCCGTCTGAGGGCTCACGCCCTGGTCCACAGGACGCATATTGGGAGCTTAGCACAGCTCAGAACAGGCAAGATCAGCCTGTTCAGCATAGAGAGAACCACATACAAACAACAGGTCCCAGAGCCTTTCTATGGTTGAATTTCTGCTCATTTGGATAGTATTCTGTTACTTTTGTGCTTCAATCATCACTAAGTATGCTGCATAACTGTTAAGTTTCGTTTTTGCAGATTTAGATGAGTTTAATAATAATAATTTGGCTCTATTTTGTTGTCCCATTACCTTCTGACACAGTTATCATCTTAAAGTCCTGTTGTAGTCGACCTGGATCACATATGTGGCTGTTTGTGGCTTACATCCATAATCGATGAGTATTTCTGATCTAAATGATCTTTAAATGGTTGGGAGTCAATATATGATGTTTTATTTTGTGATTGGCGGAGGTTGCATGCAATCCTCGTGCCTGACTTCCTGTCCAGGTTGTTCTTTTCTGTGCATATTGACACGTCCTGGGCGCGGGCTGCGTCGAAAAATAGACTTGAAGCGTATCTCTGGCAGAGTGGCACAGGGGCACGCTCCCGAGACAGAACTGAGATGCACTGCAACGCGCCCTGTGGACCCCAGAGCATTGACTAGAATTGGAACGTATCGGCTGCGCAGTGTGCGGCACAGCCGTAATGTAACCCCGAGCATCCTGTGGACCCGAGGCTTAAGGGTGGAAGAAAATGCATTTCTGTAATGACAGTCTTGGAAAAAACACAGAAACAACTTCAAAACGACTCTCAATTATTGCTGGTCTGTCATCATTTGGAGTAACGGACCAATAAATAAATTAAGTGTAATACTGTATATTATATTTAAGGTTAAATCGAGATATCTTCTATGACAATTAAGCCAACTAGGGGGGCATTATTGAGCCAAAATACATTTTATTGCTCTTTTACTAGAACCTTGTCTCGCATCTTCTTGTTATGACCTGTCCCATATGAGGATAATGTCGTCAAACTTTGATTTATTACTTCTCACATTGTGTTTTGACAGAGTAATCCCTCTGCAATACCGCATGTCTTCATTCCAGACAGGTGACCATCATAGAGAACGAGTTTCAGCAGAGGCAGGATTTGATCTCTGCACCTGAAAAATCATTTTAAAATGTCAAAAAATTGCTCTTCTTATTGCCTCTTTGATGTGCTACCAAAATATCTCTCCTCTCACAGATTGTTCTGCCCTTGCACTCCATCTCCTGGTGACCAGTGTTAATTTTGGCAGTTATTTCAAATCTAGTCTTCATTCTTGGATGAAAATGTCAAATTTTAATCACATTTTTGTCATTTCTGCCCTTGAATTGAAGTCTAGTTTTAGTCAATAAAAATGTAATCACATTTTAGTAATTTCTTTTGGTCACAAAGTTTCTCTCTTCAATTCAATCAGCAGACAGAAATTGGTATGTTTTGTGCCAAATGTTCTGAATGAAATCTGTAAAGCAATATTTTACTTATACTTTTTGTATAATACTGGGAATTATTACTGTAGTTGGACAATGTAGTCTAGACTCTCCCACAATGCAATGCTGCTGTTCTTGCTGATCCACTAAAGTAAGGAAAATACATTACTTACAGATGTACGTGGTTATGTAGTGAAATATTCCTTACTACAATTAATTCAAAACACTGCCGCAAGACTGTTAACCAGGTCCAGTAAAGCATCCCGCATCACTCCCATCCTATTCTCCTTACACTGGCTACCAATCAAATTCAGAATACAGTTTAAGATCCTCATATTAACATACAAAGCAATCCGTCATCAAGCACCCTCTTATATCTCTGACCTGCTCCGCTCTTACATCCCCAAACCCCTCAGATCCTCAGACCAGGGTCTGCTTGCTGTGCCTCGTGTGAGGCTTAAACTAAAGGTGACCGTGTCTTTGAGCATGTGGCTCCATCTCTCTGGAACAATCTTCCGCCCCAAATGCACTGTGCTGATTCGACCGAGACTTTTAAAAAGCAGCTTAATACACATTTGTTTATTATGGCTTTCAATCTTCTGTTTTCATGTGATGTCATTTTGTCTGCTTTCTTTATTATCTTATTTATTGCTCATTGTAATTGTCTTGTCAACATTGATTCTCTGTAAAGCACTTTGTGACTATGTCTCTGAAAGGTGCTATACTAAATAAAGTTTACTTACTTACTAATTTACTTCAAGTCAATAAATTAAAATAAAATGATTACTTCAGCCACTATCTACATATTTTTTCTTAGACATCAAATTGGACAAATGGTCTAATTAGTATAGATCAATGCTCTGACATGGAACTATTTATTAGGGGCAAGAAACTACATATGTCAAATATGAAACTGGTGTTGGCTTGGTAGCCTTGTTGGCTTTCTCACTGATATACATCTGACAAAATAATCAATAATAAACTTTATTTATAAAGCACTTTTCTTGACAAAGTTACCAAGTGCTTCACATCAAAATGCAGTAAAATCAAAAGAAAGCAGATAAAAAAGAGCAACATTAGGACAGATGAAAATACAGGACATCAAAAGACAGGTTTATCAGATCAGAAGAATTAAGGATTCAGAAAAGCTCTCCTTAAAATAAGACAGTTTTGAGAAAGGACTTAAAAGCATCAAAAGATGTGGACTCTTGAATCGTTAATGGCAAACAGTTCCACAGTGTTGGGGCTCTAACTGCAAAGGCACAGTTACCTTTGGTTACAAGCCCGGATCATCCATCAGAGCAGCGTGGATCTTCAAGGGTCAAAAGGTCTCTTAAATATTTCAGAGTAAATCCATTAACAGCTTCAAAGGTAATCAATAAAACTTCAGATTAACACAATAAAAAACAGGCAACCAATGTAGGCTGGGAAGGACAGGAGTGATGTGATGCTTGTTTGTGAAATGAAAATGGGAAAGATGATGCATGGAGGCAATGAAGATCTGTACCTGTGGTGCCCTTATTGCAGATAAGTGACAAAATGGACTCTGTACCTCTCAACTAATCTGACCTGTCACAGGAATGTCTTGCTTTTAGTTTGAAGATCAGTCTCACAGTGGAGAAATATCATGGATTTTGGTTGTCCAACAGCCCACCAGTGACATGTTGGTCACGTCTCTAAAAGTCAAGGAAAACAAAAACAGCTGTGGTCAGAGTTTTGATATCTATGATGTTGTTTTTAGCTCTTTTCACGGTCTCATCTTTGTCCTGGAAGAAAAAAAGGTCCTTGGCAAGGAATTATTCCCTCATTATTTTGGTTAACAGGACTGACACTGCTGGTGACTCCTCAGAAATTAGAAAAAGCTTAAGGAGTCCTGTAATAAATTCCCAATTTAGGAAAGACAGTACTTTTGATCCGACTGCTAAAGTTTGAGCAAAAAGACTTCATGCCAAGAAAGGTTAGACTGTTGGTATTGATTTTAAAATCTTGAGACACTTGGTAAACAAGGACCCTCATCGGAGTAACAAAAATATCATCATTAGATCAGTTATAGGCAAAGTACTTCAAGTTGGAGACTCGTCAAAAAAAACTTCCTTCATAGTTCAGGTAACAAATGACTTCTTCTGACAAATGCAGAGCTCGGACATATGTCACAACCTCTTTATCTTCCAATCTAAAGCTGGGGAATGCGACCTTTCCGAGTCCAAATGTAGGAAAGACTGTCCTCACAGAAAGTGGTGTGTCTGAAATGGAATAGGACTTTGCAGCACAAAGCCAGATAGAATTTTTCATGACACGAGCTGAAAGTAGGCCAGCTAAAACAGAAAGAGACATCCAGGTGGTTCAGGAGAGGAGAAGAGACTGCGAGTCCCCTGATCCATTAAAAGCATTCTTTCACGGGGCAGAGAGTATCCCGATTGTCACTTACTGAATCAACTCCTTATCGCTGTCTGCATTTATAGTACTCAACCATCTCCGACTAAATTGCCTTTGCAGTAAGTATATCCCTGGTGGGTGTAATTATGAGAATTACCCTCAACAGCTTTTTTGTCTAAATGGAAGACATGTTGTTTGTTGTGGCTGCTTGTTGGCATTTGACTTGTCAATGGGATGTGAAATTCAGTAGCAACCGTTTGATTCCTGATGAGCGCGTTACTAAATCATCACTGCGGCTATAAATAGAGAGTTGCCAAGCAGTTGTGAGAATGACTTCATGTATTTATTTATGTTAAAGCAACAGGAATTAATTATGAATGTTCTGTGACAAGCTAAACATTCCAGTGGAGGGTGAGAGGGGCGAAGAATTTGGGTCAAGCTCATCGAGAGGCACAATAAAAAAACAACCTGTTTCAGTTATTGGAGACGGAGAGAAAACAAAAAGATTGATGTGAGTGTGGTTGTGAACATTCAGAGCTGTGTTAGAGGGAGTCAATGCCTACATATCCACACCTCTTGTGTGCGTGTGTGTGTCTTTACCTGCGTGCGATCGGTATGAGTAAGCACCTAATTCTTATTGGGCGCCCATTTCTGAATCAACTCTCCTGCACGGTCAATAAATCAGCTCTGATAGGGTCAGCGTTGCAGCGTCCAAGGTATCAGAATCTCATTAAATGCTCATTTCAGCCGTGTTTAGTTGCTTGCACCAAACTCTCAAGTGTTGCTATGGATACCAGACAGGTTACCAACAACCAAACATGGAAAACACAGAACAGGGCTGTAATTCTCTGGTGATTATCTCTCTGCACTGTGTGAACTCTTAGCAATACTTGGAACGGCTGCCCTAATATCCGATATCACGAGCACTTGGTATGCACGGCTGAAGACACACAGGAGACAAAAACGCAACATTTCCGCTCTCCCACAGCTCAGAGTGACACAGAACAGTGCACGGAGCGCATTGTGATATTCATATAGTTATTAATGCATGGCGCACCAGCCAGATCACTGACTGTGATGCTTCTGCACTAACAGGAGGGGATGGAGAGAAAGGAGCCGTTGAGTGCATAGACATGTTGATGTTATCAGGTGCCTGAGTAATTGGCGAAGATTGAAAGACAAAAGCATGACTGGCATGTAAATGGGAATATCTTGTATGAAAGAAATTACCATTAGTAATGCTATTTACCAAGAAAAACTTTATGCAAATCTTGACATTTCTTCCTCTCACTGCATTTAACTGCTCTGCAGAAACACTGTGCAGCCTAATGTGTTTACCATTGTATTCTCTCCTCCATCCATATCGCCAATGGCTGACTGGAAAGCTGCATGTAAGTGACATTTGATGCTTTCAAGTGCAGTAGATTAGTGGGCAGGCTCTGGCGATCTGCTCTTGAAACAGCCTCTTGCTGTGATTCTTAAATGAAACAAGAGCCTCTTCCACTTCTGCAGAATTATACTGTCTTGTGCACCTGTTAGTGAAATCGCTACCTTCGAATGAAGTCACTATATGAAAATTGTGTTAAGCTAAATTGTAGCGTGATCGGGGTTACGTAAGGGTGCAATTACAGTTTGATAGTGTGAGAGGTGTTATGTAAGCTCTGAAAAGGGAAGGAGGCATTAAAGAGGCTGTACCTGCGCAGGGCTCACATGAATGGCAATCTTATGAATGATACCACTTAACACAGTGAGAGCCTTTCACAGGCTGCACTTCAGTTCGTGCAGAGCTGCAGGGAAACAAATGTAGATCTGCTGCGTGCTGCAGATGCAGCATTCTTAGCCCATGCTAAGTCTCTTTATTGTACTCCAGGAGGAATTTACATCAAAATGAGCTCGGCCACATGGGTTGTTAGTCGACGATGCAGCTCTGAGGCTTTAAACGTGTCTGATGAATGCGTGACTTGTAAAATTACACGTGATGTGAAAGGAGAGGGGACTGCAAGCATGTCACGGACAGACTCCTCGCCCAACAGTCTATAATCCATCAATCTAGTCAAGGGTCCGGCTCGACGGTCTGGTAGAAAGGAGGCCAATGTGAGGACCTTTTGATAGAGCCATGGTGATGTCTCCGCCGTTGTCATTAATTCGCTTGAACCGCCTTTGACTTGACTGAGTAGCTGCAGGTCAGGCTTTAATAAATGCTGCTGGATTATGTTACAGCACGCATGGCTGCTCCTTTCCCCGCTGCAACACATCGCAAGTATCCAATCATCGGGAGATTTTCAATGGAATCACTTTGTTGAACAAACATAACCTGAAATTACTCAGGTCCCTGAGTCAGGAAATTTTCGGATTAACTACCAATGAGCGTTTTCAAGATGCTCAAATCTTGTTTTTGGGCCGGGGTTATTATCAGCCTTTGCTTCATCGCTGTGCTCAACAGTGTGACTGTTCAGTAATTGGCCACAGATGTTTAGCCATTATAGCTGTCTTGTCTCTCATTTTCTTGATAAGAGTTTAAATGCCACTCCTGACTTATTTGTCTGCCTCATAGAGCTGCAAATCAAAGTTAATACTGCATAGAAAGGATCTGCCCATTACCATTACACTTGCTGCTATTCCTGTCTTTATCTGAATAACTGTTCTTCCATTCTTCTCTACCCCGTGTGTCCTTCTTTTCAGCTGTACATTCAGACAACCACACTGACCATCTCCATGAACCTCAGTGCCTCAGTCGCACTGGGCATGCTCTACATGCCCAAGGTGTACATCATTATCTTTCACCCTGAGCTCAACGTACAGAAGAGGAAGCGTAGTTTCAAGGCCGTGGTCACAGCTGCCACAATGTCATCACGTCTGTCCCAGAAGCCCAACGAGAGGCCCAACGGAGAGGCCAAGACTGAGCTGTGTGAGAACCCGGCTGCTGACCCCATGAGTAAGTAACCCAGGGAGAAAACACACAGCATCAGAGCAACACATACACACATACAACATGCAACAACCCTGTTTAACTTAAACCTCAGTCCTTATTTCATGAATAAGCAGAATATTTGATCCATCTTAGAAGCATCATATCATATTTTTCCATTATAGGAAACAAGGGGATTATCACTTGTATTTCCAATGAATCCATAGAACTCTGGAGATCGGGGTGTTACACAGGCAGCAGAGACCCAGGAGTTTTAAATTGTATACTCTCATAAACTGCTGATAGAGAGATACCTTTTCATTTTTCTTATATCTTATATTCTTATATTTCCTCCCATTCCTTTTCCTGCAGGAGAGAATCCCACCACAGTGGTTTAATGTATGGACAGTATGTATAATATCCTAAAGAATGGCCCCAGTTATCTCCCTCTATGATAAACGGTTAGACCTTTAGCCCAAGTGCACGGCAGCAAGCTTGAAAGGAAATGGGGGACTTACTCTGTGAGGAGATTTGAAGAAGCGGGGCTTTGTCGCCGGGAACGGAGGGAGATAATCTGTCTCTGTAGCTGTGAGTTACTCATACCACCCTTCATCTGAAACAGTGAGCATGATCCTGTTAGCAAAGATAATACTGGGTATTAGCTGGTGGCTGGGGAAGCCTACAATCTTCCGTGGTTAGGTGATATAGTGTTTGTTTTGGATGAGGATAAAAACAACACTTTTAACAGCTTTTTAAATGAAAGAGCAGAAGCTTCGTTTGAGAATACTGTTACCATGGAAGCGTTTTGCTCTTCTCTAGTTGTCAGGATGAAGACAGAGATGACTGACAGCGCATGCAAATCGCACATCACAGGCTCCAAAGGCCCCCCTCTCCAGCAACGCTTCTAATCACATAGAGCGATCATGGCACCCACAGGTGCACTACCCCCACAACCCCTCTTTGAATTACACCAAAGTGATGACAGATTTTTCCTGGGAATTTCTCCAAACACCCAACAGTTGTCACACTTATCTGTCATGTGCCAAAGATGGTTGAATATGTGTGTACGTGTACAACCGCGAGGGTGCATCTGTGCGTGCAGTTTTTCAATGTGTGTATCTGTGTGTGACTGAATGTGTGAGTTACGCACGGAAAAGTCAGAGTGCTGATGTAAGTGTGTCAGGGGACGGCAAACATATCCTTGCCAGTTACACATGTGGCTCAATGAGCAAATACTCTGCATGGAGGGTGAAACCTCAACATCTGTCGCAGCGGTGCATCAGAAGTCCCCGAGCAGGGCACATGGTCTCTGCAAGTCCCTCCCAAAAGTGCCCCATGTCATCTGCTCTGTGTGTCTCTCACCTTCTGTCTCTCCTACATGAATATCTCCTGCATCACCCTCCCTCTCTCTGCACACACTCTCCACCACCCTGCCCATCTTTTTTAGCAGCAGGGAGAAGTGACATTTATTAATGGCGAATTTATGTGCATGACCGCCCTGAAAAACTTGAACTGTGCCTCGACCATCCCAGGAGAGTGTCCGTCAATTCCTGTAACCATCAGAGCGCCAAATCCCTCCCTTTCAGGGCCCATCAGCCCAGCGTGAGATTGCTCTCAGTGATTTATAAGATCAAGAGCATTAGCACTTCGGCAGATTTACATTGGTATTGATACGGTGTAATGTCATCATGATTACCCCTCTAAAAGACAGGAGGATTTACCCTGCAATACAGATACGCTGAGAAGCTTCAGCGGCCTGAACTGTTTGTTTTTTCCCAGAGAGATGAACGGAGCAGGGGAGAGCTTTATGAAGGAGAGTTCTGTGGGAAGAAAAGAGAAGTACACACATACCAGAGGATACAAAAAGCAATGAGATGAGATGAATAATCAGCTATTGGTATTAAAAATTAAAACAAAAGCGTTGGTAGAGGTCTCAATCCCAGACAACACACACACGCACGCACACACACACACACACACACACACACACACACACACACACACACACACACACACACACACTCAGCGGTTTGCTCTAAGAAGACGGCTCTTCTTTAAGACTGTTTATGGTTCACAGCGAGAGTCTGTGGTACATTACTAATGTTTTATTCATCATTCTCGCTGGCCAAGACTACAAAATGCAGCTGTAAAGAAATGGTGCAACTTTAATTGCATAGCCCATGGGAGTTGGTCACCATAGCAACATCCAAGCAGTAGAATGAGAATTTATAGCAAAGTCTGCGATTAAGAAAATGGACATCGACATGCTCCTTTTGCCACACCTGCAGACCTGCAGATACACACATCCCTGTGCTTAATATCAAGCACAGACACATTCCCTCCTCGTCGTGATCTCGCCATCCTAAAAAGACGCTTCTAAAGTCCAGACTTCAGAAAAACCCTTTGAAAACTTAACACAAAGCTCACGAGCTACCAGATGACCTAAAAACACGCCATCACTCTCAGTTCAAAGCTCAAACTGATTCCTGTAACCATATGTACTGCGGGACACACACATGCACACACACACACACACATATACAACAGAGAGCACCTAGGCACTCAGCCACATTCTGATATGTTTCCATGGCAATCCAGACTGGGATCACATTGCATGCCCCAGCGTTTGTGCGGTGCTCACTTGTGTGGTGTTTGTGTTTTTTATCACTAGTTAACATCTGAAAATAGAAAGTATGGCTTTACACTGGGGCTTTGTGAGTTGAAATGATACACTACACCAGAAAATATTGCTGCAGATTGCACACAGCTGGTGATGAGAGCGCTCCGCACTGTAGGAGTTCACAAAAAAAACAACCGGATGATGTTTATTTGACTCTGCAAGGTGTTTTATTATTTTCTAGTTTTAAGTATTTCTCACATTAAAGTCTAATCTTTTCTTTGTTTTGTTCTCATCTCTTCTCAGGTCAGGCAACCAAGAAAACATACGTGAGTTACAACAACCTCAGGATCTGATCTGCTTGAAAAACGGATGCTGTTTGTCCTTTTAATCAATGATTGAAAAGGGAAAGAGAGCTCTAAAGGAACAGAGGGAGAGAGAGAGAGAGACGGGAGAGTGAGCGCAGGCATCCCAGCACCACCTGCAGTACCTATGCACTCCAGGGCTGTGGATGGCATCCAACCTCCATCCAAGACAAGATCCATGAGTCCTGGCAGAGACTAGCTGCAGCTGGCAGAGACTAGCTGCTGGTTTGGGCCTCACAGACCCAACAGTAGGTTTTAAACATGTGTTGTGACCCCTTTTCTCTCTGACAGAGAACAATTTGCCTGCTAAAAGGGGTCACTGTGAATGAGGACAAGCGCAAAAAAAGAGGAAAGTGGATCTGCTTTCAAGATATTTTCTTTTGAAATGTCATTAAAGCCATATTCTCTTGGGGTTCCCATTATCTGATTTCTGTTTTGTATTGTTTCTGAGTGATTTTTCTTCTGTGCCTCTTTTTCTTGCAGTTGATTTAAATACCTTGAACAGCGAGCTCTGCCACATACAGTATTTTGTTCTACTGAAATCAACTGAAATCAGTCCCAGATGATTATTATGTAAGGAGTGATGGGCATTGTAAGTATATTTTTTTGTAAATATTTGAGAGTATTTTCATGTTTGGAGTACAAAACTAGATATCCAGTCTTTGTTCGAAATTGGATTTTGGATTGTAATGAAAAAGCACCACAAAGTGTTCACTTTGCATGTGCCGATGTATGTCTGTTCTATTTGATGTAAACAAAACAAAAAAAGAGAAATAAATTCTGAAAATGATATGAGCTTCTGCATCTTTCTGACGTTTGGTTGTATTTTTTTTAGGAGAACTGAACTGAATCAAATGACAGAATATGGCTTTAATCTGTTGTTGAATTACTCCCTACTCCCCCCCTCTGTATCTGCAAGCATGTTTGTTTTATGGAGTTTCGTACATGGGTATATTATGCCTCATTTTGGTGTGGGAATCATTGATATCTGAGCAATCATGCAAGTATGTTGTGATGTCTGTCAAATTATGAACATGTAATAAAATAATTTTGCTATCTTTTATACAACTAAACCAGACAGCTTATCATAGTTATTTCTGTGCAAGTGTGACTGGTGACTGTGTGTGTGCTTCATGTTCATGATGATGTATGAATAAGTACGATTAATCACTTCCTTGTTTGGGGGGTTTTTGTACACTGATGGAAATGTCATGTGTTTGTCTACTGTCTCACCCTTCTGACAGGGCACATTAGCATGCTGGCTGAGCAGTGCTGTCATGCAGAGGAGATGAAGGAGAGGAGCAGAGACGATGTCCACTGGCTGATTCCTTCACTCACCCTTTACTCTTTCTGTCTCCTCCATTGTTCCTCCCTCCGATGCTGTTGCTGTTGCTCCTTTTCAGTTCTCACCACCAATCCCCTGCATGAATAATATTACACGTCAGATCAATTTCTCCTTCTAATGGCCGAGCCTTTAGAAGCTAACTGCTCTTTATCCCTGCACCTGCCTGCAAGCATAATGTTACTATTTCCAATATTGATGATTATATAAAACATGAACAGGCCACGCATGAGAGACTTCTGTTTCTTCAACCTGGTAAGCATCTCCCTCAAGGCTGTTACATGGGCAAATGATACAGGACCAAGAAATGCTGATTCCTTTCTTTTCTGCGCGTGTGTGTGTGTGTGTGTGTGTGTGTGTGTGTGTGTGTGTGTGTGTGTGTGTGTGTGTGTGTGTGTGTGTGTGTGTGTGTGTGTGTGTGTGTGTGTGTGTGTGTGTGTGTGTTTGTGTGAGACAGACACAGATAGAAAGAGGAAAAGGGAGAGAATGAAATCCTTACCCAAACAGGTTTTCTGTTGTTTCCCCTTCCATTTGTCTGGCATCTCTCTCAGGTCCTGTGGGAACCAGATGGTCTTTACTTCTCATACGCACAGTCTGTCATTTTCTGTTGCACACAGCCAAGAAAAATCCCACTTATGCCCAATTAAGACTAGCCTCTCCCCCACCAAATTAATTGCCTGTGTCAGTATCTGTGTGCAAGTAATCAGTAGGGGCTGTACAGAGTTTAGATATGCAGCTCAGCAAAAAGAGAGGGACACAGCCTGAGCAGTAGCAGTTTTAATCTTGATATGAATCCAAAACTTTAAAGATGTGATGTCAGATATGCAAGAAACACAAATGAATCAAAAGATTGCACTTTTGTAAAAGTTTGTCTCCTACCGAAAATAGTGTAGAGGGATGGTTTACTCCAGCTTCAAACCCCGAAGGCCCCTACGTAAGGGCCCACCTGCTCGGTATGCACCTGCTCTGTAGGCAGCAGTTTCCTGGAAGACACAAGGAGGGAATACATCAAAGGGAGGAAGACTAATCATGGTGGACTCAAAGCAAGGCCCGCTCCAGCAGGACGGCTTAAATGTTTCAAACTCTACAGACTGTCAGTCACAGGTTATTTAGCGTGCAGCACTTGAAGTTGAATAATAGGTTTTATAGGCTCTAATAAAAAAACACGCACTCCAGCCAAAGTGAGTTTTTTTAGCCGTAGGAGCTGTCTAGTTACTAAGTTGTCAAAACTGTCTCAAAAACTGTGAAAGAATTACATGTCTGCGTGACCCAATTTGGATGACAAGGTGACACCGCAGCTGTATGAAAAGTACATTTCAGTGTGTTCCTCAGTGTGACTTGAAGAAGTCCCAGCGTGGGTAAAAATAATAAACCTCAGGCTTTCTTCCATTGGAGTTTTCATGTCACTTTTGTCCAGCTCTGCCTTTGAAGAAAGCTTTCCTTATCTTGTCAGAACTCCTGATGCGCTCTTTCACAGACAATTTATTGATGCTAGGTCCAGATTAGCTCTGTTTCATGGCTCCTGGGCTCTGGGCTCTCCTATCTCTCCATAAATGTCCAATTATCCAACTCCAGCCAGAGTGAAACCTTATCTGCTTCCCATCAGTAACCAGCTGAGGCCTGATCTAACATGGGGTGGATAAAGACAATCCTCACTATTCTTATTTGTTCTCCTGCTGCTGCTTGAACTCAAAACCTCTTTAGGATGCGCTTTGTTTATCAGCATGTTTCTGTTTTTGTCTCAGCTGTAGAGATTGGGGCCAGCTACTGTTTCCTGCACATAGTGACACTAAGACTTTATAATTAGTGGTACAGTAAAATGGCCATTGGTTAGACATGAATCATAACAACGCATCTCCACATAGACACTAATTATCGTCTGAAAGAAGATCACAAATAGATTCTATGAACAGACTCTGCAGCTGAAATGCTGTGTTTGTTTTTCTATGAGCAATCCAAGAAAAAGATACAGTGCTTTTTTTCCAAGTGAATAAATTAGTTGAGGGTCATTGCATGCAGTTTCTTATCCACGAGCCCACAGACCTGCTTGTTGCCTTTCTTAGACTGCTAAGTGTGTGTGTGTGTGTGTGCATGTTTGTCACAGTGTTATTGCATTTTTAATCAGCAGAAGAGACCAGGCATCATTCTCATCACATTAGTGTCTCCTGGTATTTATTGCTCCCCCCAAACCCCCCCCCCGTCCCCGTCCCTCCCTCCCTCCCTCACCAATTTAATTCCTGGGGGGAAGTCGGTGGGCGGAGAGAATACATTTGAAATTTGCTCATTTGACAGTCGTTAGAGATATGGATTCTGACAGTACACAATTAGCTCAGTCACCTCCTTTATCTTCACTCATCTCTGGCGGGGGGATTTGGTACATGTTGCCTCTCCCGCTGTCTCCCTCCCCCTTCCTTCCCCTGCCGACTCTTCGATATCCAAACTTCTAATTCCATCTTTCCCAGAGTTAATGATTATTTGAAAATTACATGTCTGACTTCATGGATTTAATTGACTGCTGCTGTGTTATTAAGACGGCTGAGTGAGACGAATGCTCTTCAGAATTTGCAGCTGAGTAGGTGCACTAATCTGCTGCTTTCCCCCAATTTCCCCTGTCAGAAAAATGCATTCATGGAGAAAAGAAGTACCCAGTGCTGGCATGCATCTTGTAAATACGCTACATGTTTGTTACGCTTTGGCTGCACGAAAGATTCAGTTCACTTTTAACGGCTTGCATAAAATAAAGTGGAACATTTTAAACATTGAATCACAGCTCAGGTTCAAACAAAAGCCAGTAGTTTTTTCACAAAGGCAGATCATCTATGGCTTAAACAGGAGTTGACAGAGATAAGTGCTGTCTGGCTGTGAAATTTAACTAGAGAGCTAAGCCCTTGATTTCAAGGAGCACAGCGTAAACAATGCATTTCCACATCCCACACAGATCACTGTTATTTCAAAGGAAAGTAAACGCCTTTGGAGAAAGAAAATACTCAAATGGAAATGAATAGTTAAGGGTTAGCATAAAAAAATCCACATCAAACAAACCTGAAATAAGATCGAAAACCCAAAAGGTGCAAGGAAAAAAAAAAATCACCCAGCACACTTGTTTTCTTGTTTGGGAGTAGATTAGCAGAAACAGCTGTGTGGCGTTCAGCTTTCATTGAGTCTCTCTTCTTCAAAAGCAATCCTAATTCAAGCACATAAATCCTCCACATGACTCCACCTTTAAAAAACTTAAAAGCGACAAGTTTTTGCTTTGGGCACAGTGCGGAAAGTGTTCAGTCAAATGATTATAAATCAATGCAAATGGTGAATTATAGTATTAGCGCACATACTACATCGCTGGAGATTGTGTGTCTCATTTTTCAGTTGGCGGTGGAGTGTAGAGCACTCTCCATTTGATTAAACTCTACCCAAAGGCTGCATCAATTATGTATCTTCACAATGGAGTTAATGGACTGCAATAACAGTTGAAGATGACTTGACTAAATTTCCACATGACATGGCAAGAAAAATCTCACTTCGGTAATGTAGCTCTCCTGAACAGCTTGTCAGAAATATGATAAAACACCAGGTTGGATTTCAGCTTATTGAATAAAACCACATTTTCTTTTGTTAATATTCTTGTAAAACATTTCGCCTCCTGACACATCGGCCTCCTGCAGGAGTACAAGGCAACACACGTGAATGAATATATGCACATACTCTGCCATGCAAGATGAAGCGTCTTTATTCCTATATATATACCTGTGTGGGTCCTGCGAGCACACTGAATGTGCACTTGTGTGTTACATATCTAAGCTCAGCTTGCAGTCTGTCTACCTTGTGATCCAGCTTCTATAATTCTGTTCTCTGGGGGTTTGATCCCATGAGTGGACCCTCGCCGAGAACAGAAGGGGCCTGCCAAGCCCCAACTGCACACTCTCTGACCCATCTGGTCATCAGGCCAGCAGGGAGCATGCCGAATGCAGAGACCAAAGCTTTGCACAAACATCCTGAGCTAACATGAGACTGGCAGATCACACAATGCCTGTAAGAGGTAGAAACTGTGTACAGCCACCACATACTGCGCATCCCTCATGTTTTATTTTCAGATGTTGTGTTGCTTGGACTGCGTGAAGATAAAAGGGCAGAGAGTCATGGAGAACAGGAACATGCTGTATTGTGCTCAAAGTGACAGCGATCCTGCTGCTGTGTTGTCTATAATTTAGAGCAGAGACAACATGTTGCAGCTGTGATCTTTTCAACTCAAGCGGAGGTTGGCTCAACACAACATCACAGAACAGACGCTTCTAACCTGACCTGAGTGCTGCTGTTTCTCCTCTACACTTAAATGCACAGCCATGTAAATGTTTCTAATAACCTCTCATATGTCAAGTGCTTGCCTGCCCTCTGCCCTGCAGCAAGCCCTCGCTTAAAATGCTGCTCACACCATTAACTCCAATAGGAAGCAGCCAGTACAAGGAAGAATCTGTCATGTTTTTTTCTTCCCTAGTTGGTAATGAAACCCCTCCAAACTTCTCGGCTCTGTCATCGTGTTAAAAATCCACAGCATCCACACGAACAGGCTTCTTCCGTGACTGAACACAGGGATTTCCATTCCAGCTCTGGAGTGGATCCAATTCATGAGATAAGAAGCAAAATGCAATTAGTCTACACTTTCTAAATCTGTGACTGAATTACAGAGTCTCACAGATGTTATAACTTATCTTACTTTCTAATTATAAGTGTGACTTCAGAGAGCGCTGACACATTTTTTACTAAGGATTGGTTCTTTCCTGATGCAATGTTAAATAAATACTAACATGCATAATGTGCTTGATTCACATGCAGTGTTATGGCAACTCTCTGGGAAGGTAATGAATTTGAATAAATTTAACTATCCTGTAATTGGCTCTTGTTATCCATACATGTGGTTTTTGATGAATGATAATTGCAGTTTTGTATGTTGTTTATTGCAGCTTGGGGCTATTTCTTATTTGTCTACAAAATATATTGTGAATTCATGCAAATGCTTTTAATCTGTGACTTTGCCATGGTGTGATGCTACTGCCATCTACTGATTCTGCAAAGATTTCTGCTGCATCTGTGTCCTCCTGAAAAACAGTTGTGCATTCTCACTCCGTGTCTTCAAACATCAAATTTGAACAACAAAGTACCGAAGGATGACAAAATGTTCTCTTGAATTGGCTTCGTGTTAAGTGCTCAGCGCAAGCATGCTCACAACATGCTTACAAAACATTCAAATTAACCTACCTCTTTCATTCACAAGATGGCACTGCAGTCATTGTTGGAGGGAGGACAAGCTGCAGTCTGACATCAGGTGAGTACTTCCCTTCACAATGGTAACACCCAACGCGGTGAGAGAAACAGCACTTTTGTACATTTGTTATTGTTACACTGGACCCCACAATACTAAACCTAACGCATTTCTAATAGACATAACCAAAGTAACCTTAATTAGCGTCTGGCTGAGCTTTCTGTCCTCCATGAGCAGCGTGGTTGGTATCAGCTGAAGTTAACAGCACAGGTTTAGCATAAGGAGCTAAAACATCATCTAGCAAACAGGCGAACTCTACCACAGGGGTTCCCAAAGTGTGGGTCAGGACCCCCTGGGGGGTCGAGGGACACCAATGGGGGGTCGCGAGATGTATTTCAGTTTTGTTTTGTTTTTTTAAATAATCAAAACTTGCTTTTTTTTGCCCAATATTGTAAAAATGTAGACAAAAATAGTAGTAACATTTGAAATAAAACCCTGCAAATAAGTACATTTCATAAGTTTTCTGCCTTTCTTTGTTGCCTGATGCCTCCTAAAGTTAGGGTTAGGGTTAGCTAACAGTTGATTAACAAAAAGATCAGTAACAGCAGGTTAGGGATGTGTTACCCACCATAATTACATTCACCTCTCTAAATTTAAGAATGTCACGCTTGTTTGACACAACATGACAGTCCATTGCTAAAATAAACTTCATGGCTAACAGCTGTGTAGCTAACCAGAGAAGTTTGCTAGCTTCCTAAACTTATGAAAAACACATACGTTTTCAAGAGTTGATGACAGGCGTGTTCCATTGTTTTTAATACTTCCTGAAACACAGTTTGTGTTTAACAGAGGCCTGTTAAAGAGTTAATAGCTAATGATACAGTGCTATTTCAGCTAGTCTTTGACCAGTCCGTGTGCTACCATAAGGCTGTTTGGAAAGTGTATGAAATTTCTGTCGAGGGACACCAATGGGGGGTCGCAACATGTATTCCAGTTTGTTTGTTTTTTTGTTTGTTTTTTTAATATTCAAAACTTGCCTTTTTTACCCATTATTTAAAAAATATAGAAAAAAATAGTAGTTACATTTGAAATGAAACCCTGCATATAAGCACATTTCATTAGTTTTCTGCCTTTCTTTGTTGCCTGATGCCTCCTAAAATTAGGGTTAGGTTTAGCTAACAGTTGATTGACAAAAGGATCAGTAGCAGTAGGTTAATTCACAGCAACATTTAACCACTTTGAGGGACAGTGGGGGTCACAACAAGTCTTTGGCACATTTTGGGAGTCGCAGGCTGAAAAGTTTGGGAACCCCTCTACCACAGAGCCACTTTGCACATTTTTAAAACCGTCAACAAAGTGATAACAAACAAAAGGGCTGATGTGTTACCCACCATAATTAAATTCACCTCTCTAAATTTAAGAGTGTCACGCTTGTTTGACACAACATAACAGTCCATGGCTAAAATAAACTTCATGGCTAACAGCTGTGTAGCTAACCAGAGAAGTTTGCTAGCTTCCTAAACTTATGAAAAACACATACGTTTTCAAGAGTTGATGACGGGTGTGTTCCATTGTTTTTAACACTTTTTGAAACACAAACTGTGTTTCAAGAAGTGAAACACGGTTTGATCGACCAAAGTGAGTTTTTTGCCTTTCTTTTTGCCAGATGACTCCTAAGTTTATGGTTAGTGAACAGGTAATTATCAAAAGCATCATTAGCAGTAGGTTCATTCATAACAGCATAGGAAACACAACCACATGTTCATATAGGTAGGCTAATTTTCTGCAGACCACCTAAATGAAGCCACATTAAATCACTTTGAGGGACAGTGGGGGTCGTGAGTCTTTGGCACCAATATTTTGTGGGTCGCAGGCTGAAAAGTTTGGGAACCCCTGTTCTATGGGTTGTAACCAGCCATACTATACAGTCTATGTCTACCACTCATACAGCTGGAGGCTGAAGCATCTGTCTGTAGATGTTTTGTTTAAATGTCACTCATGCTGTTTTTCTGGAGGTACCTGTTGTGTAGCTGTTGTATGCGTCTGCTATTTGTATTTATGTCTATTGTCTATTTGTAACTCTGTAACTTTGCTGCTGCCTATCTTGGCCAGGACTCTCTTGGAAAAGAGATTTTTAATCTCAATGAGCATTTCCTGGTTAAATAAAGGTTATAATAATATAATAATAACTGTACCAACATATTCCCAAACTGTAACATTAGCGTGTATCTGGATCTGGTAGGCTACATGTCAGGATTATGCATGCTGGCACTGTTCTTTGGATGCATTTTTGTCATCCAAGTATAATTTAAGCAAACCACAGACTCTTTAATTTCCCTAGTTTTTATCTGACCAGACCTAACCTTCTGCTTTTTACTTGTTTTATTTAACTACACTGTTTTTAACAAGTGTCTGCATTTTACTTCCTTTTTTTAACCCTGTTTTTGTTCTTGCTACACTTTAATATTTTATGTACTATTTTGAGATTTGTTCAAAATGTAAAGTGCATAATAAATAAAATGTATTATTATTATTATTATTATTATTATTATTATTATTATTATAATTATTATTATTATTATTATTATTATTATTATTATTAAAGGGTCAGAGCAGATCCAGAAGATTTGTACTGTAAAGGGCACATTGATCCAGTATGGTAGTCTATCTGTACTATGCAAACCATACTTTATGGATGGCCTTTATAAATATGACATACATAGGCTACCTCCCTTTCCTACTGAAGTGTATTGCATTCACATGAGAAAAAAAAATTCTCATGTGGGAATCCAGTATTTTCAGCAACTGTATGATTGTCACTTGAGTGACCATGTAGCCAGCTTGAATGCATTTCAGAGACATCATCTTACAGTATATGCATGAAGCACGCCATATCTGCTCAGCTAATCCTGGAAAAATGCTGCAACGTCCAGCAGATCAGAACAGGCCTTAGCCTACGTCTAAACAGCTGCAGAGTCCTCAGGTGCCTGCGCAAAGTTGACAAGCTAATCACAATACCATCTATGTTACTTAGAGACACTAGTATCTCAAAATGTCTTAAACCCAGAGCGAAATAAAACTGGATTTAACTGAACAACTGGGGCATGTGTACTTCCTTGTGTGGCCTTTATGTATCATTAATTTAGAAAAACAGAGCGATTTTTTTTTTTTTTAATTTAGAAAAACGGAACACTTTTCTTTTAATTCTGAGATAATTAACTCCTTAATTCAGAAATTCAGAGATAATTAACTTGTTAATTCAAAAAAACAGAACATAATTTTTTTCTCATGTGAATGCAATATGCTGCCACATTTCTTGGGCGTTGGGTATCTAATGAGGCCTAATACCGAGTCACCCATACCATAAGGTGCCGCCCACCCTTGCTTATATTTTTACTACTAAATAGCAGATCAGCTCTCTCCTTCTTAAGCACAAGGTAGCACTAATTAGTCTGATTACTATGTTGTTGGGTTTTTCTTTAACAAGAGAGAAGTCAATAATACTGTGCTGCGGAAATAATTACCCTCCTGTTCGCAATGAGAGTCTGTCCTGGCATGGCTACAGGCCTAATTAGAATTTGTTATGACCCCAGGAATTATAAACATGCTCACAAAACACCCGTTTTGATTTGTGTTCTGCTAGTGTCTGAAACAAAGGTACAGCAGGTGTTTTATAAACACTGAATGTGGTTAGGTAAAAGACTTTGTTGCAATTTCAAGCAATTAGAAAGCAAAGCATTTGTACTAATTTGTATTTTCTCTGGTAATCTCTTATTTCAGAAATTAAAAGTTATACAAAGGATGTGAGTGGCGGTTTTGTGTGCAGAGCTGCAAAGCATCCACAACAGCCGTTATTAAGTGCAGTGCATCAGACCCATCAACAACTAAAAGGTCAGTTCTTCCTATAGGTTTTCATGAGGTTATACATTTTTCATCACGTACATTAACTTTCATTCCCAATGTATTATTAATGAGTGATGGGGGAGGCTGATGAAGTGAGAGATTGGCAGGGTATTAAATAGCCTCATCTCCACATTTTGACACACCCTCATTACCTACTACTTGGTGCGTTCGATCAGCTCAACTGAAGCTACTCAACTTCTCCTGCCGCAGGTAGTTGATAATTTATGCAGAGTATCCATAGAAAACATATGTCTCTATATATACTTTAGAAAGCCACAGTGATGTGTGCACTTTGTGTAGTGTATCAGGCCCAATACACCATCAGAGATTGAAATAAACAATACAGCTAGTTTATTTCAGAATGTCTACTCTAAATGTGTCTCTGAAATCTTCTATTTCGAGCTGAGAGTAGGTCACTTCAAGACAAAGCAACAGTAATCACAGCAGGCTTTGTAATACTGGTGTGCATTATTGTGCCTGCTACCAACCTAAAGTGGCTGTCAGTTGTCTGACTTGCAACATCAGGGGATGTGACTCCCGTCTGTCATTGGTCAGAAACTCGAGTCCTGTGCACCCAGAATAAAATATCATCCTACAGCCGCATACTGAGAGGCTCAAGGTGTCAAACAGAGACAGCTGGAGGCGATCATTCCTGTAGCTGTGGGAGGAACTGCCTGACACAACAGTTTTTTGAATGCAAGGATGTAGGCACGGGGAAAGTTTTTTCCAAACTAAATTTTAAGTTTCCGTTTAAGTGGTTGGGCTGTGAGTAATAATGATTTTATTTTGATCTGCTGGTATATGCTGAGTTCTGTCCCATTTAATTGTTGTTTGACAATGATTATCCATAAACAGAAAGTGCCCATGAGGCTAAAGCCATCAAATGGCTTCTGTTATCAAACCAACTGCCCTTAGATATTCAGCTATTATGTTGGCCAAACATGATCCACAAAACCTTACATTTTAGAGCCTAGACCAGAGGTTCCCAAACTTTTCAGCCTGTGACCCCCATAATATAGGTGCCAAAGACTTGCGATCCCCACTGTCCCTCAAAGTGATTTAATGTGGCTTAAATGAGCTGGTCTGCAGAAAATTAGCCTACCTATATGAGCATTTGGCTGTTTCAACTCATTACATTTTCTATTTCAAGGTTTTACTTCAAATTCAGCTACAATTTTGTCTATATTTTTTACTAAATTGGGTAAAATGTACTATTTTTTAGATAACTTACAAAAAAAAACATTCTAGAAGACATCTCACGACCCCCCCTTTGTGTCTCGCAACCCCCCAGGGGGTCCCGACCCACACTTTGGGAACCCCTGGCCTTGGTTATCAGTTGTTTTTGCTGACGTAGCACATTAAAAATGATTTCAATTCATGGGTGATTTGATACATCTACATAAATAATAATTGAAATGTTTATTTGGTTCCTTTTTTCTTAAAGATGTCCATTATTTCTTAAGCTAATTTAACTTTGAGGAACTTTCATTTTGGAACTCCCCTTCCTGTTCTTCACATGCTTAAGCAGTGTCCTGTGACAAAATATGTAATTTAGCTAACTTTTGATAGTGATGTATCATACATTGTGAATAATTAATAAAAAAGTCTGTTTCTTCAGCTGCTTGGCTGACACGTACAACCTAGCACCTGTTTCAGGCATTAATAATGGCAATAAAGAAATTGTCAATCTTGCCGCAGATGGTTTCATTATCTTTTGTGTCTCATTAGGAGACATCTGTATTAATATGCGTCTGATTCATAACCAATAAAAAACTCCTCACAAGAGCCTCAAAGTTGATTTCTTATAATTGCATGGGATTGGCATATTGCATTGCACTGACTGTATGCATCGATTTAACTGGTCAGTAAAATGTAAAATCATGTAATGCTTATGCAAAGTAATGTCAGTATTTCAGGATGAATAGAAACACAGTTAATGCTGTACTCTTGTGTTTGTACAAAACAGTGCCTTTAACTGTAGTTTTATATAGCATCTGTAATTAGTCAGTACGATGGATGTTTGCGAATTTATTTATAATTAATGGTTATTATGTCCAATTTGAAATACAACCCACTGCGTGCTTATTAATTATGTCATAAAAAAAGCAAAAAAGGCAAAAAAAAAAAAGCGAATGACAAATAAAAGTGAAACGTTTTCCAGTCGTTACAGTTCATTTTCCAAAAAACCTACAGCCACTGCCGGCATATTGACAGGTATGAACTTATTATGGGAATGCATCACTGCTAAAAAATTAAAGAGTTTTCCCTTTTCCCTGTTAATGTTTTGATGTAGGAGATGGATCTGGAGATCATTGGCAGTAAATTGAACATCAACACTTTTTTGTCTGCCTGTGAAAGCTCTTTGAGTGTTAAACCAAATACAAAAAGCTCAGGACTTAGACTAACCGATATAGTATCGGCAACTTTGTTACCAATGTCAAATCCATTTAGGTTAAAGGATTTCTTTGGAGGAGTGTGCAATAACAAATCAAAATGTTTTTCCAGCATTTTATAATAGAAATGTACATTTGTGAGAAAGCAGCAGGGGTGTGCAATGTGTCACCACCCAGTGAAACAGTTTTGACCTCTCCTGAATAAGCTATCATTACATAACCTCTATACTAAAAAAAATAGAGAGCAGACTTAGTCATTGTTATTGATATTTCTCGCAGAGATGTAGGAGCACAGAGCCAAAAAAAGAATAACTGCCCACCTAAATGCCACAGAAAGAGAGTACTTCTCTTAAAATAATCACACTTTCTCTCACAGGCAGGCTGCTATATTATATTTACAAATGAGTGTTTAGCTGCAGAATGTGACAATATACCATAAAGCAAGGCCACAGGCTTGTGCTTTAATTTGTATAGGACCTTATGTTTGCTGGCAGAATAATTTGGAAAGGAAATGTAGGTAGCATATGATTTAAACCTACCTTTTAACAACCGGACACTTAAACCCTGACATAAACCACTGCTTGCTCTTAATTCTACCACTTGTAACAAATGCCACTTCTGTGTGTGTCCCCGACGCTGGGAATGGAATGTACTTCTGAGTATCAAACATATAAAACTTGCTCCTTGTTTTTGTATGCATGTACCTGATAAAGTTGGGCTCAAACATTTTTAACACATTCAGACAGATCCAGATGTTACACCTTGTACTCTTCCTGTCAAATAAAAAGGGGCTATACACCATTTTTGAGGCTTTACAAATAGTATTACATTTTATTAATATATTTTCATAAAACAAGTTTAAGACTGTATCAAAAACTCAGTAAAAACATTAGATTTTTAACCATTTTTTCTTATGGTGATATCAGATATGAAATGTACATAATTCACATGTTGTGGTTTCCCCATCATATTGAGATAATGCATTATTTTTTTGTGATGGGTGGGTAAACGTTCTTTTGTACCCTCACAAACTATAAAGTCTTTTTTTTTCATGATTGTGATCATAAATCTAGACATACAATTAAAAAATAAAATTATTTCCCACTCTGGCCCTCCATTTCCCCGACTAGGTTTACTGACAAAACACTAACATTATGGAGTTGTTTAATTTCACAGGCACACAATTATGTACATCCCATGTCCCCATGCCTCACCTGAACTGACAACAGGCAGTGCACTAAACATGACAGTGCAACACCTAGAGGCAGAGCAGTGATAATACAGTACTCTAAGCCCGCCCACCCCTCATACTACCACAACCAATCTAAAATAAGACAGTGGATCCACCAATCTTCACCCTTCTGTGATCCACAGCGTTCCATAGGCCCCAACATCATTGTTGTAGCAATCCCACAAGGTTTGCCTTGTAACCACAGACATCACCTTGGCAACAGCAAATACCATCCATCCACAGGCAGGTTCAGTGGCACACACATAAAAAAAAAAAAGTCATTATTTGTTTGTAACTTAATGAGGCTACATCTACAACAGACATGATCAGTGTAATGTCCTTTGTGATTAAGTACCAGAGAAATCTCAGTCATGTGGTAAGCTCAAGGATACAAAAAGACATGTTTCTCCTTATTGGATTGGACTACCACTTACTGCGTTCAATTCTGCGCAAGACACATAGTGCAAGGTTTAACAAGAATTTGCATAAGTGCAAGGATTGCATGTTATTGTCGAGAGGGAGCAAAGCATAGAAGGGAACAGGGAGAGATCAAAGTTGACTAAACAAACAGATTGTTGTGTAAATAAAGTGTTTCATGCTTTCAGTTTGGCATTTGTAATTCATTCCCCTCTAGAAATAACAGGTGCAAAATCTTAGTAAACCTAGCCGAAGGACAGATCAGAGTGATATAGAACTCATAAAGATGAACATTGTGAGGAAGAGCCTCAAGTCTGTTGTCATGGTGACATCTGCTCAAAGGCCCTGTGGGCTTCAGTCTTTCCTGCTTCTTTATTATTTTCTATACAATAGAAATAGTGCGTCATTGAAGGTAAAATTGACTCTTCTTGGCAAAAATAGACAGAAAAGAATATGCAAGAAGTCAAAGAAGATTTGATGGAGAAAAACAGACAAAATCAAAAGGGCAGGAATTACAAACTGTTCCTCATCCGTTTGCCCTGTGCCAGTAGTAGAATCATACGATACAGTGTCTTATCCATGATAGTCAAATATACGGGTATGGTTGCCTGCTCCTCTACTAAGTCAAAGCCAGTTCATTGAACACATGTAAAATTACTCCTGTAGTAGTTTTTGACAAGCATATCCCTACATTGTACCTTCTTTCCAAACTGAAAGCTCTGATGTGCGTTAGGGAGGCACGTAGGGAGGTGGAGACCTGTATGAGGTCATGTTCTTGGGCCGAGAACCTTTGCCTTCAATGGGGACAGTAAATGGTGGAGGGGGCTGGTAAGGAGGGGCATTGGGATCATCATCTTGATAAACAGAGTACTCCTCAAGCAGATCCTGGTTCAGCAGGGTGCTGTGGGGGCCAGCCATGTTCGGGTACTCTGGAGGGGGGAGTGGGGGCTTTTCCTCCTGAAGGATAAGAGGGATGCTGGAGGATGGGGGTGACTTGGAATCATCCAACTCATCTGCAAAGATTATTGGGACTCCTTTCTTGATGAAAGTCGCTTGCTCCTCTATGGTCATCTTCCCTTTGCGCTTCTTGCGGTAGCAGACCATTGCGATGATCCCTGCAATAAGAAGCAGGGCTGCTACCACGACAGCAGGAATGACAGTGTGTAGGTAAACGTCATCAGTGCTCCTTCGGCCTGTCCCAGGTGACGGTGTGGCTGTAGGGAGAACAGGCATTGGCACCTCTCCTGGTGGGATGAATGTATAGCTCTGACATTTATTTGTGCCACGAACTGAGATGTTGATTGGTTTGAATTCAGGCTCCATGGCTTTGATAAAAGCCAGTTTAGGTGTCCCTTGTGGATCAGCAATCTTGTTGCTGAGAACGTTGATCTGCTCCTTTGGACAAGGGCTCTGCTGCAGACTGTTGTTTGTCCATTCCACCACAATGGAGCCACTAGTGATGCTCCTAAGCGTGACTGTGCTGCTGTTGCGATCACCGAGGGCATAAGCTAACTTTTTGGTCAAAAGAATCTTCTTATGGACATCATTGCTTAAACTTCTTGGGTCACCATGGAAACGAGCAGCAAACACAACCGAGGGTTTGTCATTAGAGGACCAACGGTTTACTTGAACCTCAAATGCATCCATGATACTCTTCCCACCCTTGTCAGTGGCTAGCATGAAGTACTCGTGTTTTCCCTCGTGCTGCTCCTCTGGCAGGCCATACAAAAGCTGGATAGTGCTGTTGAACTGGATCCAAGAGGTTTCACTTGCAGCTTCTTTTGGCGTCTTCTTCAGAGTCAAACGCAGATTATCTGTGGTACCATCCTCCCTGTCAAAAAATGTATCAGGGGGGATTTTAACCTCAAAGTAAGTGCCAACCCAGGCATTCACTTGATCGATAGGGTTACGAATGTCCGGGGTGTTATTTGAGTCTGGAGTCAAAGCGAGAGTGGTGGTGCGCTTGGGTGGTTTAGCTGTGGTTGATTTTGGTTCCCGGGGAGCTGGGGTCGAGGATTTGGGCCTCTTGGGTTTCTTTGTGGCGGAGGGTTTGGGTCTTTTGGTGGTGCTTGGTGGTGTTGGCAAAGCGGTGGCCTCCACAATTGTAGGTCGGGTTATGGTTGGCTGAATCGGGATGGTGCTCGTGGTACCCAGTACTCTTGTTGGTTGGGGAGGTCCAGAGACAGGCGTGTGCGCTATCTGATCTCTGACCCTCATTGTGGGCTTCACAGGAAGAGGCAAGGGACCTCGAACTGGGGGAGCAGAGATTTCTGTTGCTGGGGCAATAGAGGGCGAAGTTGGTGTGGGAACAACACGTACATGGGGCTCTGGGTGAGAAGTAGGAGGGAGCAGGGAGGGCACTGGAGTAGGGGTGTTGTACAACTGCCGTCTGACACGTTTCACTCCATGTGGTTTTTTGTTGACAATGTGCCAGCCAACCACTGGGTATCCCAGCCTGGCCGACATGGTCCCGTCCTTGGCATAGGACTGGACGCTGTTAATGTCAGGGATACTGCCCTGATCAAGTTCACATCCAAGTTTCCAGGACAATAAGGCCCCATTCTCCACCACCTTCTTGGCATTCCCTGGTCCAGCCATGAAAGCAGACATGTCAAATAAGCGGTTGTTGACAACAGGGACCACCCTCATGTGCTCCAGAGGCACATGTGAGAACTTTTTCATAATGCCAAGTAAGTTGACCCTCTGCTCAGCAACCATCTTTGTCAAGTCAGCATCCAAGATGACAGTAAGGACAGTGACAGGCTCCTCAGCACCACAGGTGAAAGGCTGGACGCCACTGATGTCAGACTGTAGAGTGAGCAGGGCTGGTTCTGTATCTGCACGTTCTTCTGGGTATACTTCAATGGAGAAGACTGTGATGGGAAACACTTGGCTGCCAGTCTTCTCAATGATCTCTTCTCCAGACACCATGATATGATACACGCCTTTGTCCTGCTCCAGGGCCATGCCTCTTAGAGTGCAACTTTCTTTGTCCCAATATAGCCAGGAGGGTAAAGTATCCTTCCCCATCTCTTTGAGCTACAGGAAATAAAAGAGAAAAACTTTAACATACCAGCAGAATATAAAATATTAGTAAAGTATGAAAGTGAAAATTGTATAACTTCTCTATTACACTAAAATTCAACAAAATTATCTTAAGAAAATTTAGTTAAAATTGAACCCATGATTGGGTTACACTGTGAATCTGAGAGAGCCAAATGTAATGTAGCTATGAAATGTTTGGTAATAACTAGAGAGCTGAATAACTGGTTACATCACAGTTTGCAGTTTTCCATTTCACATGGACTAAGCTTCCAGTGAAAGAGGAGCTTGAAAAAACATGAGGAAAAACGAGGAATGCAAACCATTCAAATACCCAGAGAAAAGCAGAAATGCTTTCAATATCTATCCAACCACCATCCGCCTCGATTTTCCATTCAGCTTATCAAATCTCTCTAAATGTGAACAGGAAGCAGAGTGAGCTTGTATTCATGATAACTATGTGAGTCATCACTATTCATTTTGACTTATTACGGTATGACAGGATATCATTCGGCATCACCACTCGGGCCAATAATAATCTCATCTCATTCATAAGTCAGACGGGAACAAATTGAACCACAGTCAGCTTCAATCAGCAGTTATACAGTGATCAAAACTGAAAGGATAAATACTATGTATTATGTATTTCCACAGTGGCTAAAAAGGTACTCTGGCCAAATCTAGCCCCCTGAAGAGACATTATAATTTGAAAAAGTAGTACATTTGCTACATTAAGACTCCTGAAAAATCTACAATGACTGCTTTTTATTCTCTCACCATAACAGTTCAAATACACCTTAGTTATACACTTGTAGAGTGTACCTAGGGCCTGTTTTTTTACATACACTTACTTGTGCTATGAAAAACTCTGCTTTAAACCTTTCACTGCAAAACCCTGAAGTGCAGCTCTAAGCTTACGGGTTTCATTAAGATTAGGGAATAGTACATAATAGATACAACAATGTAGATTTTTGGGTCAGGTCCATTCAATCGAATAGAAAGACACCTCTAGTGATAAAAAAAAAACTGGGGAAAAAATGCTCTGTCGTTCAGCCGTACAATGAAAAGATCCCTTATACTCCTCATTTTGTCGGTTTGAGTGGCCTTTCATGCTGATTGATGCTGCCCTCATTCATTTGTTGAATAAATTAAACAAAATAACAGCAAGTGTGTAATGAGGATTTCAACCGGCACGGCAGAATACTACAATAACCAAATATTATGAACTCTAAATTGATCTCAATATTAATTACATTTTCACTTACATGGACAGTACAGGTGGCATTTGCTGGTCCTGCAGGAACCTTTAACTGAAACACCTGGCCCACTATTGCAGAGGAGTCAGGGATCCCAGTGTGTACTCCCCCGCTCTTTACAGAGGAATCAGGGAAAGCTGAGGGCGGGCCTTCACCAATCGAGGATGCTGCAGCCTGAAGCTCAGAGAGCACGGAGGACTTCATAGAAGCCTCTAGTTCCACAGGTATCATCTCCACCATTGTCTCTTGCTGTTCTGGCACAGAACCCTGGACTACAGTCACCAGAAGGCTTAATACCAGAGGGATAGTCCTGCACGAAAGTAGCCTGCTCCTTCCAGCATCGCCGCAGCTCATGTCTTTCCTTTTATAGTGCATAGCAATAGGCCTTAGGGCTGCCCAACAGATGTCTGTGAACAACTTAACAGGCCACATGCACTGAAGTCAGTCTGATGATAAGCTTGTTGTTCAGACTCCCTAGTTTTTGGTTGTTCTCACAGATGCGGTGATTTCTCTTTGTTTTCTTCTGTGATCCATGAAGGGGTCTTTGGTAACCTGTTAGACTGCCATGTCAGCCAGCTCTGTGAAAAACAAACACAAACAAACGTGAGTATGACATTTACAGGAAAAAATAACCGCATAATGTAACACATTGTTGGCTACCAAGCAGAAGATTTCAGATTAGTTCGAGTCTGGGAGGAGAAGGAAATGACAACACTTAATTAAACACAGAGACCGAATCAAGTTTGCAAAAAAGACACTATGTATTTCAACAACAAAATAAACAAACAAACAAACAAATTAACTTAAAATAACCATTATGAAGGTGTCCGGACCACAAACAAAAATAAAGATCAACTCTTCATGTTGTCTCTTGTTAAAGTTCAGTGAAAACATACACAATAATAAATTGAGCAGTGGTCGCTCTCTTTGTAAAATGAATTTTTCCACTGTTATGATAAATTGAATCTGTCCATATAGTTCAGCGTGGCAGAGGGAAAAAATCCTGCAATAGTCTGATAGTAGAAGTCAAAAAAGGGAATTCTGAAGATGCTCATCAGTGGAGGGATGGTATTCTGCTGAGAGTTTCATGCAGACCAAGAACTGACTCCATCCTATGTAGCTCGCCATCAAGTTTCACAGTTCATTTGGACAGGAAAAACCTGGCCTGTATTTAAAAAAACCCAGACTTTAGTCACTAGAACAAGTTATCAAAGCGAGTAACGGTGTGGCTCACGGACCTGCAGCAGCTCCATCAATTCAGCTGATCACACTGATTGACGGCAGATGCTGCTTTGATGGGATGCCACGAGCGCTGTGATTGGCGGGTGCCTATCACATGACTGCAGGGGCTCTGATAGTTCGCTGTGAGTTCTTAGGTGTACATAATATGTAGAATATAATTCAAAACAAGACACCTCCTCTTCCTCTTAGCCTGAACAAAGCTGCATATTCTTTATGTTCAACCTAATGTGAAATAGTTTAGGGAGCTTTCAGAATATGATGCTACAGTATAGGGCATCAATGCAAAGCCATTTTTCTTTCTCTTTTTAAAAAGATTCTGCAATATACTTTTGCAGCCTCCAATCACTTCCTATTTGGGATCTTGTGCAGTTTATTTTTGGTTCTATTGCTGATGAGTCATTAGCTCAAATGCCACCAGGATAGTAAGCAATGTGTGCAGGTTCTTTTCCCCTCTCCACTGTCATTACTCTCTATTGTTAAGTTACCTGTCATAGAACTAGCATCAACAGCTGGATAGTACAGGACAGCAAACACGCCTACTTCCCATTACAAAGCATTGTTTGAGATGCCAGTGAAAGAGGTGGATGTCTTCTGCAAAACAGAAAGACAGGATTGCGACTAAGGGGCAAAAAAGGGACAGTGAAAGTTAACTTTACCTCTTATTTAAGTATCTTATCTTGACGGAATGCAGCCCTCAATTGTGATAGACAACTGTAGCTAATCCCACTAAACAGTATTCGTAAGTCTATCTGATGGAGTCTGTTGTTTTCAGGCTTTAGTCAATATCAGAACACTCCTTAAAGTGGTAGATTGATCAGATTCTCTATCATGAAAAATATAGATATATTGATTGATATTAAAAAAGGATCCATTATACTTTCTTTCATTTGCCCCAGCCCTGGTAGATAGTTTTGTTTGAACATCTTACTGTTAAATGCAGATGAAAATATTGGCTTGCAAGTACCTTAACTAACACCCACTAAAACATGTAACTGATGCAGTATGGGACTTCAATAAGTCACTACACAACTACTTATTAAAAGCACAGATTATGAAATATACTCAATCTTCAAAACCATAAGAAAAAAAATGTAAAAGCAAAATTGTACTTTTGACAAAGTTGAGGGTTTTTAGAGCAAATAGAAGAGTGGATTTTCAGATTCTATTAACATTATATTGGTTTGAGAGTTCTAAACATTGTTATTAAAAGGACACGTTGATCTTCTACTAGGAATGTACATTTCAAGTATTCTTCTTGATCGATCTTTGGAAATGATTAAATCATTAAAAGAATGTTAATGTTTTCCATGTAAAAAACAATGCCAAATACATTTTTTCCCCTGAAACAAATTTTCCTTCATGACACAATGTATATATACATTGTGTATATATAGTCCGTTATATATAACTGACAGTAATGAGTAGCTACAGATGATATTGAGGTTTTTAAAACGTTAACACACTGAATATCAACGTGTGGAGCAGGCTCATAATCTCCGTGAACATTCAGTCATAAAAGTGAAGGCTCAGACTTCAACAAGGGAACTGAACAGAAACATATTTCAGACTCACAGTGTCCAGTTTTCTGTCTACTCAATCTTATTGAGAAAAATAAGCATATGAATGTGGTCAGGTGTCAGCCGGAAGCGCAACAGGGTCATAATCATTCCGGCGGCAGAGAAAAAAAGCACTCGTGGAGACCTGTCACTCAGCCGCAGTCCCCAGCTGAGCGTCCCCGCTGTCAGCAACACCTGTAGTCATCTGATTCACATTGAAACATGCTTTAAAATTAAAACACCTCCCTGATAGCTGAATGAAATATGAGACCACATGATGTTTGTTCCACTTGATATAAAATCAAAACAAAAAAATGTGTTTGAGTAAGTTCTTAACAATCAATTAATCCGTACTTGATTAATTGTGAACATCCCTATCTCCTACTGATCTTCACATCCCTGTCATGGCATTTTCAGCTATAGCGATGCTAACGAGATGCACAAGTATCAAAGGTTGTTTGTCTTGGTTGTAAGTTTTAATTAGGTGCCCTGGGGGTTAGAATAAAAGTCTCCATTGTGCCGACCCAGCCAACCCCAATCCTGTAGCACTCAGAAACGGGCAGAGGAGGGTCATCCGATTGCCTGGAATCCTAATGCCTGACTGGCACACAAAGCTGTGACGTCAACCTATACACTTGAAAATACTCCCTGCTTTAAACTGCTTCAAATCCAAGAGGATAGCTTTTACAGAGGGTCTACGTAAATCTATGCCATGATATTATTAGATTTATACAAAACACATCCTTCTGAAAAATATGTTATGCCATCTAATCTACCCTGCATTCAAGAAACAACCACTAAAAGAAAGCTCAGAGCAATGTGATAGAAATGTGGTCAGAGCCAACACAAATGTTGCTATCCAAACATATACATGTATCTACTTTAATATAAAAATGAACAGATGCACAGCCTTATTCAAAATAATCTATAAATTAATTGAACTTAATGAGTGGCAGTCATTATTGAGCCCAACCATGCATGCTCTTCCAGTTAACCATATAACTCTACATAAGGTTACATATAAAGCCAGGCTTCAGAGGAGTGGTTTGCCTTTGTCACTCAGTTTCTCTTTCTAAATCCTTTCTACATCAGTAGGATATTTTAATTTATAACGATAATATCACAATTTTAAATTATACCTAAAATGCTTTTACTGCTGCTGACATGCAAGCACATAGTTTGTACTGTTCCTATGGGAAATTACATTAATATTTAAAAAGGGTCCAAATCCAGAACATTTGTTAGTTTTAAGTTCCAACCGTATGAAGCTGTTTTTTTTGGTTATTTTTTTTACATTTTCAGCACATTTAATGGACTCATTTGCAATTCATGTAGTCAAAAGGTGGCATATTAAACAGTTGGATGACTGTATTTTCCCCTGCTGAATGGAGCAGAGAGATTTTCAATAGAAAACATTGTTCTAGGTGGGAGTGATCAGAATCTCTGTGGGAATTGGATGAAATGGTCAGGAATCCTCCAGATTCTGCACAGACCTCTATCAAGTAGCTCAGGTTGGAGTCAAAAAAAACATAATTAATTAGAACACTACAAAATGTAGAAGCTATTTATGAGCCATAAACTGTAATAGCAGTGTGTTTACCATTATTGTGTTGAATATGCAACCTTTGGTAGAGTTTTAGATGCATGTTTTATCAGGAACCTTTTGCATGTTTCTCACTTTTTCTAATATAGACAATGAAAACTCTTCCTCTGAAAGAGCCTTGTAAGATAAATGGATTTCAATAGTATGAACTGGTAGATAAATTCACCCGACAAAACAATATTGAGCTTTCTGTCTAACAACCAAAATCATTATTATCAATGACAACCACTCAAAGTTTCTGAGGATTCAACTAAAGTGCCATCCTTCACTCCCTTTTCCAATAACTGCCCACATTATTCTGTTTCTGAGGAGACAGGCCAACCCACTTCTTTTGCAATTTGTACGATTTCATCACTAGACAAACTCTTGTATACCAGAGGCGTATACGTGTTTGGTTGCTGTGAGAATCATTGTGTCAATAAACCATCTACTGGTAGTGTGTAATAAAACCTGTGGGCTAATGTATGCAGGACAGAACTACTTAAGCCATGTTGTACAATCAATGGATTATATTTTCAGAGATAATGAGCATGATCCATATCTTTTGAAGGTACACAGTGTTTGGTTTCTGGCTGAAAAGTGGACCGCTATTTAACTACAGGGGACAAGTGGGGTACCGTAACATGTAAAAATCATACAGCACAGTCAATCCAGGGGCATGTCCAGACATTTCTGACTGGGTGGCCCATCTGGGGCACTGACTTATTCAGAGGTGGCCAGGGTACACACACACACACACACACACACACACACACACACACACACACACACACACACACACACAAAGTAATAGCATAAACTAGGGATGCACCAAAAAGAAAATTCTTGGCCTAAACAGAAAAACGAAAATGAGGAAACAAAGAAAACCGAAATTCCGAAATAAATTATTATGCCAATTATTATTAGGGAGACCGGGGACAGTTGTAACAAGGGTCAGTTGTAACACTTGCTCCAATCAGGAACAAGTTAGGAATCACCTGATTCACTCTGCACATGCTCAGTTTAGTCCTTAGGCCACATGTGAAGAAGTAATGCCCTGAAGCAGACACAGCAAAATATGAGGGAAAACATAATTTTGAGGTACGAAAGTAATTTTTTTACTCAAATAATTTTTGCAATTACATCGCCTGCTTTGTAGTTAAACTCATCAAACGTATATCATAGGGATGCTCCGATTGATCGGCCACCGATCATTATCGGCCACCGATCATTATCGGCCGATTTCTGTGAAAAAGTATGTGATCGGTGTATGCCGATCAATGCCTTTCATTGCCGATCACAAAAAACCATCACCTGTAGCTCATACTTTGCAGCCTGCAGCTTGAAGAGAACCTGTGTGTAATGTGCCCCTCCCCCTTTCCTTCACACTGCACAGGCGCGCAGCGGCAAACCACAACAAACATGTCTGCAGTGTGGAACTTTTACACAGTCTGTGAGAGTGATGTAAAGTTTGCATCCTGCAACACATGCAACGAAAAAATACCTCGCAGGGGAAGCACTTTAAAAAAGCTTCAACACAACCAATTTAATAAGACATTTAAAGAGCAAACACTTCGCGGAGTATGGTGAGTTTTTGAGGCTCACGGCAGTGAATGAAAAGAAGACAGCCGGAGCAGCATCAGTCAGACGGCAGCTAACACAGCCCACGGTGGCAACACTTGCCTGTATGAGCGTGACAGTCAGAAGGCTAAGCAAATAACCCGAAAAATAATTGAATTCATCGGGCTAGATGAGCCTTTCTCAGAGGTGGAAGACACCGGGTTCCGCCGACTGCTCTCTCACTTGGAGTCCCACTACATACTACCGGGACGTAAATAATTCATAGACGTAGCGCTGTCAGAGCTCCACCAGACAGTGTACTCTCATCAAACGTCTCCCTAAAGAAGGAATCTCATTCTCTGTAAGTTTCACGAGTTTCAAACATGGCATATTCAGAAAGACGAACTTGTGAGACATATTGTCTTTTATTTATTTGACTTTCTGCACTATTTAGCCTGTTGAGAGCCTTAATGTTTCCAATCTGTTAAAGATTGTGTTACTGATAGCAGGTACATTTAAGTGTTTTTCAGTTGTCCTTTTGACTGAATAGTTGCTGCATTGTGCCTGCAATGTTTTTGTATTTTTCTCTTGAAGAAGAAAGAAAAAACATGTTTTTTTTCTGAATTAAGGTGATTTTATGGTTCCTTTTCCCCCAGATGATGTAGCACTCACCATAACTAAATTGAAAAATGTACAGAAAATCCATGTGATCGGTATCGGTGATCGGCACTCATGGCTGATCGGTATAGGAATCGGCAGCATAAAACCTGATCGGAGCATCCCTAGTATATCATGTTGATTGTGTGTCTGTTTAGCTATCTTTCATTCAGATTGTTTGTGGTAATGTTTTAGCTGTTAGCTGTAAGCCAAGCTAGCTCATCGCTTATGCACACAGGGACAGTTGTAACAAAGTTGCTTGGGGTAAATTGTAACATTTTTTTTCAATGCACTCCAGGAGTGCCTCACACCTCTCACCACTGTCTGTCTGACCCTGACATCAACTAACAAACTAGGCACATACAACATGATAAATGTTTAGATGTTCATGTAGTTTAAGTCCTGAACAAAAAGCTTTCAATATCTTAAGTCATTGTCATGGTCCTTATTTCATAATGTTACATTTCACCCCAAGGTATGTTACAACCAAGCGGCAAACTCCGGTCTCAAACGATGAAGCCAATGCGGAAGTGATATAAACTGCAATACATCGAAAATCCGCTTGAGGCTGGCTGCAGAAACACCGGAAACCACATAGATATGAATGGGAAAAAGACGATCTTTGCAGCATTAATAAACATGTTTACAGCCTGGTTCAAAAAACGGCTTGGCCCTACAACGCTAATCTCTCTAATGGCATACACTGTACGGGGGGTGAATTTTTTTCTAACGTGACGGTTAAGAAGATATTAAGATTATGAGTTTTGCCCAAATAAGGACATGACTGACTTGACTCCCGGTCGGGAACACACAGCCATTGGCTAAGAGACTCACACTACGTCACACTCTGCCTAGTTGAGTTCCGCATTACCAATATGGCTGCCGCCGTCGATTTGCTTCAAAACAGCTCTCAGGAACAGATGGGTGACGTCACGGATACTACGTCCATATTTTTTACAGTCTATGGTTACAACTGACCCGGACTATGGGGTTAATTGTAATATTTCACCCCTTGTATTTGAGATTAAGCCATGCATTTTCTGTTTGTGTTGCACAGTCATTTTCTAGGCCATTTATTAGCAGACACTTGAAGCTCGTTTGTACAGCAGTTGGAACACATTGGGTTAAAAGAGCTAAAAGTTACAGACAAAAAATTTCAAAAATGTTACAACTGTCCCCGGTCTCCCCTACCATTGCATTTATGGCTATGACTGTGTACTAACCTCACTGAAATCAAGGATTTCATTGAACATATCAGACAACGAGGGTGCATGCCCCTCATCTGGTTCTGAGAGACAAGTCCTTTTTTCTGTGCTCTGTTCTCCTTCTTCTCCTGTTGTTTCAGTGATAAAAGTTTTTAAAAAATTTCGGTGGCCGAATTTTCGGTGGATCCCTAGCATAAACCCTCTCTTCAGCTGTTATACTTCTGTGTATAGCTCTTTAAATTTCAAAAGAAACAGAATAGAGTGGGAACATATATTATTTCCAAGCTTGTTTCTCTGAGGACTTAAAAAGATGTCCTAAGTCAGAATGGAAAGCACTAACAAAAGAAAATGTGCTACATTTAAATACAAAGAAAGCGACTGCCAGCCTTTACATATCACAAATACTCAATTTAGTTCTGCCTTTGACAAGGTAAATAACCAGCTAAGGATTTCAAAGTGTGATCTGGGGTGGCCAATCAGATTTCAAGTGGGGCAGGACACCCTGGACACCCTGTGGACACACACTTAAATCAATCCACATTTTGTAACTGGATACACACAAAAAAAATACCTCTGGTTCTCTGTTTAGCTCGTCTGATGATTTGCCACTCATTCACAAAGATATTTGATTGCAATATTGCTTTATATGTACAGCTACAGATATCAATCAGGATATGTAATTGATAAAGCAGCCAGTTTTAAGCATACCCTGATATTGTTAATACATAATAATAGCATTATATGTAAACATTAGGCCGTTTTCTTATTTAAAGTTGAGACACTTAAACATTTAAAGCAATGAAAAAGAAGTTCTGTTTTAAAATAAGTGTCTCTTGTGCTCTTTAAATAACACTGAATTTCTGGAGGGGCGTTGTGCTGAGCTGACACTAACCATATTTCTCAATTTTTCAACATTTTTACTGCCAGTGGAATTATTCACAAAGGTATAATACTCTCCAAGAGAACCAGGTAAATAAAACTGTCAAAACTAAAAGCTAATAACACCCTAAAGATGGATAAAATAGTTCATAATTACAAAAAGTAACAGATTTAAACAGTTATAAAGTAGTTGTATGAAGATGTTTTCATGTCTGGTTTGAAAGTTTCAAACTGCAGACTAACTTCTTTATTTCAGCTGAGTGACAGACTGTGTGATCTTATCATGGTGTAAAGATATAATAAATGTAAATGTCATTACAACCCCTTATTAAAGCGGTTTGATTACCCAGGCCTGAGAAAGTATTGACTCATGTCTCACCAAACCCATTAACCAGGTTGAGACATGCCCCTTGTCTGGCATCTTTAACCACTGAGTCAGTTTAGTGGGATTTTATTCACACACACACACACACACACACACCTCTCTCTCTCTCTCTCTCTCTCTCTCTCTCTGCTCAGCCCTACTCTGACTTTGAAGATCCAAGACAAAAGTACAATAAAACAAAAACTACCCTGACCTTAAACCCTGTCATGTAAATCACAAAAAACTAACTCATCAGTCGCATACAATATGCCAGTTGAGCGTATAAACAAAAAGTATGTTTTGATTGATCTATCAATGTGTGTCTAAATGTAAAACACAAACATTAACATGAAAATAGGTTTTCCCTATAAGCTTAATTTAATTCAGAGGGAGACTACACCTCACCTCGGGCTGTTGTTACACGCATGTTGAAAAAAGGCAACATCTAAGCATCAAAGTGAGCTCTCTATAATGTGGCCCAGATTCTATCATGTTATCATTTCAGTGTGTTATTCACAATCCAATTAAAAAAACATATTATTAGAATTATGAAACGTTTTAATAAGTCAATTTGCACTTTTCAACAACAAAACAATATTAAAATGAGGCATGTGCATAATATAATGAGGATATGTCATTTGAGAATAGAAGCAAACATTCAATGTATGGCTTCACAAAAGCAAAGGGATGAAGCTGCTGTGCCTAATGTGTCGCAGATTGACCCTCAGGCTTTAAAGGTAAATTAAGTATTTTATATTGTGTGTTTGATGACATTATGTCTGCCTATGCAGTGTCTAAAAATAGAGCACACCTTTCCCCCATCAGTAAAAACAATAATTTCATATTGCTGATGGTGGGGATAACTCAGCCTTATTGTTATCACCATCACTTTGCACATGTGCAGTTATGTGGCCCTCCTGCTAACACAGAGATGCAGTTTTTAATTCCCAAGTCGTAAAACAAAGGCTGTAAAAGGTGTTATTTTCAATACTTATTTGGGGGGTTGAGTATAAAGCAACGTGTTTGTTTTCCACCAAGCACTTATTAAAACCTGACTGTTTTTATCACAAGCTCTTTTTATATATGTGGTAAACAGTAGAATGACACAGGCGTGAGTGTGGGGAATTGCTGCCCATTTCACGCTGCATTACTTGGGGGGGACACAAACGTTTATAACCATGATATCCATGCTTTCTGCAGTTCGACAGTAGTTAAAACTTGCAAACCATCAAAAATAATTAGGGCTCTGATGCACAGTGGCACTCAGGGCCAATTGAATTGACGTACCACATCCAGCAGCCTCCAGATAGTTCATGAGCTGAATAACAAACATATCCACAAGACAAGCTTGCTTTGCGATTGGATGTTTCCCTTGTGTTTCCCCTCTTACGCTGTTCGACAAAGTAATGAAATATGCGGTGAGATAACCAAAATAGGAAAAAAAAGGGCCTATAGGCTGAGTGAAAGTCTAGCCTTGGCTTCATGACCTGACAGCAGCTCGGTTAACGGTAAAGGGAAACTTCTGTAGTCTATCAAAACCTGGTTTTGGAAATAAAGTAATCACTTCTGTGTGTGTGAGTGTTTTGAGTGAGTGAACAAATTCAATGGGTGAAAGCCTAATCTCTGCTCTGTAAAGCTTCCCACCGACTGAAACTCTGAAAATTGGCAGTAGTTATGTTGTATTGGCTGATTTTCTTTTAAGTCCTGTTAAATGACTTACATTTCAAGCTGCTAACATTAATGATGATGGGAGTACCAACTCGTTTTATCATGATGGTTAAGGAAAGGAACTGGAGCTGCTGTAAACTGGAGCTTATTATAGTAATGTTAATTAGGCTAAACAACCCCTCTACAATACACAGCCCTTTACATTAACCCTTGAAGACCCCGTGGTTGATGGCAACACACATCTTTTATGGTGTTTGCTGTCACATAACACTGTTCAGGATTGAATGAGTATAGTGGGCCACAATATCCAGTTAATGTCTTGTAGCTAGCTTAGCTAACTAACCCGGCCTGTTCCACTTGGCCCCGTTTCCATCGGTAGACGAGGAGGCCTTTGTATAGATAAACCACATCTACGGCATTCAACCTTGATAAATCATTTAGATACCAACATTAAGTAAACGTTATGTTAATGTGAGTGTTGATTTCTCACCCTGCCCCCCAAAAAACAAGAGCTGCAAATGCTCTGAGTGTCTGCGTAAAAGGACTTTTTCAGCATCTGTGTCGCGCAAAAGATGCACCTGTTTTATTCTAGGCGGAAACAAGAAGCGAGGTGCTGTCGGGGCATCCACATCACTAATCTAACTGTACTCACATATTACAGCTCACATTAGCAGTAAGCACCCCATGACAAGCTTGTTTGTTGTACTAACCCATAAAGGGGGGTGTTAAAGGAGCTAAATCCCTCACTTTGGAGCACTAAAGTCGGATAAGAACGAGCAGGCTGAGCTAACTAACCAGCTAACGTCAAGAGAGAAAGCTGGAGACAAAAATAACCCGGTTACATGTCCTGCCAGCAGACAGGACTCCGTGCTTATGGTGTAAATGCGTCGAGTTAGCGAGGATGGCGATGGTGGCATTTAATAAGCATGGTACCCCTGCAAGAGCGACAAAACCCAGAAATGAAACTGACCTTGTTAGCGAGCTAACGTTAGCTAACTCTCGCCGTGATGTCTCCTCCTCTTCTTGCAGAAGAGCGCCGCGGAGACTTCCAAAATGCCATTAAAACATCCGTTTCCCCCCCCTTTCAATGCCACGGGGAATATATGTAGGGTATCTGAGCACAGCCAAGGGAACAGATATCTCTCTGGTGTGGTGAGTGTACGGATAGTTCGCCGCTCTATATTGTAATTATGTCGGGTATAGCTACCCCTCCCTTCCCTTGCTGCTGCTGCTGCTGCTGCCTCTGTCCTCTTCGCAGACAGGTCTACAGGTTGAGGCCAATCGTGTGTACCAGCATGACTCCGCCTCCCTGTGCTTTGGAGACATGCAGGTAAAAAGATCACTGCTGGTACAGTTACCCAGCGTTGTAATGTGCTTTAGTTGAGTCGGATAAACTCACAACAAGGGGAGGAAGTAGCCTAGCCTATACTTAATGATGATGATGATGATGATGAAAAGCAGGCATCAGCATCTACATTCAAGCATTCGACTTGGTGCCCTAGGCAAGATTTAGACTGGTGCCCCTTGTATTGTAACCAGTGGTGGACAGTAACGGAGTAAATTTACTTGAGTACATTTTTTGAGTATCTGTACCTTACTTCAGTATTATTTTTAGGGAAACTTATTACTTTTACTCCACTACATTCAGAAGACAATTATTGTACTTTTTACTCCACTAAATTTCTATCAGTGCTCTAGTTACTCACTACTTCTGCTTTAAAGTCAGCTCATGAATTTCTTTCTCTTTTCTGAAATCTGATCCCACGGTTGAACGTGGAGTAAACACAGAGCAAATTTCACTCAGATCAGGCAGTTCATGTAGAGGTGGTAATGATGCCTATAATTCTCCACCTGAGCACCCATGACCATATCTTCAGCCCGTGTTAGAGGTTTTTTAAATGAAGAATGATACGTATTGTTTGAAATGTTCTCCTTGTTTCTGCTCAAACGTACAAAAATTCACTGTCAAACCTGAGAAAGCGTGTTGATCTACGTAACGTTTGTTTCATTCCAGATGAACATTTCAAACTAAGTTGTCTGTGCTTGGAGTAACTTAGTTTCTGTTTTTATTACATGGTATAGTTTTTAGAGATTTCAAGTAATGGTTTCTAAATAAACATAATGTAACAGAATGTACTCCTATGTATTCTTGACTGTCATCATGCTTTGTGAAAATACAACGTTTTGAGATATATTAAAATGTACTTTGAATACTTCAGCATTTTTAAAAGCAAGTATTCAGTACTTTAACTCCAGTAATAATTAGACAGAGCAACTTTAACTTGTATTGGAGTAATATTTGACCTGGAGTCGCTTTTACTTAAGTAATGAAGACATGAACTTTGTCCACCACTGATTGTAACCCACTCCAACAATCACATCACATATATATACACTGAAAGACAACTGACATCCAGCTTTATGTTTTACAGGTTTCCTTTGTTTTAAAATAAAAAATAGCCTCTAAAAGAACATTAATAAAATGGTACTAACACTGATATTTAGCAGGAAAATAATTATACAATTTAAATATGCATAATGTAATAGTAGTAGAAATGATTCAGTCATTATATAACACAATAATTTTCACAGTGCAGACACAGTGCAAGCAACAGTAATGTATTAAGTGACGACTGAAAAGGCAGAAGCAAAATTCTTATTTAAGCCTAGCCTACATTTTATATCTAATTAAGCTATCAGTGTAAGGAAAACAACAACAACAAAACAAAAAGAAGTAAATCATGAACACTTAAAAACTTTAAAAACAGATTTGCATACCATTATTTTTTTTAACCAAAAGTGAATCACAAGATTTTAAATGTTTACTGGCATCATTCCGCAATTTATTCCAAAATTAAATTAGATAAAACAATTTTGTTTTTACTATTATCTTCAAATTTCCTTCCTCACTCATTTAGCGGCGCCCCCTTTGGATGGCCGGCGCCCCTAGCATTTGCCTATACTGCCTATGCCACATTTCATAGGTAAAAGTTAAATGGAAAAATCCAATCTATTTATGGACTCAAGGAAGTTGTGAACAATGGGTGCTTTTATAGGACATATTGTTGGTCCATTCATATTTACAGGACAAACAGATGTCCTTGCTCCCATGTTACTTTGCAGGGTCATCAGCCCGCATGGCCACAACCTTCATGGTCTTATCTCCATCCATGCATAGACATTACTCATATTTGTATTTTTACAATACAGTAAACATTGCACAGATAGTAGATTTGCTGTTTCAAGTCTGTGGTTCAAAGTCTCACAGATAAAATTAGTGCTTATCACATTTGACAATTTAAAGCTGGTAGATGTTTCTAAAGCAAAAGTCTCCCTCAAAGGAAGTTTTATTCAAAAAACAGATCTCCTTTTGCCTTCATTGAGTCCTTTATCACAAGTTTATCAGTGAGGACTACAGAGAATGAGCCTTCTTTGATCCGACATAAAATCAGTACAGAATAACATGGCGCAGGGCAGTTTGCAACAACAGGAATTAAACAAAGCAATAGATAAATATAAAAAGGCATAAATGTCCTACATTCCCCCATAACCTTGCTTTGTAGCCTCTTTAGCAATGCAAACTTACAAACTCATGGAGGGAGAGTATCTGCTGAGCGGGGTCTGTTTTATAGAAACATGTCTTCATAATGGTCTACAGAGGCTGCTCCCCTGTAGGTAACAAAAATTAAAACATACCCCTCAAGAGATCTTAACAATGCTGTGTCTGTGCGTCATGGTTTAATTTGTGGTTTTATTGCAACAGATTGTGTTGTTACAAAGGCACATTATTGCAAACAGTGTGCAGCACAGTTGTAAGATAACCCCTCTGTGCCCTACAACTTATCAATAAAATCTCATTATATCGGTCACTGAACAGGTGTTGTTTGGTAAGGTGTGTGTATGGAATGTGAGAAATGTTTGTGACTAAACAGATGATCCGCTGCTCATGTTTTCTAAAGACAAAACTTTAGTCACATGGCTCAGATGGGCATTCCCATTCTAAAGGTTATATTTGTTCAAAGAACTGAGCTGGAATGATTAACAACAGTGACTCATTTTCTGTTTGTGCAGGTGAAAAATATGTCAGCAATACAGCTTATCTTTCAAAACTTTGTCGACCCCTCCCCTAACTTTGTCAACATAAATATCCTATATTGACTCAAGTATCAGCAAAGTCTTGTGTGAAAATCAAACTTCAGAGGAAAAAAGCATCTTCCCTTTTAAGGAGATCTGTGGGACTTTATTGACAAGGTGTCTGGGGAATCTTAGTACAGACGGCTTATCAAAGAAACATGCTGCACACTGTTTGCATTTGTGCATTTGCATCAGTGCATCGATGTCTCACAGAAACACTTGAGTGTTAGATGAAGGGGAACTGGGATATTAGTCACAAGATGAAAGCATGTGCTTGTTTAGGGGTTCAAAGGTTCAAGGATGAAGTAATGTCAGGTGAAATGCTTAGTGCAGAGTCAATGTTAGTCATTTTACTGCTAATAGTATCATTTAATACTTTTACTGTCTTTGATCAAACTAATAACATGACAGTAATGGTAATTTTGTATATCTATTATGAAAGTATTAGTATATTCCATACATACTGTATGTAGTTAATATTGTTTTTTGGTTCATTCATTCCACTTCCTGGTGTCGCTCCCTAAAGAATCCTTTAGATTACTTTGTTTCACCTTGACAACTTTGTATCTTCCCCTTTTTAAGGTGAAACAGATACAAACAAAGAAAGCTTATAGGGATGAATGGTTATACTAGCCTGCATTATTATGCTTTTAAATAGGGCACAAGATCTTTTGGGAACAATACTTGAAAGAGGAAGACACAGCTTAAAGAAAGAGGAACCATCTCCCAGACTGGCGGAAAAAAGTTGAAGAAGGGAAGAGCAGCACAGTGAAAAACAACTAAAAATGAAACAACATTCACGGAGGCCATTAAGCTGCCAAATAAAACAGTGGAAATGGGCATTCTTATGATTCGTTTTGCCAACAAATGATTAGATGTCTTATACTCCAGAGAAAATATTTGCGTGAAATATGTGGTGCCATTTATGTAATGCCATCATCACACATTATCATAAACTATAAACCGTGCAGATATCTTGGGGCAAAAATGAACTTGGTGTTCATGGCAACGGAGGAACGGCCTTCACGTACTAATAAATCCCTCGGCCAGCATGATTAGGATTTTAAGATAAGAGAAACGCAGCCTGTCTGTAATAGTTCACAGGCCTGTCAGTCATCTGGGTCCCTCTGACTCTTTGTTCACCCCTGTGAGGCGACAGCTTGAAAAAACAGCATGCATGTAATATCTGCATGTAGATTTGAGAGAATAGACTGGAAAATGAGTCTAAATTAAGCTGCTATTCAGAATGAATATGCACAGCTGATGAAATTCCTCCAGAATATGTTTCCTAATACATGCTGCATGAATTCCTTTTTTAATCACATTACATTCTGAGCCATTAGAATCTATTGTTTTGGTAATTGTGTTATACCTCTTGAACATACTATCAGCACAAACATAATGTCTAAATTGTATCACTGTCAACTGAGAAGAATACACATATTTCCTCGCCATTCCCTCATCCTGTTGTTTACACTTGAGGCAAATTATAGATGAGGGATTTTCATCAGGCATGCATCACACGGCTTTCTTTTTGCCTAAACACACAATACACGAAAACACCTGCAGGCCTACTAGACCATGATAGCCCCACCGCGGAGGGGCTTTCATGTGATTGCACATATCAATCTGGCTCTTGATGTGCGAGCACAGAGTGAGAAACTGAGCAGATTATGAATCAGCTGACTCCCCACATTTTCTTCCAAGTGACTTATTAGAAGGGTTATTCTGAGCGGACTGTTGGATCGCTGAGGGGGGGTTGGCTGAGTAGTGAGGCCCTCAATGGAGCCAATTTCCCCTTCTCCCACAGTGGCAGATTACTTCAGACAACCACCCTCGGCCTCACTCAATAACAAAGGGAAAAATCCTGTTTGCTTTTTTATACGCCGTGCTCACAGATCCATCTTTTTCACCACCAATTTTTGTCCCAATCATACTTTAAAATGTCTCCCCTCTGGTGGTTCTTGCTTTCTGTTCCTACCTAGAAAGGGAAGGGCCTCAGTAGTTTGAAGGGACATTTCATCAAGAACAAGAGGAGAACCCTTTAAAGAATGCTTCCGTGACACACCATTCACCTATTACAAAAGTTTCGGGTTTTGTCCTGCAGTGAGTGTCTGCTTACTCCGTCACTTGTTATGTTGAGCTGATAATAGAACAGGAAGAAGGTGGATTTCCTTTCAGTGCAGAGTGAGCGTGGACCACAGCACTGTTCCTGTTTGTGCCAGCCCCCAGTTATCTGTTCTGCTGCTCAGCACAAATAAAGTATTCCAAGACGGGTACCATCATCACTTTTTGTAATCTAAGTCTTGCTGATAATTTGAAAATTACACTCTGTAATTAATCCACCATCTTAGACCCCAAAGCAATTACAGGAGATTGGTCATTAACTGGTCTGTAAGTTTAACCAGTAACAGATCAAGCCACCCCATTACTGGTTACACACACAACTCCTCCACAGACCTCCTGCTAAATGGAAGTCTTAGGAGAAGCCTCCGTAAGCTCTCTGAATGGGTAATAGTTTTGTTATCACGGACAAACAGGCATAATGACTGGGAAACACATCAAGAGGATGTCAAATGTAGAACTGGGAAATGGAATGGCCACTGAATGACCCCAATGAAGAGCCAAAATCAAATCAAAACGCCCTCAATAGCCCCTAAATGTGTGCTGTGACTCTTGAGTAGTCGCCTGGAATATCTTTGACCCAATCCATCAGAGTGGAAATATGATTACACTGTCCTAGGTTTCAGTCCTCTAAGAACCTTTACACATTTAAACTATGCCATCTTCATCTGCCAGCTGTCATCTTTTCCTAATGTGGCTCAGTAACGTAATTAAAATAATATGTCCAATAGCTATGACCTCATAAACATACTGCTTTATTGAATTATGACTTTAAACTTTATCCACATGACAAAGTTACCAGAACAAAGGTTATTAATACATCAAGGTTATAATGGCAGGATGTTTGTCTGAAACACCATCCTTATTTTCAGCCAGATGCCAATGTCTGTCATCCATTCACCACTTTGGTTCAGACCAAGGTTATTATAGTTTTGCATTTTTCATTAGTTTTTATTTTTATTTGTTTTAACTTTTTGTTGTCAATTTCAGTTTAGTTTTAATTCGTTTTTAAAGCAGGTTTGCTGTTTATTTTAGTTTTTGGTTTTTTTTGAAAATGCTTCCTTTTAGTTGAGTTTTTATTAGTTTCAGTATTAGTTTTAGTCTTTTTCGTAATATGAGTTAGTTTTCAGGGGTGAGATTCAAAAAGGTCAGGAAAGGCATTGTGTAAGCTTCCTCCTGCTTGTGATGTTCCTGCGTATGTACTGACAAGCAGCTATTGGATGCATCAGTGTTTTCTGCCTTACGGTTGTGTAGGGCTTCATCATGCTGCCTGGCCGAGGGTTAGCTTCTGTTTCAGGGGAAGGGCGCTGGGCGCTCTCCCTTGCCTTGACAGGGTAAGCTAGGTTAGCCTTCTTGTGTAAGCTTTTCAAATGGACTTTAAGACTGGTGAGATTTTTACCCTTGAGAAATGTTCCGCATGTTTTATCACCTTCCACTGCAACGCCCTTACTCCTATCAGAGACACAGTCATATTCAAAGTAATCCCAAATGGAGCTCTGCCCCTTTCTCCCGACTTTCGCTGCCATTAACGCTCTGCTACCAGGTAAAGTGTGGACTGCTTGTGCGACTGTGCCAACTGAAGTGAAACTGGCAGAAAACAAAGAAACAAAAAATTAATATCCACTCAAAATACTGAGTGAGATAGATTGACAAAGACGAAAACTAAAGACATTTCTCTATAATTTTAGTTTATTTTAGTTTGTTTTGTAAACTCACAATACAGTTACAGTTATCGTTTTTGTAAAGCCTCGTTTTTCTTTTTATTTCAGTTAACAAAAATGTTTTTTCACCTCTCGTTTTCGTTATTTCGTTACTTTTCGTTAACGATAATAACCTTGGTTCAGACTAAAATATCTAAAAGACAGCCATACAATTTCGTCCAAGCATTCATGGTCCTTAGAGGGTGAACCTTTCTGACTCTGCTGATCCCCTGACTGCTCCTTGGTACAGACCTTCATGTCCTCCATTGGCTAAATCATAAAAACTTTCAAACTCTAAATCAGGATATTACGAAAGCAAATTTTATATTTGTCTTTTCCTTATTTTATGGTTATTGTTTTATGGTTGTTGTATGTAGTGCTACCAAGAACATTTGTTCCTGCTCATAAACATCAGAAGGTTGGTAGTGCCACTGTGGGCATGTTAGCATGCTGACATTAGCACTTAGCTCAAAGCACTGTGGTGTAGTGATTAGTTAGTCAGACTTCATTGTCCTGGGGGGGAAATTCTTTGTCACAGCACTGTACATCACATTACTCACAACATCACGCAGCAAAGATAGAAATACATGAAGTGCTCCACTACCACAACAACAACAACAACAACAGGCTAAACAACATGAAAACTAGAGTTGTTATTGTTTAGGGAGTCACCTTGTTTAGGTTGTCTGTAATCTCTATGAGCAGATTCTGTGTATAGATGCAACACTTTTTGTTTATCACTCTTTAAACAGAAATGTGCAATTCAAGCTAACAAGCCGCTCTTTGGCACCTCCTCTCAACTCCAATTTCATTCTAGCCTCTCAATTTGCTAATCAGACTGTAAACAATTGCAATGCGTGGAAAAGAAGTCTTAAGCTGGAGTCCTTCATCGCTAACGGTTTGCTACACCAGCTGCCCAGAAGAGTTGGCTGTCTCTACCAGAGGCCATATTGTCTTCTGATGATTACTAATTATGTTCCAAAGAATTGAGCCTCCATGGTTGCTAGTACTGGCCATAGCATGAGTAAGCCCATCTGCACATCTGGGATCTGTACCGGGCCCAGAGGACATAATAGTGAAGTGGAAATTGTGTTAGTTTGTGAAATTGATTTCTGAGAGGTTTGGTGCGGGGAGACTGAAAATCTTGGCAGCCGTGTTGATTATGTGTGTGCGAATTTGACCCAGTTTAGGAGAGAGGTTTGTTTCTGGAGCAAGTTAAAGAAACAGGTGGAGCAGCGGTAGCTGCAGCAGGATGGGTTAGGTGCTCTGATTTTTAATAATTAGTAACTGAAGCTGGACTTACTATCCAGTGTGAGTCCAAGACATTTAATACGTCGACCATTTCAGCTGTTTCAAAAAGAGGACAGATTTGATTTTGATTTCTTTATTTTGAACATGTAAAAAGAAAATAGAAAAAAAAACAGACAAGTAGAAATGAAGAAATAGTTAAACAAACATACAAGAAAAAAAGGAATAGTTATACAAAAGAAACAAAATCAACCAGTTCCATTAACAAGCACTGAAACATTGACTTTACATGTGCGAAAAGGAGTATTAAAGTAAAATGTTTCAGTGCTTGTTAATGGAACTGATTGATTTTGTTTCTTTTGTATAACTATTTATTTTTTTCTTGTATGTTTGTGTAACTATTTCTTCTTTTCTACTTGTATGTTGATTTATTTATTTTTTACTTTTACATGTTTGAAATAAAAACATCAAATCAAAATCAATTCAAAATCAAATCAAAATCAAATCAAAATCAAATCAAAATCAAATCAGAATCAAATCAAAATAAAATCTGTCCTCTTTCTGAAACAGCTGAAATGGTTGACGTATTAAATGTCTTGGACTCACACTGGATAGTAAGTCCAGCTTCAGTTACTAAGTTTAAAACATCAGAGCATCCAACCTATGGATCCTACAACAGGGAGCTGGAGTGAGTAGCACTTTTACCTCTGTCTTTAATTGAAAGTTGAATTGAGGGTGGCTACACTCCCAGCCCCAGATGAAGTCTCCTTCTGTGTTGCGATTGTCCAGAACTGATTGGTAATCTGTGAGAAGAGCAAGAATTAGATGTGTCGTCACAGTGTTTGAGGTAGGTGGTGGCGGGTGAGTGGCTGGTGCAATCTTCAATGTAAAGCATTCAGACTCAGCAAACAACAAACAGCTCTGCTTTGCTTTTAAGTTGGCAGTCAGAGGTCAAGTTCTTCAACTTATCTGGTAAATTTCTTTCTCCTGCGACTGACAAACAAACTCAACATCGCAAAGGGACACCAAAATACTAAGGCCTACACAGACCCATTGTTTTGGACGGATTCGCTTACAAGACCAGAGTCTGTTTTTGGACTTTGGCTCTCACTCGCTCATAAGCTTAGTAGGTGTGTGCTCATGACCAACTTGCTGTTCAGCTCATGAGGAGGTGCATGTTTCATGCTGGGCAGCTCTTGAATGAGTCTGTTGCTGTCAGTGGTTTTCACTTCAAATTAGGGGATGTCTGCAGGGAGGCTGTCTGAGTTCAAAGTTAACCTCTACCTATGCACAACTTGTTGTGAAACCACAGAGGAAGGATTTTGGATTCACTTTTGCTTGCTAAGCAATTAAAACATCCACTTTATAGAGTCATTTGTATAGATTGACATGTTTAGCTATCAAACATCCCTAAAGCCTCAGTACAGCCTAGCAAAGCTGCTAACACATGTGCAGATATTTTAGCATCGATATTTAATACAATCCCTCAAGATAACCAAATAGGGCGAGCACACTTATCCTTAACTCAGGTAGAACTATAGATATAACTGTGTGAAAGAAGATTATTATAAATAATGAAGTGCTGAATTTAGTTCTTCAATAAAGTGAAAAGTAAAAACCTAGAGGCTCTTATGTGTTCTCACAGTCTGAAGTGAAAAGGTGCTCTCTGAGACATCTATTGGTTTTGCTCTGCAGTGTAAAATCCTCACTTCAAATGAAATATTACATCTTAAAAATTCTTCCTCTTACCAAAAAGAAATTCATTATACTAAAAGTAATGACTATGTGCTCCAATTTGTAAACTATCAAATCAAATATTTGTGTTAAAATATGTGGAGTTGAAGTAAAAAGTTGCCTGAAAAGCATTTACCCAGGAAAAGTGCAGAAACTGAAAACTTCACTTAACTTTGTTTCCTCTTACCTTTGTAGTTAATCTTACATGTAAGGCTATACAGCGGGCGGCCTACATATCTGGGAGCGACAAATCTCTGCACATAGAGACAAGCCTGTTCAGTGTAACTTGACGCTCGGTCCTCTCCTGTTACCTCTCTGCTCTAGATAATCATCAGCCCTTGTTTTTTCCTGCTCTCAGTGGGCTAAGCGATTTATTAACCAGCTTGCTCTGTGTTGGGTCCCAGGAATGTGCTCAACTTTTGTCCATTGGACCTGGCGGTGACTGGCACTCGAGCCCAACGTGGCAGGCAGCTCTGTCTCTGTAAGCCTGCGGGGGCTGCCGAGTGTATTGAGCAGAACTCCTGCTTAATGTCGGTCTGATGCCCTTGGCTTAGGGACGATGGTAACGGGGGAGAAAACAGAGGGACCTGACTTTTGGTCCCATGTGTGAATTTAACGCTACCTATCAATTCCGGCCCGGGGTGAGGAAGACCACAAGCCAGATCACATAATAAGTCAGAGCTTGGAGGATGCATTTCAGCCCGCCTTATTGACTGGCTGGTCACATGGCAACAGTGTAGCCTGAGATGGAATGAGTCAACAGCTTCAGGAATCACAGGAACACATCAATCCAGGTGATATGTGGGAAAGTGCGAACTGAATCTCGACTTTTGGTGTATCACAAATGATACTATGTTAAAGTCATACCTATTAGAAGAGGTGACCAGGAGAGAAAAAAAATCAGCTGTGTTCATGCATCTGAAGCTGCCTATGTGTCCCTACATATCCACCCACTGCTCAGTCCAAGGCTGTCTCTGCCTCTCAGCTCTGGCACAGGGACTCTCTGTGATACAGCAGAGCTCTCAGAGCAGGGAGCGCGGTGCCCATGCCAAAGTCCTGTTCTCCAAATCCGTCGGCACTGTCTCATTTAACAGATAAGAGGCTAATCTACAGGGTGGGCCGGAGATACAGAGCCACAAATACAAGGCCCCTCTTGTCACTAGCTCGCCATTCTCCAAATTCCTGGAATGTGTACAGGCATGTGTGCAGACAAACAAAACCTTATTGAGAATCTTTTCTTTTGTCCCCCTCCAGGCTCAGATGTGCATTATAGAATGTAAATCACAATGTATTTGTTCTATTTATCCGCCTGGTTTGTTTTTATTATGGAAATTACAGCCCTGGCTTCCTTTTATTTAACTGTGCAGTGTGATAGCAAGCAAAGAATTATAGTTCCAAGCTGTGCAGCAATGCTGATGCAAAGACTCCTGTTATTGTAGAGTTAATCAGTGTCCAACAGGAAGTAGTGCAGTGTACTCTCACCATTGTTTCTCAGCATTTACATAAGGGAGGAATACAAACTTCTAAAGACTCAGATTTCCTTGTGGAAATATATTGGCACTCATATTGACTCGATTATATGCCTTTTTTTTTTACCCTCGAAATATATTGGGAAAAAAAATTGTGTGAGTCTCTTTTCTGGGTTAATTAATTGTCAATATCTGTTACAGCAGTGGATGGCGCCACTTACCGTGAAGTGAGTGTACCCCTCATGACTGAGGCCAGCTGTCACTCATCACTGTGACACCAAGGAGAAGCAGGATGAAGACACATGGTGAGGAGAGTTGAGCTAAACTAGGACAAGTTAACCAAAAACTAAGCCACGGTTATGTTTTTTTTTTTCTAAGAAAATATATTTGAGTGCAGCAGAGACAATAAACAAGACTGAAAAGATTGTCACATACTGCATTCACATGTTGTCGGACAAATGAGAAACATCTTTTTGTGTTAGAAAATGCACATTAAGGTCTGCTCAAGTCAGAACACACCTCACAATTTGGTGCCCGACTTGCCAACTTGACGTCTTACTCATCATCAACATGGCAGGCAAACAATGTTTTGTTATTGTTAAGAAACTTTTGATTAATTCACATATTGCATATCAACTTTTTTGCTTTTATAAGTGGCCGTTGAAAAAAACTTACTCATCAGTTCTTTCTTTTATTATTTTATCTGGGTGTACTGTGGATTTTTGTTACTTGTGCTAAGGCGAAACCCGGCTTTGTGCAACACCTGACTTTGAGAAATAGAAACATTTTTATCTATAAAGCTTTTTAGAGAAGCCAACTTTTTCAAATGTTCAACCCAAGCAGTCATACTTCTGTGAAAAAACTAATTTAAATCGTGGACTGTCTAATAAAAGAAAAGGTAAACAACCTGACTGTACCTGCAAGTTTTCCATAATCAATGCAAATGAGACATTTCAGTTGTTTCAAAAGGATTTCAGGTTAATTACCGCATCCTAATCTCCTCATCATCTGATTAGTTGCCAAAAGAAGATTCTTGTGGCTATGCTAGTTAGCTTCCATGTGAACGTAACGGTAAGTGGGGTATTGATACAAACTGCTGGACAGTAAGGGCCTGATCTACCAAGATCCCAAATAACGAGCGCTAAATTGCGTGTGCAAACAAAACAATTGCACGTGCTATTTAGGGGCGTGTTGCGGGTGATCTACTATGACTGCATGCGCAATTGATAACAGGTGCAAAAGTGGTGCAGACCCCCTTTAAATGAGTATTATGCGTGTGCTACTGGCTGTCACCATGGAGAGTTTGAGAGAGCAGAGTGGCCGTAAATGAAAAATGAAGTTTGAAGCCATGGAGTTGGAGGTCTTGGTGGAGGAGGCAAATAAACACACTGGTGAACTCCAGCAGAGACATCTCAGCGTTGCCAGAAGAAACGCGATTTGGAAGAATGAAAACAAAAAGTGATTTCATTATTTGAAAAGTTTTTTTGTAAGTTGTCTGTCATGACCATAAAAAATAAGAACATCTTTTTTCTTAAATGGAAAATCTTCATCAGATGTCTGACAATCCCCGCCGTACTCCTCAAATCAGCTCAGACCAGAAAACAATGCAGTCCTTGGTGCACCCGGTTAGTACATCAGCTTTGCGGGCGTTGTCAACTTTGCACGTGTTTTTATACACGCAAACCTTTAGTAGATTGGGCCCTAAAGGGTTAAAACCAATGCATGAGTAAACAATGTTTTCAATCATTAAAGCCTGGGGCAAAGAAACATGCGACCACAAACAGGTATGCTAAACAGCTCTCTAACAAAGTGTTTCATGGTAATTGTTTCTGTCCTCTTGTCGGCTGCATGGTTACAAACGTTCAGCTTTTATCCTTTATGTCGGGCATTTTTCTCTGCAATCATCTGTGCTGATGAGGAGAAAATGTTTGTCCTTCACTCTCTATATATGTGAGGGAAACAAGACTATTTGGAGCTCATTATTCAGAAGCTGGAGAGTGGATCTTATGTTATTTGATTTGGCAAATGTATTCATAATTTAATATCAGTATCTGATGTCAATGTCGGAGTATTCAGGCCTCTTATGGATCAGCCGCCAACTTTCAAAGGTTGCCAAAGCTACAAAACAACGTCTGAGTGGCTGATGTTGCCAAAGTATTGCAGCATTGTGTACAAGCATGGTATTGTGCTCCAGCAGAGCTCTCATTACCAGCTCCCCCACCTGAGTGCACGTTCAAGATCAAAAGCCTCTTCAGGGTACTCTTCATACCTGAAACATGAGACTGCAGAGATAGCCCTGTCATTGAAGCTATAGTTAAAAGATCCAGGGATAAGAAGTTATTAGGAGTCATGTTTTACAACTTTCTGTTTAAAATGCAAAGTAGAGATCGAAGCATTACAATATTTAATCTGCTTTATATTTTATCACCAGCAATCAGATCCTTTGAGGCGGTTTAATAATGCAGAATCAAACTAAGTTTATTTATTATCTACAAAGAAAAGTTATTCCCTCACGTCCCTATTTCAATTTTTAATGTCGTTTTTAGTTCTTTCTCCCTCTTTTGCACTTCTTTGAAATGAACGCCAGAACTTCCCACACTTTCCGCGGTACTTATCAGATTGAGTTCCTGCCTACAGGCTGTTTCCAACCACAACACAAGACACCATAACGTCATAATGTTGCCTGCTTGGCATTTTTGTGCACCTGCAAATGATACAGTATCCTTTGGTCTGTAGGAGACATAGCCCGGAGGAGCACTTCCTCCCACATCTGCCATGATCTCACCCTCAGCTTTTGTTTTGAACAGACGCTGAATCAAGGCCTCTGCATCTCGGAACACAAGGCCAAGGTTTAGTGAGACTTTTAACACTTGGCTCTGCTGTAATAGAGAAAAGGATCTGCATTAAGATCTTAGTTTTTATAAGAGTCTCAAATAAAACTAGAACATGCTTTTTAACAAAGGTCCTTAATATGAGTGCAGGAAGATACACTCTCATCATTAAATGAAGGAGAAATGCAGAAATAATCAATCTCTCTTATAAAACTAATGAATGTTTTACAAGAAGTCTGTAAGACACCTTAAACAGGGCTTTTAAACTTCTCTCATGTTTAAATGAAGGACTTTTTCAGCATTAAGGGGTGTCATAGTGTGATGTTCACCTTCTGTTTTACATCTCAGGACTCAAGATATCTTTGGCAGAACACTACATGTCCCAGATCGTGTAGGATAATCATCCTTTTAGGTGACATACCAAAGGTGCATGTGTTGCTGCTGTCCTGTAGCATGCAGTGTATTATTTGAATATGATATCTTGATTGTTCACATTGATGCTGTACAGACAAACCTTCAAGCTGTACTCATCCAGTGTGTACATACCAGCTTTGCTCAAGGATGCATGGATGTTGGGTGAGTCATGAAAGCTCAACAATTAACTGTCTCGTCACCTTTTCACTGGACGTTGATTGGATTTGTCCTTCAACTTCCCTGCATCTGTAACCAGCAGGCCGTCAATGCTTCTCAGAAATCACATGTTGACAATGGATGTATTCAGTTCTTCATATTTTACTCCATATTTGTTTTCTGTCGTCAGTACTCTGTGGGAATGATAACAAGGAGAAATGTAGTGTGGGAGTTAATGTATTTTTAGACATTTTAGAGCAAAAACGTGGAATTTAGCAAAGTGTTCCTTATTTCTCCCACGCATTCAGAATTGAATAAGAAACATTATCATTCAGTCCTATTGAGCTCTTGCTTTGGTCCTCACCAACTCCTAAGGGAAATGTCTCTTTAACTGCTCAGTGTTCCAGTATGGCTACAAGCTGATATCTAACTGTGTAAGTCTGCTGTTTGGTGCTAAGCAGGTATTGTACAGGAGGTTTTAACCCTCCTGTTATGTTCGTTTCTCTGTAACAGCAATAATGTTCCTGAGTCAATTTAACCTGAGGCATATTCAATTATCCATAATTGTCAGAACCATAGACTGTATAAATAATGGACGTAGTATCCTTGACGTCACCCATCTGTTTCTGAAGCACTGTTTTTAGGCCAATCGTCAACAGGAGCCATATTACTGCTGTTGAGCGATTATGACGTAAAGAGGTGGGCTTTGATCCTCCCTCCCAGCTACAGTGTTCCCGCCTGTCAATCAAGTCAGCTGTGCCTCTCATTGGAAGACTCGTAATCTCAATATCTTCGAAATTGCAGTGTGTGCCGATCAAGAAATGAGCTAGCCAGACTACACTCGTCTTTTGTACCAGGCTGTAAACATGTTTATTTCTGCTGTAAAGATTTTTTGAATTGGTGTGTATGTGGTTTCCGGTACTCCTGGAGCCAGCCTCAAGCGGATCCTCGATGAACTGTAGTTTTTAGCACTTCCGCATTGGACTCATATTTTTTGATGGAGGTTGCTGCTTGGTCAGAACCCCAAAAAATCCCAATACACATGTTTTTAAATCTAATTTTTAACTCATTTAAATCAAGATTTAGTCCAGTGGTGTTCTTTAATTCTCACAGATCATGGTTCAATGAGGATATCTCACTCGTTTTTCATTAGAATTAATGTAAAAACTTTTTTAATGTGAAAGCCCTAAATATCAATACAATAGTTTTACATGACTTAGATTTTTGTTTGTTTAATTTTACATTTTTATTTTTATTTTTTTTATGAAGTGATATTGATAAATTAACTCAACACCTCTTCTGTCACATGCTGCCCAGATTTTTATGCTGCATTTAGCTGGTTTGGAAGGCGCATATTATCTAAAATAGACTTTAAAAAGGGTCAATTTGACCCACAACATAACAGGATCGTTAAGACCCTGCTGCAACAAAAGCAGCACCTTGCATGGGAAGAGTAAGCCACCACATTGAAGAGTGAAAATGAGCTGAAACTAAGTTTTTAGCTGCATGCAGCCGGAAATAGGAGCAGCAGATTCAATACATAATTCATTGAAGGTTCATCCCTGCTAATGACCAGTTTCACAGTGTCAATAGTTACCTTAGCTTTGATACAGACATCAAAAATGTAACTAGAAGTATGTTTGATCACTTGGACCAGCCCCCTGAGGGTTTCAAGGAAGCTAATCTGTGAACTTTTTAAAAGTTGCTCTAAAAACGTGACGGCTATAACCTTGTCTGTCCAGACAAAACTTCAAGCTGTCTCATGCAGTGTGTACATGCCAGCTTTGCTCAAGGATGCATGGATGTTGGATGAGTCATGAAAGCTCCACAATTGACTGTCTCATCACCTTTTTACTGGACGTTGATTGAATTTGGCTTCTAACATCCCTGCATCTGTAACCAGCAGGCCGTCAATGCTGCTTAGAAATCACATGTTGACAATGGATGTATTCAGTTCTTCATTTTTTACTCCATATTTGTTTTCTGTCATCAATACTCTCTGGGAATGATAACATGGAGAAATGTAGTATGGGAGTTGATGTATTTTTAGACATTTTAGAGCAAAAACTTGGGAACACTTCAGCTAATTTCCTTAGGAATAGTCAATCCTGCGTCAGGCAACAGATCAGTGCGTTGCATTGTTGGCACAACTACTGAAATAGCTGTGATAAGGCTTAAGTTGCTGCTCAAGTGGAGAAGTTGTTGAGATGTTTTATTTATACATTGTGCCAAGTGAAGGCAGTAGAATTTAGCAAAGTGTTCCTTATTTCTCCCACGCATTCAGAATTGAATAAGAAACATTATCATTCAGTCCTATTGAGCTCTTGCTTTGGTCCTCACCAACTCCTAAGGGAAATGTCTCTTTAACTGCTTAGCATTCCAATATGGCTACAAGCTGATATCTAACTGTGTAAGTCTACTGTTTGGTGCTAAGCAGGTATTGTACAGGAGGTTTTAAGACCCTGCTGCAACAAAAGCAGCACCTTGCATGGGAAGAGTAAGCCAACACAATGAAGATTCACCATGTAAATGAGCTGAAACTCAGTTTCTAGCTGCATGCAGCCGAAAATAGGAGCAGCAGATTCAATACATAATTCTTTGAAGGTTCGTTCCTGCTAATGACCAGTTTCACAGTGTCAATAGTTACCTTAGCTTTGATACAGACATCAAAAATGTAACTAGAAGTATGTTTGATCGCTTGGAACAGCCCCCTGGGGGTTTCAAGGAAGCTAATCTGTGAACTTTTTCAAAAGTTGCTCTAAAACATGTCGGCTTTAACCTTGTCTTTCTAATCTGTTCCACATCATTTAACTTCTCTATTTCATTGAATCTTCATTTGTATGCTCATTATCTATCCCAGCAGTCTATCTAATACTTTTTGTGTATGTATTTTCTCTTCTGTTTTTTTTCTCAGAATTTGTACAAACTACATCAATAAAGTGTAATTAAGTTATGAGAAAACTGTGGATGGAACAGCAGGTCTTGCTGTGGCAGGCTTTTATGTAAAACTAATGAAAACATGGTCTCAAGCAGTAGCTGGTTATCCTCATTGGCTGTTCTGCATGAGATTTTTTTTTCACTTTTTAGTACAGACTAAACAGAACAGCACTCACAGAGCAAGAATCATGCTTGTTTTTATAAGCTATTTAAAAGCAAGTGTCCTACCCAGCTCCAGCTGATTCTGACCTCTCTCCTTTGCATCCTTTGTTCAGAATAATAGTCACATTTCAACCAAATCCTGATAGGATTATTGCATAAAAGATGTGCATCCTAGTATTCAGCACCATTCTGCATCTAAATTCATGTAATTGTCACTGTAGGAGAATCTATTTATGAGTTAATTGTGCATTCTGTGAGCAAAGTTTCAGCCGACATAGAAACACCTGTAGATATTCTTATCATGTAATATATGAGGTAACCTTTTGCTAGTTTTAACAAGAATTCTCTTTTCATGTTTGGTAAGTAAACACCTGGAAAAGAAATGTCAAACCATAACTGCATGCTTCAGAGAGAATCAAAGACGATTGCAGCTTTCAAGCAGATAAAACCCCTGCAGAGGAAGCAACTTTAATGAAAAGCAAGGCCACTGTGAACTCTGGCATGTGGAAGCAGACAAAAGCAGAATATGTCTTCAATCACCATTTGTCAGCACAAAGTTAAGAAACGCTGTGAAAATTCAACAAAGAATGTTAAGCCGTGTTTGTTTGTGCATGAGAGGATGGCAGAGAAGAATGGAGACGCTCCACGGCTGAGTAATTGTACTTGTCGCCTCGGTGTCATCTCTCGTTGTTTCTGTGTCATTTAGTATGAGAGCTATTTGTTAAGCCTGAGCGCACACAGACAAGCAGGGAAGATATACATTGTATAATGGGGGGTCTGTATACCATAGCTGGTTTCAAACACAAGCAGGGCTTTTTGTGAATTGGACATAACTTTGTAATTTGCAGCACTGTTTGATTTTACAAATTATGATGCTACAATAAAATAAAAAAACAAGTGAACATTTCAGGCTCAATCAAACTTAATGAGAAGTGTTCCAAATTCAAGTGCGTTCCCCCCGGGTGTTGTTATGAAATAGAATTATAACCATAAAAATATTGAATTGATTCTATTTTATTTGATTGAGTTGATGCAATTTGCCGATATCCCTATCAGAGCATGAGACTGATGTGTTGCGAGTTTATAGTTTTGTTTTGTTGGCCTTTACATATAAAGTGTACTTGATGTTGCTTGTATCACAAAAGAATACATTGTAATATAGATTCAGTTAAACAATAAACTTTCTATTCACCAGTACAAAATAGCAATATTAAGTGCTAGTACAATCAGAATCAGAATCAGAATCAGAAAAGTCAAAATATTAATAGAAAGAAGGAATAAAATATGATATGAATACAAATAAAATAATATGAATTGGATCAATAAGAAGTATATACAGAAATGCAGAATAGTTAGAGTTCGCTATGTACAAAAGCACTGGGAATAAAGGTATTATATACAGGATGTTGAAGTGGCAGGGATATTGTATTGTATGGTTATTGTACAGTTATTGCACAGAGTACGGGATATAGTTCAGTGATCACAGGGAGGAGTTGTACAGTCTGATGGCCACAGGCAGGAATGACTTCCTGTGGCGTTCTGTGGTGCATTTAGGGGGAATGAGTCTTGCACTGAATGTGCTCCTGTGCTCCACCAGCACGTTGTGGAGAGGGTGGTGGATGTTGTCCATAATGGTGTGGAATGAGATAAAACAAAGAGTACAGCTTCAGGTGCTTTTAGCTATCATTTGACCTTTATATTGAAATATTTTATAACTGGGATTCATTCTCTTTGAGTTTACAACCCTGCATTGAAAGGGTTGTAAACTCTCTCCACAAGGGAAATTTAGATCTAAAATGTTCTGTGTTACAATGTCCCTTATCCATTGCACCAGCTTCTATCCTGTCTTTTTATTGTAATTTACATGCACAATACATACAGTATATATGGGTATGAGAGGTATAAAACCCAAATAGGTCTTCTTTTTTTTTCATATTATGCTACTTTGTGCTCCTGTATATTTATTGATGTGCAACAGTAATATCCTTAAAAAAGATACAAAATAAACACCAAATTTCACAGAGTGAGCACTTTGAAGCTTTCACCTTCCCCTTAGTCATGGTTTCAGACCACTCTGGTGAAGCAATGCAGCATTTATTTTAATTTCAAATCTAAAAGTCAAGATCATAAAGATAACAACAAACATACCTATACCAACTTTAATTATAGTTGTTGATAGATAGTAGGTTTACATGATGTACAAAAACCCCAACAACTAAAGCTATCCATCATCATCTTGACCTCTTATCCCGTTTGGGGTTGCTGGAACCTATCCCAGCTGACATCAGGTGGAAGGCAGGATACACCCAGGACAGGTTGCAAATCTATCACAGCAACTAAATCTAGATTTTTAAAATACATGTAAGCATGTTAGCAGAAATGAAAGCACACTAAAGTCAAATTTCTCGAAGTCGGTCTAACTTACCTAGGAAATGAGGTTGGGGATGGATTTTCTCCTTCATGTACACCACAATTGGATCCTAACTGGCCTAGGCGTTCTGCGCATGCTCTATAGTTTGCACGCAGACTTTGGAAGAACATTTCTTGAATGCCATGAAGGCAAGTGGCAACCTCCGGTCTAAATGCAGAAGTGCTAAAAACTGCAGTTCATCGAGGATCCGCTTGAGGCTGGCTCAGGAAGTACCAAAAACCACATACACACCAATTCAAAAAAGCTGATCTTTACAGCAGAAATAGACATGTTTACCGCCTGGTACAAAAAATGGGTTTAGTCTGGATAGCTCATTTCTCGATCAGCACACACTGTAGGGGGGTGAAGTTTTTTCAACAGTGCAATTTCGAAGATATTGAGATTACGAGTCTTCCACTGAGAGGCACAGCTGACTTGATTGACAGGCGGGAACACTGTAGCTGTTGGCTAGGAGGCTCAAAGCCCGCCTCTTTATGTCACAACCGATCAACAGCAGCAATATGGCTCCCGCCGACGATTGGCTTCAAAACAATGCTTCAGAAACAGATGGGTGACGTCACGGATACTATGTCCATATTTTATACAGTCTATGGTTGAAGGAAGCCAGGTGGCAAACAAAACCTCAACAGAAGTTTGTACATATGAAAGGTAAAGGTAGAGTTTTGGTGACTTTACTGGTCGACATACAACCAGTTAGCCTCTTGCAAACTTGCTGTTGATTGTTTTGGTATGTGATGTAACAGGTCAACCGAGCTATAGCCATAGCCCCACTTAACTGTGCATGTAAACGTACTGAGTGAAGACAGTGTGGGTAAATGCTATTCATTTGTGGTGGTGCACTTAGCCTGGCCACCCCTGCCCATGTCAGTGCCCCAGTTGGGCCACCCCAGTCTAAAAAGATTGCACACGTCCCTGGACTGACAAGATGCTTTTGAGAGCTTTTTTAGGTCTTAAGAATAAATTCACTTTTTTAAGAAAGTTGGTAAGTGATTCAGATACCATGGACCTTGGCAACATAGAGTAAATCAGTCTCCAGTGGTCTTAATGAAAGCAGTGTGAATGAGTCTTTGGGTATAAGTAGAACAAGGTTCAGACAAATATGCAAAAGCTTTCAAAGCAGAGTGGATTCTAACATTTCATTTAATGGTGGTGATGAATTTGAGCCATTTCTGATTGTGGAGGCTGAAGCTTGAGCCAATATTGTAAAGAAAAGGGAGAGAAAAACAGAGTGCATGAATAATTGAGGCTGTCTGAGCTTTTATCCAGTGCCTCCTTTGAAACAATTTGAGTTATTCATTACTATTTTTGAAATGTCATTTACAGGTTTATTAAATCCGACCTGTGGATCTTACATTATTCCAAAGAAGAAGAATAAAATAATACTAATATTTTTCAGTGTTTCTTGATATTAAGGCCATGTTTTCTTCCCCAGAAACACATGGGAACAGATTTTTACAGATTTGATATAAGAGGATTATGTTACAGGCACTGATGGATATCATCCAAGTCAGTATTTAGGACTTCAGCTGCCTTGAGAGGTGACTTGACAAGTGCATATAGTTTCTCCATTTTCCCCTCACACACATGCATACACATGCACACACACACTCACGTAGCGGGGAGAAAATCAGATTAATTTCTCAGAAATCCCACATCCCGTGACACTGTCTTAGTTTGCCCAGCTTTGATTGAACAAGGTCTCAGTGTGTCAATTATATCCCTGTGATATAAGTGTCAGCCATATTGATGCATTCATGTTTCTCTCCCCTTGTTGATGGCTGTGTGTGATATTCAACAGTGCACCTTGGCTGTTTCAAAGCCACATCAGCATGACTGATGTGTGGCAGTGATCTGACCCACACTCCCTCCGTTGGTAGCAGCATTTTGTATTCTTCTGATAAACCACCCTGCCTGTCCCTGTAAGATGGATTTGTGATCACACAGCACCTCCTGCTGTTTTAAAAACAACATGTCGCTCTATCATTGAGTACATAGAAAGTTACTCACTGAAGCTGTAAGTGCATGATTCATAGGCTGCCATTATGTAGAAACTCCCACTGAGTTACAAGGTTAAACTTTAATAGGCCATATTCTTCTTCTATTGCTTCCTATCACAGTTATTTCCCTGTCTGGAGATTTAAAGTATGCTGTAATGTTTCATCCAACAAGGTTAGGATCTAATGCAGCTTTATTCACTCAGTGGTACTGCACTGAGTCAGGAATTATGCAACAGTGACAGATAACACTTCTTTTTCTCAATATTTGACCATGTTAGTATTCAGGAACCTGGAAGCTTCCTCAATCACAATTCTTATCATACAGTAAATTTGGAATATAAATATGTGGTAATAATAAAAAAGGATTAAACTATCTACTCCAAATCTCTACTGATAGATTACTTAATATTTCATAAAGTAGGGTTTTTCTTCAGAATAAATCACACAGTTCATTAGCTACAGAGCTTGATGCTGTTTTTAAAGAGGCTGCTTTATCCAGAGGAAAAAAATAATCTTGCGGCGTAAACACAACAAGATAAAAAGTTAATTGCTAGATTTAAAGAAAATGATGTCGTTAAGCCAAAAATGATAAACATACTTCCAAATTAAGTATGACTGGTATTGAAACTGACTTCATGGCAAACTTTGCATTAGTCAGAGGTAATAGGTTGACAGGAATTAATCCACTTGTCCTGGGATTAAGCAGATTTAAAATGAAGAGCTTGTATCTTGCTAATTATGATAAGGTCAGAGCATTTTTTCAAAACCCTGATATATTCTGGTGCACTGACAACAAAATAAACACATTTCTTTTTATTCAAATGCTTACTAAATACTTAGTGCTTACGAATTAACTTTTGTTTTGTTTTTGTTAAGTAATCTATGAGTCTGTGTCAGCTTTAACGTCTCTTTTTTAAAATTACTGTAATTTATGAGCCCATGTGGGCCATATAATTTATGCATGGCACAAAATCAAAGTAATCAATCAATCATTTGCCCACCCCTGATCATGTTTGATTAATGTGGCATCCTAGCTGTCTTTGGACTCCCAGCCAGGATGAAAATGTCACCATTAGACAGGCAAAGCAACAAAATGCAGCCGCTTACAGAGACAGTCCTATAAATGTCAAGCACTGATGAAAAGGCTCTTTATTTAGAAATATATGTGATTTCACATTTTCATTTCATTTTATTTCTCTCTTTTGCAGAGAACATGAGTCACCTGAGGAGCGACTTTGTGAAATAGATGGAGATGTCATACTCAAATTACCGGGACGCTCTCCCCGTCACACAGGAGCAGTGGGAGCTGTCTAGGGTGTCTTGCTCCACGTCTTTAAATTAATGAGCCGTTTGTCAAGTGAGAATTCATCATAGTAGCACACACACTTAGGTGGTGTGAAACAGACTGATTCACATCATCCTGTCCCCTGAGTGATGTTGTTTTAACACGTCACAATGAACAAGGCTGTGAAAGCCTTGCCTAAGATTCCTACGCGATATTATTATATATATAGTGAAGTAAAATGTGCGATAATATTGGATTCTGGAGCCTGGAAAAGGAAGTTTAGAGAGTAAGGGTGAATGACAAGAAAAAAGATATTTGAACATGAGTCATTTTGTTCTTATCACCATTTTTTAATACAATATGCTTTTATATTTATGTTCCTAGTTGCAATCTTCTTGAGTTACTTGACAATAAGAATATTCTGGTTTATTTGCTTCCTATTTATTTTCCTATTCTATTTACTTGTTTAATATGATGCAGCAGAAACGCTGACAAATTCCTTATATGTTTAAACCCACAAGGCAATAAACCATTTATGCTTGGCAATAAAACAATTTTATTTGTGCAATAAATTACCTCACTATCTATTCATCAGATAGAAGTGTACATACAAATCTGTACTATTTGCCATGTTTTATTTTATTCTATTTTTATTTTATTCTATTTTATTTTATCATTACTATTATAATTATTATATTTTTAGCTAAGCCACATATCGATTATATAACTAAAAGAGTTTATGGCTGTCTTGGCACCCTGTATTGCTCAGTTAACTGTTTTTCATTTAAGGTAAGGAAAATAATTATATCTCAAATAATATTACCCATCATGGACTATGCTGATGTTGTCTATCAGTGCACGTCAGACACTCACCTTAAGCCTCTTAATACTGTTTTTAATCCTCTCTGTCGCTTTGTTTTACGGTGTCCATACCAAACACTCCATTGTCTCATGTTTGAAGCACTTAATTGGCTTCAGCCTAAAACAAGAAGACAATTTCACTTGCTTCAGTTTGTTTTTAAATGTATTCATATTAACTGTCCGCCCTATCTAAACGAGTTTCTGGTTCATTATTCATCTTCATATTCCCTCAGACATACGCAACATCCCTCCTTCATTGTCCCCAGAATCCATAAAGAAATTGATCGCAGGTCATTCAAATTCAAAGCCCCATCCGATTGGAATAATCTACCCCCTTCTCTTAAATCCATCACCTCCATCCACTGCTGTAAATCAAATCTGTTTTATCACTTAAAAACAAGCTGCTCCTGTTTCTGACATATATTAATGTGCTTTTTTGATACCTTTCTCTTTTTTGATGCTGTCTATTGTCATGGTTTTATTAAATGGTGGGGTGCTGCGTGGGTCCAGGAGGAGTAAGGGTGAGGGAGAGCTATCTGTGTTTTTGTTTGTTGTGATTTACTGTTTTGTTAATTTGCTTTGTGTTTTTGTTGGGACCCCCTTGAAACGAGATGCTGCATCTCAAGGGGCTATCCTACAATAAATAAATTACAAATTACAACTATGTTAGTACATTGTTGTATTCCCTTGTCCCGTGTTGTAAGCTGCTGTAACAAAATAATTTCCCCAAATGGGAGATCAAATAAGGTCTTATCTTATATCCTATCTTACCATGGTTCTGACCCTGGTGGAGCAGTTGCAATACGAGGACACAAACACTAGATGGCGCTGTGTGAGAAAAGTTGGGTTTCCAACGCACCAAACAACTTCAAAAGAAAATGCCAAGAGCTCCAATTTAACACTCGCACCCCCTAGTATGGAATGATTTTGCCTTTCATTGTCAAAAATGTTGCTTAATATTCGCATCACTAATGTTAAAGTAGCCTCTGGCCTGTAATTAACCGAAGTTGAATGACAGACAGAGTAATATAAGTGTTTGTTCAATGCAGCCGGAATATTTCGTTACAAAAAAATTGTAACACCACGTTAAGGTCATTCTGTTTTCCCCACTCTGACTTTAATATGACAAGGCGATGCATCACATCTATAGTCTGAATGAACGGACTAATGTAATTCCCCGCGCAGATGCTCCCTGATCCTGGATGTGTCAATCTGCGGTACGGCGCTCGGTAAAAGCTCTCAGCGCTCCCAGCGGAGGTCCTGCGGGGACAACATTATCACACACGGGCCGGGGAGGCGACACAAACACACAGGAAGCTAAATACAACCTATCTGGGACACTTTTTGGCTCTCTCGCTCGGACTGCCTCAGTTAATTGTGATCTGAGTGAGCTGGGTATAGTCGCCCCCCTGCATCTCTCTCCCTTCTCTCTCTCTCTTTCTTTTTAGTGTGTGTGTGTGTGTGTTGGTGTGTGTCTCTCTCCCCTCCTCAGCGCACAGGCGCCCTGCACTCCAGTCTGCTGACACACCGGGAGGACAGTCCGCTCTACACGCCCGTGTCATTGGACTCTATGTGGATACAAATCCCTCTGAACGCAGATCCATGGGGATACTTTAGCCTGCGATCACATACATGAAAACAGGTAAGACACTTTGACTATTTTTAACGAGACATTTGAGGACAGCATGTTCCTTATTTGCAACTTGAAACAGCTCTTATGCGATAGGGGACATTCTTGATCGTTAATTCCTGACAAAACTCAGTTTAATCCATCGAATTAACCAACCATTGAGACGTCTGTTTTTAAATGTAGCCCATAACTCTTCTCAATAAGTAACCTCCGAGTTAAAGACACAATCAGACCATTTGAACCATAAAATCCTTACTGTTCTTATAAATTAATTGTGTGATTTTACTTGGACATACTCCTGTGAGTACAAATTAAAATCCCCGACCAGATTATGAAGCTATAAACTGTCTGGGCTGTTAAATCCAGCATATGGCACAAAGTCCCCAGATGAGCAGGGGACACTGTAAGAGCGAGGACACAATCGGTCTCTTGTGTGTGTATGAATGTGACTGTGTGTGTGAGGACGGTTTTATGATAATGAAAGTGGACCCCAGTTGGCCAAGCCAGGCCAGTCCTAAACACAAAGATCATTCTCAACAAGTCCGGTACTGTGGGCGCCTGTGGGTGCTGAGGCAGCGAGTGTGTGTGACAGCACCATTATTCATGAGGATGCCTAATTGCATTAGTCTTAACACAGGATGGAAAAAGTGTCTTGATGGGCTGACCTACATGAAAAAACAAAACTCGGTGGAGCAATATTTCAGCTTTGCACGTTTTCGTACAATTCTACCCCAGAATGGAGAAATTCTTGCCACATTTGGCAAACTGTGACTGTAGTTTAGTCAGAGATGATCTCTGAAAGTCAGCTAGGTGTTGCATACTCACAGTTTCCAGATATTCACAGTATTTGTCAGCTGGGAACAAGTCACAGCCTGTTAAAAATGGCCATTAAATGGAAGAAAATGTGTCCTCTTTCCACTTCCAGTCACATGCTTTGAGTTATGTGGCCTTTAGTTCTGTACTTCAGCACAACAGGCCAACCAGAAATCAAACTGACTCATTGCTTCGGAGTCTTCAGTACAATAGAATCGATAAAAACAGCATCTAAGTAGTGATAGTGGACCAGCTGATTGATTCAGGAAATCATAGTCCTTCCGTGCTGCCTGGAGATGCTCATGAATCTTGCATGCGCACCTCCATTCTGTGTGTGTGTGTGTGTGTGTGTGTGTGTGTGTGTGTGTGTGTGTGTGTGTGTGTGTGTGTGTGTGTGTTTACACAGCACGCTCAAACAAAAGTGGAGAGAAATATAGGACACAATTGAAAGAATGCACATCACTTACGGGCTGTTGCTGTAAGCTGCAGAATTCATTTGGATGTAATGCATTGTATGGCTGTTTCACAGGAGAAGTACAGGAGGACATGATACAGATTTATCTTTCTTGGCACACAACAGAAATCAATGAGGAATAGGATTTTTTTCCATGTGTGTGTGGTGAAGGGGGCGTCTGCGTCTCGAGTGCAGAAACACTATTTTTTCCCAAAAGAGGAAAGAGGGAACAGGAGATACAATTTGGCTTGTGTAAGAGAGAGAGAGAGAGAGAGACACACACACACACACACACACACACACACACACACACACACACACACACACACACACACACACACACACACACACACACACACACACACACACACACACACACACACACACATCTCTTAAAGGCACTCCAGGGTAGCACACAGACACAGACCACCATGTATTGCTGACTCTCCATCCAAATGCAATTCCTTAATGCACTCTGAGAGTCAGAGATCTAATAAGAAGTGGAAGAGCATCCTCCAATAATGAAACCCCACCTGCATCTGTGCAGCAGAGTGATGGGCCGGGGCTGAGAGGCTTCATAAATAACAGAGAGCAGACCTGACACGTGCTGCTCCAACGTCTGGGAACTGCCAATAATCCCTCTCATCTACTAAGATGCTGCTCTTGCAGAGTGGAAAGGGGGGGTGGGAAGAAACACAGGCACAATGCTTAGTTTTTAGTTTGCAGTCATCAAGTAAAAGCAGCCCAGTGTAGCAGCTTTAGTCTATTAAACAGATCTGCAGAGAGAGAGATCAGGGATATCCAATCACCTTTTACTGATGAGGAGCTTTCCTGGATGATTTAGCCTTTAATTACACAGAGGAGCTGAGTGACTCGTTCAAAAAAACATCCGGAATTGTATGCAGATTTTTCATTTTATCGTCTTGATTTCCTCCCTCAATATCACATTAGTCCTAAATTGCTTCTACGTTGATTTAAAAAACCTGTAATAACTTGTGGGGCTGTGTGTTTGAGAGGCAAATCACTTTGTCCGTCTCCACTCAGGCGCTAATTTAGATGTTGTTGTCACAGGAGCGTTGTTGTGTACAAATTAATTTCCACTCCAATATAAGAGATAAATCCCCTGTTGCAATTAACCTGCATTTGAGCAATTAACCTGTGCTTGTCGTATGTCTAATAACTGCACACTCTTGAGGCGCTGCTTGATTTGAATGGATTTTTTTCTTTGGGTTTCTTACACTGAAGCTTGGTATGAAGTTGCATTTTATGCAAGAGAGGCATGAAAGGAAATCCCATGACTGCTTGTGTATTTCTGATCCAGCAGCTCTAATATAATAAACAGTGTTGTTGGCTTTGTTGTGTAGCTCTATGAAGAGCGCCTTTCTTCTGAGGCAGAATGTGACCCTCACTGCTGTTCTTAAGACTGACCCTGCGGTTGACAGAGCCGCGGGCCGTGCCCGGGTGCTATGAAAAGATAGCACTGTGTAGTGGAGCTCCGGAGAGGGACCCTGCAGGCCCCGTGACTCTCCTGTTGTGTCTCTCAAAGAGTCTCATGAGCGTGATTTATTGAGTTCAGAAGTCGCCCAGCATTTAAAGAGCGGCTTTCATGCTGTCGATACTGTACAGAAAGTGACTCAGGAAATAAGGATAGGTGTAGCTAAGAACGCCACTCCAATGACTAAGTGCTGTTTTCGAAACACTAAAAGTCTGCCTTCGTGACAGTAATCCGCTTTGCTCTTCAGTACACTAAAGGAGGTTTTCTTTCAATTGGCCATCTGCATCAGTGTGTGCGTGTCTGTTTTTGTATAGCGACCAAGAAGGAGAGAAGCTTTTTACCCCCCCCCCCCTTCAGCTGCTGAGTGCCTGAAATATTTAACAGGGACTGCACTATTTTTGGGTTTGTGCTCGGTTTGTTCAGGAGCTTATGTAATATGTAGTTTTAGCTCAACATGCATGGTGCTGCTGTATACCAAAGACACACCAGAGACTCAGTGAAGGGAAAGATGCTGTAAACAATGCGATTTTGCAGCCACATCAAAGACTCTGTCCAGTAAAATCGGAGCCCCTGCACCATCTGTGCTTTGAAGAATTCAATTGCCATTTTGAAGACACTTTCTTGCACATCAAGGAAGCAGGGCCGATCCACATCTTCTCATGTTACTTGTTTCTAAGAGGTATCGATCAGCTAGCCTCTCCTCCCTCCAACTGTCCCCATCTCCCCCTATTTCTTTCTCAATCTGTCTCCCCTCTCCCTCTCTCTCTCTCTCTCTCTCTCCTCCCTTTCCTCCTGTCTCCTCTCTCCTCCGAGGTGTCAGATTCTCTGACTCATGCCCTGGTGTGGAGGATGGGAGGAAAAGCAGGGATGAAAGAGAAGAGAGGAGAAAGTCATTCTGCAGATAGAGAGAGTGACCTTCATCCAGTAAGAGGGGATGGGATAAAAGCGAGAGTTAATACCCTGCCAAAGTGTATTCTCCAGCATGCCAAAAAAACCATTCAGAATGATATACGGTCGCTAATAGAAGCTCTCTAATAAGAAGGAGCATGCCATTGTAAGGCAAGGCAAGGCAAATGAAGAGAAAATTCCAGACTTGAATCCAGAGGGATAAACAAGCTGGAGAAGCCAAACTGTGTAATCGAATGAAAACAGCACTGCAGCATGTGACGTACAAAGCCAGATCTTCCTTCTCTAAGAGATGTGAAATGAGAAAGACCTGAGATGGAGCTGCAGCCGAGCAATTTAAAGAAAAAATAGCTGCTACTATTGAGATGATTGGTGGATCGCTTTAGTCGCTTTAGTCCTTTTGACAGAAAAACGCCACACATCATTTTAGCTTGCGCAGCTTAAATTTCATCATTTGCGTCTTTTCTTTTGTCGTCACAATCATCGTCATCATCATCATCATCGTCATCATCATTTATTTATTTGCTTATTTATTTAAATCTTGAGAAAATGGATTGAGGGAGAATCCTCATTCAGAGTGATGCAAAACTACACAAAACAACAGTCTTGACACAAATAACATCATCAGAGAAGGCGAGGGGTGGAGATGGAGGAAGAAATTGAGGACAATTTGTCATTTTTGAGCAGCTATTTCAAGAGTCAGGAAGTTGTGGCGAAACAGATCGAATGTTGAAAAATCCTTAAAATAAGAAAAACAGTACATTTAAACACAAACTAAAATCACTGGAATAGGTTGTTATTTACTAGAATCAGGGTATGAATTAAGGTTAGAATTAGATTTCAAACAAGGAAAATGTATGATGTTTAAGAGCCATGGGTCAGCAATCTATGCCGTATAACAATAAAACTATAAAAGGATTTTAACAATATCTCAAATCAGTAAAATCAGCATTTAAATTATGGAATATATGGATGCTATCAATCTGGTAAGCTTGAAATGTTTGCTTTAGAAAAATCAGAAGTGTACAGGATAAATCAAATAAATTAAGTTAATTTATAAAGCACTCATCAAAACGAGTATTAAAAAGTGCTTCGCAAAACCTTGACAAAATACACAAAATTACATTAATAAAACTGGAGGACATACTGACTCACAGAGGAACAACCTAAAGCGATGATTGAATCAAAACCAGTAAACAAATCAAATAAAAGTAAGGATAAAAGAATACAAGTTTTTGATGTTTCAACTCAAAATAGGCCTTTAGTAGATACAGTTGTATTGTAGTAGTTTGATTACATTTTCTTTGTGGGCGGATTTTTGGAAAAGGGATTCTAAGGACGTCACCTCATGTAAGAAAAAAAAATCAGGATCATAATCAGCAGATTGATCAGTAATGTAAAGTATCCTCAGTGTTATCTCTAAACTAGGCAAAGGAAGCTAAATGAGGGTATGGTATAGCGAATGGTCCTGTGCCTCAAAGTGTCCCCACACTAATTAAAGCCAGTGTAAATAAAGGCTCAGACGGTGTCACGGTGTGTCTGGAACTAGCAGTCACTTGGGAGATAACTATTGACAGCCTTGAAGTACGGTGCTGTAAGACTCATTATCTGTCCGTTTGTGTTGTTTTATCCCTGATAGCAATGATGAGAAAGTGGAGGGAGCTCTTGTTTGGCTCATTTAGAGGCGAGATCCTTTGTGAAAACAGCAGGATCATCACTCGATCAGTACATATTTCTTGCGGAGTGGTCTTGCTCTTTCGAGGGTGTGCACTTATTAATAAGTAGTGAGCCTGAACTAACTACACACTGCTGTAGCCTGATGGACACACAAACTGATGGCTGAGGATAGACTGCAATAATAGAGTGTCAATTACCGTTCATTAGCTTTTTGGATTCACTCGTAATTATGCAGATTGTGGAGCCAGATTGACATAATGGTTAGTTGCAGCGACAAGAAGGCCTGAAAGTATTGATTCAGACTCTTTAAGATAGACAGACAGGCTGGGTAATAAGTACACTTTCTGTAGCTGTTCAACTGATATCAGATAGCCGCTTGAAGTGGAGTGACGGAGGGTTTAATGGTGGGGATCATCTGTTTTTGGGTATGGATGAGAGGAGTTTGGATCTGATAAAGTCTAATGTATATTAGGAGGGTGAGGGAGATGTTCAGCGCTTTGTTTCAAATAAGATCTTTGTTGAGTATCAGCTTGATAATGCTCCAAATTCATAATGTCACCCAGATATCCCACGCACTTTTTGAAATTCCTGCATCAGTAATTTTTTTACACAACTTTTCCTGCAGATTTGATTGCTTCTGCAGAGTTTTATTCACACCCTACAATCCCACAGATTATTAAAAATAAGGCTGATAATGCAAGTTTTTTTTTTAAACCAATCAGAACCTGATTTGATGATAACTTCAAAAAATTCTAAATGCCAGCCAGAGATCCCACACACTTTTAGAAATTCCAGCATTAGTGATGTCGTCCTAGCACTTTGAATGACAAGAAGTCTTGTAGTTTTATAATGCCACATGTTCTGGATTATAACACTTATATTATAGTGTTTTTTAATAATTAGAACAACCTGATAATGCCTCAAATTCATTATGACAACCAGGGAGCGAACACACCTTTGAAAAACACACACCAGTTATTTTTAGAACTTCAATTGAGAACATTTTCATTTCAGCTTTTGAAGACATTTGCAAGCTGGAAATCTAGTAGTTATAAAAACCTCTTTAAAAAACAACGTGATAGCCTTTGTTCTTCGTCATGCCTGCCAAGAGTCCCACAAACCTTTGGAAATTCATGCTTCAGTAACTTTGTCACAGCACTTCCCATGAGAAACTCTCACTCCACTTTCCCACAGATTTATCGATATCTGCAGAAAATAATGTGGTTTATTCTTTCTTTAAAACACTGCAGATCATGGATGATAATATGCTGATGTTTCAGTGTTTTGTTTTAAATTAGAGTCACTTGATAATGCTCCACAGTCAGATTATCAGCAAGATATCCAAAGCAGTTTTAAGACGTCACACCACCCTCACTGAGAAAGTATCATTGCAACTTTTCTGCAGATTTTGGATTCTCTGCTGAATATCTTAAAGATGTTTTCACTCTTCACTATTTCACAGGAAATGCATGTAAGAAAAATGCTGATGTAACTGTGTTTTTATACATCAGAGCCCCTTGATATTTACAAAAACTCCATATTCATAAGCCAGCAAAAAATTCCACATGCTTTCTGAAATTCCTGCATCAGTAATTTTGTTGCAGCACTTCCAATGAGAAAGTATGACGCAACTTTTTTATCAGATATGTTAGCATCTGCAGGAAATCTTGTGGTTTTATTCACTCTTTACAGCCCCACAGATTATGGATTATAAACCCCCAGCCTCAGGGTAATCTTATCAGCGTCAGCCCACATTTAGGTGCCGAGGTTGTTGGCCTCCTCTGTGGCTCCAGGAGCAGCATGCAGCCCGGGGCTCTGATAACCCTCTCTGGAGTCTTGTGGTTGACAGGCGGCTCGCTCTGCAGGCTGACACAGTTATGCTTTAACACCAGATGAAGCCAGCTGATAGGAGAGGAAGGTCCCCTCTGTGCTGAGGGCAGACCCCTCCCATTATATGTGACAGAGCTGAGACAAGACACGGCGAGAGATGAAACACCACTCTTTAATTTCAAGCCTCTCCTGTTTCACAACTAGAGCCCTCTCCCCCTGTCGCTTTTATTTTACACTCTCAGCTCAGTGGAGACATGCTGGAAGTGCGGACACGTGGAGAAATCAAGTGCTTCTAAGATTTAAGGTTGTCAGCTTTTCCTGTCAATAATAGAGCGATACAATTTAGGGGTGTGACAGTATATCGATTCAATGACAGACAACTCAATAATGTACAACAAAATGAAAACATTGTTACTAAATAAACCATTATTGATATACATTTATATTTTAAGTGTTTTATATTTTTATCTCAGCATTAAAAATAATAGAATATTAAATTAAATGTCTGTAAGATTAGAACAATTATAAATATATTTTTAAATTATTATAAATTAAATGTATTTAACTAAATTAGAATCTTATTGTCACAAACTTTGTTCTATCAGACAACATCATATTGTTGTGAATTATCTCCCAAATAATGATGTATGGAAATCAACCCTAAAGGGCCCAGAAATCAGATCCCTTTCACCAACAACAGGGTCCTTCACGAACAGGCAATTTTGTACTTAAAGCTCCTGTGGGGAGTTTTCAGCTGGTTATGAAACCAAGTTAAAATACTACTGATGCTTCTATATAATCTACTAAAGCAAATAAGACCAATGCTGATGAGACTGATTGATTCTACATGATTATATTTAATGTCTGATACTGCTGCTGGGGGGTTGGTGCCAGATAGTCATGATCTGCACAATGCCAAAACAGCCTTATATTATGATTCCCCCTGCAAAGATTTACGTCTTGTTTGACTGTTAAATACAGCAGGCCGAGACTTTCTCTTATTAAAAAAATAGAGATAGACCAATTCATCGTCAGGCAACTAATTGAGCAGATTAATGTCATTTTGAGATCATTGGCCCAGACCGAAGCCTCCACTCACGAGGCTGTTTATAAAACAAAAATCAAATAATGTCTTCAGACACTGCAGGCAGCCTCGTCAGTGCAGCTGCTGTTAAGCTGCTTTGTTAGCTAAAAAAAAAAAAGATAGTTTGCTTGTGACCGGGTCTGTTGACAAAAATGTAACAAACCAAAATGTGCTTTTGGGACAGTTTTGTGAAGTCAGAGGAAAACGTTAGTTTGAGTCCTAAGCCTTTGCTATAATGCTCATGCACCCTGCTGCAAATGTTTACCCAAATTTCATCAGTCACCATCGTTTTGCCTAATCAGTAACATGTTTTCCCATCTTAAATTATGGCATATCAAATCTTAAACAGTTAGTGGATAATGTTGGATATAAATTATGTAATAAAGCAGCTTACCTTGTTCTTAGGCATTCTATAGAATGGGCCTTATATTACATATGTGCAGTATATTGAAGTATATCAAGGATTCTATGTAAGCCAGGGAACACTTCAAACATTATTGCCAGTTTTTTTCAGTGGCTTCCGGTCAATAATACTCCAAATCACCAAACCCAGAGGGTGCTACATGGGCTGATATGAATATAAATGACTGGCTATATGAAGCAAATGCATTTTTCTACTTTTTTTTGCTTAATATCCATCTTTTATCAATTGTATTTTTGTATGATGTCACTATAAATTCCATAAACATGAAAAAAAAGAAAAGAAAAAAAAAGCAGCTTACCATTACTTCTGGTAATATAGATGTTCTGACATCTATATCCGAAACTAACATGTTTTTTTTTTCTACTTCATAAATTAATTTGAAAAATGGAATACATTTTACTGGATAAAATAGCCATGTATAGTAGAATATAATCTGCATGGGATAATGGAAATATACATGACTTGTTTATTATTTGTTATCATTTAATTGTACTTTATCAAATGCAAAAACAACAACAACAACAACATGATATGGGTATTAAATATCAGCCATCAGTCGACAAGCTCTCTAGTTATCAGCATCGGGCACTGAAAAACCGATATCGGTCGATCACTTTTAAAAAACATTACTTACACATGTAGAGGACAATCAGAGCAGACAAAGAGATAGGAGGCATGGCTTTGTCCACAGGAGGCACAAAGAGGGAAATAAACAAGAGTTCCTCATATGAATGTTAAGTCCAACCAATTGTGTTTTTTTTCCATAGCAATTTTAGCCGGGTTTTATTTAGTATCTATTTTTCCCTGTAAGATAAAGTGGGCGGGGTTCAGGCTTCAGTGATGTCATATTTCCTGTCTCACATTTATACAAAAATCAGATACAACTTCTGTGGTTGTTTGCCTAAGTCGCCACCACTGTCACTCACACAGTCCTAAGGACAGAAGTTAGTAACATTCTTTGTTGCATGTTTTGTCATGAATAATTCATTCAATAGAGGAAAAAAAAAGATTCTGACCGAGTTTTGAGGGCTTTTGATACAGCATTGTTTACAGCTTAGTCAAAGTATGCCTCATTGGAGTGAGAGCTCTTGGTTGCATGTTCACTCCTCTCTCTGCTGCACGGCTCATAAAGCAAAATAACTGATGAATCCCAGCATGACTGGTGGCTGTGATGTGGGTAAAGCTAATCCAAACATGCAGCCCCTCTTTAAATATTTCATTCACATGGAGCTGAGTCTGTTTAATCAGGAAGCCTCTTCTTAAAGCCAAAATTCTGCAGACGTTTAAGTATTCAGGGTAAAAGTGTAGTCTCAGGCAGTGTTAGTCGAATAGCTTCCCCTTTTCAGAGCTTCCAAACACACTCTGGGGCACAGTTTGCAGTCAGATTCATAGACAGAACCTCCAAACAGCGTGTTTACATGTGCTGTTTGCTCCCAGAGGGTCTCATTTAACTGTAACTGGATGACCACTGCTGAAGGAGGACTTTGTTTATTCCCCCCGTTGTACTGTATGTGTCTTTCTTCATCATCAACATCTCAGTGCATGACGCTCTCATTGTGTCATTCATTGCATGTTCTTAGACATGGCAGCACTTTGAGAGCGCTCGTGACAGATATCTGCTGAAAGTCCTCCTGAGGAACTTCTCAGCAGATCAAAGCCTCTCTTGTCTTTCAACAGGACACTTTTTGTGCATGTGTGTGTGTGTGTGTGTGTGTGTGTGTGTGTGTGTGTGTGTATGTGTGTGTGAATTGTTGGCTCCTTTCATCCTGGCAGCTGTACGTATGTGGGTACGTGTGTGTTTGTTTTGGTGCACACGTCCGTCTGTCTGTCTGTCTCTATGTGTGTCAGGGATCGTACAAGTGTGTGTGTGTGCGTGTGTGTGTGTGTGTGTGAATGGTCTCTCACCTCTTGGCCTTCCCGTGCGTGTGTGCACACGTTGTCACCCTCTCACTTACTGCTCTATATGTGCCCACCCGGGGGACACTCTATCCCCTCTGCCTCTGTGTGTTTATCGAGCAGACATTCAATACGCCCCCGACGCCCCTACATGTACTGTATGCTTGGGGGGGCTGTTTCCATCAATCACTATGGAGACCAGGCATGTTGTCCCCATTCCTTCTTCATTTCCTCTACGTCTGTTTGCCGGGTGTGTGAGGGACACGGCTGCCTCAGAGCAGGTGTCCACTCCTCCAGACAAGCAGGTTGTACGACATCCTTTTCATCTGCACAGCCTCTCTGGCTTGGATGCTTCTGAAAACAAGACGAGAAGAAAAAGTATCGCTGCTGGCTGTCAAGGGATGCATGCTGGTTGTTTTTATCGGTGACATATTTGATGTATGCGTCATGGAAGGAAGATAAAAACACACCTCTGGATATCTTAAAGGAAATAGTAGTTTTCACAGCCTCTGGTATGAACTGGATTATATCAGCTACATTTGAAAAATGTTATAACAGTAAACTTTTTTATATTATCAATGAGGTTTGTTCAAAACATTTCATGTACATCATGATTACTCTACAACAGGAAAATTAAGCTTGTGTTAATATGAGATATTACTCTGAAAAGGACAGGAACTAAAAAAAAATTTCAGTGTGATTAAATCTAGTCCTCATTTTCTTAGATTATTTACTTAATTCTTTTTTAATTAAGTGCAAAAAGTGCAAAGTCATGACAGGAGTCATGAAAATTTCTTCAAATGTCATGTTTTTTGATAAGTAGCCCAAAGTATGAAGATTTTTGATTTAGTGGAATAATTTCTGACCAAGAAAAGCAACACTTTTAAATTAGAATCATTAAAATGTTCTTTGAAATCTTGCATTTTGATTTTCTTTTAACTTGTTTGTTTTAATTGAAATCTAGTCTTTTTTCAAGACTTGGAAAATAGTACTTTGAGTTATTTGCCTGACTTTCTGAACCAGCTGTTGTAACACAGATGGATTTCTTCTATTATTTCGTGGTTCAGAATGATTCGGTTTAACTTTTGGTGTTACCCAGTTTTTTGGGTAATTAACCGGCTCTGTTAAATTCTTCATTCTGATTGGTCAAAACCACATAACAAGGGTAAGTCATTCTTTTTTTTTTATATATTTTATTTGTAACTTTTTTGTTTTCTTAACATATATACACACACACACACACACACACACACAATAGACATAAGACACCATGAAAAATAATGAAGGCAGGGTGTTGCAGATCGAAAAGATCCACACATAGTCCTCAGTTTCTAACAATAGCTACATCTAAAAAAGACAGGAAGGCTGCCCCTGCTTCCAAACAATTCCTTGGTCTAACAAACATTACTCACTTTAAAAAAAACAAAAAACAGGAACAACAAAAAACACACAAACAACATAATAATAATAAAGTATGGACACTACGTTAATAGTAAAGAAAGAAAAATAGTAAATTCGGTGGGACACAGCCAGGTGGTTGATTAAAATACAGAAAAAAATCACAGTTTTCATCTTTGAAGTTAACATTGTTATCATAGCAGCAAAGCTTCTGAGTTGCATAGTTAGGTCTCATCAAACGACAGAAATGGCTTCCACACTTTTATAAAGTAGTTATATGAATTATGTCATTCACAATGAATTTGTTCCATCTTAACAATAGAGCACATTTCATTGAGCCATCTCTTGAAACATGGGGACACCAGAGTTTCCAGTCAAGTAATATTATTTTTTAGCTGCAACCATGCCTGTATTAAGGGCCTGTTTCTGATGGGAGGAAGGGCCCTCGTCCTGTCAGTGCAGCCAAATATCACTAGATTGCTATTAGGCTGAATGGTTAAATTATATTGTTTATAATTTCAAACAATGAAATAAGGGTAATTCATTCTGAATAGCAAGAGTAACACCAGGGACGACCAAATCACACGTCATTTCAAATCAATCCGCAGAAAGGAGTCCGGCACATTTATAAAGTTTCTGATTTTTCCTCTTCCTTTTGACAATGTGGCAAACAACGTGGAGGATGTTTTTAACATTACTCTCAATTTATTCAGATGGCACAAAACTTAACATTTATGGTTAATTGCTGACCACTCAACAGCAGGGAAAGGAAGACAAGAGGAGGTAAAGAGTGCAAAAACTAGTGATGGATATTAATTAGTATTTACAGTTTAGGGTCATAACACACAAGCTGAGTGAAAGAGATGTCGACCAAGTTCTAGAAAACAGACACAAACTGCAACATGATTACAGGACTGGTTGAGTGAGAAGAAAATGTTATCAGAGAAGTTATACCATTGCCATTGAATCTGAAGGACAATTTTTTTTAAGCTGCATAGATTTTTTTTTTTTAAATCAAGGAAACCATCTTGAGATCAGACTTAGTATGAACTTGTTTGTATTGTTGGTTTGTAGCTGGGTAATAAGTGGCTTAATGTATAGTAAGCGGGTGGTTATGCAAAGTAGAATCCCCACAGGGAGACAAGACCCAAGATCTTGTCTCACTCTGTGGGGATTCTACTTTGCATAACCACCCTTCACTGTACATTATCTCTTAACACTACCTTTGTGATTGTGTGGCTGCTGGTATGTCTTCCCAAATAAGACCCCAAACGGCACTCCCGCTATTCCGCTTTCAACTTGATGATGCTTATTTTTAATTGGTCTGCATCAGACAAAATACTCGCCTCTTATGCCCATTTGTTTTTGTGTCAGTCATTGGTCACACAGAGTGATGCTTAACTCAGTGTATAAGAGATGAATAAAAGCAGTGAGTCGTAACAAGGAGCCCCTGAGTACAGGACGCAGTCAGGCAGAGCAAGACCAAGGTTACACACTCAGTGACAGCATTGACGGCCTTTCCGCCTCTCGCCATCACCCTGACTTTATTCTGGCAGCCCGGAGATGCAGTCTGCACGTTGCTAATTCCCTGTTCTGAGTTACCGGGTCTAATTTAGAACAGAGGGGCTCTGTTCATCCTGGAACGCTGCTGCTCGGGATTCTGGAAATGAGGAGTTCAGAGGCTCTCCGCCCTCACACAGACACAGAGCATATGCCTTGTTATCAACCCACAGAGCTGCATATAATGATCCCTCCAACCATTAGCTCCTAATGCAATCAAGTGCTAACATTTTAGCCATGCCCTTCAGTGCCTAAAGATAATGAAGTTAGCCCACGGGTTTGCACAAATGTGCTCTGTGATAACACATGTGTTCAGGATGCATCGATCAAGCTTTGAGTCATGATTATTTGGCCTTTTATCTGTAGCTGACAGCGAGCAAAATGTTCCATTTTCTGTTTATCTCTCAGTCGACCCCCTGGGCTTTGTTTGATATTTATGGAAATTGTATGGAGATGAGCTTCTAACTGATAGTTTTGTAAGTCAATCATAAGCACGTCTCTTGGAAAAAGCAGAGGAAGTTTGATTTGGTGAAATGATCTAATCCAGTAAATGACACTGTCCCACTTTTTACAGCATATGACAGGCTGGCACGTCAGATTTTGCTAATGCCATGGTGGGACTGTAAAACTCAGTACATGCAGTCAAGCTCTGTGACATCTTAAGAAGGATGTGTTTGAGCGTTTGAACATGTCTTTGCAAGCATTCAGAGCATAAATAAATCAGCAGAGGAGCAATGGCCTTGTGCACCAAGCAAAAGCAATAAACCGACCTACAGTACGACTAGTCTCTCAGGAATTGGGTCTCATTTAAAATAACATCCATTTATTAAACATGATCTCCTCACACAGCTCCCCAAATCCACACACAGCATGCTGATTTATAAAAAACGCACGCATACCACCAGACACACATATGTCAGGCAGTGTCAGTGGGGTTGCAGCAGTGGGTTGGTGTACAGTGGCTCTGTGGGCTGGCTGGAATGCACTTGGCAGACAAACAAGTGGCCTTGATGATGTGAAAAATGAGGAGATAGCTTTTATTGCTTTGTTGTTGTTCACTGAATAGGAGAGTTTACATCCAAGATAATCAAAGATCCCACTGTAAGGTTTGTTTTTTCTTTAGATATCTAAAATATAATTCAAAGTCAAAATGCATTTAATAATGAAAGTAAGCAGAGCTGATATGATGAACAAAATGTGCTACACTGGTAGATAATTTCATATTGAAAAGTGAAATATCTACAAATAATTGAAGGACTAGATATTCATTGTTCCCAGATGATTCACTCTCATAACTTTGAGATTATCCAACTTCTCCTCTGGTGCCACACTGAGGTTGAAATTTGTGTTTTTTAGAGCCACATTTGGATTAATTGCTTTAACATTTTGTACAAACATGTATGGGGCTCAGAATACAAACCCTTGTGTATTTGATGATGTCCTGACTTTTTGATTGAGCATAAACTGAACATCTTAAACTTTGGACAGCATATTGAATCAAGCAGCCACCTCTAGTCTTAACATATTAAGCCAAATGTTAAAAACTGCAGTTCCTTGAACGTCCACTTGAGGCTGGCCACATACACACCCATTCAAAGAAGACGATCTTTACAACAAAAATAAACATGTTTATAGCCTGATTCAACAATGGTTTTGGTCTGAGTAGCTCATTCCTCTATTCCCACACACTGTATTGTTTTTATTCATTATTATTGAAAATATTAAACGTATGAGTTTGGCCTAAATAAGGGCATGGCTGACTTGACTGACAGGCAGGCACACTGTAGCTGTTAGCAAAGAGGCTAAATGCCCACCTCAGCTCAACCTCTTTGCCTCATGCTAGGTCAACTGAAGTTGGGCTGGGTCAGCATTTCCAATATGGCAACTGCTGACGATAGGCTTCAAAACTCCACTTCAGAAGCAACGACGACGTCACTGAGACTATACATACACATACAACAGTCTATACATTTTGAACATCCACCAGATGCAGGGGTAAAACTTTTGTACATACCTATGGTCCTGTTATGATGTATTCAAATCATTTTAGTCATCACCAAATTAACCTGCAATAATCATTTTAGCATTGTCATTTATGCATGTTAGCATGCTGGTATTAGTGTTTTCAAAGCTGAGGCCAAAAATGGAGGTCAGGGCTCCTTCTTTTCTACTCAAAATAGAAATAGTAGGAAGTAAAAATCTTATTTTTCTTACTACTTACTGCTAACTGACATTCTATTGTTTAAATCTAGGAATAAGATCACACTTGTAGTCTCTCCTTGCAGATGTTCCTAGTGTTGCACTCAGGTTGTTTAGATGCAAACAATCAAACACAGACAGAGTTGTGTCAAGAATTTAAAAAAAAGGAGAACTTGGGTGAGGCGGAAGTTCAGAGTCGGGATCATTCACCATCGCATCCGCATGCAGCTGGCCAATCACCTCCATGTAGTGGGTGTGAATCACTGATTGTCTGAGGCGGAAAGTTACAGCTTGGACACACGATGTGGGCGGAGCAGGTTTCTGAAGCTTTTCATCACACAACAAGCAGCTCTGATGGTGCAGAACAGCAGCTTAGTCTTGATTGAATACAGCTTCAGAACATTTTTCTTGATCCAGCAACAGGAGAACTTTCTCTCTTTCTCTAAATGTATGTGACAGTAAACCGAATCTGTTACTATCATTCTGACAAAATAAGACTTCTCTTTATGTTTCTAGGATGTTTTGATGATCATACTTTACAATTTTCTACACCTAGCAATGGATCACTTAATTAAGAGACAATCATTTGAACTGATTATGAATTAAATTATCATTGATGGCAAGCCACAACGAAGCATTTGTAAGCACATTGTGTATCCTCTATTGTTGCCACTAATTCCTACTTATCACAGAGCGTCAGCATTGGAGCTATTTGTGTGCTGCATATTTATCTACCAGCTGATGAATGTAAACAAAAATAACCCAAGAAACAACATGAATTATTCCATAAACTAATTTTACACACCAGGCCGAGCCTGTGAGCAGCCAGGTGACTTGCATTAATCATCATAGCATATGTCACAGTACTGACATGCACGTAGCCGCTGCCACATTGACATTCTGCCAGCGGTACGTACAGATGCTTCTCATTTGCTGTCTGTGTATAAATTGTGCTCCGTCTCCTCATAACAGAGTTTTTTTTTTATTCCTCTCCTGAGTGACTTTGACAGAGAGGATAAAACCAGGTCTTGAAATGACTCCAAACATTTTCTGATTTATGAAAAGTATATTGAAACAAATTGATTAACTTTGCATGAAGCTCATGTCAAGCTCATCTGAAAGTACATTTTGCATGTCTTTTTTTCTGTATCTTATTCCAAAAATCACTCCTCTCACTTTGAGCTGTGGGTAAATGAAGACACAGATAGAGTATTAGTCATCCATGGCCACCCACAGTCTGTTAGAAAGACCCCAAATCTCTGATTAAGTACAACACGCTGACACTGTTGGTGCTTCTGGTCAATATCCCACACACATAGTGGTCTTCATTATGGCACTGTAGGAGTTTCTATCAATATTACATCGTCTCAAACTAATGAAGAGCATCCTCATAGATATTCTTGCTTTCAGAGGCCTTTAGTGTGTTAGATTTGGCTTTGATTAATCCTCTTTTATGTGCATGTCTTTGATCTCTGGAAATCATTATTCAGTCAACAATGCACTCAGTTCAAGAATGCAGTATCTGAGAAATGATCTAAAACACAGCCATTGGTGTTAATTTTAGCTGCGTTTTTGCAGGATTGAAAATATAATCTTCACCTCTGCTTGTTCTTTGCTTCCTCAGAGCAGCACTGAAGGACCTCGGAGAGCCAGAGAACGAGCGCTGGCCTTCGTCTGACTGTGTGACCAGCGAATGAGCCTTGTTCATGCGTCTCCCTGCGTGCCACTCCCACACCACTATGAACTGTGAGCAGGACTTTGGAGACGGGGGCTTGGGAGTGACCCTCACACTACGGCTGCTCATGCATGGAAAGGTACAAGCCTCTTGCCCTCATTGTGCATGAATGAGTGAGCGCATTCTGAAACACTTGCCACCCTCTTAGGCAAAAGATTTGCAGACGCCTCATAAATGATAAAACCATCAAGTCAAAGAGGTGATAAATAATGGAATATAGCTATAAAAATTAGAAATGTTTCTTTATTTTGTAAGGTTGTTTGAGTGTTTGTAAATCACTTTATTTCTTGTCTTTTAGGAGGTTGGCAGCATCATAGGAAAGGTGAGTATTCCTGCTTTTATTCTACTTTTCTTTTCCCTTATAAAGCACATGTGAGAAACCATTGGTTGGTGTTGACTTTGGTGCCCCCTGTGGACAAAGTGGCACATGACGCCTCTTTGCTGATTTTGCCTATACATTTTAAGTTTTATTATTATTTCCTTAATTTAATCACACTTTATTTGAATTTACAAATGTATGAGTCAGTGGGAATCCTTGCCAGGGAAAATGGGAAAAAGCTGTTTCAGCAGCATGGAGTCAATAACTACAAGCCCCACCCCTCCCCCAGCAGTTTAAGACATTAAAATTGACTTTATAGAAATGGTCAGTCTTGATGCTGATGTCCTGGTTTGCCTGTGTAGCTCATATTGAGGCATCAGCCTTCATTTCAGTCTATATTCAAACCAGTTAAAAAATTCTCACAGGAGCTTTAATGTCCTTTATTATCTGTTTAAAATGTGCTCTATATGTATGTAAGCACTTTGTAACTCTTATTTTTTTAAACAACAGGACATCTTTGCAAAAGTAAATTAAATAAGACATATTTATAAAGAGCCAGTTGCATGAAATAAGGATTTAAGATTTCACTCTAAGTGATGGGTTACAGAGACTGGTACAGATTAAAATTTATACATGGATATGGCTTATACATAGACGTGGAGTAGTGCTGGGTTGGGCATTAAGCTTAACTTTAATATAGTCCATAAATGAGATCCATGTTGTCTTGAATTTATCAGAGTAGAAAGCCATGTATTATAAATTTAAAATGTTCAAGCTCGAGTTGCTGCATCCACATCCCTCAGCCAACGAATCTAGCTCTGTGGAAGAGGAGTCTTCCAGTCCCCTTGCTAACAGAGCTACAAAATTTAGTTATTTTGATTTTGGTTCCAGAGAGATCCTTATTTTTCCTCCAGCTATGCTTAAAATAGCTGTCATGGGATCAGGTTGGACTGCCATTTGAAAATATTTGATAGTGTTTGGAAGATTGAGCTCCAGTAAGCGAACAGAGCAGAGCTCTGCCAGAACGAGGAAGCTGAGAGTCACAAGTAGAGTTTACATCTCAGCTTTTTTTTAAAGTAGGCACTTAAATTTGAATAATTTTTGCTTTTCGTTATAGTAATAATCTCCAATTATAATCTTAATGAGACAAGATAAATGTGCCAAAAGGCTTTGCTTTTGTGAAATGTTAGGTACATTTATTACAACATTTCATTGTTCTCAGCCATTAATCTGTTAAAAAAAAACCTTTTGTAGATTTACAGAAGCCTTTGTAGAATAATTTCCCTGTTTGCCTTGATTCCCCTTTGTGAAACCAGCAGTGCACAAAGCCCTCTGAAAAAACAATTGCTCTTTGAATATCCTAAATGTAATTGCCTTATATCAGAACCTCTAAGGCCTCCACCCCCACCCCCACCACCCGTAATGCAACACAGTAATCCATCAAACAAAAACATCAGTGCATTGAGCGCAGGCCCCCTGTTGAACTGAGCTCCTAAGATGTATTACTGTTGGCCCCTTGTGGCACTTTTAGCGTCTGTCTGTGGAGGGGGCTGGCTGCTTGTGTTGCTTCAGTGGCTCCTGCTATCACGCCCTGTATACAACACCTACAAAAGACATCAATAGAAGAAGGAACAGGGACGAATGACGAAAAAAACAGAAATCAAGAACAAATAGAGACTGAAAAGAAAAGGAAGAGAAATGGAGAGATGAGCTTGGCGCAGACTGTGCAGCTCGACAGAGAGACACTTGATCTGCAGTACTTGAGCTAATACTTGCCACTCTGAGCTCCAAGCCTTTCTTCCATCCTTTCTCGTTGGCAAACCTCTTATCTCCCTCCCATCAATAGGAGACCAACACCAGAGTCAGAATGGACCGGGCACAATATGTTTTCCTAGATGGTAACCTAAAAAAAACACAGATTGAGATGATGCTGTTTTGATGCTTCTGTAAGGAAGTACTCGTCAGTAGACACACAAAGGTGTGAGCGAAGGTGTGACAGCTTGAGTGGACCAAAGCCAGAAAGAATTAGGGGGACAGAAAAAAAAGAAAAAGATATCTAAAATCCAGCAGAGAATAAGATGTTGACAGAATGTTCTTTGTCCTTGGCAGGAGTGCTCCAAACACACTCTGTATACAGCCATTTGGGAATTAGACACAAAGATGTATTTGATATATTTTTGAGGCATTGAAACTTGATTCTAAATTTCTTCTGCTAAAATCCGTCAGATTTGTGTGGTTTAAAAAGTCAGTTTTCACTTGGAGGTCAGGCACGCTGTGATGTAAGTATTTTTTAAACTAAGCACATTTGATTCAATTAAAGCTACCCTTCATCTTCTCTTCCAGAAAGGGGAGACAGTGAAACGAATACGAGAAGAGGTAAGGAAGCTTCAAAAGAGTAACTTTTCATCATCTCCTGTGATATTGGCATGCATGATATTCTTTCTGCACAGCAGAAGCAAATCATGCTGCTGGCTTTGTGTTTGTGTGTGTGTGCTTTTTCGTAGTGACTAGTTGTGACTTTTTCTCTCCTTGACCACAACTCTAGTAGGTTTATTTCCTGAGCAAAATAGTTCCATGTCAGGAGGTGCCTCATACTGTTTCAGCTTTCTAGCATGCGTATGTATTACTAATAGTCATCCTCTGTTTGCCTGAAAAGCATACAGAACAGCTACATTGTCCGAATTGCCTCCTGGGCAACAACAGCCCCTTTTCAGTTTAAATTATCCCTCCTCATGACTCACTTCCTTATCTCTTGCTGCTTCTTACCACACCCTTTTCTTTCTTTTCTTCCCTAAAACAACTTCCTTTTTATCTCCGTCTGCCCCTCCATTCCCTCTTTATAAATCTCAAGGTGCAGCCAAACTAACACTGCTTGGTTAAACGTAATTAGGCCGACACTGTGCCACTACATTTGATTCTCTGGCTATGAGGCTTTAATGTTTTACTTTATGAGGCAGAAGGATAAACAGAGGAGGAGTGAGGTCACGGGACAATACTGCCTTGCAGAGTGGCTGAATAAACCGCTCATCCAACCATCCATCCATTCATTCACTCACTCATCCAGCCTGTTATGGGCCTTTGTTAAGTCCCAACTGTATGGGCCCCATCCTGTCACTCACTCCCCGGGGCCTTACAGCCACAGAGGGAGCATGACTCAGTGGAGTGACCGGGGAAAATGTCGCAGAGGTCAGAGCACTGTCCTGTGTCTTCTCATGTGACTATAACTCAGAGAAACACAAGGACGCAAACTGGAAGAGGAGGAGGGGAGGGGGATTGATTGTCTGAGGGCAAAACCCAGAGGAGAAACTCTATCAGGCTGTCGGTCTAAGATACAGAAATGTGCTGTTTAACTTTTAGTCTCACCTCCTTTAGCTCCTGTCACTTGACTTTCCTATCTGTGGGTGTTCTGCACTGTACAGCATGTCTCCAGCACTTTGAAGTCTTTATATAGTTTATAACATAACCACAAGAAGATAAACAAAACGGTTTGACATTTTGGGAAATAAACATGCTGAGGAGATCAGTATCACTTTTGTGTCTGCATGGTAAATACAGTAAGGACACTAGCCAGTAGCCAGTTAGCTTACTTTAGTATTACCACTGAAAGCTATGGTGTAACAGCTAATGGCAAATAAGATTTAAAAAAGCAAATGGTTAGCTTAGTTTAGCATAATCACTGTAAGCTAAGGTTTCAGATGCTTTGACATCCTGCTTTTTTTAATAGCTGAAAATATGAACCAACACCCCCAGGAAGTTCACGTCCCAGGAAAAAATCATGACCACTTCAGATTGCTAACTTTTGTTTTTATTTTTCATTTGTGTTTGGATTAAAAAAGGATAAAAAACATTTCATACACAAGGGCAACTCAATGTGCTTTATATTAAGACATTAAAAGCATTTGAAACATTCAGACAAGCATAAAAGAGCACAATTAAAATGAGAAATATAATAAAACATAGACAAGAAAAGGAAAATTAGAAATATATAAAAAATTTGCATTTAAAGTGAGTTAAAATAAGCTAATATAACAATGTAGATGTGTTTGAAACCAGGTTAATCTTTGGACAGTACCAGTCTGACTGTTTCCATGTTGATCTGCATTTGTAAGGGTTATTTTTATTGTGAATAAAGAAATAGGCATGATGAAATGTTAACTCAGCTTAGCATAAAAAGAGTAAACAAAGGAGAAACAGCTCTCTTCAAAGCTAACACAGTCCACCTGTCAGCACTACTTCATTTCACTAAGCAACACATTGTATCTTGTTTTTGTTTGTTTGCACAAAAACAAAAATCAACAAACTGTGGTTTGATAAAAAGTGCTGGCAGTTGGATTTCACTATTAATGGACTGGAAAGACCAGCTGTCTGCCACGTTTTAAGTTTACATGCTAAGGTAATGTGCTGCTGATTGCATACTGGCTTCATATTTATATGCCGGACAAAAGAGTGGTGTGTATCTCCTCATCTAATTCTCAGCAAAAAAGAAGAGAAGTTGACCTGAACTACTCCTAAGATCTTCAATAGCCCAATATATGTGTTTGTTTCTGTCATAACTGTTATCCCTGAGCCTTTACCCCTCAAAGGGATGTGCCTTTTGCCAGGTTGTCACTGTAAATAAAAAGTTGTTCTTAAAGACTTACCTGGTTAAATAAAGTAAAATAAAAATAAAAAACAGCCCAGATGTGAGAAGCTACTAGTTTTTCTCTTTCATAAGTTATGTTCAGCAAAGTACTACTGATATAGTTGTGATAACTTTGCTTTGATTTGCTTTGTCTTTGCTATGATTTTCCACTTTTGATTTTTTTTGTATTTTATTTAATCTTACTTTATATACTGTTAAAAAAAAATGAAGTAAAGTATAGTATAGTATAGTATAGTATAGTATAGTATAGTATAGTATAGTATAGTATAGTATAGTATAGTATAGTATAACAAGATATAATACAATAAAATATTATATCATATTATATTGTATTACATTATTCACATTTTCAGCTTCAGCTTTATTATAATTTTCATTTTTGTGTACTCTTACTCTTCAGCTTTCACCCTGGTTATTCCACTGTATAAGACAGTGGTTCCCAAACTTTTTGGCCTGCGACCCCCAAAATATAGGTGCCAAAGACTTGCGACCCCCACTGTCCCTCAAAGTGATTTAATGTGGCTTCATTTAGCTGGTCTGCAGAAAATTTGCCCACCTATATGAGCATGTGTCTGTGTTTCCTGTGCCGTTATGATTAAACCAACTGCTACTGATGCTTTTGATAACTAACTGTTCACTAACCCTAAACTTAAGAGTCATCTGGAAAAAAGGGAGCCAGAAAACTCATTACGTTTCTATTTTCAAGGTTTTATTTCAAATTGAGCTACTGTTTTTGTTGATATTTTTACTATAATGGGTAAACTAAAGAAAAATAATTCTGGAAGACATCTCACGACCCCCCAAGGGGTCCCGACCCACACTTTGGGAACCCCTGGTATAAGATATCCATGGTTTGGATAGGGATGGGTTTGGATGGTAGGAAAGTTAAGTAAGACTAATGGATATGGAATGAATTTATATTAAAGAATAAAGCTCACAAAATTTAATCTGTAATAGCTACCATGGCGTTACCGTAAAATAAAATGAGAAATTCAAAAACATGCTGTATAATAATTGTATTTTCAAAAGTGTTAAACTATTAACTATTAAGTTGACAGTCAACTGACCCAAAGACCTCTGTCCCCACAGAGCAGTGCTCGGGTCAACATCTCAGAGGGCTCCTGTCCGGAGAGAATCATCACCATCACCGGCTCCACAGACTGCGTCTTCAGAGCTTTCACCATGATCACATACAAACTGGAGGAGGTAACTGTTTCTGTAATGCGTGCCAGTCAATGCCATCCCACGCAGGGGAAATTCAGAGACAGGAGGACTTATTTCACAAGGTCTTTAACAGAGGAAACCAGCCAAGGTGCAGTCACAAAATACTTGTAGAAAGCTTCAGAAGTTGTCAAAGTCTTCTTGAGGCCTGAATAGTTTGTTTGAGAGAGGTAATAAAAAAAAGCAAGAAGCTATTTCACCAGGTTATTACAAGAAATCATTTCCTAAGCCTTATTCAACATCACCACTAATGGGCTTTTATGGCTATTGATTATACTCTACACTGAAGTGATGGAAGGAAAAATTTTAGCTGTGTTTCTCAGCACTCGACATGCTTCAGATAAGATTACAGGTAGAGGAAAATTATGGATAAGTGGATTTAACTGCTGTTGTAGAAGTATTTTAGAATAAGGGTAAGTGGCTGATGATGTACAGTAAATGAGTCATTTGTTGGGCTATTTCACGTTAACACATCTATATTTTACCGTCAGAAGGAGTGTTAATTAAACTCATTTGTACCTGTTATTGAGAAGGACTTGTACATCTTCTCATTGTCTGCTAATGAGCTATAGACGACGAGTTCCTCCTGCTATTAATCTCCATGGTGACTGTGCATCAGCTCACTAATTAAAATGGCAAAGTGAGGAGCTGTCTTCACTCTGATTTAGCATCACAGCGGACTCTGGCAATGAAACAGGTGTTCCCTGCTCAGGTCGACAGCCTTCAGTAAACACACGCTGGCTGGGAGCACAGAGCAGGATTCATCAAAGATCGCTCACACTCACCTCCTTTCAACCCTGGACCTCTTGAGTTTCCATGGCAACACGTTGGCTGACCCACTGCATGCCTTTCCCGCCATAGTTGAGTTATTGTTTGTGTGACACCTTTAATTAAAAACAAAGAGGAATAATCTGCTTTTTGGCCGCAGAGTTTGGACTTGGCATTTGTTACTGTCTCAATAGTTTAGAAGTACACAGGAGCACAGGCTCGCTTAGTTATTTTATTTGGCAGTCGATCATTTGTGTGTGTGTGTGTGTGTGTGTATTTTGTCTTTGTTTTATGGATGAAGTGCTCCCCGACTGCTGCCACACGAGTGCTACTTTATGTAAATGAAGTGATCTAATAATATGAGAAAGATATTCTAACCACACTATAGATTTGAAGAGTAGCATGCATGTATTTTGTTTCATGACATCGAGGCACAGCAAACATGAAAGCAACATAATCTGTCTATTTGGGTTCTAACCCAGCAGCAATGTAATATGCTTTAGGGATTTGAGCCTAGCAGCTCTTTGTGTGAGCAGTGCTCTTATAACCCGCTGTCTTATTTCCGCCATTTCTTTTTTTTTGCAAGGATGGCACAGTGAAGTATGAGAACGTTTACAGTTGTTAAGATGTGGCTCATATTTTTAGATCAAATCCAGAAAATGACGCCCAGAGTCTTATGATTGTACAGACGAGCTACTAATGAGACGAGACGTCAGAGAGCCTGATCTGCCTCACTAAATATAGACACGGAGAAGAGAAGCACAGGAGCTACATCAGAATCTGCTTTTCAAATTTAAAGTTTTACGCTTATTGGAAACACTATGCGGTTCTCTTCATAAGTAAAATCCCCTGAGGTTACACATCCACACTGTCCCCCTTCTTAAGTCATGCTCTGCAGTTTTACTGCAAACACAAACTATTCAAAAACACGCAGTGTGCTTTGCATTCTGTCACACATGTGTTGTGTTGAACTCTGATGGGAAGAGAGACAGCAGAGCGTATTTACATTTCAAAGCTTCACAGAGACGCACAGTTCATTAATTAAAGCTCAATCTCCACCCACCCAGCAGAGACACAGGATGTTGCTACCTTCACTGTATGAACACAACACAGTGAGCTTCTTGTGAGGCTTAAATAACCAATTTATACATGTTTGGTAGATAATATAGAAATATTGTGCCCCATTTTTTTCTTGAGGCTATATCAGACCATGTTAGCTGCATATGATATATATATATGTTTTATTTTTACCTTTATATTGTTTGTAAAGAGTGAGCCACTTCATGTGATTTCATTTCATCAAAGATTTATGCCATTAAATTATGTAAAATATGACTGACACCAGATTAATCTATCAAAAAATGGGGCACTTAGGGATTTGCCATTTCATTTTTCTTTGCTCACACAAGCTTTTTTCTACTCCGTATGTACAAAATATATTATTAAAGGAATAGTTCAACACTTATCTTATTTTCACCTTCTTATTTTTACACTTATTTTATCCTAGCTTGACTAAGCTTTGCATAGAGACTGATAGAACCACACCTTTTCAACCTTTGTAAACATGAGATAAGATAATCCTTAATGTTATATATTTATAGGGGGTCAGATTGTTTCTTTTGACAGAGATAATCCAGCTTTGACCATAAACTGTCAGTCTTATACCTGCCTAAGCTCAACAGTTTTAAAAGCTTTAATGTTCTCAATAAATAATTTCAGAATCAAACTTTTACACCCAATTTATGGTAGTTTTTATTTCAAAGAAAAGACATTAGATACTAAAAGAGTAATGTAATGTGTGAATGTACGAGTCTTCACATTGTGTGAGTCTGACTCTCAGAGCCTTCAAATGATTTAGTTATATAAAAGACTCAAATATAAATGCACACATTCAGTCGATTTCAAAAGATCCAAATAGAGAAAAATTCCAAGGTTGTCTGTTTCAGGTTGCTTGCTGAAGGAAGGACACGTGAACAATGTGTTCAGGCTTGGTGTTGTGTCGCCCAATGAAAGGCACAAAGCAGGATTTTGCTAAACACTAGTGCAGCAATTAATGTTTTCCCTTTCATGGACATTTCACCAGTACATGTGAGGATTGTACATCCATCTCAGACTTCACTCTGGACTGGCTTGTATACATGTACAGTCAGTCTCCTATAGATTCCTATGTACATTGAAAATAAATCCACCAGCAGAAGTTAATTAGGTGCAAATGCAGGATCGCTCTTTGCTCACTCTTTCTCTCCAGTAAAGCTCTACATGCCATTTCCAGTATGGATCCCATCTGCTTTTCTATGTTGTTCATTCACCTCTATGCAGATTAAATGAGCTTGGCTGCTTCTCATATGTATAGCGCATGCTTTGGTCTTCACAGTGCTGAGATAATGCTAATAAGCAGTGATATGTTGATTTGGCTCAACATGATTCAGCATAATTGGCGATTCACTCGCTGTTTTTCCGTTTGATTTGCAATATTTAAAATAGTCAGCCAAGTTGCTAAATGATTGAAGATTTGATGAAACTGAAATTAAAAGTGAGTTTGGATAAATGTGAATCCTTAATATCTGAATAAAATGAGCTGGATTGAATTCAACGCCTGCATGGTCCAATTGTTGTAGTTAATCCCTCCAGTGGCTTTTCTCTCTCTCCATATCCACCTTCACCTCGGCTGCCTGATCCGTTCCACTGGGAATCCCTTTCCTCTTTCCCTTCTACCTCACACCACTCCTCTTCTTTGCTTGTATCTCCCTCCAGGACCTGACTACACTGGTGGCCAACGGCACCATCAGCTCCAAGCCACCAGTCACCCTGCGGCTGGTCATCCCTGCCAGCCAGTGTGGCTCCCTCATCGGAAAGGGAGGGGCAAAGATAAAGGAGATCAGAGAGGTGAGCAGCCAGAACGCAAATCTACTCCATCCTCCTCTGCCAGCAAGGTCCAACGTGAAATATGAAGAGAACAAAGCTGCTGCTGCAGATGAAGAAAAAAAATCTGCAGCTGTAAGGGAGAGATATATCATTTACCAGAATCCTGCTCTTTCTGCCCTGCTGCGCTTTTGCCCTATTAGAGTATAGGTCCTACTGCTTTCACTCGTAAATTTGAGGCATGCGTTTGATTCAAAACCACTGCAGTTCAAGAATATCAGATTATAAAGTTAAGGTGGTGAGGTATTTATCTACTGCAAAAATGGTATTTAATTATGAATTGCCTTGTCAATTACTGACAAACAGAGATCAAAGGGCACAAGAGACAAACTTAATTAAAATTCCAAGTCAAAAATGTCCAACAACTGGAATTCCAACATAAAATCTCTGGGGAGCCACAGGAAAAATACAAGGAATCACTAGGAATGCCGGAGATAGGACTTAAAGTCACACAGGAGAAAAGATCCAATGAACTGACCCAGAAGGATGAAAACACACAAATTAAATATCAGCAAAGTAATCAAACACAGGTGGGACCAACGAGACACTGGTAAACTAATCAGGGCAAGGCACATAGTCGAGTGAAAACGCATAAAGAAAGGATACAGGGGAAAACAGGAAACACTAGGAATACACATAGGGAGTACAACAAAAAACAAGGGTATCAACTAAAAACACAACAAATTATATCTTGCAACTCTAGGAATCCTAAACAAGATAGGAAACACAAGGCAAAAAATACTACATAAAACTGGCAAGGAGTACAAAACAAAGAAAACTGAACAAAGCAACTCATGACAATGAACATCGTTTTTTTAGAGTTGATTGTGAGTCATATTCAACCTTTCCTCATGTTGGTAAGATATTAACTCAAAAGGAGAGACTTCAATAACTTGATTGTGCTAAATTAAGGTTTGATTATAATCTCTTTCACTGTTGTTTTTAAGCCAAGTAAGTGAGTGCGTCATGAAACATATTTATATTGGTCTTTATTTTTAAACTAGAATATGTCAGGAAGAGAGCAAAAGTAGTGTGAATAACAAACTCTGATTTCTCAGAGTTTGGGGTCCCAATCGCCAAAGTCATAAGTTACTAGGAGGCTGGTCATTTGGGGATCAAGAATCTCCTCTAAAACTTAAATCTGAATCTATCCTTTTGTTTTGAACATTTTGCAAGGTGGACCAAAGAGGTAGTATTTGCACTCAGGAAGATATCAAACTAAAATTGAATATAGAAATCAAAGGCAGGAAATCGACGAGACAATACAGTCTGAATAGATCACTTAACACAGCACACTGTATGACTCAGCAGTGTCAGTTTTAAAAAGGGAAAATCTCCTGACTACACTGAGGCTCAGTTGAAACATCAGGATTAAACTGATCAGAAAGACAGCCATCGACATCTGACTCTGTAACTTTAGCTCTGTACCTATCCAGAAATAGTCGCTCTCATTTTCTGTGGTAAGACAGATTTCCTCGTCCTGTTCATAACCCAAATTTGTTTCAGTTACAGATTTGTTTGTTTGGTTGCCACAGGACACAAGCTCTTATATAGAAGTGTTTTGTTGTGTGTGTGGTTCAACAATGGCCTACAGGAACACTGCGGTCTGATATAGACATCAGCTTAATGGCTAAATCATAAAAGGCTCTACATCATGCCTGCAGACATGCTTTAGAAGGAATGAATCAGCTAGAATTGAGAGAATTAGATCTGCTGACCGTGGGTGACTTTTCATTTCTGTCAAATGTAACAGGATTTGACGTAAAAACAAAGCATGCTTGGTTTCTGTCAGTATTTGTGGGAAAGTAAGGTCAGTAAATCGAGCAAGAAGGGAGTCCCAGAAAGCAGCCATCGCCATAAAACCAAAGCTGGTCTCATTTGTAGAATCAAATTTAATCACTTTTTTTTAAAACCCCTATCATTTGCAGAGCACTGGAGCTCAGATACAGGTGGCAGGGGATTTGCTGCCCAACTCCACTGAGCGAGGGGTGACGATATCTGGGAATCAGGACTCTGTAATCCAGTGTGTCAAGCTCATCTGCACGGTAATCCTGGAGGTAGGAAGTGTCCCATTCCGCTTTTCATTCACCTAGCTGACATTTTGTCAGAGCTCTGCTGCTGCTGCGGCTACGTGACAGAAATAATTGCTGTTAACGTGCATGTTTCGTTTCACAAGTTATTGTCTATTCCACTGCAGCAGAAGTTAATGCATTTTTAGTAGGCCGTCTTAGTCTTCTGTGTTATGTAATGCTACCTCTAAAAGAAGTCGACTGGATATAGAGTGCTGCAGAGCGGGCTGTCAGTGTCCCTATCTCCATCTCACACAGGAAACATAAGAAAGAACACACTTCCTTTATTGCTTGAACCTCCTCTGCTTTAATCTGCCGGGTTAAGACATCCGACAGAGCCAAAAGGTGCAGCTCAGGTCAGAGCTCGGTGTTGTTGGAGAGGACACTAAGCTGCTAACAGAAAACAAACCACCCCGCAGCGAAATCTGTCCACCTTTGGACAACAGCTCTCTTGAGAAAATCGAGGAGGAGATGAGAGAAAAACAACCCCAAGCACAGTTTCTCCCTGTGTGTTCATGGAAGTGCACAAGTCCTTTTTGTTTTAGCACCGCAGCTGGACCTGACTGACTAATTGCTAGTTTGATCCAGTTTTCCAGGGCTTTCTTCAAAGGCTTCCAAGTTTCATTAGGATTCTGTACCAGCGGCCGCTTGCTTTTGGCTCCAAGATTTAAATTATGCAAAGTTATACAAAGAATTTGCTGTGACTGCTGCAGCAGAAAAGATGCTCTACATTTTAAATCCCGAAACAGTATCACCAGCATTGCCGCCACTCGATAGATATACAGTGTCGTGTACACTGTATAATCTCCTTTTTTTATTGCTGTTTGAAGAATTTTATCTTTACATTTCTACTCGTCAGTGGATGCTTGATTTATACAGAGGGTGAACCGCAGCAGAGCCAACAGCTCTAATGCAAACTGAAACTCAGAGCTGTTATCCACAAAGAGCTCTCACTCCAACACTTCAATTATTCAAAGAATGGGTCATATTATCAAAGAAAACAAGGAAGGGAATAATGTCTGCGCCATTAGCTTTTTTATCGTGTCAGTGTCATTGTATCTTAATGTGCCAGAGAGTTCAACAACACTTGGACTCAGTGCCTCATTCTTGTGCAGCTGGACACCTTCCAAAGCATGTGTCGGGTGTATTCATGTCTTTGAGTATGTTGTGTAAAGTGTGACACAACCCCTGACCCCTTGTCTTGTTTCTACTCCATAGTCCCCTCCAAAGGGTGCCACCATCCCGTATCGACCGAGCCCTTCACCAGCTACAGTCCTGATTGCAGGGAACCAGGTGAGTGAGACTTTAACACTGTAGTCAGATAGCAAATGTATATAACATCATGTCAGAACCTGGTGTCTGTCCTCTGATGATGTTATAGCCTGTGGGAGCAACAGCAATCTGGTCAGGGCTTCGGGTTAAAGCCAGCAGTTAACAATGAAATGATTCTAGTTAGGAATTCCTTTTCCACACTTTGTTAAGCTTACTATCCGACTAGCAACTGTAGAAACAAGAAGGGAGCTGGTGTTGAGAAGCTATATATCAGAGGGGATTTTAGGCTGCACTTGCACAGGCTTTTTCCTGCTTTCCACCAAAGCCCTCTGACATGCTACCGGACGAGACTATTCAGAAGATAAATTGAAGCCAGAACATTTCTGATATTAAAATTGGGTCCTGTGCCTCCAGATTCTACATTTTTTATTAGATTCTTCTGAATAAAGGTTAATGGTACATCAGCAGAGTCAGGTTCTCAAACTGTGGGGTGAATACCTCCCCTGTGCAGTTATCAGGGATTTACAGTGGGGTAAGGGCGAGGATGGCACAAGTATGGAGTGCTTCCAAGGTAGTAAGGTTGTAGCAAATGATGTTTGCAGTGACTATTTATACAACACAACTGATAAATGAGATGGGGGATTTTGAATGGAGGAATAAAACAGATATGATATTGGCGAGAAAAACTAAATGTGTGGGTGTTACTTAGTACTGATAATGTGTGAGAATTGTGTCTTTTGTTGCAGTTTGGAGAAAGTGTGGCCACTAAGAGAGCGACTTGGTGACAAATGCATGCATATATAGCTTAACAGATGCTGTTCTCAGCCTGTTTGCTTCTAATTTGTCTGATACTAATTCTGTGTTTCAGTGGAGATGATAGCTTTTCAATGTAGTAACTCCAGAGGGCAGGGGTAGTGATCTGAGGGGATCCCTGGGAAATGTAGTGGCTCCAACAGTTTTTAGTAATTATAGAATAAAAATATTCATAAGTAAAATATATTTAATAAGGTATGTCCAAAATGTACCTGAAATTAAAATAATAATATAATATTCTTATATATTAAAGCTAGGGTTGGTATTCATGGAAAACTCCCCTCAGAGCCCCTCCAAAATGACGCCCCCGCTCACATGCACGAGCGCCGCTGATTCGCGACCATATGATCGTGACTGATTCAAAACCGGTCCTCAGCACATCATTCCTGTTTTGCTCTACGTCAACTCGTGTCTCACTCAGTGGTAAGAAAACACCAAAACATTATCATAGTGAAAGTTAAAAACACAAACCAACATGAAATGTACACGTAGGAGACGGGCAGAACGGCAGGACGGGATTTGATTGATTTCATAATTTGGCTCCTGATGGCAGGGATTGGTTGGTGTTTTCCCAGGTTACTCCAGCTGTAGATAGCGGCTTTTTTTCACTCTTTTTTAAGAACACATTATGTATTGATTGCAATACAATATATATTTTTCTTTGGAGGCATTTCGAAAACATTTGCTCTAACTGCTTACTGAAGATATGTGCACATGTCATCTGAGCGTAAGAAAAACAGCATGTGCAAGTGTATGAGCTATTTTGAAAGCCATTATAGATATGAATGTAGATAAAAAATATTAAATAATCTGTGTCAGTTGAGGAAAAATATATAGTTGCCACTTGAAAAGATGTATCCTTGAGAGCCAGCACTATTTCCAGTCCCACTCCATTTAGTATAACAGTGGTTTGCTGGAGTAGCAGCACTAGCACCTTACCGAACAGTACAGGCTGAGATGTAGCGTCTGGGCTGGCTAAACAAACACCAAACAAACCCTCAGATGCCCTTACAGAGACGCTGAGTGCAGCACTTTCTGTATGTGTACTCACGGCCTACGTGTTACGCTCTCCCCTTCTTGGGAAAAGCTCTGAAACAAGCTAAACAAACTAGCTAATCACAATTACGTCACTCTCTCTCTCTCTGCCACATGAACACGTACTTACCTAGGACTAATGACTGGTGGCAGATGACATGGAGTCATATCTTTATTAATAACTTGAAAGTTTTGGGGCTTTGGAGAAATCATGCAGGGCTTAAGCCCAAATAGCTCCACCCCTGCTCTGCAGATGGTTCACACAGTATATCCTTCTGCATGGGAAAGATGAGGACACAGGGGTAGTGAGTTTACTGCGTATTTTCATATTTTAATGCATCAGAGACAGAGGATGTGTACCTAGCAACATCACAGATTTTTTTGAAAATGAGATGGCTTAGAAGGGGTTAGAGGGCATTACATAACAAAATCAGGAGTTGGTATCCATGGTAGCAGCTCTGCAAGCTTGTGAGATTGATGAGAATGTCATTTCTTGTTTGACATTCAAAAACTTTAATCCTCTGACAAGGTCAGACAGCAGATCTCACTAAGCGGTTATTTTCTGTCTTTGCTGTAGTTCTGCAGTGATTAAACAAACCTGAATTCACTCACACTTTGACCTGTGGGTGGTATTGAAAGAAAAGGTGATGGACAAGCAAAGGTGTCGCAATCCATCTTGTGGGAAACATGAATATCTTGATCAGATCTAGCAGTCCTATCAATAGAGAATGAAAAACAATTACACACCTGCCACATCCAGAGAGAAAAACAATTCATTGCTGTCCATTGACTTTGTATTCTGTGATGGTTCTTCTCTTTCCTTTTGTCTCCTGGCAAACAAAACACAGAAAATACAGTGGTGTAAAACCTGCAATGTGGCTGGATGCACTTCCAGCAGGGTTAAGAACCCAGAACGAAGTTTTTTTAAGCTGCCAGACAAGAAAATTGAACCTTAAAAAGTGAAAACAGGCAATAAGACGAGATACATCAGCAGCAAGAAAAGGGAAAGCTCTGGGATCGGGACACCTGGTATGCCGATGTGCACAGAAAGCCTTTTGGTGCTCTTCTCATGCCAAGCTTTTATTAGATCTTTTATAACATCAGGGATGTAACTTTCAGAGAGCGGAGGGTATGGGCCTTGATTATTATTTTATGAGTCACAGTTCCTTCTTTGGCCAGGCAAAATCTAGCAGTTGAGGCTTATAATACGCTATGCAGGGCTTGGTTTGGATCTTGATGTGATGGAATGACCATCTTCAATGACCAGTTCTTCCACATGACACCTACAATGTTGTCAAAAGTTAAGTTACATAGACCATAAAGGTGAAAGTAGAAAATTGATCACTTCTGAGAAGAACTTACATTTAAATATGTTGATATTTTAGGGAGACCTCACAGTCGCAGTAATTGTGGCTTGCTGACTTCTGGTAGTTCACTGGACTGGTCTAAAACCAGGCCTCCTCCAGAAGGTTAAATGAAACCATGTTGAATAAAAAAGTATTGGTTTTGTTTTACATCAATCAACTTTATTGAATGTTGCAATAAACTCAGACGATTGTGATAATGATGAAATTGGGGTTAATGGCTCTGCCTGGACATACAGCAGGATCAATTTTTAAATGAAGGCAAACAGGAGACTAAGATATACTGACAATATTCTCTCTACTGTCCCTCCTATGTTAGAAATATGGTGCTAAAATGACCCTTTGATATGCTAAAAGATTATTGTTTTTAGCTAGCTAACATTTGTTAGCCTTTATGCACTTGGTTGCTGTTGTTTTTTCCCACTGGTGGGTGTGTTTTCAGAGAACAAAGGGTTGTGGACATAGACTGTATAAAATATGGACGTAGTATCTGTGACGACACCCATCTGTTTCTGAGCGCTGTTTTGAGGCCAATCGACGGACGCAGCCATATTGGAAATGCGGAACTCAACCAGGCAGAGTGTGACGTAAAGGGGCGGAGTTTGAGCCTCCGAGCCAACAGCTATGTGTTCCCGACCGGGAGTCAAGTCAGTCATGTCCTTATTTGGGCAAAAACTCGTAATCTTAATATCTTCTGAACCGTTGCGTTAGAAAAAATATCACCCCCCGTACAGTGTGTGCCGATAGAGAAATTAGCCACTGTAGCCAAGCCGTTTTTTGAACCAGGCTGTAAACCTGTTTATTAATGCTGGAAAGATTGTCTTCTTTGAATTGGTGTGTGTGGTTTCCAGTGTTTCTGCTGCCAGCCTCAAGCGGGTTCTTGATGAATTGCAGTTTATAACACTTCCGCATTGGCTTCATCGTTTGAGACCGGAGGTTGCCACTTGGTTGTGGACTGTATCTATATTTATTGAAACATATTACTCAAAACTAGTCAACATTAGCTGGCTGAAATGTACTCTCGTCAACCTGATGATGCCGCTTAAAAAGGAGAAAAATAGAAAACTTTTGCCTGTTCATGACACAAGAAATATAAAATTGGGAATCATTGTGATCGTTAGTGTTCAACCTTTAGGCACCATGATGGTGTTAACAATATCTCATGGAAAAATTACGGTCACACTGTCTTTATTTAATCCGTACCAGTGGGGCTTCAAATTCGAGGAACCAGCATTAAAGGCTAACATGCTAACGTTCCTAACCAACAGAAAACTAAAAATCTGCACCAGTGAGCTTTTTCACCATCGATCAAATATTTGTTCTTGGCTCACTGTGGACACACGACTCGCGTAGGTGCTCCTCGGTGGGGGATGGGTGGTTTTTCGAGTGTGTGTGAGAGTGGGGTTGAGTGGTGCAGATGCCGCTGTTTGAGAAGGGACAGATATCCGCCCTCCCATGGAGCAAGTCACAAGATTAGCGAGTGAGCCTGGAGGTCTGCCTGCCGTCTCCTGCAGCTACAGCAGCAGCCAGATATTCTGCATAGCTGTCAGCAGTTCTGACGCTGTTTGTGCTGCCTCAGACTCCGCTCAATTTACAGAATGGCTTTGTGTTTTTGATATTCCCCCATAATAAGCTATCAAATTAAACCCGGGGCGAGGCAGTGGTCACTGGAAGAAGGCTTTAATGAAGGGTGCATAGTGATAAGGGATGTTTGTATAATTTGTCAGAGAGGGAAATGAAGTGGAATGGGAAAGGGTCTGAGGATGAGTCATGGCCTATAAGCCTGTTAGGTGTGTTAAGTGTCAGAAATGCAGCCTCCAGAGACCATATTGGGACAAATTGATCTGCACTGAAAGCCTAAAATATGGAATTGGACGTTTTTACTCATTATTTTGACGTCTAATTTACCACGGAGGGTTTCAGCTAGTAAGCACATATTAACTATCTCTAATCATCACTCTGGTTGCAAAAATAGAAACTGTAAGAAGATATAAATATGAAGATTAATCAGTAATGAGCTACATATTTTCTCCTTGTGCTTCTCTTTTGTGTTGAAGATGTTTGAGGCGTCAGAATTTGCACCCCACCCTCTCTACTCAGTCACACAGGGTGGCCTGGACCTCCAGCAGGTAAATGAACATGTTTCTCCAAACAAGCAAATGTCTGTATTTCTCAAACAGTTGTCTTTAACTTCATTGTGGAGTGCAGGAGGGAGTTAAATGTCTGTGTGGATCCGGGTGGCAAGTGAGAGCTTGGGCTTGTGTGGCATGTCCAAATTTACACAGCCCATCATCTGGCACGAGGTATTAAAAACAACAGCTGAGCGTAAGCTGTAGCTATTGTTCTCCCCCCTGTCATAAGAGCTATAACCCCCTCCTGAAACTCGATGCCATCACACAGCTCCACCGCAGCTCTGCCGGCTCTTTTTTAAGTCCTGCCCAGCTCTGCACCAGAAACATTTGGGCTTTACAAATATTCCTCCCATGACAGCAATAGCAGACGCTGTCATAATATCAGAATGGCAACATAAGCCTCTGACAAATCAGGCCACGGATTTGAAAAAGAAAAAAAAATGTAATTGTGGTTAATGACTTTTAGAAAGTTTACAATTTTGATCACTCATGCTGCAAATGAGAGGATTATTGCTTCTGATTTCATCTGTTTTTGTTCTTTCCTAATAAAACAAAGCTGTGCTGATGCACCATAATGGCCAGGATCTCCACTCCAGTTTACGACCGTAGTAGCCAGACTGCTGGCGTCAGGCGGAATTGAATTAGTGCAGATAGAGAGACAGATAGAGAGACAGATGGAGAGGCAGACAGAGTGATTGATCGATTTACACAGATGCATAGATACATGGATACATAGAAGTGTTCAGTGGGTGTGGATGGGCTTAGTGAGAGGAAAGGGGTTAACATATGTGAGTCTGCATTATTCAGTATAAGGGGTGGGGATGGGTGATGCTGCAGGTTGAGCTACAGAGGATGAAAGAAACAAGAATGAGCAAGAGAGATTACTGCTAAGGAGTGAGGCATATAGATGAGCTCTGCTCAGGTCAAATATTAAAGCTTGTTTGTATAAATAAAGTTGGACATTTATTTTGCATTTTGAGGAAGATAAAATATTTTCAGATATATATTCAGGGCTGAATTTGACATCACTTGCAGCTAACAAGCAGGATCGCATAAATGATCTGTTACAGCACCAAACAGAAACAATTTTATTTAATGAAGGCTTTTAACAAATCCTTTAAAGGGGCAGCACACCTAAATAATTCACCTCTTGTTGTATTTTGCATGTCATATGAACAATTTAAGCTTTTTTACCCTGACGGCTTCTTGGTGTTTACGCCTTAATACAGTGAAGGAGATCTGCGATTTTGGAGCAACTTTAAACTTGATAGCATGTTTGAGTGCAAGACGGTTGAATGCATTGGATTTTGTGTACACTGCATTTTGGGATTGATGGTGAAATTATTATTTGACACATCATTTTATCTTCCTAAAATACAAAGTTAGTCAGTTTGGATTGCTGTGTTTTTTCTGAGTAATAAGCAAAGAGGTCATTCTTATAAACAAATGAGAACTTATTGATCCAAAACATTTGCAAGTCGATTTTAAGGACAACAAACTACACACTTTTTAGTCTATTTAAACTGTTTTGCAAAAAGAATTATCTGAAATCAATGAATGGTTGCATTTATTATCTGCAGTGATGTCTGAGTCTAAACAATGGAAAGTAAGGCTGGTTTAATAGAACACAACACCCACACAAAGAGAAACAGAACTGACCTTTTTAACAGGACAGTCCACCAAAACTTCACAGAATCTACTTAACGGTCCAGATAAAAGGTCTGTGGATTATCCTGAGTAACGGGTACACGCTGTCTAGAAAGAAATGTTCCTGTTTAATATTTTATATTTCATCTTTTATGCTGGGAGAACAAACTTCCATTAACCTACATTGCATCAGGGGTGGAGGCAGAACGTCTGACGAAATTTCAAAACCTGGACAAAACTGCTAAAACTCTTGGTCCTCTCTGCATTGATAGACATGTAGTCTTTGAAATACAGTCAGTTTGTTTGAACACCTCTCCTGTGTATAAATTCTGTGCTGAACTGTAAAAACTCATTTTTCTTATTGTGAAAAATAGGCCTGTATTGACAGTGAAGCACTTCCATTAAGAGGCTGCAGATTTATTGCCTGTGTGTGATGTTTTATTGCTGTAATTTACCTAATGCAGGATGCTCTACTCTTCCAGGCCTACACTTTGCAAAACCAATACGGCATTCCACACTCAGAGGTAGGGCCATTTGTGGAAATATTCTAATTAAAAGCAACATGAGTAGTTTACGGTTTTAGTGCATTACGCTGTGCTTTCTGTTCTCCAGCTGGCCAAGCTACATCAGCTGTCTATGCAGCAAGGCCTGAGTCCCATTGCCCAGCCTGCTTCCACTATGATACCTGGTATGTATGTCTGTAATAATAAGTCGGAATCACTTCTGGATTTTGTCCCACCAGTCAAACAAATGGTTGAATAAAGCAAACTGTCTTGGCTTTCGTCTTTGCACTGCTCTTTCATCTGTAACTTGCCTCAGATTTTCAACCTGCATTAGACATGAGAAGAAAGAATCGCATACATTAGGCGCACTGATTATGAGCTTGTGTCAGTGAGGAGGGAGGAGAAGAGGCTTTATAGCTCTCATAGAAACTATTATGTGAGATGATACGTTTGGCAGAGTCAGAGAACTGGGTGAGAGAAAAGAATGAGTGCTGCGTTATATATCAGTCCATTAAAATGGAAATTAACTGCTTTACTATATCTAGCACTTCTCCGCTCAAAGGTTTCTTTATTCCCGGCATGTGAATAGTGTATATTTGTGTGGATTCACTGACTAGAGGGGTTGAATGAATAATAAAAATGTCTGATATGTCAATTTGATTCTGAGGATGCTTGTATTTTCTCTCATCAGGGATGGACTCCAACTCTCAGACATCTCAGGAGCTGCTTATTCCCAATGATGTAAGGAGAACAGCTTACTTTTAGACTTTTTATTTTTTGTGTTGTTTTCCGCTTTCACATCTGACAAACAAGGAGGAAAAAAAAACAGGAAATCATCGCTCATCTCACATGTACACAGCACAGGAGCAGGAAATTTTTAGATGCAGTAGCTGCATCTGCAGAGACTTCAAAAGGGACGGGAGACATGTTGGCAACTTCCTAATTATCCCCATTATTCTAACCTCAGACTAACCCAAGGTTAAAGGGGTTCTGAGCTGATATGGATCCTTTGGCATTATTGTGTGTGCTGCAGTTGCAGTGTCTTAGAGTGACTCCCATGAGTGCTCAGTAAATCCTCTCATGTTCCCTGACCTACTTAGAGGCTGTCTGCTGTCAAAAACAGCCAATAAGAAAACAGACAAAGATCCTTTCCCCTCTTCACTTAGCCTCCGCCAGGGTTTGATGAGATGTCTCTCCAAATTGAAAGTGGAAATCACAAACTCATAGGTTCACTTTAAAAGATAGTCTGAGTGTATTTCTCTTCAGATGGTCACTCTTCTAGGGAGCTTGTCTGGTTTAGGACAAAAAACATCTGGTTGTTAATCGCTGTCATTTGCTTCTTATCGAATTTCAATTCTGGTAAAAATGAGGGAGAAGAAAAGCCTTCCTCTGAAGTGAAATTTATAATTAGGCCATTTATAATTTATGAATTAATTTGCAAACGTTATATCCATAACTGTAATCACCCATAGGAAGAAAATATGATCTGATAATTTAGCAAATCGGATTAAAAATGTCAAAACAAACAATTTATCTCTTGATATTTTCTTACTCCATCAAGATAAAAAATTCTTATTTTAAGACAAACATTTCATAAAAGCTCCTGTGAGGAATTTTTGGCAGGTTATGAAACAGACTGAAACGAATACTGATTTCTCTTTATAACCTAAAAAAGAAGAAAAATACCACCAATAAGAGGAGTGAATATTTCTAGACAGTTATTTTTAATATCAGAAACCACTGGCGAGGGTAGGTGTCAGACTACTGATTAACTTCAAACTGATAATACAGCCTTTCTTCACAAATTTAGAGTAGTGTTTAGAAACACTATTTCACACCATAGACTGTATAAAATATGGACGTAGTATCCATGACATCATCCATCTGTTCTTGAATGCTGTTTAGAAGCCAATTGACGGACGCAGCCATATTGGAAATGCGGAACTCAACCAGGCAGAGTGTGACGTAAAGGGGCGGAGTTTGAGCCTCCGAGCCAACAGCTATGTGTTCCCGACCGGGAGTCAAGTCAGTCATGTCCTTATTTGGGCAAAAACTCGTAATCTTAATATCTTCTGAACCGTTGCGTTAGAAAAAATATCACCCCCCGTACAGTGTGTGCCGATAGAGAAAAGCCTCAAGCGGATTCTTGATGAATTGCAGTCTATAACACTTCCGCATGGGCTTCATAGTTTGAGACCGGAGGTTGCCGCTTGTTTCACACGTACAGGACAAAACCAGCAAAGACTGCTTTGTCCACAGGGGGCGCCAAAATCAACAAAGACTTAAAGTTCCTCACAGGAGCTTCAAACGTTTTAATGTTTGTAGTTTTTAGCACAAGTAACTCAAAGAGCAGTAAAAAGTGATGGACTGGATTTTTCAAAACTTTGGATTGGTTTAGTTTAAAGTATTACAATGAAGCTCTGATAAGTGTTGTAGTTATTAAATGTCTTTCCTAGGTTTCTTTTATAAGGGAAAAAAACATCAAACACTATCACCCAGCTTTCATATGTTAGTACAGACAAAACAGCCACCGCCTGACAAAGATAGCTTTGTGATCGTTGTTTTAAAATAGGCAAAAGAGATTGATGAGTTCTCTCCGTACTGTATAGTCTATAGGCACAACCCTTCAGCAACATTTTTAAAATGCCTGTAGGTTTTTTTTTTCCTCCATGTAAACCCCCGCGTGGCGAGTGGCACAATGCATCAGAGGACCAAGGGAGTCCAGTTCTATACGTGACAGGGACAGCTGTAAGCTCCAGCCATTGTTCCAGAAGAGAGGACTTACAGCCATGACTGAGCCTCCTCAGCGCTCCATCCCCCCTCAAGCCGACCGTGCTCCGACCACACAATCCCGCTCTGTGTATCCCTCACACACTCTGAACACAGAAGACCACTTTCACAAACACACACACACACACACACACACACACACACACACACACACACACACAGATGGATTTAAAACGGCTTACACCCCGTCAGCATTATATTCCATACTTCTTCTGCACAAGGAAGATTTAGCCAGAAGAAAAATGGCTGCACCCTGAACATCCCATTCCTCTTCCCGTTGTCCTTTCAAATGACTGGCTCAGCAGGAACTCAACAAAATATAGGCCACTTATATGAAAAGCAGAAGCAGCTTTAATGATTGTACACTCAGGAAAAATAATCACCACAGCCAGCATACCTGAGGTGCCTCCTGTGTGATTTATTTAGCTCCGGCTGCATTTTAAAGTGTTTTTTTTAAGATTGTTCATATAGGAATGCTGTTGTCTGAGGTCATGCGCACCAAAGTGGGTGAGCTGTTGACAGCTGGCGTCTATTGACAGCTGCTTTAAAAGCCCAACGTCCAGAGGAGATTCTTGGTCTCAGAGGGGAGGTGTCGGTCTGGGGGGCGGGGGGGACGTTATCTGTGATTCCAGGTCTGTAGTGGCCATTGTCTCTGGAGTTGCTCTTTAGGTTTGGTTGCTCTCTGGATCCGCCCCCCCCCCCTTCCTTCCGTGAATAAACTGCTGAGCCAATAATAGCCGAGTGGACCAACCAGGTCGCTGTGTGACAAATCAGACATTGTGGAACAGGCTGCTTACTTCTCAGGAAAGGAATGTGAAACCCAGGGACAAGTGCAGCATGAACCCTGTGTGTGTCTGTGCACGACATGTATTTCTACCTATGTGTTAGCCGCTGCTCAGCTGCCACACATACACACACATGTACAACAAGTACTTCATCACTGTCTGCCCTACTCACATGCATATCTGGCAGCATAACCCTGTCACCGAGCCTGACACCCTGCACTTGAGCTGATATGCACTCCTCAGGCTCCGGCTCTGTTAAATATCTATCAGTGTTAATAGGTGGGGATCCAGGTTGGCTAATGAAAGCACAACAAAAGTGATAATGTATTTTGAAATACAATAAAAAGCCATGTCATTGTCTAATCCACTCCCAGCTGAGAGAGAAGTCGACGGGACTGTACATTATATATTGGTGTTATTTTCCCATTATGTTTTCCATTAGTGCGGAGATGCATCTCGCCGGGCGTGTGTTTGGGAAGTGATTTGTTTGGGAAGTCATCACCACTCTGAGGAATCAATAACCTTTTAGCCACTCAGATTAATGAGAGGCAAATGTGCCTTCTCTGGTCTCTTTTACCGGTGCACGTGCAGAAGCAATTAAGGGAGACTCAGGGGTGGGGGTTTAAGAGGGGGGTAAGTGGTTTTGACATGCATGATGGATGAGCAGTCCAATGAAGACAATGTAATTTCAATTTTTGAAGTGGTTTGCAGTAAGTCGGCTCTATAGGGCTACACACTTTAGTTTTTGTTCTTGTGTTTGTGCTTGGCCTCTTTAATTCAGTTGGATTATTTTTATCTAAAGCTTTGTTCAGTGATTTAATGACCCTTTTCTTGTAAAGCATGTCCATTCCTCCTCAGTGTATCAAAATAATGATTCATCTTTCTAACTGACCTGATCCAGCTCACCTTTTTTTTTTCCTCCTGCAGCTGATCGGCTCGATCATCGGCCGGCAGGGCACTAAGATCAACGAGATCAGGCAGGTGTCCGGAGCTCAGATAAAGATCGGCAGCCAGCTGGACGGGACAAGTGACCGTCATGTCACCATCACAGGAACACCAGTCAGCATCAATCTGGCCCAGTACCTCATTACCTCCTGGTAAGACCCGGTGTACAGACATCTAATGAATCAGTGCAAGTGCAGGCCTGAGAGGGAGAGAGGCATCGGTTTAAAAGGGTCAGAGGTCATTCGATAGAGTGATAAGTGATAATGAGGAATGTCCTGTGCTGCTGGTAATTGGCCCCGAGGGAGTGAGTGAGAGATTGGTTGTGCTGCTCGACGTGGTGGCAGTGTTTTTGTTGGAATTCAGTGCAGCGTTGGCATTTTGTCTTAATCAACTGTTCGGTACATAAATATTGTAAGATAAAAAATCTTATGGTATTCAAAAAACAGAACAAATCTCTGCACATGAAACTAGTTTATTCAAATAAAGTAAGTTGAAGGATTAACAGAGTAAAAAGAGAAATAAATGGGACAAAGTATAAATAAGAAACAACATAAACACAAAAATGGAGCAGCTGCTTTCGCAATAAAATAAAGTAGTAATATTTACCCCCCCCCATTTTGTTTTCTTTACATTAATTAAATATAAGACCCATATTCATAGAACCACCCTTTGCTGTTTATCATGTTAAGCACCCTGTAGCAGGGAAGATTGCTGCAACGAACAGTGCAATCACCCTCCAATGATTATTTCACTGGGTGCCAAAAACAGAGCAAGAGAAACAAAAGAGTATTAAGTCTTGTATTGTGTCGAGGTTGGCTTTACTTCCTCAGTTTTTGTCCTTGCAGTACTCCACATGGGAAAAATTTAAACAATGTATGATTTTTTTTTTCGTATTTATTGACAAATATTTATTTTGTTGGCCAAACAATAGTTCACAGACAAACTCCACTCCAAATACTGGACATTACTTGGATGAAGTAGATCCCTGAAAAGTTACAGTAACTCTATTATGCTTTCTTTGAACAAATTATTATGAATCTCAAATAAAAAACATCTGAATTCAAACTTTATTCCCCATGTTTATGCTGGCTCTCCTCACAAAACATGCTTTCTGAGCTAAGTTCAAGAAATCATGAGATGCATAGGTCTACCTATCCATTTGAGATCTGCTCAGTCACTTGACATTTTTAAGTCGCTGCTAAAGACTCATCTTTTCTTGATGGTCTTCGATTTAGGTCGACCCTGTCTCTGTTCTATACTTACTATATTGTCTAACAGGCCTTATGTTACAATGTTACAATGTCATTTAGCAGACTTTTATCCAAAGCGACGTACATATGAGAACAAGAGCAACTCAAGCAAAGATCTAGACAAGAGGAAACAAGATCAGTAAGAGTAACAAAGTGCTTAAAGTCCATTTGGATGCAGGTACTGCCAAGCAGTGCAAAGGCAATGCACCAAAGTAAATGAGGATTTTTTTTATTTTGTTTTATTGATTTAAATTTTTTTAAGTAAAATAAGGACCATCTACAATGAAGCAACCAAACAATTTAAGAACTTCCATTATCATCATCAACAATTAACTTTTCATCACCATAATAATGACCAAAGAATCATAGAATCAATAATAATCACTCCAGAGCTGAAAACAGATTCCCAGAGCAGAGCAGGACAGTGCGAGTCAGCTGTAGCTGGAAGACACGATCTGCCGCTTGGGACAACAATGTAGAATAGTCTAGCCAAGTGCATAGTGATATATTATCTTTAAGGTTTTATCTTGGCTCTTCATTATTTTATCTGGTATTTTATTCAGTAAAGGTGTATTATTGCGTATATGGGTGCTGTCTTATTTGTATTTATTCCATTGCTGTCTCCTTGGTTGTACAGCTCTTTTGTCATCGTGACTTGTTTTAAATGTGCTTTATAGATCAATTTGACCTAACCTGAGTTTACAAATGTCCTCCAGGATAACATTTTGAACTGATAGCATTTACTATCCAAAAGTTAGCAGGTCATCTTGAGGGTGAAATCAAAATGTTCTTCAAATAAAGCAGTTTTTAGGGATTTATCCAACGCTATAACCCAGGAACAAAAGGAGAGATTGTGGCCTCTTCCTCTGCTGCTCCATCACAAGCTCACTGGTTTTCTGATGTAGAGCTTCAGGTGATGTCTTTGCACCACGTGATGAAGCTCTCTATCAGTCCTCTGTGCTTCTCTGTAAAAATAGCTGCTAAGTGAAGACAGCGTGTTTCTAGCTGGGAAAAAAAAACTGACGGCTGAAACTATTCCTGGCAGCCAACATCTTTCAAACAGAAATACAGTCACATTTTAGTGCAGGGTACAGCACAGTTACAGCAGCTAGGCTGGTCATAAAGACTTTGGAAAACAAAGGAACACTGGGGAGGCTGTGGTTCAGTCACATACCGAAGGGTCCTTGAGCAAGACACTGAACCCCAAATTGCTCCCACAGCAGTGTGTGAATGTGTATGAAAGAGATTAGCTAATACTGATAGTCCCTACTTTATAGCAGCCTCTGCCATCAGTTAGTGAACGGGTGTGAATGGGTGAATGTGACGAGTAGTGTGTAAAAGCGATTTGAGAGGTCAGAAAGACTAGAAAAGTGCTATCTAAGTACAAGTAAGTTTACCATTTACTGTCCATAGTATCTGAATCTGTAGAGCTTGAAGCAGTGTTAAAAAGAAAAAGGGACAGGGTGCTGTTAGCCAAGCGGTGTGGGCGCCCCATGTACAGAGGCTTTGATCGTCGTAGAAAAGTACTGTACAAAAGTGATGCCACAATACTCAAATCATTGGGAGGTGGCATCTTTGCATAATTCTGCACAGTATGGATCGGCTTTCAAAGCAGGGTACAGACCTGCGCCTTCTGCTAACCGAAACACATCCCTCGGGTGGGTACAGACCACTTGACAGCGGACACTAACTTTTATGGAGAATACATTGAGTCTCCCCAGGTCTGCCCAGACAGTCTGGAAGCCGTCATTGGAGATGCTGTGGTTGGGAATATCTAGATGCAGCCACGTTTCCGTAAAGCACAACATGCTACTTTCCCGAAACTCTGTCTGACTCCTGGCTAGTCCTGTTAGCCCATCCATCTTATTAGCCAGAGATCTCAAGGTGCCAATGATGAGAGAGGAGAGACACGGCTTCTGTCTCCATAAACCTCCGTCTTCTTATACCAGCTCTCCTCCCTTGTAGCTCTATGCGTCCCAAATCTCCAGATCTCTGCAGGAACATCTAGCAGCCCGAGACGACGAGCCGGCCGGCTTCAGCTCAACCAGCTGAGCATGGGAAAAAAGAAAACAAAGCAGGGTTGCTGGGCAACAGTAATGCGATTTAGATATAGTGACTAATGCACACCAAAAGCAACAACTTGTGTGTAGTTAGAACAATAAAAGGTAAAGAGTGAAATGTTGTTAAAGCATAAGAAGGACTATAAAACATGAGTAGAAAAACAACAAAAAGTGTGGCTATAATTTATTTTAAATTATAAAATCAAATAACTGATTAAAACTACAGTTCTCAGAAAATTACACGCTCTAGCTTAGATTAGCACAAGAGCTTAATAAAATGACATGAACCATGTTTGAGAAAAAATAATGTCATGTATTTTGATTTTGAAGCTCAACCCATGTTCCATCTGTTAACATGGAGTAGGGGGAGTTAATGACCTCTGCTGCAGCCAGCCAGTAGAGAGAGCTCTAAATCTTTTGGCTTCACTTTTGTGGAGCTGTCATGCTACCCAATACAAGGAAGTACTTCAGTTACATGCCAATTTGCAGCTTTATATGGGTGACACTGACATGTTTTGTTCACATTTCTCTGAGCCATGCTTCAATAACTCAACCCTCCTGTTATGTTCAGGGTCAGATTGACCCTTTTCAAAGTTCAAAAATAAATAAAAAAATGTAACAAGTATTTTTTTGCGGTATGAAACTTCTTCTACTTGGCTTAAATAGTCACCATATGAAATAAAAATGGTTCCTTTCTCATAAATAAACAAATATCTAAGTCATGTAAAACTATTGTTTTTATATTTAGGGCTTTCCAATGTACATTAAAAAAAGTTTTAACTTGAATTTTCATAAAAAACAAGTCATTGAACCATGATCTGTGAGGATTAAAGAACACCATTGCACTATATATTGATTTAAATGGCTAGTAATGGCGTTAATATTGAGATTAGAAACATGTTAATTGGGAATTTTTCGGGTTCTGGCACTTTTGGATAATTAAGTATGCCCTGGGTCAAGTTGACTCTTGAACATTATTGCTGTCCCTAAGAAAGAACATAACACAAGGGTTAAATTCCCATCTTACTCCTCAAAAAATGTAGTTCCTTTAATTGGATTAGTTTAAAGTGTTTCCTGTATTTATCATGTCAGTCTGGATGGATATTGATGTTAACTTCAACTTCACAGGCTAGCAGAGGCATAAAACCATGGGCTAGAATTCTTGTTCATTTTGTTTCATCTTGAAAAGTTGTCATTTGACATCACTAGGTCCTACTCTGGAGCTGCAAACCCATCGTGGTTTTTGCAAGTACACTTCTAGACCTGCTAACAGGGTTAGAAGTGTAGAGTTAGTGGAGTTTCCCCTTTCATAATAAGAAACTTCCCCCAATGTTTACAGTACAATCCTCTAATCTTCATTCTGCCTCTCCTCCCTGTTTTCCCCATCCTCTCTGCTCTCACAGTTTAGAGACAGCCAAATCCACGGCCCAGGCAGCCACCATGGCTGCTCCGGTCGACCTCAACATGGCCTTCACCCAGCAGACCTCCCCAGCTGCCTCCCCTGCACCCACCCTGGCCACCGTGGGCGCCCTGACCCCGGCTCATATGTTGGGCAACCCGTACGGAGCCCTGCCCCTCTCAGGCCTGCTGGGGGTGAAGTCCGTCCCATTTCTGACTCTGTCCAGCCCGGCCCCCACCGTGGCCGTCACTGCAGCGCCCTCCCACTCTACCCTGGCCGCCTACACCGCCAAAATCTCCACAGCCAACTGCATCAAAAAGCCAGAGAGACAGAAGTTCGCTCCCTACTGATGCAGCCCCCGCGTCCAGGGAATCAGACGAAGGACAGCTGCACTGTTCTTCCACAAACGCCTGATGTAGCCATATTCGCCGGCAGAGACGCTCTTGACTTTCATTCTATGATGCACCAACAGAGAAGAGACCAATGGAGATGTGGGTAAAGCTATTCAAACTTATTTACAGTTATAGATAATTTGTGAGTTTCCCATGAACTGATGGACTGCTTCATCGTCACCTCATCACTGTTATTGATCACTAAAAAAAGGCCGCTCTTTAACCTGAGATACATGTGTTCAATTATCAGTTTCCACACACGTATGTCCGGTTAGAGATCAGCTACAAGTATTTATCCTTCAGTAAAATTTGTAAATTATACTCAGATGACAAATGCTCTCATGTATGATGCTTTTATACAATGTCTATGTTTGCCTCTGGAAGTTTTTAAGAAAATTTGTAAATGTCTGAGGGGGTTGGGGTTTTTCCTTTTTTTAATAATCTGTGCTATGGTACTGTACTTTACTGTTCAGTGTTATGTTCGTTTTGTTGGATTTTATTTTGAATGTGCATCTTGTTTAATCTTTATTTATTAGTATTGTTTCATTTATTAAAAGTCTTTGTTTCCGGATGTATGTGTCCTAGTTTTATCTCTTTTTTTTTTTGTGGCACAAAAACATGTCAGTCTGTTCGTTTTTCTCCACAGGCGCTAGAAACAGCATTTGAACCCAATCAATGTCAAATTAATAAAGTAGCAGCTGCACAGGAACACATGTTCAGGAGGAGAAAAACGAGGACACAAAGAGATTCAAAGCCAGATCCAGGTTATTTTTGTTTTCTTTGAAAACAGGCCTGATGGCACCTTGTCGTTCCACTTGCCAGAATTTATGAGAGACGCTTTTCACATCATTGTGCTCCTGTGCCCCAAACAATAACAGCAAAATGAGACAGAGCAACCCCAGTAGAGAAAAAAGCTCTGCCTGCATGCCAAGAAACATGCAAGTGTGCGCTAACAAAGACCAGACTCAGAATCACATTGAGTATTGTGCAGAGAGAACATCATTAGAGTAAATTTACTCACTCTGTGTCCCCTAAGACAAAATACACTGAGACTTTTTAACAGTGGAGTTTGTAAGGGAGACAGAAAAACGGCATAAAAATGAGAAGAGAGAATGAGAGGAGCCTCAGTGATGGTGTAAAAAATGAAATTCAGTTCCTGCATCAGCATGCACCACAGCATCATCAACCTCCGGAGAGGCAGTGAGGATCCTTTCATCCTAACTCTTCTCTCTTTTTCCCTTTTTTTTTCTCTCTTTCGTGCCTGCATCATGGATCTGCGAGACACTGAGAGTGCACACAGTCCTCATTGTTACCAAAGACACACTCGCTTTCAAACACTCGCAGCCCACGCCTACAAGTTCACTGTTATTCAGCCAGAGTCCAACAAACGACAAGGGTAAAGCATGACAAGGAGGAGCCTTGAGGTTCTGCCTTTTTTCATCTTTGGGCATGAAAGGGCCTTTTCTTTTGATCTATCTATCTATCTATCTATCTATCTATCTATCTATCTATCTATCTATCTATCTATCTATCTATCTATCTATCTATCTATCTATCTATCTATCTATCTCTCTCTTAAAATCAGTAAGTTCAAATACCATTATTTAACATCATAAGAGTATCTACAGTCAGTATGGTACTTCTTCTTTAATAATGTGTTTCAACTGTGCGCTGTCATGCATTTTCAAAGAAATCAAATTATTTTTAACTAATCCCCAGGAAGTCTTTCTGGGTCACTTGTGCCACCTGTAGGCCGTACATCAGTACTCATTACTGAGCTGCAGCTAAATGACTTTGAAGCAGATCCATGCTCATGATATTCATGAATACAACCACACATTTTTTATTAACACCACGCTATTTTTGGTCTTTTTATGGACACTGAAGTCTGACTTTCAGTCTGGCTGCATGTGATACATTTGAATATCAAAGTAGGCTGTTAGTGACAGAGTGAAGCTTGAGCTGGAGAGAGCAGGGACCTTAGCTGTCACTGCAACTCCAGAGTTTGTCTTTTTTTCTCTTTTATTTTTCCTTCAGTAGTGGACCCCAGGGGTTGTTTGACACGTTGTTTCACACATTCATTCCCGCACCAAGGCACACGAGTGTCGGCTTGTCACTAAGTGAATTTACTCAAGTCCTGTACTTAGTAACATTTTCAAGGTCTTATACTTTGCATGAGTATTTGCATTTTAAGGCTCCAAATTTACTTGTTAATTTTAGGTTGCTGTGTATGATATGCACTGTAACATTTTTCTTCATATTATTTTGGTTACTTCTAGCATGAGTTTAAAAGCCATCAAAACAAGTGGAATTCTTCACATCTGAGTTACTTGTGCAGAACAGAAAGAGCATTTTTGATTTTTCATTACTACTTGGAAATGTTTCAGCAAACTCATTCAGATGACTCTGCACAATAGTCTTTTTTTGGCATCTGAAAGCTTTGTCTTGTGCATCAGTGTATAAATATCCCTTTTTTCTGGTGACTGGATTCTACTGTGTTGGGGGATTTCCCCCCCCCCCCCCCCCCCCCCCCCCCCCTCTTGCTTTAGGAAGTTCAGCATGATCCTTTTGACTTTTAGAACAAGCATCTGCAGTGTTTAAAGAGACACATGGGTAGTCAGTTAGCCTCATCAATGGACTGTCCAGTACAGTGCCAGTGAAAATGAGTGAGACAAAGACTAACTAGCTAGTTTTACTTATTGAAAATTCTTCTTGATTGTACTTATGTCTGGGTTGCTGTAACAACTATATCAATAAAGTAATATCCAATCTTATCTTATCTTATCTTATCTTATCTTATCTTATTTGCCAAGTGTAGCCTACCCCTCAATGCTAGAAAGATATTTTACTTAATTTACAAAGCTGTGTTTGGCAAAACAGCTTTGTTCTGAGAAGAATACAACACTGTTTGAGTAGTGATTAAAAAACGTTAAAGCTGCTGTTGGTAGAAATGGTGTAAAAAACAACTTTTTTCTGCTGGGTTTGGAGAAAAGGTCATAATACCCATCGGTACTCATTGGTAAGTGAAGTAATTTAAGACTATTGAGAAATCTCTGCGTTTTCTAATGCCTTTGTATCAAGCAATATTATTATTCCCCTCGTTCCTGTTATGATGGACCAATCATAGCTGATCTCCAATCCTCTGTTCTGATTGGTTAAGGGGCAGCCCATACTACGTCCTCTGATTGGTTATGAGTCCGGCACTATCATGACTGCACACACCGATCTGTGTTGGGGAGCTAAGAGGAAATCTGGTTGGGAGGGATAGTGTTGACATTCAAAGTCCCTCTCTCTGAACACGCTTTAACTCACTCCTGCCCTTGTCATCGTAGTGTTCATTGGTTTGACTCCTAGCCGTGCCCCTTTGCTGCATATCATCCCCCACTCTCCACTCCCCACTCTCTCTTATCCATTAAAGGCAAAATGCCCCCCAAATATAACAAAAAAAATGTCGAGTTAGATTAGACAGCTGAACAGAGGGCTGAACTTTGCTATACACTCTTTAAAGCTTTGAGGAAGGTGAAAATGGAGGTGCTTGTTCTCTCTTATTATCTTCAAAATGTCATGTGGCTCATTTGTATCAATTCATCAAGCTCCTTTAAAGGAAAACATCTCCATCCAACACAAGCGCACACACACTTCAGTGTCTACTTCATGTATTTTGTGACGAACGGCGCCCTCTACTGTCCACTCCATGTACTGATCCACACATCAAAGGAAAAGCAAACAGGAGGAGTTAGAGCTGATAAAAGATTGTCTTTAATGTTTGGCATCGTTAATGAATTCCATACCACAGCAGTTATGGGAGTAGGAAAACCACTTTTACAACCAAACACTGTTTGATCATGCTTACACCATATGTACAGGAGAGCACATTGAAAAGTGTATAAAGTATTTATATGAGAGGACTCAAAGTCAAGAACGGTGCAGACAGTCACGGTCTAATGGATTTTGTCCTTTTTCAAACACTGATTATAGATATTTATCAATTACATTGATCTCTGGAGTACATGTATATACACAAAACAACAATACACCTTTTTGGGGCCTCTGCAATAATTCTCAAAAATATTTCACAATACTGCTGTATGTACAATAACAGAATTTACATTGAAAAATTCTATTGTACCTATATTTTGAGTATCACTTCAGTCACCAGTTATCCTCAACGCCACCAAGCTCACAAGAGATACTCACATACTGTATTTACTATCTAACCTCAGGTCCATTTCCATACACAGTACAGCAGCTCATGCAGTACCTTGGCCTCCTGTCTCAGTACGGTTTCTGAAATATGTTCACATAACTGATGATCTCACATACAAAAATAGATGTTGTCTCGTCAGCTGACAACTCGATGTACAGTAACACAAAGCATCCACCTGCAAAAGAAAAAACAGCAACCAGGAAAAACAAGTAATTGTTAAAATATTAGCTATATCCTTCCAAACCCACTTCATCACAATAAAGAGCGCGCTTCTTCTGCTCCACAAAAAGTAAAACCTCTCTCTCAGTCTTCTGAAACACATCTTTAGTTTTCACACAACAGAAGGTGATTGAGAAAGAGCCGCAGGCAGAAGAAGAAATATTAGCGCTACGAACTGAACAACAATCTGAAACCAAAGCGGGACAAAGCCATACAAAAACATCACTATAGGTAGACATCTTATTTTTTTCTTTCAGGGAGCATTTAGTGAGCAGAATGAAAAGGACAGCGGCTGTCCTTAATGAGCTTCTCACAGTCCGGATGAGAGGTAAAACTGCATTTGAGTGCACTTAAGGCAGGTAGGCGATTCCAGATATTGTCTGAGTGGGATCCACTCAGCATCTTGGGATGGGGCGTGGGGTCCGGACAGCGTCGTCAGTCACAACACATCACACTGCAGCTGTCCAGGTGCAGCGCTCACTGCTTGATATGGTCTGACAGCCATGCAGAGGAGGAAATAGAAGTAGGGAGAGAGAGAGAGTGGGAGCGGTGTGGAAGTTAGCTAAAAGCGTCCAGCAGGTGGTGGAGGTGTGCAGAGTTCTCGTTTCATCTCGTCTTATCCACACTTTGACTTCTGGAGATATCTTTGTCACACAAAAGAGACAAACAGAAACTTCTGCAACAGAGACTGAACTTAAAGCACTTGAACAAAAAGACAGCATTGCAGCTTGTGCAACACAAATAGAACATCTCATCTGAATACATTCACGTAGGTTTCCGTACATGTGGTACGGACAAGAAATCATCACTGACTAAAGTTCATGTCCCTTGAGATGCTGGTCCAAGAGGAGAGTCCAACTTTAGAGACCTGCGATTAATGACAGCCCAACAGCAACACATATTACAGTGTGCCATTTGATATGATTCACTATTAAGGAGCACTTAACAGTGTTTCAAAAAACATAACGGACATAAGCATTTGAAAACACTATAATGTATTTTGTATTTATTTATCAAAATAAAATAAGAATTCGAAGCTTTTAAAGCGTAGAAGTCACTTCACCGTGAGTCAGAACCTTCTGGATTTGCCTCTTGTTGTGAAAATGACAAGGAAAACAAAAATTAAGAGAGTTCAGAGCTTATACTGCACCTGGGATGATGAGATCCCGGTTGTTGTATTTCACAAATGAAAAAAACATGCTCACGGACAAGTTGTACAAGTGTGTACAATCAATATCAATTTCCCGAACAAAGTTAGTCTGTGTTATTGTTCGACGGATCTTTTTCTTTTTCTCATATCTGAGAGGCCACACAGAGCTCTGAGGGCAGTTGTGCCTGTGGTTTCTGAAGAATCATGGAAATTCATTTCTTCTTTTCTTGCCTTCATGAGCACCGAGAAGAGCACACCAAACACACAAGACTCTTTCTATGACCGCCCTTTAAACTCAGTGCAAATGAAGGCAGGAAGACGAGAGAAGAGAAAGCTTTCAGGTAAATGTAGCCGCGGCTCATCACTGTGTCTCCTCATGCTCTTCACTGATGCACTGCTCCCATGGGTGCTTCCCTTGCTCCTCCCTGTGGCCGTGAGGGGAGTGGAAGATCCTGCGGGGCAGCGGGATGGGCTGAGGCGGCAGGTCCTCCTCGGGGATGCAGCCCTCTCTAAGGTAGGGTTTCGGCGGCACAGCCGGAGGCTGAGGCCGGCGGTACGGGATGTGGTGAGGGCCGTGAGTGGGAGGGTGGTGATGAGGCGGCGGCCCGTGGGAGTGCGGGTCCATTCCGGGGTGGCCGTGAGCGTGGCCATGTGGGTGACTGTGCGGGTGGGGGTGTGAGGTGGGGCTGCGGAAGTGGAATGGGCGGACGGGGTCCATGGAGTCGATCTCTGGTCCGCCGTAGTGGATGTGCAGGTAGGGAGAGGGGAGGTATTCATCAGGGGGAGACCACAGGTGACTGGGAAGAGGTTCCAGGGCATCGTTCCTGATGGGGCCGGGCTCTGGATACTGACCTCCGAAGTTACTCTCACTCAGAGAGGAGACGCCGCTGCTGGCGCTGCCTGACAAGGTGGAGTTACTGCCACCCAGAGCGGACTGAGGACTGGTGGGAGAGCCGGGGATCGGGTGGAGAGGAGACTGAAGAGAAAGAACAATTAGGTGTGATGTGTGTATTTCTCTTGACCTAAAGTAAAAGACAGATCCTTCAGCGTTGTACCAGCTTGAACACTTATCATGCTGCTTTCACATGCTCACAGGAATACTGGAAGTAGAAAATGAAAGAGTTAACACCTACTTCATCACACTAGCATTGTCAGTTTATTGAACACAGAGGCACTTGAATAAGGCTTTGTAATTATGACTTGACAACTGGAATAAAAAAGGCACTAGACTGCTCTCAGTTATGAGGTACACTACGATTGTCTGTTTAATAAATGAGCTTTGAATAAAGATGCTGTGTGGGAGCTTCTGTGAGGGCAGAGTCACCATGACAAGAGACTGAAGATATCATTTAGAAAATTCAAAATGTGTTTTTCAAAGTCTGTTTGAAATTTCATCTATATCTTCGTGAGGTGCACATTTCAAGCAAAAGGAACTTGGAGGAATACAACAATGAAAAGGAAAAAGCAGGACAGAAAGGCAAGACGTGGAGGAGGGATTGATAAGAAGTCTGGACTGCAGCAATTTGAGCAAAAATAAGAGCAAAAAATGTTGTATAGTTACACATAAACTGCATTTCAGTGTCATTTTGACATACTTGTGCTTTGCCCGAGTTTTTATTTTGGTATGTTTCATGAATTTAAGTTGTGACTGCTTGCACAAAAACCAAGAAAATGCAGTATAATACATGATACATCTTTTTTTTTCTACAAAGGTGTTATGTCTCAAACTGTCTCAGTCTTAGTCTTCAGAGACTTAGCCATAGGCTGTTTTCGAACAGCCTGCTACACACTCCCTACGAATGTAGTAGGCAGTAGGTCCTGCCTACTAAAAACTGCGTTTGGATTTAGTATGTAGTATGACTGTTCCGTTTGATCTGTGTTGCAGCATGCTGAGCCAGACGTCACTGGATTTCCGGTTTCGGAAAGCGGAAGTAAACAACGGCCAAGTTGATAGATAAACTGCTTCTTTAGCATCATTTATCATTTAAAAAGTTAAGAGGTGGTTTATATGGAATTATTATTATTATTTTTTTTAAGTTATATTTTTGGCCTTTTTGCCTTTTTTTGTAAGGACAGCTGAATAGAGACAGGAAATGTGGGGAGTAGAGAGCGGGGGAAGACATGCAGGAAATGAAGCCAGCCGGGAATCGAACAGGCGACCCCTGCCACAGGGACTGTGGCCTCTGTATGTGGGGTGCTTAGACTGCTAGGCCACCAGCGCCCCAAGGTTTATATGGAATTTAATGATTTTTACAGCACCTAAAAACTGAGCGCCACCATCAAAAAAGAATAAAAAGAAGCATAACATTAGTGCTGTGCATTGTGGAAAACAGTACGCGAGGCAGACTGCTCCGATGCACACTGAGAAATTGCCCAAATCAGTAAGACATCGGGGAGTTTTGGCACACTACAGATTTTGCTCTTTTTCACATATTACATGCTACATACTGAATTTCGGTCCAAACAGTATGTACTGCTAGTATAGTAGGTGGTTTCGAAAACAGCCTTAGTCTCAGGACTTAATCCTGAAATCTGTATAAATTAATAATCCCTCTGATGTCTGTACCTTTCGAAGTGAGCGGACAGGCAGAGCAGGAGGGGGGTCACTGCTTTGGTGGTGATATGCATCACAGTGCATCAGGAAGTGTCCTGAAAAAGAAATTCAAAGAAAATAGCATTAAAATAGAGATGAAAAAGTCTGTTTTAAAGTACATTTAAAACATCTACCTTCATGTAAACTCTTGGTTGTGAGGTAAAAGTTACCTGGTGGGAAGGACCTGGGTGGGACTGGAGGCATCATGGCTCCTCCTGTGGAAGCCGGTATGTAGGACACCTGCTCCCTGTTCTCTCCATCCAGGCTCCAGCTGTTAGGAGTGTTGGGAAAGACTGCAGAGGGAACATAGAAGTATGTCAATACACACCATGCTATATGCCTCACATTCATTACACTGTACATTTGAAGTCGTGCATGTGTGTTACCTTTCTCTGGTAGGTTCATGTGAGGATCAGCACACGGCTTACAGGGGCTAACTTGCTGGAGTAAGGCACGCTGCATGTGGTTGTTCTGTAGAGAGCAAGGAAGAAAAAGTAGTGTTTTAGATTTAGATTTTAGACTCTAGATTTTCTTTTAATGCCTGTAAGTATTGTAATGTCACAGTACATATTTGCAGTTACAGACATGGTTGCATTTCACTAATTAAAGGATCATTCCACCTCTGTATATCTGCCTTACCTGTCCGTTCTCTGCCATGTTGTAGTACATGGAGTTGCCGGCTCTCTCGCGGTGAGACGGCAACAGGATCATCACTTCTCGGTTGTGTTTAGCTTTATCAGGCAATGATGGGGAGCCTGGATGAAGGATTGTAATTCAATATTAAATTGCTGAGGCATACATTTCCTTCCTATTAATGAAGGTATTCTTTAAACTGGCTAACTTCTACTATATGAGACAATTAGGGTATCAAATATATGCTTTCTTATTCTTTTGCATCTATGATTGATAAAACCTCCATAATTCTATAATAATGAAAAGAAAAGAAATATTTTGAGGTTAGACAGAATAGAGTAATAACAGTTTAAGTCTCTGAATCCATCTCTTGTGTGTCTGTCTGCGTTCAAGTTACTTACCTCTGGCGCTTGAGGGAGCCGAGTTAATAATCTGGGAAGAGTTAGAACGAATAGAGCTCAGGCTGGAGGAGGAGGGACTCGGCTGCAAACAAAATGTATTCTAAATATAACAAAATCTTTTTTAAAAAGAACAATACAAATATATTTTCTGTCATTGGTTAATCTGCTGTTATATTTGATTAGATGGGAAGTTAATATGCAGTTTAATTTCAGAGCATTTTCAGTGCAGTCATGTTAGCGTTGTTCTCTCTGTCAGACCTTACCTGCATGTGTAATGCTTCCTCCGGGTGCTCCCCCATCAGGCCGTCTGTCATTATGACAAGGTTTCCTGCCTCGCTCGATGTGTGCGAGGACAGGGAGGAGGACGAGTGACGGATTGAACCCTGGAGGTTTAGAGGGCTGCAGGACAGAGACGATGTTGGAGATTGTAAAAGATATTTGTCTCTGCGTGTCAATGAATGCCTGTGTGTGTGTGTGTGTGTGTGTATGTGTGTTTAGGTCTGCCTAGTGCTGCACACAGCTAAATTTCATGCTCTAGTTTTCAGAAATTTGGAGGAAAAGAGGACAGTTTAGCTTATCTTCTGTCGTTAGAGCAGCTATCTTTGAGATTCAAGTCTTGATCTATCACAGCTTTCGATTCTGGTGCTGCAGTTTTAATTGGGACCATCATATCATCCCCAGCTGCTCAAAAGAATTGGTGTGAAGTAGGGATGTTCACAACTAATTGACTATCGATCAATTGATTGTTAAGAACGTACTCGAACACATTTTTTTGTTTCAATTATCTATCACGTGGAACAAACATGATGTGGTCTTATATTACATTCAGCTATCATGGAGGTGTTTGAAGTTTAAAGCATGTTTCAATGTGAATCAGCTGACTGAAGGTGTTGTGTACAGCGGAGTCGCTCAGCTGATGGATGAGACTGAGTAACAGGTCTCCACGAGCGCTTTTTTTCTCCGTCGCTAGACTGATTATGACCTGGTTGCACTCCCGGCTGACACCTGACCACGTACACATGCTTATTTTTCTCTATAATAAAATAGTAGACAGAAAACTGGACACTGTGAGTCTAAAATATGTTTCTGTTTTGTTCCCTTGCTGCAGTAAATCCCCATGTTGTAGTCTGAGCCTTCACTTTATGTGACTGTATGTCCGCATAGATTATGAGCCTGCTCCACACGTTGAAATTCAGTGTTTTGAACACCTCATTACGACCCGTAGCTATTTAATACCGTCAGTTCTAAACTTTAATTCAGGGGAAAAAAACACATTTGGCATTGTTTTTCACAAGGAAAACGTTTCTATATTTTTTTATGATAATCGATAATTGATTGTTAACATTTCCGAAGATCGCACATGGAAAATACTTGAAATGAACATCCCTAGTGTTAAGTTGTTTATTTGCATGCTCTCTTTTCCTCTTGGGTAACAGTCTTGGTTCAAGACTGTGTGTGTGTGTGTGTGTGTGTGTGTGTGTGTGTGTGTGTGTGTGTGTGTGTGTGTGTGTGTGTGTGTGTGTGTGTGTGTGTGTGTGTGTGTGTGTGCTAACCTGTGTCTGTGCATGAGGCGTACACTCTCAGGGCTCATGTGGCTGTGTGAGGAGAGGATCCCCCTTGGAGAATTGACCCCCTGGCAGCCTGCAGGGCCAAATCGATCCACACCAGGCACACCCTGCTGGGACCCAACCATATACTACTCTGAATATTCACACTGCGTATACCATGCATTGGAACACTTGCATATAAAAACATAAAGGTAATGCCGTTTTTTGACAAATATATGTATGGGAAAAAAGGTGCCAGTGTTCCTTTTCAGCAGTGACACAAACAGAAAGATAAAAAACTGAGCCACATGTTGGACAACTCACATGATGCAAACCCGTCCTCATCATGTGGAACTGGTCCACAAGCTTTTTGTGCAGGGGGCGCATCTCTGGATGCACCAGCTTCTCATGAACAGCCAGACCCACTCCCAGGATGTGCACCTGTTATGTGACATCAAATGGAAAAGCACCAAAGAGGATGTTTACAACACCATTATGTGAGCGTTTTTAACCAGTGGATTTACATGTGGTGAAACTTTAGAGGTGAGTCTCACCTGCTCCTGCATCAAATCCTTCAGATGTGTGATCCTCTCCGTGTCCTCTGGGTGACTGCTGATGTAGTCCTTATCGAAGAAGGCCTGTTGTAGAAGCAAATGAGCCAAAAGATGAACACCAATTCAATCATAACTCAAATTCCCTTTATCTACCCATGAACTTCCTTTTACCTCCTGATATCTGGCGATGCCTCCGTTCACAGCAGCATCGATGACCCCATTTAGGCACATACTGAGCGGGTTGATGTTGCCATGATGCTGTCTGTGTTGATACTGGCTGATCAGAGTCCGCAGCTCCTGGGTCTTATTCTCCACCACATAAATAGCATTCTCGAGAGGGCTCACCTCCACCTGAAAATAAATGTACACAGTTAACCTGACCCAACTGCCGTAAGAAAGCTTAGGAAAACAGTCATAGCCCTCAGGGAGCTGCGTCTGCTTTATGTGACGATAGAGAAGAGGAATGTTCTGAGCTCCTCACCACTTCTCTCCTTTCCACCTCGGCCCAGCGGGAGATCCCCGGGAGAGGACGGGAGAGGATCAGGGTTGTTCTCTCGATCCACAGACTCTGTTAAACAAGCAGGGAGAGATAACAGGGGTTATGCAGTCTATCAGCCACATCTGTTAACATCAGGAGGGTCCACTGGAGAGCTGACAGCATGATATAATAGAAATGTGACAAGGCTGCGAAGACTGCTGCCTTAAAAACAGCATTGTAGTGTAGCATGTAGGTCAGTTCAGTGAGGTGCAAAAGTCCTGTTGGGGTTTGATTCCAAATTTAGGTAAGTGTGTCAGAGGAAACTACAGTAGTGTGTCATGTCTGGTCCAAGTCTCTGATGCCCTGGTTGCAGTGTTTTTTTTCAGCAGTGTAAGCTGTATTTTTTGATGTGGGTGCATAAAGTAACAACAGAAAACACCAGAATTAGAGCAGACAATGTTTAACGGATAAGGGGATCAGCAGAAAATGAAACCTAAATAGTAAAAAAATTTCTCTATTCACCTTTAGAAGCAGTATCTCAAAGAAAAATGTTGAAAATGTTGTTCCATGTTTTGGGTTGTCCTTCTTTCTTTGTGCTCAATTTTATTGAAAAAGTAGCATAATGTGGTCCGATACAAAACTAAATCAAGTTTGAAAACATCTTTATTATATTGACTCCAGGAAATTGTGTTTTGCTTTTTTATCATCTGACATTGATAATGTGACTGGTTAACTGGTTTTCTGTGTATTTGTATACACAAAAAATGCATTAAACTAAATAAATGAGCTGCTGCTTCTGTCCTTTTTTTTACTGCAGTGTTCTGTCTTTGGCTTCTGCGTCATGAATTTAGAAACTTTTCCTCTTGCCACATTACATCATTTTGCAGTGATTATGACTAATGCACCTGCAGTTAAGGAAGAGACTACTTTGAGTTACAATTACAAAGGGTGCCAGAAGTCACATTTTGGGGAATAAAAAATATCCAAAGCACAATTTTTAAATTTCTACAGAGCCACTTCAAACTGACAGAGGATCTAATTTGTTAACAAAAACTCTGAAATGATGCTGGTTTATGTATCTTTTTGCAGTTTTTAATGACTGCATTGGACTGAATTGGGCTGTGTTATTTGAAACCTCCCTTGACATCAAATACATTTAAAACCTGACCAGAAAGCAACAGATATTTGATTTTGTTTGGACATCATGATACAAGCTTATAAAAAATTAATCTTGCATCTCTGAAAGCCATTTTCTCACCCAGCTTCCTAAAATGAGTGATGGGGTTCAATCTGTGCACAAAATCGTCTTCCATATTTGAAGCTGTTTTGTTTATTTTACCTGAGATAATTATCAATTCATGTTCTCTTCTGGGCGCTTTTCACTTGAAAGGGTAGGGAGGAGTTTAGTAATAAAATGACTTAACATACTAATAAATATAATAGATAAAATAGTTAACTTTCTTTCCGAGCTTGGCAACTTATTAATCAAATTTACGTGCAAGTTGAAATGTTATAAGCAGATCAGCTAAGTTTTTGGCTGTTATTTCTAAATTAATAACGTCCAGAAATGTGTTTATCCCAGATCTTTAACTATAATTGTTTCTAACTCAGTCATGACTATTTCATTTATAGATAAATAGATTAGTCACCTTTAAAATCAATAAAGTATTTACCTAAGATATACAAAATTCAGGGCTCAATCCTCAGTCCCACACTTTTTACCTGTGAAATTTCACCTTTTTTACAAATATCCCACAGATTTAAACTCTATTGCTATGCTGATAATGCTTATGAGTCAAAGGTGTTTGGGGCAGATGATAAAACACACATTTCCAAATTAAAGGCATGATACTACTCTGCTGTGAAAACCTGGATGCTGCATCATTTCCTGCTCCCATACTCTAAGAAACTGAGAAGCTCAGCACGGCCCTGCGTGAAACAGACACCAGTTTGATCAAGTATAACCATCTCTTGACATCTGTGATTTACTGATGTCTGACAGCCAAGAATTTCTGTTTTACGCTTGAGCTCACTCTCTCTTTTGAAATGTCTGTATGTTTGTGACTATCACTAACTGTGCTGCAGAGATGGACTGAGAGGGGCACTGCTAGCTCAACGTACCCTGAACTCATTCTCACGGTCCTTGGGCCCCTTGTGGAAAGGCCTGTCATAGTGGAAGCGGCTGACATTGTTTATGCGGTAGAAGCTCTTGATCCTCTCGGGCACACGCTCCAGCTGAGGCACATCAGAGATGTCTGAAACTGGAGTCACCGCATAGATCTGCAAATCTAAAAGCCAAGTGTCAAGGAAATGACAGACATAAAGACAGACATGCATATATTCACAGAGGAAGAAGGGCAGGAGATATGTTCAGTAGAAACACAGAAAGCATATGCCTTAACTGTCTGACTCGTGAAAAAAACCTCCATCATGTTCTTGATCCGTACTAATCTATAATAAACACATAGTGCAAGTTTTCATGCTGAAACAACCAGTTGGTTGATTGATGTAAAGAAATAGGATACACTGTGCGTCACTCTGTAGGATGGTGTCATCAGGTTGGTTTGGATGCTGCATGGCAATAGCTTGTGGAAATTCCCCCAGCATCCTTTGCTGGAAGTCCTCAAGCCGTTCATAGTCATAGCCGCGACATACAAACTCCTTGTTCTGCAGAAAGGGGAAAAGTATTAGTTGTTGCACTGGAAACAAGTTTTAATCACAGCATAAACATATTATCTCCCTCTGAGTGGACATGACAAACTCATCAATATTAGTAAAGTAAAATGTTTCAGTACTAGCTAATATTGATTTTGTTGCTTTTATATAACTATTTCTTTTTTTTCCTTGTATGCTTTTTCTGTTTTTTTTTCTATTTTACTTTTACATGTTCAAAATAAAGACATCAAATAAAAAATGTATATATATATGCCACAAGATGAAACTGGATACGGATTATGATGAGATTCATTATATTAGTGGCTCAAATCATTGGTAGAGAAACTACTGTATTGCTTATCATTGTAAATATAAAAAAGGATAATTACAGTTTTTTTTAAACGAATTAAAGATTTAATCACACCATAGTTGAAAGTATATTTTCAGTGTCACACCCTTAGATTTACAGCTACTCATTTATTTAATCATATTTCAGTATCAACTTCTCATCCAGGCTCTCTGTCTGTCTTGCATGAGCTACTCTAGCTGACACTGTCGCCTCCTGAAGCCTGAACATTCTAGCTTTCCCTGCATCAGCAGAATCATAACTGTGTCAGAACAGACAAGATGAGACTAGATTTAGTAAGCCTTACCCTGAGGAAGAAAGGAAACTTCCTGCCATAGAAGCCCATTCGGAAAAACTCTGGCTCAATCCTCTGCTGTTCGATGATGTTGTCATAGTACGCTGCTTCCATTTTCTGTCACAGAATAATAAACATGCAAAACAGTCATGTTTAATAACGATTTAATCACACGCATTATTGAATCCTCTGCATTTCCTGATGAGTGTGGGCGTGCACAGGTAATTAGGACATTGTGTTTTTGATGCTGCACACACTTCACAATGCATATGATGGAGCTGGGAATCTCACAGTGGATGTTTGTTTGATCATGAGAGGAGAAAACAGGAAGCACGCCAGACTGTACCCACCCTTATCCAGCTGAGGCTCTGATAATCATATAAAGTCTCGTACTGGAAAGCCAGCTCCCGGCAGAGAGAGATGCCATATTCCCAGCACTGCAAAGGAAAATTCAAAATGAGATACAAAGAAGAGAAACATAAAGATGACTTGAAAGGAAGCAACGCTATGCAAGAATTAAATGGTTAACCTGTTTCATCTACATGAGATTACAAAGGGAAGAATACTTGAGGAAGATTTACAGTACATGGAAGCATAACAATAGTTAGAGTACATCTAAGCCTAAAGAGGCACCTCATTATGAGAGAATAAAGCTTTAATAAGGCCTACATGCCTTGTTTGTCTATTGAGCAACTAAAGATTTAGATTCATATTCTTAAAGTTAGAAGTTAAACAAACAGTTTAATTCAGAACAGCTTCAAAATGTGTGTGATCACCAGACAGAAAGGTCTGATTTTCTCTAAATCTTTCACTTAAAAAACGGAGCCACTTAGAGTGTAGTACTCAAAGTATTACATGTTTTCCCATTACTGATTTACCTGGGTCATAAACCTCAATGCATTTTTAAGCACATGTAGATTTTCATTTGCAGAGTATGAATTTGAACATTTGTAACAGCAGAGGTTTCCTCAGGAACAGAACAGCTACAGATTTTATGTACAAGCTCAGCGATAAAAACTGGAGATGACACAGAGTCAATGAAGGAGGGGACTTTTATTTCCTCCTCAGCCTCTGCTAGAGTCCAGAGGGCATTGTAGTTTCTAAAGCACAAAGACCAGACCAGTCCGCCTGTTTAATTGTGTGGATGAATAATGGCAGAGGGGAGGTTTCAGGGAAGAAAAAGATCCTTTGACTCTCACTGAGAGACACTGGAATATGGTAACATATTTGTAAGTGATGAGAACAACATGATGTTTTGTAAGTTAAGCCATATGACCGAGGCCCTTATTTGAGTATTTTCATTCTAAGCTACATTAGACCTCTTTTTTACAGCTTTTATCTTGCTATGGCTGATGATTTTACATGTAAAACATATGACCGTTTAAATAGAGGGACTAATTAGTATTTAACAACCAAAATATATGTGAAGTTGCTATGTTTTATCTCTGAAAAAATGCCACATTTAATGGCAGCTAACAAGTTTTTAGACAATGCATCAGCCCTAATAGTCGAATAATCAAATGCAAATACTCTGGGGTTTTTTCAGTTTTAAGTAGGGTTGCAAAGGGGTGGAAATTTCTGTTAAATTTCTATTAATTTCCATGGGAAGTTAAGCTGGGGAATTTTGGAAATATTCCAAATTGGAAAAGTTTCATGGGAATTTATGGGAATTAAATGGGAATTGAGGGTAATTTAATGGAAATACATTTGTATGAATACATTTATAAGTGATATTTGTAAGTTAAACATTAGTACCATACATCAAATTTGTTAAATATATTACCGCATAATATCATCAAAACTTACTTCACTTTGTTTAGTCCACAGGCTCAAAAGTGTGGCTTCAATAGTCTTGTGATCTGGGCTCAAAAGTGTGGTCCAGGATATTAGAAATCATCTGTGCATGTGATGGAGGAATGCACAGTGCATGTATGGGGCGTGGTCTCCATAGCCCTGCAGTAAGCAGTTTGCTATGTGCATGGGATTGAGGAATAGCATAGATATTCAACTGTACTTGCATGAAATCTGGTTGTTTTAGTCAGGAGGATTATGCTAAAATATATTTTCCCAAACTATATTTAAGTTCCTTATTAAGAGCCAACCTTCAATTTAGTAAATTGAAGGTTTATTCCCCGTTATTCCCATGGAAAGTTTCCAACTTTGAAAATTCCCATAATTTTGCAACCCTAGTTGTTAGCCAATACAATTATGCTTACACTATACATTTGAAATTGAATTTTGAATTTATTTGACATATTTTTTACACTGTAGTAGAGCTACTTAGATAACACAACTAAGTTCTCCACCACCTCTCAACAAAGCCAGCAGTTTGTCTCTGAAGCACTTTTTTTCATACACACATCAAAAGAGCCAAAACGACCAAATATTTGAAACACAGTCAAATCTTGGAGGAGAATTATGCAAAATTCAGTTCAGTTTCTGTTGTTAATGAGGGCCAAATTTAATTGTGTTGCAAACCAGCTGCACTGCAGATGTTAGCGAATAGTCAGTAGTCCAATAGAAGCATTTTTAAACAGAAGTAAAACTGAATGTGACTTTCATTTATGTCTGTAATTTTTCCAGCACAAATCTGTCACTGCTATTCAATCACTTTAAAGTAAACCTGGGATGTTTCCCTCTTCGAGAGCCAGCAGCTGATGAGGGTCACGATGGTTTAACCTTCCCTTGAAACACTGTCTTTAAGTTAATTAAAATAAAGGAGTGAGAGAAACCGGTCAGTAAAATTCACTTGCCTTTCCCTTGTTGAAGTAGTGCAGGATTTTACGACTCAGGTTCTCCTTGCGCTGCCACTCGCTCTGACAGGGGTAGTGGAGGAAATCCCTGAGGGGCCGGTCTTCCCACTGCAGCAGCTCCCAGTACAGCAGCAGGGTGAACGCTGCCTCTGTGATTAGCAACAACAGAACAAACATCATCAGATTAAAAGAGTACCATCGTGTTTTTGTGCTTTCCAGCAGTACTGCAGATGTTGAACAGTTGTCTGGCCTTAGAGGTGAACTGATATCTCCCACATAATTTGGTCCCAGTTTTTATGAACAGATGGCAGACAGTCAGTGGCACAAGTTGCCCTGAGCATGGTGAGGCTGCTCTGGAATATCATTAGGCAGAAGAGCAAAGAGCATCTGCACGGCTGAAATCATATCAGCTGCTCTCTATGTCAGTCTCATTGACTTCTTCTTAGTTGTTTTGGCACAATCCTCCAAAGAAGATCATGATTTTGAAAACACTGTTTGAATATTGAACGTATTCAGATTAGCTGGAAGTAAGATTCGGATGGAAAATACAGTTTTTAATGTAATTGGAATGTACAGATTTTGTACGTCATCACCCTCGCTAGTCATCCCCAGATTCAATTATAGGAATTTTTTGAGTCTACTGGACTGGAGCGATGCAGCACAGAAGGGCAAGAACCTGTAAGGAGGAACGAAGGCTGGAGGCGATAGCTCTGCTAACATTAGCCAAACTCAGCAAACCAATTTGTATTGATTACCTGCAGACTCTCTGATTCCATGTTAAACCGTGGGACATAAATTGTGCCCAGTTTTGTGTGTTTGCAATGGAAGACTATTATATTCACTTGAGAATTTAAAAATCTGCTATGTTATTCTGAGTCCACAAGAGAATTGTCTCAGAGTGACTAGAAAGTTTTTAATGAGAACATAAATATCTGCTATGTTATTCTGAAACTGGTACAGCAAAATCCAAATCAAAGCTCTCATCCAGACCCCTTAAGGAAGCAAACATGCCATTACTCCAGTAATCCAGTATGAGTCTGAGTGAGCCTTCATCAGAAATTATATCCAGAAACACAACTTTGATAACTACAGTCATTTGGCAGGAGCTTCTGGACACTGAAAAGCTTCCTGGTCACATGGAATGGCTTCTTTTATTTGACTTGTGAGATTATAAATGAGGTATCTTTTATTTTTAAGTTTGATTTGAGCAAAACGTGCATTTTAATAACTTTACATTTTATTTTTGGGTCTTTTTTTCTACTTGATCAAATTCACTTCGTTATCAGGGAAGATAAAGAACAAATTAATCAATAACACATCATTTTTGTAACAGCTCTGAAATAAAGAGCTATGCAACATGTTGGAACTGTTTGGGTTTTTTTTGCATTTGTTTAGTATATTTAGATTTTTTGTATATTTAGTATTTATCTTGTTTGTTTGGTAATTAGGAACTGTGGGCACCAGAGGTTATTTAGGTAGGTGGCAGAAGGCCAGCATGCACCTGGGTGGGCCTATGGTTTTTTTTACCAGCGCAAGAGAGGCAGCAGGAGCTGTGATTTTCTTTGTTCCTTTTGTTTGCTTGCTTGCCATCAAAAATAAACCATTAGAAACCGCAGAACCTTTGCATGGACATTGGACTTCTTTTGCCTGCGTACACTACATCCCCATGGGGCATCAGTGACCCTTTGATTATGTTTAGTTAGAGTTTGAGTTTGATACTTTAATTATTCTTTGAGTTTTTTACGACAAATGGCCACTACACATCATATTTAAAATCATTTATCCACAGTATAAAACCACAGACTAACAATGCCCTTTTCCAGGATGACTTCACATCTTTGATGAAAAGAAAGTGTCTTTAAGCAGACAATGATTCACATTCTGCGAAACGTGCGCAATCACAGCCCTGCAGAACACTGAAATGTGTTTCAATTATCTTGCCAGCTGCCTGTTGTTTGTTTTACGTAGGCGATGAATAAGGTTATATTTAATTAGTCATATTTGGCTACATTTACATGCACACAATAAAGTCTCCACTGCCAATAATGTGAGTAAAGCAAGAACACTTAATCTATTAACATGATTACATAAACTAACAACTTCCCCTGCTTTCCTGTTGACATGATTGAGAGTGGCATTATTAGACTTGATTAACATTTAAAGTAATCCTCCTGCCGATAAAGAATGTCGCCTTTTTGTAAAAATAAAGGGATTAATGTGATATTAACCCCTGATGGACTGCGGCTATGTTGAACTACTTGAACAATTAAAGTATTATCTATATCTGGTATTCGATTTGTACCTCTTTAAACTGGTGTTACATTTTTTTTGCAATTTTTTTTTTCTTACAACTTTACTTAGCATTTTTCTTAATTTTGAACGGATATGTACACGTACAAACGCAAACATGTACATCCCCAGGATACCCCAAATCACCTGACACCTGAAAGGTTGTAAAACAGACAGGAAAATGACAATTGAAGGTAAAAAAAATATATCTCATAATATGTTATAATATTAATAATAAAAATAAAAATAAAAATAAAAAAAATAATAAAATATTATTAATAATAATAATAATAATAATAATAATAATAATAATAATAATAATAATAATAATAGCGGACAAATAAAATAAATAAATAAATAAATAAATATTTAAATAAATGTAAATAACAAAAAATACATAGAAAAAAATAAATACTATTTTTATGGATGTCCAGCTTAAGTGGTAGGGTAACATTATTCTCTCACACTTGTTACAGACCTCCTGTAGCTGTTTGAACCATCGAGAGAAAAGCTGTATGCTGAGAAAAAAAAAGGGATCCAGACCTCCATTCAGGGTGAAAGGGGGTATGGAGGAGGGGTCATATCCCCCAGTGTACTAATAATAATCATAGAGATTAATGACAAACGTTTGTGCTGCCCTTACAGGAGCAACAAAATTAACTGCAGAGTGAGAAGCAAGCACAGTCTGCACACACCCACACAATCCTGATGCTGCAGTCAAACCAGATTTTGCCAAGAGAAATTCACCTGCGTGGTGCAGTGAACGGTATGGCGGGCAGAAAATAGCGTGGGTGGAGTCGAACCTATAACCGGTGAGCGCTTGCAGAGTTAAAAGGCTACTAACAGTAATTGACAAAGTTGTAAATTATTCCGCTTTGTATCAACTTCTTTTTCATTGTTGTTGCTGCTATTATTTCTGACCTGGTTGTACAATAATACAAACATTTAGTATTTTCTGAAAGTAAGGTCCAGTTATCTCTCTCTCTCAAATTGGCTGGATATGGGAGAGAGGAGAAATAAAGAGGGAGAGCCAAAGTAGACCATGACCATGACCATGACATGAACACCTGTGGGTATTCAGGGCATTTACAAAACAAAACACAGACTGAAACTACTCTACAAATCACTGCTTTTCATTCAGTGGAAGCTTTTCTCAACTCTTTTGGTTTAAATTAATCTCCAGGCACCTCTGAGGTAAAATACAGAAAAGAAGACAGGAAAGGAAAGGGACAGGAAACAAAGAACAACAGGGCAAAAGCCAGACAAAAAGCTGTTGCTTCTCAGTGCCTCACCAACGTTTTGTTCTCGTCTGACCTTGCAAAGCTGCAAAAACCTGTACTGGTCAAATGAAAATCCAGTTATACAGAGCACAAAGCCTCTGCCCATCATGATGAAATCTGTTACCTGTGAAGTCCTCTGCTTGGAGATGCAGGTCGCACAGTTTGTGGATATAGCGGATGTACATGTCTTCCTTGTTGACCTCTGATTTGTAAAAGTTCTAAGATTAAATTAGAAAGAAGAAGAATAGTTGAAATATTGCTCAAGGTGTCAGATAATAGGGCAATGTGTTTTGAGAATCCAGTCATTCAATGTCTTACCATAAGGTTGACAGAACCTCCAATCTTCTTGTTCTCCATTTCATCTCCCTTCATGCAGTCCCTTAAAATAAAAATGTGTTTCCTTTTCATTGCTCAGCTCTGACTCGAATCATTAGTGCCTTCATGTGCATCTTAATCTCTTCATACCTGTAATCCAGTAACCGCTCAACAAGTCTTGTGACTGATGTGACAAATGAGATCCCCGTCTCTCTCCAGGTCTCCTGCTCTATCTTCTCTAGCAGGCTGCACAGGGAGAAAAAAAACACAGCGAGATGTTTGTTGTAAAGGTGAGGAACACAGGGAGTAAATATGAATCAAAATGTGTCATAGTCTAAGCTGTGAGGGTATTACACCTCACCTTGGATAAGGACCAAACAGCTGAGTCCTGTGATAGCAAAACAGAGAAGTATGTTAGTTGGAAATGCGATGAGAGCAGTTTTATTCTGAGTATCACTTCACAGGCTCACTAAACACGAGTTTTGGTGCTTACAAAAGGCTGAAGAGCTCTCTGTGATTATCATCGCCTTTCCCATCCGACACCATGCTGTCCAGCTTATCCATCAGCTCTGCCTCCACCTACACACACACACATTCAGCCAAATCATTTGGGTGAGTTAGGTGCCAAAAAGCTGTCCAAATTTTTCACAACAACTGCTGAGGCACACAATCTGTAGTTCATTACATAATAATGTTATAATGACCTGTTTGAAATTGCCATTTTTCCTCTGCTCCCAATCCATCATGTCGTGGAAAATGGGGATCATAATGTTTCGAACCTCGGTCTGAGGCACCAGGGTGACGCCAAGGAAGGGACCCATCATTCCTGGGATAAAGTGGGGCTTGTTGTCTCCTATACACATCCACAAAGATAGGAGACAATGTTGCTGTGACTTTACATACAAATCAGAGACTGCTGATTTTAGACCCCGATTAAGGGAACACTTAAAGTATTATGGAGAGCCTTTATTGCTTTTATTAGAGGTGCAACAGCTAGGGAGTGTAAAGGGTAATAATGGGTATGATTTGTATATGTGTTTGTATCAGGGCTGTCAAAGGTAACGCGATGATGCATTAATCCAAATTCCTTTTACTGCCACTATTTTTTTTGACACACGTTTAATGCACGCACGCTCTGTGTTTACGACCCTCGGCAAGCCCTATGGGAAATCAGGAAGAAGTGCAGCAGTTCCGTTGTGGATGGCAAGCAAGAACAAATCTGCTAGTGCAGAGATGGATAAAGAAACGGATCTCTTGAATAGCGAGTTCAGCCTCAAAGCCCTGCCAGATGGTTCTCCCAACAAGACCAAAATTTGTATTCACTGTCGATGTGAATTGAGTTACCACCAGAAAACGTTGAGTCTCAAATAGCACCTACAGCCCAGCACACAGCTGATGCAGAAAGCTCTCCTTCTGCTAGAAAAAGTGTCCAGGCTCTAGTTGCAAGCTATCCAGCGTTGCCAGTTCTTTCCCTCATGTGAGGTTAGACACCATTACATTGTATGAAAAAATTTGGATTAAGTGTGAAGGATCCTGGGAATGATCTTGTGAGTGAAAATTGAAAAATGTAACTGAGCAATGTACTTGTCGTACACTGTGTCTGTTATAGTGACACATGTCCATCGTTTTGTATCAAGCTGCTTAAAATAAGAGGTAATATTAATGAAGGTAGATATGTTGCAAAATGCACAAGTTTGTAGACTTGTTGTGAGAAGAGAATGTGCAGAATATGATTTGAGAACTTGTGGATCTATAATCTGAACTTGTATGTTTCATTTTTACCTGTAAAAAAAAATTCACACACATGTGAGCTGTATTTGAAGTTACAGAAAAAAATAGCTACATGGGAGCTTGTGGAAAAAATATGAACTTGCATTTTGAAGATTTCCACTTCTACAAAATATTCATACAACCGTGTTCTGAATGTGAAGTCACACAAAAAATATTCACACGTGTAGATTGATATTTACAACCACAACTCAGTGATTACAACCTCTCGAATCGGTCCCTTTAACTTCACCAATCACGGATGTCACCATAACTTTACAGTTTTAATATTACGTTATTAAAAAGGTAAAGTTATGGTGGGGTCCGTTTATTGACTGCTCAATCATAGTGCCAATCTACCAAAACTTAGCTTTGGAATAAACTTACCCTGGGTTGGTGAGCCATAGGCCTTCTTCTTCTGTTTTCTGATTGGTTAACCCCTCACCCCAACTCTCACCCCCCTACCACCGCTACAAGTGCAAATTTGTTTTGCAAGTGCAACACATTATCACAAGATGTGTTGCAAAAGTCAAGCGTGCAGATTTGTTACTTTGAAATGCGAGAAAGAACATTTGTGAAGTTACAGGGAACGATTCGAGAGGTTGTAAACACCGAGTTGTAGTTGTAAATATAAATCTACACCACCTGTGCGAATATTTTTTGTGTGACTTCACATTCAGAACACGGTTGTATGAATATTTTGTACAAGTTCTCATTTCTTCCGAAAGCTCCCATTTAGTTATTTTTTCTGTTACTTCAAATTCAGCTCACATGTGTGAATATTTTACAAGTAAAAAATGAAACGTACAAGTTCAGATTTTTGATCCACAAGTTCTCAAATCGTATTCTGCAGGTTCTCACATCAAGTCTACAAGCTTGTGCATTTTACAACAGATTTACCTTTACAAATATTGAGTTACCTTCATAAGTCTACAGTTACAGTTTTAATGTTACAATCAAGTCAATGTTCCCATCTGTTGGTGCTTGTTGGGCTTGAGTCTTCCATGTTATGCCTTTAGCATTTTGAGCATGTGGTACCTTTGAGATGGTTCTGGAAACATTTTCCACACATTACTTGTCATTTTTTGGGATTGTTGCAATGATAATAGACATACAAGTGCATAAAGCAAGCATATTTGTCCATTCCCACATTGATTAGGGTATTAAACAGTTGAAACAGTAAACTTTGGACAGTCAAACGATTATTAAAATATTATTAAATTAAAATAATTAATCGTTTGACAGCCTGGTTTGTGTACGAAGTAAGTTCCTGTGTGTGCAGATGTGTAGATACAGGAACTATTGGAAGACCAAGGTATTTTTGTTTTTCTTGTGGCTGTGTTGTGTTTGAGTACTTGTGTGTTTTTCTTGTTCGTTGTGACATCCTGCCATCTTTGCCAGCTAATAGTTTGATTTGTTTAGCTTCCTGGCTCAGGAGGAACTGGGCAGAGATGCGAAGGACATTGGAGGAACTGTTTTCACCTGAGTTAATAAGGCCTCAGCTTATTTAAGTGGCTTCCACTCCAAGATTTCTCTCCCGTCTCTCTCCTGTCTCCTTCCTAGGTCTCCAGCGGCTTGTTTGGTTTTTGCTTGTCTTTGTTTGTGCCCAACACTCACTACACTCGTCCAAACACTGCATTCAGGACTGAGTCATTTGACTATGATAATTATGGTTGTTATTTCTTATTAAAAATAAACTTAACTCTGTAAACAGTATTTCAAGAGTGATCTCTATTTGTCACTTTAAGCCAATTTGTGACCAAACTAACCAAATATGGTGCGCCTTTATTGCTTTTACTCAAGGTTTGAGATCTAGAGAGTGTGGAGGATAATGGTGGACATTATTTTTTTAGCTTTTTTTTTGCCTTTTTGCCTTTATTTTATAGGACAGCTGAAGAGAGACAGGAAATGTGGGGAGTGGAGAGTGGGGGAAGACATGCAAGAGATGGTCGACCGGCCGGGAATCGAGCTGGCGACCCCTGTGACGAGGACTGTAGCCTCTGTATGTGGGGCGCTTAGACCGCTAGGCCACCAGCGCCCCAGTGCTGGACAATATTTTCATATGTTGTATGAAGTAAGTGCATACATGTGCAGATGCATATGTAGATATTTGAACTATTGTGTGTTCTTTCTGTATTTGCTGTGTTATGTTTGAGGACTTGCCTTATTTCAGTGCATTCCCTTCCTTTAATTTCACATTGGTTAATTATTCTTCACCACTTTTGTGTCAATCTATGTTTTTTGTATGAAGTTTGTATAACAAAATGAAAAAAACTTCAATAAAGCCATACAGAAACTAGATATAGTAGCTTCATTGTAATAGATATAATCTTTATGTATGAAGTAGACTGACGCACCTAATTTCTGCCACATGCTGAAGAGCTCATAAGCCATCATCACCCTCATATCTCCATGCCTAGAAAAGAAAAGATTCCAAAGTAAAGAACTGAAGGTTTGCTGAATATATTGAGAATGTGTGTGAGAAAAATGCACACCACTAAAATACTGCAGTGTCTTACTTGTCAAGAGTTTTCTTTTTCTTAGCCGGGCCAATCGCCTCTAGCTGCAGACTGGGCTGGTTGATGTACAGTACAGTGAGGCTGAAAAAAGAGTTCCACACCTACACACACCACAAAGAAAATATGAAGTATAAAGGCAACTTCAAGTCAGAAACTATATTTTAGGAATTGAATTATGGAAACAGATCTACAGTAATATTTTGTGAGTTCTTGGGGGTATAGTCTCTCCTGACTGCCAGCCTTTGCTGCTCAGACACACACCTTGAAATCAAAATCGGCCTCTGAGAAGTTCTTGTGCAGCGCCGGAGAGAGGAACTGTGTTGTCACCACGATGATGCTGCAGAAAGCAAACATTACACTGTCAGCTTACCAAACGAGGTGGCTGCCAAAAATAGATAAAAAGATTTGCAACACAAGCGTCACCTTCAGAGCAGGATTATCTGGAGAGGGTCTGATCTAATGGCTGGCTGTATTCCCTTACCGTCTCCAGGACAAAGATTGCATGACAAAAATGTAAAAGTAGACTCACTGACTCGTTAGAAGCCTCATGACACTCCAGTCTCGGGGGAAGATAGTCAGTTTCATTAGATTGCGGAACACGCAGAAGATCTTCAACAGGAACTCCTGCCGAGGAATATATTAAGAAAGCAATGCAGTCAAGGTATGTGGTGAGCGGGCTGCTGCAAAATGCTGCAATCATACTCATCTCTGTGAGTCAGAGTTTCCCACCTTCAGCTCCTCCTTGCTGTGGAAGTTGTTCAATAGATGGTGAAAGTGGATCTCTGTCATCTGTCGCAGCAGAGAGAGGAGACAGGACACATACTCCCCCTGTGTGAGAGGAAATGACAAATGCAGGCGGACGCTTTTTAAAGGTTAATCAACTCCAAATATTCACTTAATCCCACCTGTTTTTGATTCACGTGAAAGTGGCACACGGAGCAGAAGCTTACCGTTATCTCAGCAGTGCACTGGGGACAGCGTTGTCCCCTGGATGTCTCCACAGAGTGAGACTTGCTCAAGATGGACAGCAGAGTCTGCAGCAGCACATCCAGAAGGCTCTCCACCATCATCTCCACCTCCTCCTGAACAGAAGACTCCTGCCCCACCGAGAGCAGGGAGAAGGAAGCACAGATGTGGGGATTTAATATCAGGGATGCAGGAATGCTGCAACAGTATTGCTATAAGCTGAGGTTCTCAAAGGTCATTTTATACTGTACTGTCTATTTTAATTTCATATTTTGGTGCATAGTAAAAAGAACTATACCATGGAGCTAGTCTTAATTATGGAGAAGATGCTGCTTAGGATCCCAGAACAGATGAGCAGCTCCCTCTGCTGGCGTAGATGCAGGTGGATGTGATGCAGAACCACTGGCAGCAGGATACTACGAGACTCTGGGGAAAGAAAGGAATGAGAATGATACTTTAAAGTTTTGCATGCACATCTGAGAAACACGTGACCTTATTTGATATCTGAAGAGAAAGAAAACTGCATTAGTCTTGATATTTGTCTCACCAGGGAAGAAGAAGAGGCGGCTCTCCACTGTGCGAGCAATGGACTGCAGTTTGACTACGTCCATGGACTGACCAATGTCCACAGTGCTGGGCATGCTCCCTAGGGTGCCCCTGACATATTCGGCTACCTCCTGAACAGTGAACATCTGCAGCAGCTCATCAAAGATATCGGGGAAGCTGTTCAACAGTGCCGCCTGGGGGGAGGAACAAAGGACACGGTTTGTAATGCACATACAGATTAACACATTTTTAAAAAGCCACACTTAGATTTAATAAAATATAACTATGAATACCACTCATACAAAATGCTTTTCTTTTCTAAATGACACAAATATCAGTCCTAAATAAAACCTCATATTCATCTTATAGAAGGAGCACAAAGCTTTTGATAAATGATCACAGTTTATCTCCTCAGTTTCTCTCTGATCACTTTTAAATAACCAGCACCGACTGCATATCAGTTACTTAACAATACATCATCCTTTTGTTAACAGGCTGGTGGACTCACAGCCTCTGCTGCATTGTGAAACCGACACAAGGGGGCACTGTGACTTACGGTGATGGATGAGAGCCCCACAGTATGACCACAGAAAGGCATGCAGCTCATCACACACCTAAACTGTCCAAGAGCGAGCCAAAGGATGGTGTAACAGTGGGGGTGAGGAGGATTATCAGTCACATAATGGACAAATGAAAAGTGACATAAGTGAGGAGAATGAAACAAGAAGTCAAAGAGAGAATGGATAAAATCAAGAGTGTAAACTTAGAGAATGTAAAAAAATAAAAACATACATAACAAAAGATAAAAATGAGACAGCGATTATGTTTGTCATGAGGTGTGAACTGTCCGACCTGTGTGAACACCAGGTTCTCTGAGCTGCGGCTGTCCAGGCTCAGGACAAAGCGGATTGACTGGAAGAGCTCTTGGATGCTTGCCCTGAACTGCTCCTCCTCCAACCCGCAGGTGGCTCTGGAGTACAGGATACGGGACTGGACAATGAACTTGAAGAGGTACTCTAGAGCCTGAGGGAGCAGACAAAGACATACAGTCAGCTTTGGAATGCATTCTTTATGTACAATCAGTTCCTTCAGGATAAACAAGCCCAGAGCGCTGAACGGATCTGTGGTCGATGATCCAGAGAATATCAATAAAATAGAGGAGAAGTTTCCAATTTTCAGGTTGAGTGACACAAAATACCTCCACTTAGGCTTGTTTGAAAAGGAAATTCAAGACTACATGTTGGAGAGATTTCTGATAACTTCTATTCTCTCAGCAGGGATCCCAGTTACTGTGGCCTTATACATCTCTGTACTCCTTATCAGCTCCTCTGCTTGACCATTTCCCCAAGTCTTTCAAATTAATCCCAGTAGAAGGAGACAGGACAGACAAGAAAGAAAATGTGTGTGATACCCTCATGGCTTCCTGGATGTGGTCTTGCCGCACAACCTCGGCTGAGCGGTCCATGTACCACTTCAGACACCGAACCAGCTCCCTGCAGGTTTGAAATTACAAGTATCAATATCAAGCATAACCATCTGTGTTCCTTAATCTAGATTTTTATGTTACACTTGAACATGTTCAATGAATTCAATAAAGTCAGTGTACTTGTATGCCAAAGCTCCTGCAAAGTGGTTTTGGATATAGGAGTCCATGACAGGTCTGAAGTGGTAGAAACGGCTGTCCCTGAGCAGGTTAATGATAAACACCTAAACACATACACGCACACAGATATAAATAGATGTTATGCTCATTTTCTACGCTCACAGGCAAAATAAATCATACAGTAGCTGTGCTCCTTTATTTCTCCTACCAGTGACTGGAAAACCAGCGGCCCGTATTTATCTGTGTTGTCATCTAAAAGACAGAAAAGCGTATCCAGGACATCTCGCAAGAACTGAGAAGGAAGAAAAGAAACAACACTCAGTGCAAACATCACATTTAAAAGCCTTCCTTGAAACCAAAATAGAAACAAAGGGTAGTCCCGTCATCCAAAAACAAGATAATAAAACTTTTTTGCAAAATCTGAAATGATACTGCGTATGATCTATGTTTTTACACACTATCTGATGTTGCACTCTAGTTACTTCTATTGTGGATAGAAAGTCGTAGATAAATAGTGTGATGTAAGTGACCTTGACAATCTCCTCTCCGCTGATCTGACGTAATCGGCCGAGGATGTCCAACACCCTGTCTGGATGGGTCTTCCAGTTCAGAAGAGCCAGAAGGTCCACTGAAAGAAAAAACAGAGTAAAATCAAAGTGAAAGGAAAGGCATTGAACAGGAGGGGGAAATATATAAAGTTGGGCATGTGAGGTCTTAGATTACCATTTTGTGTGAGTTTGGTGGAGCAGAGTATCGTGGAGACCCAGAGGGTTTCTTTGGGGCTTCTCTGAAAGGGCAGGTTTGCCGGCAGGTTTGGACAGCTGTTGAAATCTTCTTTACAGCAGGGCAGACTCAGGTACAGACCCTGGTTACTGAAGGTGGCATTTTCATCACACTTGAAGATGAAAGCAAAGGACAAAAGAAGTTTAGTTAGAGATTTGGAGGAAGTTTGGAGTAAAGTTAAGCAAAAATGGCACTGCACTAATATTATCGTAGGACTTAAATTTTGGGTTCTCGCCAATAACTTGTTCTCGCCTGTGGCCTCTCAAACATTTGAGTTGCACTTCTATCTGACAGCAGTAAAGGAGGTTCATGGTGGGGTGTTCCTATGCAGTTGCCAACCCAAGAAAGAAGGTAGCATACGGCATCAGCATGTCAGCATACGTAGCAAATTGATACGATAAGCTTTCTGGCTTCATGGCCTACCAATGTTGTATAAGAATGCTAGACGGAGTCCTGAGGAAATGCTACATTCAAATTCATGCTAGTTATCCGTGAATACCAGCACTAGCTTTAACATGTCAGCAAGGAGCAAAGTTGGCCAGAATACATCATGCTAGCATGCTAAAAAAAAAAGTACTTTGTGAGGAATATGTAGCTGATAGCCAAAACATAGATTATGCTCGCTACATGCTTTCAAAGCTCATTGCAGTCATTTTATATTTTTGGTGGATTTTCCTCATTTATTTGGAGAGGACAGGACAGGGGATAGAGGAGGAAAGTGGTAGAGAGCGAGGAATGACGTGCAAGAGGGGGGCCGCAGGCTGGAGTCAAAACCAGGCCGTCCACTATATAGGTGGGCGACTTAACCATTAGGCCAAACCTGCGCCCGAAAGCTCATTGAATTCTTAGGAGTAAAATCTTAAAATGAGGCAGAATGCCAACTAAAGCCTTGAGACAAAACACTTTTAATTATACAGTTGAGTCATTTGGGGCAGCCCAGCCATCAGAGTAACTACTGTACATGCTTGATGAAGGAGAGTAGAAAAAATGGACGGTGGATTTTTTATACGTTGTCAAATTTAGACAAATATTCACTGATAAGAAAACATGATACATGTAAAGAGCTAGCCAGCAGACGAATCCCAACATGGGACATCCCCCACCCCCATAAAGAACCCCCCACCACAGCTTGGCCACTTCGATCTACTCAACCTTTAACAAATACCCAATAGTTTAGGTTAAATATACACAAACATGTTGGTAATATTTGAACATACATTCATATAACCAGCTTTACATGACAGGGTAATGGTCAACATTTATCTTGAAGCATTAGATTTTGTTTGTTTGGTTAACAGTGTAAAAGTGTCACCTAAAAGTGTGTTTAACCTGCGCATACCTTGTAAACATACAGCTCATGGCTCTCATCTGACAGCGTTGTCCCGTCTTCCCTCATCAGAGGAGTGAAGGCAAAACCAAACAGTTTTTTCTCTCCTTTGTCTTTAGCTGAAAGAAAACGCATCATGCATCATCAAACTGTATCCCCACAGCCAAAATTCAGACTGTGATCCAAATGTGTCCTAATGAACTCATGTACTGAGGGATGACTGTCGCTGGGGTGCATAACTGACTCACTTGAGCAGTGTCTGAACTCAAAGCGTAGGTGAGACCCCCTGAAACGGTCTATGGGAATTGGCAGCTTGACCATCTCACTCCATCGAGGGCCGTTGTTGTGGTACAGAACAAAAGAGCGGTATTCACTTGTGTTTGGCTCACCGCTGCCCAAACTGATGCAATCCTGAGAAGAGAAGCACAATGGAAGATTGAATTTAGTGACATACACCTTTAATGGTGTTATCAAATTAATGTGTGGATGTATTGAGGGAACTGTACTGTCATCATGACCCATATTTTAATGATATGGTACACAATGAGTGATGTGTCATACTTTGAGTGTGTCCCCATCGGCATAGAGAACGTAGAGCGTGACTTCAATGTTCTTCTGGACGCTCTTGCCGCCCCTTTCAAATTCGCCTCGTTCCAGGGTCAGATAGAGGTCATTGCGTGTGTCACCTATGACAATTGCACAAAAGGAACTTCATTTAAAGGAGACATCAAACACATTTCTATCAATTAAAGTTGGTTACATGTTCTGATGAGCAAAAATATGCTGATGACACCTTACTATCCCCAAAGTCGATATAGGACTCAAAGAGCACTAAATTGCTCGAGTGAAAGTTACATGCCAAGAATGAGAACAAAAAAAAAATCTAACCCCAGTGGTTTGCCTCTACATTGAGCCCAGTGTATGTACGTGTCCACTCAGCTTATCAATTTCTGGATTAAATAACGCAAATCCAAAATGCTTTGTGAGAAGTTAGGAAAATTTTACAATGAAAACCTTCATGCATAAAAACTCCTAATACAAATGGCACAGCCCCTCTTTAAGTCTAATGTGCCACCCAAAAATCCCATAGCTATGATTGACTATTTGCCCATCAGTGGCAATACTTATGTCAAAATCAACTATTTGAACTGTGTTCCAACAGGTAGCTGGTAGCTTTCATTGCATTTCAATGTAGCATATTTCCTTTTGCATTTTCCATTTCCTTTTCCTTTTCCCTTTTACAGTTTTTTTTGACTGCATAAACACTAAAATCAAAAGTATTACACAATTATCAATACCTTACACTCAAGGAGCAAAACATTGGCTCAGATCTGCACCACTATAAGCACAAAGTCAGCCTCACACTTTTTGCAAAACATTATAAACAGTGATTTGTAAAACACTAAACACACTTGTAAACATTAGACACAGAAGTATACCATGATGTCACTTCCTTGCAATTCCAAAGCACTGACTGTTAAACCACCACACCTATAAGTCAACTGGTTAAACACAGCCATCAGGTGCACAAACACATGATTGCTTTATTGAAGACACACCAATCAGGTTTAAGCACTATAAAAATGCAGCAGGTGAGTTCACCTGTCTTCAACCAGAATAAAAGGAGTCAGAAGAAGAAGAGTTCTCTGGGTCTGGCAAGATCCAACTCAGAGAAGAGCTAATGTCTCGTATTTTCTGTACTGTATTTTCAGTTTTTTTCAGACTTTTCTTTTTACTGTAATTGTAACCTGTGCTGGATCCAGTATTTCATGTTCGTCTGATATTTGCTGAGCTTACAGTGTTGTGCACACTACTGTAGTAGCATGAAATCTGGGACATGTTTTGTTGTGATTCTCCATGTTGACATGTTGACTGATTTTGGTCTATAGAGAGAAAAAAATGATATTTTCATCAGTCTGCAGCATTAGTCTTGTGTGGTGTTTGTTGAATTTATTGTATATTTGCACTTTATCTGTGTACTTCACCTACAGTACTCTTATCACTGAGAAGTAGAATTGATCAAAGTGTTTTAGGTAAGCAACAGCAGTGTGTAACTGGTTGAAACAGAATGAAGTCATATGAAATGTGTGTTTCATATGGTAACAAAATATGCTTTTGATAGATTAGGGTATAGTTTTTACAAGAGTGTTTCATTTTGCAAAGGATCTGAGGTGTTCTGCTACTTGCGTGTTTGGTTGTGGGAATTGTTTGTTTTGACAAAATGGGCTCTGTTTTCAAAATCGTGTTTAAGCAATCGAAAAAAACTGTAAATCATAACTTCGGAAAACATCTCCTTTTTGAGTCTTTAAAGAATCAAGCTGAAAAGATGTACATGTTACCTTTCTGTTGTGTTCCTTTTAAAGTAAGAAAAAAAAATCCAGTACTTCTGCCTCATCCGTGTTTTGACAGAGAGGTGCCCAGACTTCTGTAGCCCACTCATCATCTCTGCTTGAATCTGGTTGCTTCAGGCTAAATTAGCAGCAACTAGCACAGCATTATCAAATCTTAGTTGGCCTTTAGTTGAGCTACAGTTAGTGCTGATGGAATTGTATTGATTTGAAAAGAAAGAGGACACCTCTAATTCTGCTGCACAAGTCTTTCATGTTACTTTTATAAAGTTATGGGAGTGTAATGCTACTTGCACTTGTTTAAGCTTGACACACTTGCTAGGATGTCATGAGTAAAGTCACTGCCCGGGAGCACTGTCTTAACCTCTCTAGAGGTTGAATGTTACCCACCACAACAGGACAAGTACATCTCAGAAAGTCCCAGACTATGACAACAGCTGTGTCTCCTGCCTTTCTGATGTAAATAAGTTATAATGTACACGTCAGCCTCTGCTGCACAAGATGAACTGAGAGTGGTCAACATAAATTAAGATGCTGTGCGGACTAAGATGTGCACCACAGGACATTGTTCTAGTCAATGAAAAATGACCCCGCTGAGTTGTGATACACAGTAGCTCATGACTGCCTCAGCACCTTTTGAGAGGTCAGTGTGTAATGAAATAAATATCAGTGGCAACAGCGGAGGAAGATATTGCAGTTATTTATAAAAATCAGATTATAGTTATTTATATCTAAGTCATTTCCTTAGGGACGGATGAGTCACAAGGGTTGATATTGGGAGGTATTTCAGGCTAACTGGAAAGGAGCTGGAGAGGAGAGGGGAAGAAGAAGAGAAGAGGAAAGAGGTGGAGAGGAAGAGGAGGAGAGAAGAGAGGAAAAGAGAAGGAGAGGAGGGCATAAGAAAGGAAAAGATGAGGAGAGAAGGAGAGAAGAAAGGAAAGATGGGGTGAGGAGGAGAGGAGAAAAGAGGAAGAAAAGAGGAGATGAGAAAATAAGAGAAGAAAAGGGGACGAGAGGAGAAAATAAGAGAGGAGGAGAGAAGAAAGGAAAATAGGAGAGAAGTGGAGAGGAAAGAAGAGGAAAGGAGAAGAGAGAGTAGGAAAGGAGAGAGGAGAGAAAAGAGGAACAGAAGAGGAGAGGAGGGCATAAGAAAGGAAAAGACGAGGAGAGAAGGAGAGAAGAAAAGAAATATGGGGAGATGAGGAGAGATGAGGAGAGAGGAAAAGACTGAAGAAAAGAGGAGATGAGAAAATAAGACAGGAAAAGAGGAAGATAGGGTGAGATGAGAAAACGAGAAGAAAAGGGGATGAGAGGAGGAGAGGAGAAAATAAGAGAGGAGGAGAGGAGTAGAGAAGAAAGGAAAAGAGGAGAGAAGTGGAGAAGAGGAGAGGAAATAAGAGAAAAGGAGAAGGGAGAGGAGGAAAGGAGAGAGGAGGAAAGGAGGGGAGGACAGGAAGACGATGGGAAAGAAAAGAGGATCTTACACTCTCAGCAGACAAAAAGCATAGCAACTTTAGCTGATGAAATATACCGAAATAAACACACACCTCTTCCTCTCTATCTCTCTTCCAGTTATCTTTGAAGACCTCTGCTCTTCATCATTTACTCAGCACCTGACCTAAATGCAGATCTCAAGCAAATAGAGAGTGACGGACTGAGACTCTCCAAAACACCCGTTGTTCAAGAATTATTCAGATCCTTAACTGAAATAACAAAACAACAATTTATGAACAGCAGCTTGGCAGAAGTATGTTGCCTCTGGGTGCTGATATTAGTATTCATTATTATTAAATGCATCAATTTGTAAGATGGCAGTTTACTGCTGCAGCTGTCTAAATCTGTCTCAGAGCTGACTTACACAGTTGTTATTTTAGTGTCTCTATCTAGGAGCTCAGCTGTACTTAGAAGGCTTGTAGAAAGGTAGGAACTCTGCTGCTGTTTTATGTTTCCAGAAATACATACATTGTTGAAATGCTGAGTAATCATACTGCACATAGGCAAAGTGTCAAATCAGGAGTTTAATGCATATCCGATAGGGGCGAGTAGTGCAAAAAACCTCACGATAGGCTACGCATCAGGATACTTGGGTCATGATACGATAGTATCACAATATATCTCGATATCACAATATTGTGATATATTGTGATATTCTACACAGTAAAGTAAGAAAAAATTGAGATGGTGTATATGTAAATCACACAATATTACTCAAAATTGAAAGGACAAATTAAGTCAAAACTATTTAATTGAAAACAACTTTTCCACTTAATTGTTTTTGAAATACTGAAGTTGTATTTTAGTTCCAACTCTGCTAAAATGTGAATTTTTATTATTACAAAAATATTGATATTAAGAATTGAAATATCAATATCATATTGGAGGTCCAAGTATCGCGATATATTGCTTTATCGATATTTTTTTACACCTCTAATATCCAAGTAATCCCTCAGTCTTAAGTCTGAGAGTCTGCCGGACTTCCCTTAATCACAGAGGACCATCTCTCTGGAACAATCTGCCCAAATCTCTACAATCAGTATCTTCACTATCATCCCTCAAAAAGCATCTGAAAAGGTCGCTAAATTAACAGTTCTTGACATACTTCTCTGATAAACATCTTTTTTTTTTACCATGTCTTGTAAATGTACAGTTATGGAATTATTTTTGGTATATGTATTGTTGCTTTTTATAACTTTTTATAACTTTTTGTTTAGCAAGAGGGAAGGTATTTTTATAAGCCTCTTGGGGCTTCTGACCTCCCTTGTATTATGTTTTCGATTCCATTACATATATTGTAGTTGTTGTTTGATGATGAGCAAATAAAATAAATACATTAAAAACTCAGCCTGTAGGCTACTCTGAACTCCATGTTTCACTGAGTTTTTTCTACCTTAGAGAATTCATGACATCACAAAATCTCAGAAATCCTTACATAGGCTGCATTCCGATTTGGGGACTGTATCCTACGAAGGGTGCTTTTCACGACCGATTGCATCATAGCGCTGCATCGAAGACTGTCCCATTTTAAAAGCTCCTTCGAATGATCGAATGCATCCTACTCTTCCCACGAAATGAACATGTTCATTTTTTTTTAATCGCATGTTATTTGCACACCGTATATAAGCCCCCTCGGCATCTTCCTGCTATTTGATATGAAATGAAGACACCACTGGGCTTTTGGAATGCAACTTTCACTTTAAAAATTTCCAGACGGCTCAGTCGACAAGTCAAAGGTAAATAAAAATAAACACTGTAATTCACAGAATAAGCACTCAGAAGCTGTCTACTACCTCCAAGGCATTGTTTCAGAACACAGTGGTGTCACGGGGCAGCATGTATTTGAATAATACATCTAAAAGTCAAGATTATAAAGTAAATTTCATTACATGCATTTGATTCCCACATTTTGCAAAGATTCAAAATGTGTCATTTGATGGCCCTAATTTAAATGAAACATTCTAGAAGTGTTGAGGGGAAATGTCCCTTTAAGTTAAACAGCTTCAAACTGAGAATCTGAAAAGGGTCAAGGCCAGTGATACTGAAGAAAGTAATGTATTTCATAAGCTCATTCAATGTTTTAGAACACATGTTAGATTTATAGAGTGCAATACAAGTATAAATTATTATCAAATAGAAATATTAAAGCACTGATATTTCTTAATAACCAAAGTCCATTTTGTTCTCGCCTACATCATTCTGCTGTTTCCTGTAGATTCTTTAACTCAGTCTTTAAGCATCACCCTTTGCTTTTCTTACATCCGTTTCCCCTCTCCCTCTCTCCCTTCCTCTCCATCCTCAGTAACCTGATCTGTGACCTTCCCCTCTTTTCATTCCTCGGAGCCATCTGGCCTCCACCTCCTCCTCTGAATCTCTCTGCCCCCATTACCGCCTCCTGCTCTTTGCCTCCTTACCTGGCAGGATGACATCTGGGAAACCCAGTTTGCGTGTGAGTGCCAGGGCCCTGTTGAACACAGCCTGGTTCTCTCTTCGGATCTGCTCCAGCTCACCCCGTAGCAGCTGCAGGGAAATGATCAGGCCTGGGGAGGGGGGAGAATGGGGCATATATGTGAGTGTAAATGGGGGCAAAGGGCAAGTGAAGAGGTGTAGGGCAGTGGGAGGAAAGTGGAATTGAAGAAATAAAAGCGGAGATGAGAGAAGGGAGGGACAGAGGGGTATTTAAAGGACATTAGCAGGAATGTGGGGGAGGAGAAGACAGACAGAGGAGAGGATGGAGAGACGTGATCAGAGTCAGGGAGAAACAGAGAGAAGAGAAACAGTGGTGTGGAAATTACGCAAAAAGGAAAGGAAAAATATGGGTACAAATGTGTGACAGATTTTTGTGAGGCATGATGAGTCATATATCAAACTGTGACATGCTCATAAAGAGAGACGCAAGAGTGAATGAGGAGAGTTCACGTTTACAGTGAGGCCATTTTGAATTCACACAGCAAGATTATGTAATACCAAGACCAAGAGACCTGCATTATCTTGTCATACTAGCTAACACGTTGGCTATGGATGTGTAAAATGTGTTCTTACCTCCAGGTTATTATCATCATAGTGACAGATAGAGGTTATTGATACGATGTACAATCTGCTGCAATGTGAGTTAATTCAATTTGACATTCCTGAGCATGATTGATTTGAACTTTATTTGTAGAGTGATTTCTAGTAATTCAAGTGATTTCCAGATAATTAAGTAAACATTTTAATTTCTATTTAAGCCTAATTAGTGAAATTAAAGGTTTTCTTGTTCAAATTTGGGAACTATTGAGCATCGATTAAAGTAGATTAATTTGTTAGTGGATCAACAAAAACATAGTAAATCAAAAGTTGATTAACAACTCATAATCAAGATTTTTTTTCACACAAAAATAATTCAGAAATGTCTTGATTCCAGCCTCTCAAATGTTAAAGCAATTTTCTGGTTCAGTTTTATGATTTCAATTGAATATTTTTTGGCTCCTGCACAGTTTAGACCAATTTAAAGACAATGCCTGTGGCTGTGAAGAGTTTCCTGCTTCAATCTTTTTCTTTTACAAAGAGAGATAATACGATTTCACTCTCTTCTTTGTCCTTCAGTTATGAGGCTACATCTAAAAATCTGTTGGCTTAGCTTTGAAACATTTGGATGTAAGAATTATTCTCAAAATCTTTGCAAAATGTCTGTTTTGTTTCAACATCAAATCCAGAATTACATATCCTTGCATTGAGAAGTCACATGATCAGTTGACCAAGATCTACAGTAGACCCTCCACCTACCCTCTCCACTAAAGTAGATTCAGATAAATACTTCAGCATCTTATTTTAACTATGATGAACTTTTTACGTCTTTAAATTCTAACCATAACCAAAAGAGGTCCAAGTTGAACCTTAGCGAGAGCAAAGAGCAAACAGGTCTGTAGAGGCCACATATTTACCATAGTTGGTGCTTGGAGCAGAGTACTTGGTGTTGGACTTGCGGATGATGTTCTCATGTACCTGGTACCACTCGTTCTCGTTGTTACATCTGGAGAGAGAGGGAGACAGTTGGGAAAGGCTGTTAACAACGCACCCATTAGTGGGTCCAGATGGAGGGCTCAGGATTGTGCGCACGGGGACTGCACGAACAGCATGTGTCCCAGAGACGATTTCCTCCTGGAGAAAAGGTAGCAGCGGGGGGAGGTGCTATCAAGCAGCACATTAGCCCAAATGCACAGCTCACTAAGCAAACCTGACAGCCAGCTCTCTACCAGCCTTTTTCATTACTGTGGGCCCGAAGGCCCCTGGGATGGCATGGGGAAATGCACAGACTGGAGCGTTATAGGAGTCGACAGTTTGGAGGCAGCTCAGCACTGAATCACTGCTTGCTTTTTTAAAAGGGAAGAGCTCTGTGCCTCAGCAAGAGAAATCTGATGAAAAAGACAGCTTTCTATTTTAAAAATCTTTATTTCACGCTGAGCTGTCGAGCTATCCTGAAAATACCACACCTGAAAAATGTCACTCAACGGGATGGCAAAGTGTATGATTGACCTTTGACCCTCTGAGTGGACGCTGAGGAGGACAGCGCAGACTCAAGGAGACATTCAAGCTGTTGACTGACAAGAGAAAATGCTGAGCCTGGTGTTATTATGCTTTGTCCTCTAACTTTGCTCAATTATCTGAGTGTCATCTCTCTCTCCATCTCTTTCCTTCTCCTTCCCTATGTCTCCTTCCTTAGCTGGGTTGGCCGGCGTACAGGAGTGGCCCTCTGTGGTGAAGCCTAACAGAAGCAGCCAGATTCACAACACGCCAAGTGCCCTATCGCAGGCCCAGGGTGAACAGCTATTGATTTTCCAGAGGACACTTCATTATCATTCTGGTCAAAACATGCCAGGCATCAAGAGTGAACGCCAAGTTGTCATGCAAGACATCTGCAGAATGTTCACATACTCTCATCTTACTGCATCAACACTTTATTTTCAAGAGTAAAGAAGAGATCAAACTACCAGGATTAGAGGTATGAAGACTATTTTTAAGAGTGGTTTTATGCTTTTAATGCTAGAGGAATTCAATTCTTTGTGCAACTATCCATGTTATAAAGAGTTTCAAGATTTACACTCACGTATAAACTTTGAGCACAAAGTCCTTCTCTTCTTTGAGGTCTGTGATGGTGTGGAAAACATCACTCATGGCAAGAACAGCGCAGCCATAAGGTCTTCTGTACTGCACATGAGGCGGGCCCTTCTTTGAGTCGTTCAGCAGCATACGACCTTTAAACAAAAAGAGACGGATATGCTCAGAAGAAATGCAAGCATGTAAAAATACCTGTGGTTAAACATTACAATTGTATTCATGTGTATCTAAACAGTGCTTTTACCAGTTCGTATGACATGTGCAACAATGTAAAGGTCTCTCTTCAAGTCTTTACTGCTCAGGTCCTAAAGGGAAAAGGGAAAATATTGTCAGAATCCTGTAAATACATACGTGTGCTTCGAAACAAAACATATTCGGAAGACAGGATATTATGGGCTACCGTAAAGAGAGCACACAGACGATCAACTTTCTCTGGATTCTTTGGTCCTCCGTTTTTGTTGAGTTTCACCATGAACTTCTCACTGTAAAAGAAGTCAGGTACAGTTTCAGAGTTTCTAGAAACTTTAACAAACCCATGTCAATCTGTGGGATGGATAGTTTTGTGGACATGTGCGTGATGACTGTATGTGTGAGTGTGTGTGCGTTTGTTGGGTCATTCTAGGCTGTTTCGTGTGCACCGATCCTCCTGCCGTACCTGATCTGTTTGGCCTCGCGAGTGTCGTACAGAGAGAAGAAGACATCCGCATCCTCACTGATGCTGTTGTAAGTGAAGCTCTTCAGGTTGACGAAGAGGTGGTGCGACACAGGGACACGGCAACCGTCACCATGGCGCTGTCTCGTGCTGTCACCCTGGGAACAAAGAAGAAAGTGACCGCTAACAAGACGATCCTGACTGTAAGGCAGGCGAAGTAGCTGACATTCTGTGTATAGATAATCCTATTCAAAAGATCAATAGTGCTGCTGTAAGAGATGAATCATGTATTGATGTATGCTCTATGCTGTACTTCTTCTGTCACAAGTACATGCCATTTACAGTGGACTCAGACAGACAGGCGACCATCTCAAAAAAGAAAGGAAGAATGGAGGATAGGACACTGCAGATGAGAAGGCTCTGTATTTATTAAGTGCTGTAGAGAGGGTGCACTATTCATTATTACAAATGTAGCAGCTTTATGTGGTCATATGTTTTGTCACAATACTTTTTCATTAGCAGGTTCCCTTTTAAAGGAATAGTCAATTATTATTCATCTAAATTGTAGCTCACAGTTAGATGACATGACTGATATCCGGCTGCAAAATTTGAAGCTACCCAAGAAGGTTTTTAGCTTAACTTGAATCAAAACAGGAAGCTCCTGCCTGCCCGAATGATAAGGTAACAAAATCTACAACAAAACCTCTAAATCTCAAAATTAGAATAGATTAGAATAGCCTTAATTTGTCATTGTCAAGGTGCATGTGTTAAATACAAATAAAATAAAAACAGGTAGAAAATATGTATAAAAGACAATATAAATATGGTAATAATATAAAACAAATGTCAAATATATACAATCAGGTGGGGAGAAGAGGTATTTGGGTTTAGGATATTGCACATTATATGAAAAGTTTCACAGTTCCTGGTATTGCACTTGTCATGAATATTATTGCACATGAGGGAATTGTTTATGTCATAACTTTTTTGTTTACTCTGTTCAACAGTTAAAGTGCACCAATCTAAAATTAAGTCTTGAAGAGAGGCTAATTTGTTAGCTTTGGATGTAATTATGGGACTATAAGTGCTTATCAGGTACTGGTATGCTTTCAGTCCCGAGAGTCAGAACGAAACATGGTGAAGCAGCGTTTAGTCATTATGCACCACAGATCTGGAACACACTCCCTGAAAGCTGTAGGTCTGCTCCAACTCTCACCTCTTTTATATCAAAGATTAAGACCTTTTTATTTGCCACTATATTCCAATTTTAGCTTATTTTAACTTGCTTTAAATGCAATTTTTGTTTTTATTTTTAACGTATTTCTAATTTTTTTGTCATTTTAATTGAGCTCGTTTATGCTTGTCTGAATGTTACCAATGCTTTTAATCTTTTAATGTAAAGCACATTGAGTTGCCCTCGTGTATGAAATGCGCTATACAAATAAAGTTGCCTTGCCTTGCCTTGCCTTTCAAACAAAGCCCAACAAGTCATTCCACCTATTTAAAAACGTTTTAGCCAAGCTAAGCTAAGCTAAGCTAAGCTAAGCTAAGCTAAGCTAAGCTTGGTAGTTTGGTGTGTAATGGATAGACCTTTTAATGGTATCAGCTTTCTTAGCAAAGAAACCAACAAGGTTTTTTTCCTCAAATCTAATCCAAAAAATGTCACTGTTTTTAAGAGAGATCTACTCAGATGAAAATGTAATAATTACTTCAAAAAAATTCTGCATCCCTCAAGAGAGCCAAATTGCGACAAGTCTCCAAACTGGTCTTCCTCACATTACCATTTGTACATACATACTGCAGCATATGTAGTCCCAGTGGGATTCAACTCTCACACTCTGGTAGCATGTGTGTGAGGCTCTAATGGGGCCTGGCAGTGACATCTTTCTATTTATATTTAATATAAAGGATTTTCTAGGCTGCAAGGTTTATTCCTGGTTCAACTGCAGAAATCCCTTGAAAGAACCTCAGGCAACAAACAATAAAGAGTCAAAAGGTGACAGCCAGAGTATCCTGACTTTAGGCTTTGTGAATAGAGTGTAAAAAGACAAATTTAATGTAAGTTAAAGAAGTAAAAAGTTTCTGATGATTGTGTAAACAAAACACACTGAAAATACTGTACCTGGTTTGTGCTTTGCTGACCACAGTGTCTGCTGGATACATGCTATGAAAAAAGGGAATTACAAAGGAGAGGTGTCAGATCAGTCGGTACATTCTCTTCTCATCCCACACAGCTTTGAACTTATTTACCTTATAGCAGCTTCAGACACACACTACATGAGCAATGCCTCAGCTGATGCTTCAAAACTGACAAAATTCTCACCTACGAGCGTTGCAGAGTGGCTATACTACTGCAGCGCTAAAAGAAGCCCACACGAGGCAAAACGTGAGCGTGTGGGAGAGGAGAGGACAAAGCCAGCATCGCCCACACACACCTCTCTGCTCAGCGGCCTATAAGAACTCCTCTACTCCCCTACCTGAAGAGGTGCCAAAGCCCTGTGCCCTGCCAAAAACAAGCTCACTTTCATCGACAGAGTCAGGAGGCTTCTTGGCACAAAGGAGCTACGCTGTTGTTTCTGGACAGGGCATTTAGTGCACAAACATTCAGCATGCAAAGCTGAGAAACATAGCAGTGGGATAATGGGAGGCTGCAGGGCAGTTGGAGAGTATTTTGATCAACATATGGAGGTTCAGCTACTGACCAGGAAGGATCTCCTTCCTAGAAAACATTCCCCAGCAGTGCATTTCATAACATCTGTGCTGTAATCGCAGATTTCTAAAATTGGATCTGCGTCAGTAAGTCTCCTCTGGGTGTTTGTGTGTATGTGTGTGCTTGTGTGTGTGTGTGTGTGTATATGTTTGAAATTCCCATATCACCAAAATACATTTAAGGGAATTACTTATTCATAGCAGTATGTCTCTAGTCTGGCTGGTTAACACAACCAAGACTAGAGAAGGCAATTTATTTTCAAAAACAACAATAAAGAAGTCATTTGTATGTATTGTCCCACAGCCTCACCTGGGCTTGTCACTTTTTATTATGTCTGCATTGCTAGCCAGCAATCACGCTTGTGAGAGTCACGTGCATGCAGAAGAAGGGACACACTCAATATGGCAGTAAGATAAGCATAAAGAGAAGGTCACATGAGGCAGCTCTAACAGCTGATTCTCTCTTTGCTGCTCTCTCTCGTGAGTCACCTTCTTATGGATGATTTGATAATCGGTAGATTCACACATCCCTACACATCCAACAACACATTCTTATGTACAAAACCAGGCTGCGCAAAAAAACAGCACAAACAAAAGTCCTTACAGTGTAAGTACAGCATCATTTGAATCATTGCAACAGATATCTTTGGTACATGTGCACTGCAAATCAAAGCATATATACCTACTTGATTCATTCCTTGTGTTAATTATACATTACAATGTTTATCAGGCATAAGTTAAAGAATATTTTCAGATAAACATACCAGTTTGTATAGCTCTGATACGCTGATCTGCTCGGGATCCACCATTTCAAACTCTTTTCTGGGAACAAGGTCCATGCCGAGATGCCTGAAAGAGAGAAATCAAAAAGAATGAAAGATAGTAGTGCTCAAATACTGTACTGTTGATCAATGATAGGACTTTGGTTTCCGGCTACGTCATAGTTAATTCCCTTTATGTGAGGGGAAAATCAGTTAGAGGGTCAAACTAAAGCAACAGTACCTCGCCAAGTTGGCTGATCTTTCTCTAACTGGAAACAGGATGTAATAGTTAGCTTAGTACTTATAAAGCTAACTTTTTGTTTTGTTTTGTTTTGTTTTGTTGTGTGTGTGTGTTTTGTTTTTTTTAACTATATTAATATATTATGGCTATTACTATCATTATTATTGTATCTTAATTGTGTATTCATGGTATTTGTATATAAACCTTTGTATAGGTATGTGAAAATGTACTCTATTTTTTGTAATGTCCATATGTCTATCCATACCTTATCTTTTTTATATTTCTTTATTTTATTATATGGAAAGAAAAAAATTAATACAAATTTGATCACAAAAAAAGTACGTGTAAAGCTCCTAATGTGAGTTATTAAATGTTTTGTTATTAATCCACACAAAAATAAAAGTATATAAAGAAGTTTTTGCACTTTATTGGGGGCGGTTACATGCCAGACTGTCTCTTGGCCAAGCACAATAACTTCCTGTCTCTACTTGTTGCCAGGCAACTGATGAAGGCTAAAGAATAGTGGTAGTTGATGGTTTCCCAAAATGTCAAACTTTTGCTTAAGATTTTAAATAGATACATACTTACTTACTGGATCAAATATCCAACTTAAGCAGCCCTAACATTTGCTATAACATCTTGCTTATTCCTTAATACCTCATTTAAACCATTAGATATCACTCTGAATGGGCCTTTAAAGAAATAATAAGTAGTTTCAGCAGTTTAACACTGCCAAGGCCCATTCAGTGTTTAACCTCCCTTGCTGTTTTTCCCAGTTTATTCTCCTCTCTTCTTTTCTTTGCTGCTCACAGGTTTGCAATCAACCACACATCTAATTCAGAGTTCTGTTTTCTCTAAATCAACTAATGAATATTTAAAATATCCTCCATGTTGTTTACTGATGCTATCTGAAACTTATGTTTTTTCCACAGTGTCAGCAGGTCGTCCTTTGCAACTGGTTGCCTGTTAACTTTAGGATCCAGTTCAAGGTCTTTTAATTGTTTTTAAGTGTTTAAATGGTTTGGCACCTCTGGAGACAGAGCCTTCTCAGTGGCGGCCCCAAAGCTGTGGAACAGTCTACCTTTCCAGGTTAGAGCTGCACAGTCTGTTGAGCACTTTAAAACACTACTGAAAACCCATCTTTTCTCCTTGGCGTTCAGTCCCAGCTAAGCAAGAATCCTTGGCTTTTTTACTTCTTTACTCTTTTTATCTCTTAAATTAGGCTCTTACTATTCTTTTACTGTTTTTATTTATTGTTAAATATGTGTGTGATTATATTGTATTTTAATAACTGTACAGCACTTTGGTCAACTGAGGTTGTTTTAAATGTGCTTTATAAATAAAGCTTGACTTGACTTGACTTTGCTGTTGAGGATAAATCACCATTGCAGCAGGGTTTTGAACAATCAGAATCCAGTTTTTAATACAGCTAGGTAAAAAAAATCCTTATAATAGTTATAATCTATTTCGTCCACACCCGTGGTCACTTAGGCAAAAAGTGTAGCCTCAAAACGTGGAGCAATATCAGTGACTACAGTGATCCTTTAACCATGAAATTAGATCACTGTCTCAGATCAGAGTGCATTAGAGCACCAACCTCACACACATGGAGAGTAAAGTACATTGTATTTTTTGCTCCACTTTGTTGTGTTTTACAGATTTAGAAAAAGGTTTTAAAGCATGATACACTCTGATGATGATCGAATTTCCAATTCAAATCAATGTAAATTATCTGAAAGTTTTATATGTGTTGAGTCTTATATAAAGCTGACAGACAGCCCATACTTAAGAAGCCTCTTGTTAGCAGATCAGGAGCCCTCACATCTTTATCTCTGCTATGGATGCCCATCAGAGCTCAGTTGGATGGAGTTAGGAAGTGTCAACAGTGGGAATATGGCTTTACAGATTCTCCCGGGGGATGTGCATTGACTTTAAGCCGCTTGGGATTCTCTCATCTGCTAAATGACCATGAAATTACATCATAGAGGATGATATTACACGCCCATTCATCCATGGCTGTAGACCTCTCTACTGCCAAAGACACGTGGTATTCTCTGGTAGACAATAGTTTAAAAACAATGTTTGTTGTAGAGCATGCCCACTCTGTCGATATAGTGCACTTAGTACAAGAGTAACTCACTCATTGCCCCAGTCGAGCCGTACTGTGATGTGCCGCTTGATCTCACGAGTCTGGTCCTGGGCGAGGTGACCCTGAATCAGCTGCCGACGCAGGTCAATCAGCTCGTTCATGACATGGCGAAGCTTATGGAACAGGTCCACCTTGTGTTTCTATAGAAGTAGCCAAAAATGATCTTTGTTAGGAAATGCGAATCCACCCAAGTAGTATTTATGAGACTCTTTCCAGGTTTTATCCAGGATAATCTGTTCTGTACAGTAGTGATCAGTTGTCAAATTATTACAAAGGCTGCAGTAACATAAAGGATTTAGACAAATTGAACCCTCTAACCATGCTTTAATAAGTTATCTTTTTGATCCTGACATATAAACCCCACTGGGTTTGTCAATTAAATGAAAAAATAAACATCTCCTTGTAGGTCTGCTTTGACCTCCTCACTATTACAAATACCTACATAATTTTTCACAGGCCGACAACAGCCTTTTTAATCCCTCTCTTCTCCCTAATGGTATGACAAGCCCACATTGCCACCCAGGTTTGTTTACATAAATGCAAAGATTAAGCGCCACCACGACGCCCATGTAAATTTAATGAGGATAAACACAGCATGTTTTCAAAGGCTGGTATCTGCTGGGAAACAAAGATTTTTGTTGGGGTTGATGAGCCCTTTCAAACAGGGCTAATTACATACATTTTAACAGACACACATTTATGCTGAGGCCATTGCTCCCTTAAGTAATACCATGAATCGCAATTGGCAACAATATGGTGAAATGTATTAACATCCAGTCAGTGCTACATCCTATTATTATGGCTGCAACTGTGGCAACATGGCCCATATCACAGAGGGGGTGAGCACCAAAAGAAGCACTGTTAAATCAGCGCTTCACATTAGTCGAGCTTCAGAGGAAGTTACATCACCACACCAATGCCTCGGGCTCCTTAGTTTGCTCAGAGCATGAGCAGTCCTCAGTGAGAGGTTATGTAAAAACTCTGTGCCAGCTCCGCAATGTATCCACTCTGCTCCAAACTCAAAACCCAACCATCCACTTCTGCCTGCCCCCTCGACATGGAGCTGGATTAAGGATGCTCTAGGTTTCCAGTAATCGCTTGAGCCTGGCAAGTAAAGGCTGAAAGTGAAATTGGTGAGCAGTGCTGGATCTTAAGATGATGCGGAAAATACGAGAGGGAGGCCAAGATCAATCAATGGCTGAATGACACAGCATGAAATTGCATATGACAGGTCTGTAGGCCATTATCTGTGTCCAACCACCGTTTCTGCTCCTAAAGAGATAGTCTATGGAAATGTAGGGTGACAGTCAGAACGACATGCTATGAGGATATATCTAAAGGAGATGTCACTGTATGTTTGTGCTGTTTCTCATAATATTCACCTCTTTTGCTAGCAGACCTTTTAATATCAGGTGTTAAATTAAGAACAGAAAGAAAAAAATGCAAAAGACTGTTCCATCAAACTCCCCTGAGGAGGATGCAAATGAAACAACAACGGATGCAATTTCCTTTCTGCAGAAAAGCTGTTATTCGCCCAATTCCCTCGGAAATCTTTGTAACGTTAGATCTGGTCTCACATTTATTGCTTAGTATTTTTGTTTCAATATTTGTGAGACATGCTGTAATATAGTGCTACCTACCACGTAGAGCTGCTTCCACAAGATGCCCCATTCCTGCAGTGTGGAGGTGGTCTCTGTGATGATAGGGTCCTCAAGGGGCACCACTATCTCACACAACCTGAGGGGAAAAGCATAATGTTAGCAAACCCAAGGACACACATTAAAATATCAGTGTTGGGCTGAAATATGGTTATTGTTCAGAAATCAGTAGTTAAATAGAATCAAACTTGAAATTTGGTGCTACTTGTCCCATTAATGGTTTGTTCCTTTAACATATTTAGGTCTTAGTTTGCCAGCTCACTGTTAGTTTATTAGATGCATATCAGCTAAATCTATTTCTTTCTGCAGTTTGAATAAAGAGCACCTTGGTTTTTGACCTCGGTGTCTTTCTATATGAAAATATAAACAGATAATAAAGTGCTTTACTATTCTAAAGGCGTTCGTCAACCACAATAACAGAGCTCTTCCTTCCCTCTTAGTCACTATGCTAGCTAAGAAATTTATCGCCATCAAATGGACTTCTAGTTTGGGCAGTGTTGCCAACCCCTCAGTGAGGAAAGTAGCTATTGGCTGTCATAAAAGTTGCTAGAAGTCACTAAATGTCATCACTTAATTTGCATAATTGAAATTATGAGGGTTGCTGTAGGAAAGACGTGTTACATTGAGGGAGAGACAAAAATAGGTTAAAAAACTCCCTTAATATGTTTATAACTACACTTCGGAGCCTACAACAAATCAAAGTAAAACGTGGGGTCCTGTTAGCCTAGTGGTCTAAGCGCCCCACGTATCGAGGCTCTAGTCCTCGATGCAGAGGTCGCCCGTTAGACTCACGCCCGGTCGACAATTTGCTGCATGTCTTCCCCCACTCTCTACTCCCCAAGTTTCCAATCTCTCTTCAGCTGTCCTGTCAATAAAGGCTAAAAAGCCCATATTATAACTTACAACAAAAAAAAAACATGTAAAACAGTAAAACATGAAATTTTTCAACCATAACAATATCTACATTTATTTTGTGTATACAATCAACATTAACAATCTAAATGGACCAAAAAGAGACAGTAGGCGGGATCAGCCGCAGTATCCTCGAACATGTGTTATACATTTGCAGTCTGGACGCTGAGAGATGAACACCTCCTGCTCTGAATACAGCCTAGGAGGGACTCACAGCAGCATCCACTGCTCGTTGAGAAGAGTTGGAATGATACATGCTTTCACATCAGTCTCCAAAAGTCTCAGATTAAGTTGCAAGATTTGTTGCTAGTCGTTTTTTGAAAAAGAATCGCTAGAGGGTCTAAAAACTTGCTAAATATACACATACACACTATATATGCAGTCTGCAGGGCTGGATCTGATTGGTCAGATGTTAGCATGCTGTGGACGTCAGTATTCAGCCTGTACTGACGTTTTTCTTTATCCCCATTTAAGCTTTTCTTAACCACCAATTTCAGCATCTAAAAATCACTTGCAACAGCCACTAAAACAAGTCGCATATAACGTACAAACATGCTTAAATCTTCCGTCATCTTAAACCTGGTTGACAGTCATGTTGTGCCCTTTTAGCTGGTTTGCTAATTGTTGCCCGCATTAATGCTAACTTTAGAAATCACTTGGTTAAGTTCACAGTTTAAGTACCTTGGGCTAATGTTAAGCTAGCTGTTGAAGGTCAGGAAAATAAAAAAACAACCAGCATACCTCCACCAGCAAAGTTTGAGTCACCCCAGGCTACTGCTAAGCTAGCTGTTGAAGGTCATGAAAATGTAACCCAACCATAGACTACCTGTTTGAGAGTATCCGCCTTTCTATTTCTACATTTATTTCAAACAGTGGATATTAAATATGAGTGTAGAGAGAAATCTTAAAAGGGAATCTTTTAGAGAGGGGGACTGAGTAAAAGCAGTAACAAGTAATGTAGCATATTGCTCAGAGTTGCTATTAATACACTAATGGTATAACTTTTCTGCCTTTAATACTAGTAACATGTAAATGTGGGGACAAAGGCATGTGGTTGTTTTTCTTGAAAGCCTGCTGTGTATTATGAATATTGTTTAGATCTGTTTCCAAGAATAATATAAATTAATTCTTGGAGACAGAATCTGTAACTCCTCTACACTCTCCAGTTAGAAACACAAATACTGACAACTGATAAGTCAAGCCTATTGCTCTGGACAGCCCTCTTATGGGATTTTGATCAATTGAGCAGAATACTGTACTTTCACTCTCTGCATCTGAGTGTCTTGTTTAGTTTTTGTAATCTTGTTTCCTGCTTTTTTGACTATCTGTATTATCTCAACTGACTCCCAGAAATGTAATTTATGTTGTTATAATTAATTCTTATTTAAGTACTTACTTAGGAATTCTCCCAAAATGTCTTATGAACTGCAATGAATCAGGCACTCTTGTTAAAGGAACTAAGGACCAGACCTGAACAGGGTGGGTTGGGGAGGGTGGGGGTTTGGTGGGTGGAGGGGGGGTGGGGGGCTGTCTTTTTATATCTATGTTTATGTTTTGTATATTTATGTGTCCCCCAAGTTGTGTTCGGGTCATTTTCATGAGTTTGTGATGCTATACGGCTACTTGGCCAGGTCGCTCTTGTAAAAGAGAATTTTATATATAAAATAAAAATAATCATTCTTAGCAACAAATTGACAAATGCGACACCATTAGCAAAAATAAACTACAACTTTGAAATAACAGAGAGCTATTATCATAAATATTCATGAGATTTTCTCAGTAAGCTACGAGGGAGGAGCACTCCAGTCTACAGAACCACACACATCCCCCTGTGTGACTGCATTCATAGGGAAACATTAAACCAAAGGTTAGATCTCTTGTGACACTCTGCACTTTGCTCGCTAAGCTCTTGCCTGTGCTGCGAAGACTTATCTCTCATACTGTATCATTGTATTTGCCACAAAGGAAGCATCTCCATCCATTGCACAATGAGTCGGGGTGATTGTCTCTGGCAGGGAGGCTTTGGGAGAGCTAAAGATATGCAGTGGGTGTGTCACCTCATTAACTCCATGAGACAGCAAAGCAGATTCCCCAAAGTGAAGCTCCTGGAGTGAGCAAGTGTAATAATGTCAATTTCCAAGTCTGCACTTTTAATTGTCTGAGTGCAAACGGGAGTCCTCCTGCTATGTTGAGGCTCAACTGGAGGGCGGTGATATAACAGCAAACTCCCAGCCTGCAGATTTAACATCCATGAGTTCAGGCTGATAAAGAGCTCTGCTGCATTCTTTTGTCTTCCCTTTTATCCTGGCCTCTACAGCCATGGCCCACGATTCTGACTAAACTGTACATGACCGCTGTGTGATGCGTACATGTGTGTGTGAGAGAAACTCTGAGCTGTTTGGCAGTAATTCTCTCGAAGATTGGATCGTCACAATTGGTCAGGCTTTGACATTGATAAGCCGATGAATGAGTGTCACACTCCCTGTGTTATATAAGATAAGAAGAGCTCCTGATGCATATAAGATAAACAAAACTATTTGTTATCACCATTGCTCATATCTTCCTCCAATATGTCTCAATAAAGGTCATGGATCTGTAGAGAGACTGCTGATATTGTATACAGAAGGTCTGCACTCACCTCCTACATAAATTGTCTTGTTCTGCAATAAATTCAACTGGCTTTCTTTACTATATCTGTCTACTCAAACACATTTAAAGTCAACGACACAGACACTGTGGTGTTTTTTTGCATAAGGTGTTCCTTTACTCTGAACTTAATGGGGCTGATTGATTTGACTGAAACTGTGGGCGAAAAGTTACAGAACTTTTATACTGCAAAACTAAAGAATACCTTTGTGGACGTTAAATAGCAAAAAGGTTTTGATGAGCAAAGTCTGTTAAGGTTTTAAGTGGTGTTGAAATCTGGTTGTTGTAGAATTTAATTCATGACCATGTAAGGTACTTTAACATATTGATTTAAATTTTGTAGATCCAAATTTTACAAATCAAACTTACTGGCATGCACCGCTGCAAAGAACGGCCCTAATAAATTCAGATTAGAGGGCAATTTAGGTATAGTTAGACTTTGGCCCTACTCTAACATCTCATGGGGTCTTAATGAGTCATAGGTACCAAAAGTTTGGGAACTGGTCCAGTGAATCGTCACACTCAGCAGCTGGAAAGCAGCCTGTAATAACTTCAATATAACTTTAGGCTTGATCAAAATATGACTGCTTTAACTGCCTTTAAAGCCAATGACAGCCTCAGATTGGTATTATAAGTATCTTACAAAATTATGGAAAGGATCTCTGCAGAGACGGACCTTTATTATTTTCAGTAAGATCGTTTTGGTAATCAGAAGCATGAGTCCCACTTAGTGAGAGGTCTCACTCAGCTGAAATCTTACCAGAGGTAATTCGTTGAAAAAAGATGACTTCAGTGACTTGAGAGGGAACATTTTTTTTTTTTGTCAGTGAACACAATGCAAAATAGTTAGCAAGACACTTAAAATAGCAATCTGAGATTTGTGGTTGCATTAAAACCCCATAATTTGTAAAATTTAAAAATGCTGGATGTGGGTCAGAAATAAGACCCAGCTTCAATGATAGATGTAGAGGGAATCAAAATGTTCTTCATCTCCTTGCTTTGGTAAGTGGTGTTATGATAATATGGTTTTCTGTCTGTACTTGGTCTGATATTAGGTAACAGATTTGAGGTGCTAAAGAAAGTTTTTGTATTCAGATATAGACACAGAGTATCTGGATATATAATGAAACTTTTGTGCTACTCTAGTGCAGGGGATCTAAAACTTTTCATCCCACAACCCCCAAAATAAAGGTGCCAAAGACATGCAGAAAATTAACCTACCTATATGAGAATGTCATATAGGTATCCTTATGCAACGTGACCGTCATTTAGTCATCTGGCATAAAGAAAGGCAGAAAACTCATCACATTTTCTATTTTCCTTTTTCAAAGTTATATTTGTTGGCCTTTTTGCCTTTATTATATAGGACAGCTGAAGAGAGACAGGAAATGTGGGGAGTAGAGAGCGGGGAAAGACATGCAGGAAATGGTCGCCCAGCCGGGAATCGAACCGGCGACCCCTGCGACGAGGACTGTAGCTTCTGTACATCGACCGCTAGGCCACCAGCGCCCCACATTTTCTATTTTCAAGGTTTTATTTCAAGGTTAGCTACTGTTTTTGTCGATATTTATTACAATAACAGGTAAAATGTAATAGTTTTAGATAACTTTTTTAAAAAAACATTCTGGAAGACATCTCACGACCCCTCAATTGTGTCTCACGACCCCCCAGAGGGTCCCAATCCCCACTTTGGGAACCCCTGCTCTAGTGCACACATCTTTGTGTTTTTCATGATATTAGTAGAGGTTGTATTGTCGTGGGGTACATACTTTATCAGAGAGTTCAAAGCAAAATAAGTTAGATAAGTGCCCCCTAATGATGCCGTGCAAGCTCAAACAAAAATTATCATACAGCTTACCCTCTGTTGGTCACTGTGGATTTCTTCAAGTGGACATAGCTGACTGGGAAAATACCCTGTGGATAGAGGAAGGAGTAGAGATGTGACTGAGTGTGACAGGATTATTCTTAATTCTCCTGCAACATGTAACCAAAACGTACAGTACTGTGTTATGACTATGTCATAAGAGAGAAACACCTAAGCTGTGTTGAGTGCTACTGTAAAAAAAAAAAAAAAAAAAAGAGAGATTTTATAATTCTGCCTGCGTCACTTTTTATGTTGAAGGAAATGCAGGATCACACTCTCTTTATATGTATTCTGACATTTTTTGCTTTGCTGTCTGTTAACATTTTCAGCCTTGCAAGAAAAAAGATCCCTTACTATTTGCACACACTACAGAAAGGAGAGGCAGAGCAACGGGTGGGAGCCCTATTGTGGCTTGGCTTAGCAGGGAAAGGGGCATGGGGGACCGGGTGGTGCCACCTTTGCAGTTCATCGTTCTTATTCTAATCTGCCAGATGTGAAGAATCGGCCACAGTGAGCACAACTGATTCTCTCAGCGTGAAGAGAGAGAGAGAGAGAGAGAGAGAGCGAGAGAGAGAGAGAGAGAGAGAGAGAGAGAGAGAGAGAGAGAGAGAGAGAGAGAGAGAGAGAGAGAGAGTATGAGGGCGAATTAATGTGGGCAGTGGAGTACATAACAAAATGGAGGGGTGTTAGTAAGGACTGTAAATAGCTGAGAGTAGAGAGAAGAGACAGTATGTAGCCACTAACACCCACATTTAGCAGGACTGGACAGCTTTTGTGCTTTCTTTACAACACCCCAGCAGCACCACATAACTCTACAAGCTTCTGGTATTTCAGGATAAAGCATAGTGAAGTTACTGCACAGAAAAGGACAATATATACACTATTGCTCATGTTTCTTATTATATGTTTTATACTTGAGTAACACAAGTGTTCCTACACTGGTGATTCAAACTTGATCTTTGCTCTTCATCTCTGAATGATGACCTTCTATATTTGCTACATGTTGTTACTTTACTAGACCAATCCTATGGGCATCAAATGTGTTAGTCATATATAAAAACCACTCACTGCAGTGAAGAGTATTGATCTGTGATCAGTGGTAATGGTTCTATATTCATATAAGGTCTGAATATAAGGTTTCTTGCAAAGTGGATTCTTATGAATTCTCTTAAAGATGCTGCATTAGGACTGAACAAGGACGTCTGTCATACTTTTTTCTTTCTTGAAAGAAGACAAGAAGATGACAAGTATGAACACTACTGTACTCTAAAGTCAACTATTTGTTTAGTGTACTAGATAAGAAGTGGATTAGCATTTATCTCATTTTTGTAATAGCTAGTTTTGGCATAATGACTGGTTTTCACATTACTAACTGCACCATCTGCTGGTAGTAAGAAAAAAAAAATTGGATTTCCCAAATACTACAACACAGCAATACTAAACAGGCTATAATAATCTGTTGTCATATTACTATTTCAAAGAAACAATAGGACTGGCATGTGCCTCCTTCTAAGGTGTTCATTACACAAATGATGCTTGAAATGTGCCTCTCTTTGTTGTACTTTATCTTTCTTTGTTAATATACTAATTGTGTCATTAGTTTTATAATTTGTAATCTCTCTTTTGTGCTCTTGTGCCATAAGATAAAAGAACAGCTTGGAGGAAGCTGTGTCTTTATGAATGCACCTCAGAAAATACAGGTCAGGAAATTTCTATTTCAGTCCAATCACAGTTGTATTCAATAAGTTAATCAGTCATTAAGGTCTTTGTTGACTAGACACAGTTATTTTTGGGATGCTCATATCATATCAGCATTCACAAAATGCATCATCTTTCATGAAACCTTTCTGTGGAAAACCAAAAGATGGGCAGTTTTACAAATATGTGGGTGACACTTCACTGTTTGGTTAAAATCTGGGTTTACTGGATGTAAACAACTGGTTGTCTAATAGTAATTCTTATTTATGACTGCCAAGACATCTTCAGGTTTAAATTTACACTCCATTTTGTTTATTTATTTGCTTTGTGTTTCGCATAAGTCTAGTGATACCTCTTGTTAATTTCAGTGACATGTATGAAGTCTACAAGAATAAACGAGTCATGTGGGTATTGCTATATTTACCTTGATGGAAGGCTTCTTGGTGGAAAAACCTCGGTACCAACCTGAAGGAAGAGCAGAGTCCACATCAGGAAACCGTGTTATTTTATAATGAAACACATTTAGTGCAAGAAACTCAGGGTGAAGTGCAATTTGCTTAACCAAACTTCAATTTGACTTTTACTAAATATACCAATAGATGTTAGTGTGTGCTGTTGTAGCAATGTTTTCTCAAAGTATCTAGCATCTTTAGGTACTCCAGCCAAGTCCTGACTACCATAGTAAATAATCCCTTTGTTGATCCCATTACACTATCTGCTCATCAACTTTCATTAGCTTTGACCAGACTAGCTAGCAAAGCACTGCTGTAGCATTAAGAGTATAAGAATGATTTAAGTAAAAAGACAAAAAAAAAGGTCATTAAAATGTTCTTATTAGAATTTGCTTAATTAAAACTTAAAGCTGCTGTTGGTGGTTGTGATATAATGTTGAATGTCAACACTACCTTTCCCCTGTCTGCTGTCATAACCCCGCCCACAAAAGATTGTTGTGCACGTTTTATGAGGAAGTAGTGGCTTCCCAGCTAATAAGGGCGACGTGGTGGGGCAGCCACTCGACCAATCAGGACAGAGGGTTGGGGAGTAGCTCTAATTGGTCCGTGATAATGCGAACGAGGGGAAAAATAACATTGCTTGATACAAAGGCATTTGAAAACACAGAGATTTCGCCATAATCTCAAGTTACCTCACTTACAAATGAGTACCCATGGGTATTATGACCTTTTCTCCAAACCCAGCATAAAAAGTAGAGTTTTTTACACCATTCCTACCAACAGCAGCTTTAAAGCAAACCACTTCTTCATTGTTGCCAAGGAAAGGTTGTAGTTAGTATTTCATTTGGTGTGAAAGAGTAAACAAATCTGTGGCAGCAGTCATGGTAGCTGGGCAGTTAGCTAGGCTATATCATGGAACAACAACAATGCATGAAAATCATAGCAGTTTATTCTAGACACGCTGACTGTACTGAGAAAATATAATAGATAGTACATTACAAAAATGTACATGACAGATTTTATACAATATTATTACCTATAAAAGGAAATGTTTTAGTGATCGTATTTAGCCCAAAGAAGATTGTTCAGGGGTTTCAATAGCTTCACCGGTTTGTCTTGAAACAGTCTTTTCAACTTCAACTCAAACTTAAGTCACACTACGAGAATCAGTCAACCTATTACATTCACTGAAAAGAAGTCAAACAAATAGCTCAATTACTTTATTTTTTTCCATACGTATTCATTGAGTTAGCTTTAAAGGTACATGCTGTATTAATGCCACAGCTCTTTAAAGAATACATTTTTAGAACTCTGCAGTTTTAAACAGACATATTTTGACTCTAATTGAAATGTGTCTCATTCTCTGTGCAACTGCTCCCAGCATAAATACTGTAGCTCTTAACAGGAATATATTAGCAAAGGGCCCTGTAAAATAAAGTGCTAGTGTTTTCTTTCTCAAACAAAAGGTCTAAATGCTGGTTGTAGTTGTCATCATGATACTGGAAAAACAGAACTTTATCTTTTTAAAACTAAAAATAGTCAAATCAGACTAGAGAGACTTCGTTGTATATGGGTAACCTTTGGTGGCAAAATCCCAACAAGTTCTCAGATACTGAGAAAGACACCATGCAGATGGATACTGACTTTTCAATAGAGAACTAATATGATGTATAATGAAGTCAAGAACTATGCCCCTGTTTATTCTTAGAGTTGATAGCTTACCTTCACTCTTCTCCAGAATCTGCACAGTCTCCCCAATCTCTAGGACCAGGGCTTGACATATTGGTGACCGGAAGTTGCAGATCACTGCAGAAAAAAAAAGAGATAGAAAAATCATGACACAACAGTGATGATAAATATTTGACCTTTTGGTAGTTTTTTACTAACTGTGAAGGGAAATAACATCAAAGACAAAGATCTATGCTTTGTTTCATCCCTGTGACCTCAAATTAAGCCAGCTGCCTCGTGAGTATTGTTGTTCCTCCACAGCATGTGTTTTGGGGCTCAAGCAAGGCTTTAATAAGCTGTTAAATGCAAACTTCTTAACACAGTGTCACACAGGAGCCCTGGCCTAGCAAACTGTAAACAAGCTCCCTTCCTGAAGTGGGTAGTCATTTTAAGAGGCAATTAATTCTTAAGCGGCCTGATTTTTGTGCATGTTAAATTAATAAATTGTCTCCCACAGTAGAGCCCACACCAAGTGCTTAGCAGCATAGCTAAACTGTGCTTCAGCATAAGTTGGTATTAGCAGAAATCTTCCATGCCACCTGCTTTAGCAACATCATGCAGCTTATTTTTCTCTTCTGACTCAGCCTGATTAAGAACGTGATTACTCCTCAGGGTAAAGATGCCACATCTAAGGCCTTCACAGTAAGACGGCCTCTGGAGTCTTTTTTTTTTTTGTCTGTGCAGCATTGCAGCATGAGCCATGTTGCATATTGTAAGCTGTAAAAAAACTCACTTAAGACAAACTTGTTTAATAATGACACGGCTCCACTGACAATTTTAAAAACCTACAAATGGTGGCCCTTCAAGGAGAGTTTGGTGTGAATCATTATGTTAATGAACTAGCCAGGGGACCCAATGAGGGGGAGGAGAAGGAGGGGCTGTTTCTTGTTTGAGGGTAACAAGTGCTCGGTTCCTGCGCTTGGGTAGCTATGGCAACAGATCATCCACAAACCGGAGGGCTCTCTTCACTGTAACTGCTGCAGGGATCTGAGCATTTTAAAATGGCAAGCTTATGGATGCTGCATGGCAGTAGAGCTAAAGTCAAGCGTCCTGGGCACACATTAGAGGGAGAGAGATGGATAGACTTAAAAAGCCTCCTTGTCACCTTTTTCAGTCTGCCTCTAGCCCTTTTCCTGCCAGGGCTAAGTATTTCCAATTTGAGAGTCCTCTTCTTTAATGGCCTCTATGTCATTTGAATTGCAAAACCTGCACTCACACACCATTTGAGAACTCTTTAGCAGAGGCCACGTCAGAACAAGATGGATTGTCATGTTTCGAGAGAGACGACGCATCACACAGGCTCATATTTTCATAGTCCTCCCTCACAAAATCTCTGAGCTGTGTAAACACTCTTTCACTGTGCCTGGAAGCTGCAGAGCATTAGCATATCCTCAAAACATCACCAACCAAATTTTCTTTCAACATGCTGAACGTAGGATGTTGGAAGGAGTGACGGGACAGGCTGTAGCAAAATGTTGGCAAAAGAAACTCTTCTCTACTCAGCAACAATATATCAGTCCAGACTGTCCCTCCATCTAGTAGCATTCAGAGTACCACATGATATCTTATGGCCACTGTTATGTAACCAGTAACTGGATTAAAGGGCCTGATTACGGAAAAAGTCTTTTGCACTCCTCCACTTTCTCTCTACTTACAACACCACCATTCTTCAATGTATTACAAATATTTATATCATCACATCAACAACACAACTAGAACCTGTCGAACTGTGAAACATATCTGTGATTGACATTTTGGGGTTGGGATGCTGACCTGCTTTTGAAATACATTCATCCTCTTGGGAAAGACAGTAAGGCAGCTCAAGTATCCTTAATCGTGGATGCCTTACTTGTTTGGGGTTTTGTTGGTTTAATCCAATCCATTTTTATATTTCATTATGGGGAAAAGTGAAAACTAAACATGAAAACCATCCAAACACAATTTGTGCCAGACTCAGTGGGGGGGCCCTCTCAGTTTGGTGCCCCAGGTTGTCCTTGAGTTACCTGTTTTGACTTTCAGTTGCGGTGAAAGCAATGTTTTGATAGCAGGAAGAGATGCAGAAACTCTTTTTAATAATCATAAAAACAAGCTCATGAATAGTGTTGAAAAACAGATCATACTAATTGCTGAATTATTTAACCAAATTAGGATCTGTCGTGACCTCAGCGTACAACTTAAACACAACAAAAGGTGCAATCTGATTCAACACCATGTATTCCATCAATATCTTTTATCGGCCTCCCTGTCAACACAAGGAATTATTCACTACAAAGTATTTAGTATTCAAATCATACAAATACACAACCTTAGACAAGAAGTTATATATAGAAGTTACTCAACAAGCTTCAGTCTTCAATGTGAATATATTTTTTCTCTGATTTAATAATGGTTGTAAATTATTTAATATTCCCCAGTGAATGACTCTACATACTGAATAATGTTTGCTCTAGTGAAGCTCATATATATTGAGTTTTAAAACAAACTTCTTTCTGTGATAATCAGCTGATCTTAAGGCAAACAATCTCTGCATTTCTTGGTATTAATCTGTTTCTTGTTCTTAATATTGCAAGTTACGTTTTGGATGTTTCAAGTTTTATTACCTGTTAAACAATGTTAACAGTCTATTGGCATGATCCCTGTCTACCTTTATTAAAACAAGTAAAAAAAGTATCATACCTTTCTCTTTAAGATATTTGTTGGATTTAATTTAGTTATATATGTGTTTCTTGTATTGGGAAGTGATGGGCTCTGCGTTTAAAGACTGCTGTAGTTTCAACCACAAGCAGAACAAAAACGCAAGCCCTAAAGGTTTTAGAGTAGATTAAGAAATGCATCACTTTAAAAGTTCCTGTCCCTATCTATTTCCCAAATATCTACCTTAAGTTTTTATTATTCGGACAAAAATCAACTAAGTTTAATGGGTTGTGTTGAAGTGACTTAAGATGCTATACAGTTCATTTTCTATAACTGCACCTAATTACCAAAGAGAGTCAATTTGGACCTTTGTTGTGTTTGGAGTTGTAACTACAAACTTTGTGACAATATGTGTAGTTTTAAAGGGACTTAAATGGACACAAGTGTTTGGGTTGGAGTTTCTTAACATTGCTGCATTATGTGGTAAAATTGACCTCCTTTATAGCGGTTGATAGCCTGGCTTCCTTGTAGGTTGTCCGATCGGTTTCTCAAAAAAAGGCCTGAGATGACCGGCGTCCCTTGTGGGTAACACAGTACAATTGACAAGTACCTCATACACCCCACTTCAAAAGACAGAACTATCCATTTAAATTCCTGACACCAAACCAGTGTTTGTAAAACCTGCAAATGTTCAAACATACATCATACTACTTCCACTAATTTGTTTTCTACCGCTTTTCATCAAAATCATAAAAGGCATTGGCTGCCCAGGTTATAAAGTTGCTCAGCATCATGGGAGTTGTTGTCTTCATTATAAACAACCAGCGGTGACTTGACATGACATATCCAAATAAGATTTGATGTTTAAAGTTTTTATTTACATTAAGTAACTTAGTATTTAACCTGTGTCATTTAATTTCACTCTCTGTAATCATCTGGTGTTACCCATGTTTCCCTGAAGACATGCAGCCAAATAAAACTCAATTACATAAAATGAGAGCATTCTTTGGTTTTAACATTCTTTGAAACATTTCCATTAGTATCAGTGCAAAGCTTGACTATGTAACATGAGACCGGTAGTTGTAACGCGTTTCACTGTGTGAAGTTTTATGTTACACCCTTTAAGACACTGCGTGATTCAGGGTGACATTGATACACTTTGCTTGTCTCCACTATACTCCCTTATTTCCTGTTACTTTTTGTTAAGAGGAAACATTAGACAGTGGTTTGTTAAGTACAATCATTATGATAAAGCCAAGTGCAATATAAAAGCTATTTTGTAGTTTTGTGGGTTTTATCAGTGTGAATACTATTACATGCTGTCATGTTTTGAAAATGTTTTCCTCTTTATAGAATATATTGAAGCTCTTCACACAGTATGTGTGGCCTGATGACCTTGCTTTGGAATCAGTGAGAGACACATACAGTATGTTACAGTACTATGGCCCACAGGGGAGAAATATCTGCTGAGAAAGGGCAGATGTCATCAGAGAGCTGCCAGTACACCAGTAAACACTATTAGAGCTTATAGGTGTGTTTTTTTTCTCAGCACGTGATTGCAAGATTGTGCTGAGAAACAAATGACTGTAAAGGACACTGTGCTTATACAAACTATAGCACTGAATCAAAAAACTTCTATTGAATTCTTCCACTAGATCAGTAAAGCTAATGAGTGCAAAACTGAACTGTTTTAACCATTCCAGTAATGCAATGTGAGTATGCAGACCACCACCACGAGTGTAATCCTGTCCCAGATCTAGCTAAGTTCAAAATTGCACGACGGTCTCTGTGCTTCGCCCACTGAGTCATGTTGTTCAGCACGACTTGAACGCACACTCACAGACACATTACTGTGCTCAAGTCTTGCTAACCTCGGGATTTTTGCCACCGAGGCACAGGAGCGTTTTTACCATGTCTGATTCCAAAGCAGTGGTCCCAGAAATCCAGGCAACGCTTCCCAGCCGCAGGGTCTGTGGATAGCTGCGAGATGATGACCTTATCATGAAGCATTTTTGGGCCATGAATATGACTATCACACATGGAAGAATAGGTGTATTTGTAGTTACTAGAAGCTGAGCAACTCACTGTGGATGAAAGAATAGGTTTAAATCATTCCTTAAACTACAAAGTAATGCTACTTTGGCCACTTAAATCTCTCTGAGCGCTATCTTAGCTTATCTTTAGTTGTGCATGAACGCACATGACCTATGAGCAGTCCTTTTCAGGTAATGGTGGCCTGCAGTCTGCTTGATATTTTAGCATACTGCTACAGTAGTTTGGGTCTCAGCTGCATCACATGGCCTCAGATGAAGCCATCTGATTCATTTAAGTTGCTCTCATGTGGGCAGGTACTGCTGTACAGTCATGGCACTATCCAATAAAGTGCAAAGAAAGTGTCTCAATATTGCTGTTTATATGGTTGATAAATAACCAGTGACTCATTGCATATAGATATCAGAGCCAAACCATTTCAAGAAACTGGCCTTATGTTTGAATCAACAGCTATAATGCTGTTAGTCAATAATTGTAATTTTTATTGCATTATGATGATTTGCTTGTGGTACTTTTGAAATTTCACTCACTCAATTTTAATTGAGGAACAAAACATGCAATTACAGATTAATTGGTTATTAAAATATATTAAATGGTAAAAAGCAATCTGGTCCGATGCAGCCATTCTAAAAATGATTTAGCAACTAATATTATCTCCTCCTGCACAAACACACACACACACACACACATACACACACACACACACACAACACACCTACACACACACAAGAACAACATAATGAATAGGCAGCGATTCTAAGAAAGGCATAACGTTTCATGAGGTGGCCTCCGACTGTTTCCTGTTTAGACGGAGCCCATTAAGGTACCACAGGGGAAAAGACAGGCCCTGCTTACTTTTATTGTAACATTGGTGAGAGACAATTTACAGGCGAGATAAGGAGAAAGGAGGAGTGGAATGGTGCAACTGATGATAAAGAAAAGGACTGATAAGAGGATACAGTTAGCGTAGCAGGCCAAGCAGCGTGGGCTTCATCGACAGTAATAGAGGGGAAATATTGATCCCTCTGTAGAATGTCAACATGTTATCTAAAGGCAACGAAAGGGGGGAATAAAAGAGTCCTTTGAGCTTCCTTTACAAGGTACAGTGTGTTCTGTGTAGGCAGGTACAGAGACTCTGCTTCCCCGCATTTCAGCACCGTGGACAGCACCAGGTCACTCCGCAAACACTTGATGCGGAGGCTGCGCCGAACTGTTGCTTCACGCCACACTACATCTCTACTCCCTGACTCTTTAAATTCTAAAATAACCCCATTACAGACGCGTTGAAACCCCCCTGCAGTGATTCTAGGAGGGATATACAACGATTAAATGTGATAATGTTACCGTACAGCCTCTACAAGTACCGATACGGTGGTGGTGTTGGATTGCCGATGGGGGCTCTCCTCCTGCAGTCTTTTGTGAAACGATCCTGACAAGTGCAATGCCTCCATCAAAGTATAAATGTGTGGGTGTTTGTATGTGGGAGAGGGGAGTATCATGCGTTAATCGGCATGAGTAGCCCTGCAAGTAACAAGCCGTACAGCATCTGGACATGACTCATCCCCCTAATGAAAACCCTCTATAGTGTAATCACATGCTAGGGACACTTGTGTGTGTCTGTGGGGCTCAGCAGCCACTTTATGAAGACTGCGGGCATCATAATGGAGTAATTGTTCTTTATTTTAATTTTCTAGTTATTTGACTGCAAGAAACCTGCTTTGACATTTGCTTTTTGAACAGAAGATAAGATGTTATATTTCATAGTTTCTCTTCATAGGGTCAAAGTTCACACATTGCAGCGTGGAGGGAGGAAATGTTCTGTATGCTACAATGCAGTAAAGTTGTTATTGCAGCAGTAAAATCAGTTTTGTGTCTACAGGTAGCCTCTCCAGCTTCACTACAGTCTACAACTGTTGGAGGGACGCCGTCACGATGCCCCCTCGTGGTTTTACTCGAATCGCCTTTTTCCTCTCCTCCTCTTTCTCCCCCACTCCAGATATGCTTCTATAAGAAAGAGCTAAATGCTACATTGACGCAGTTTTTTTTCTTAGAACACCACAGAAGTACAGAGATGGAGTCTAGATTTAAAGCACCGCCCGCGGTTGTGTACAGACTGCGATAGCATCTTTAAGGCGGTGGTTGGAGGCTGTAGCATCCCACGCAATTTCCCTTTCTATGCAGTCACTGGCCTTGCATTTCAGCCATTAGAAGTGTATGTGTTTTTCAGTGGGTGTAATGGACATAATAACAGGAAAGAAAAGGCTGGATAGCTTAGGCAGGGTGTCGATGAACAAATTGGGTGTTTCTGGTGCTCAAAAACTGCCATCAAAACGCCATATGATAAAAGAGAAATTAAAAGCTGCAACAGAAACGTCGGAATTAACAATAAAGGTTGCTTTAGACTCACCAACTCCGATTTCTCCTCTTCTGTAGGTATCCACATAATTGGTTATTTTCCCTCCGGTAGAGCAAGCCACATTATGTCGATATCGTGAGATGATGCCGCTGAAAAACGAGAGCTGAAGGCTACAGATGATCCAGGCTTCTCATACATGGGACTACATGTCTCCGCTGGAATCAGTATCCTGACGTTTTGTGTGTGCGAATGGTGGGGGGGAGGAAAGACCATCAAAGCCTCAATATCTCCGCTCTATTATGTCCCGGCGTGTGTCTCCAGTCTGATGCAGCCTCCGTGTCCACCTAATGTAACGCACACGCACGCAAACGCACACAAAACACGCGCGCAACAGGCAGGAAGGAAGGCAGGCAGGCAGGCGCGTACGCTCGCTCGCTTGCTGCACGCACACACACGGCGAGCGTTTTTTCTGCTCTCCACAAAAGGTGTTATTGCGGTCGCATTTCAAGTGGAACGAAGAGATATATTTTCCTCGAGGTTATTTTTTCATTGTCTTTGTTTTTCTCTCTTTGGGGGGGGGTTTACGCGCACCGAGTCTATTCTGATCCACAATACGCTTGAGCGGGCAGCATCGGTGGGTAATAGTAGGTAATAGGTCGCGATTTGATCTGTTGTCCGAACTGTCTAGCAAAATGCTGGAAACACAGAGAAAACTGCATTAACCATAAGCTGCGCCATCTTCATGGTCGTCACATGACTCGTTTGTCACACTGATGTGTCAAGCATTTGCAAATATTGTGCCCTCCCCTCTCTCTCTTTCTCTCTCTCTCCCTTCTCTCTTGCTCTCTGCATGGCAGGCAGTTGCATCCATCGCAAACACAAAGTGCATTTTCCTCCTGCTGCCGGATGCTGAATGCAGCCTTTTTTGATTGAATGTGTCGCTTTAGGGGGGCTGCTGGCCATAAAGCAGCTCCCGGTGTTACAGATCAGGGCAGGCCATGTGGGGAAGCACCTCCTGGTTGAGTCATTTCAGAGAAACAGAGCCACTACCCGGCGGTGCTTTGTCATAGTGCAGTCATGCTCCCACACAGATGAGAGGCAACTCATTCCAAAAGGGCAGCTTCCCGTTAGAATAAGTAGACTAAGATTGATAGTTTGGCAAAATGTAAGATCACACATGAGACTTGAATCACTGAAATACTGGTTTATTTATACATTCACAAAACGTCACTATTGGGATATAATCAGTAGTAATGACTCATGTTGCCAATTCTACACTTTATAAAGTAGGTTACTGTAACCAGAGTTGTATATTTGATTTTTCAACTACAGATGAGACTTGTTTTTTAAAGCAGCATTTAGTTCTCATTCAAAGTGTTGACGGTGTTGCAGATTATTCATAAGAAGTATTCAGTTTAGTCCCTGGAGGTAAGTATTCGAACCGTTTTTATAGTTTGTTCATTCTGCTAAGTGTTCAGTCATTCTGTCAGTTTTTTTTTTTTGAAATGAGGTCCCATTTCTTAAACAAAGCTTTCACCTTGCTGGAAACAACTCACTAGGAATAAGTGTCACTGAACTAACTCACTGAATTACTCATTTAGCTTCTGAAGGTCTAAAAGAGCCCCATTTAAATGTATTAAGCCAAAATGTGCGGTAATCAGCCAAATTTGTTGTGGTTTTCAATTTTTAATTGAATAAATACATTTGTCTGACAGTGGTTAAACCATTACTGGGATAAAAATAAAAGACCTCAACTCCAGGTGCGACTGGGTGACTGTGGTCCCATGATTGGATTTAACACATTTACAGGAGGGTCTGACTTATCTCCATTGAGCTGAAAGGTAGTGACGTAGAAGGGATGCAGTTAATTTAGCTTGACTTTATTGCAAAGCAATTTGTCATAACGTGAGTCACCACTGTTAAAACAGTATGTGGGGAAATAAGGAACACTATGCAAATGACTTTGCTGTAGAGCTCCAACCATTTATAGTTGATTGATTAGTTGTCAAGTAAAAAATGATCACTGCTTTAATTATGGATTCATGGTATTAAACCACATTATAAGGAACATTTTAATTCTCTAATCGCAGCTTCTGAAATATAAATATTTTCTGACATTTGAGAACTAACAATGAAGAAAATGGCTGTAGATTATTGATAATTAAGATAATCATTACTGGCAGCCTATTTTGCTGAGGCACTTGAGCCTGTGGAGCTAACAGTTCACACAAGTCCCTGAAGTGACTCTCTATTATCTTAGTACAGCTAAAGGGCAGGTGACTTAAAGTACCCAGCATAACAGAACACACTTGATAAATACAGCCTTCCCTGGCTGAGATTTCAAGAATGTTCTGGATGTTGTCCTCAGAAAATGTTCCTTTGCAAAGCTGTCGTGCCACATCCTCGATTAGAATCATTTTTAAAGAACAGAACAAAATACTTAAGAGTTGCTGTTTTTAAACCCGGAGACTACAGAGGATCCACAACAGGCATCTTTGCTGGAGTCCCACACACACTGGTGAATACATGTCTTGTCATGACGGTGCATTAAGCTGTCTGGTCTTATAGACAAGGCGATCATGGGCAGAAAAATAAGAGTGATCAGGTGAATATTGAGCGTCCAGTGAGTTTGATGTAGTGTAGGAGGGAGGGCAGTATTCAGCAGGGTAATTTCTCTCCATCACAGGGACACAGCGCAATGACTGACTCCCATCTGTCTATTACTTCAAGTGGAACACTGTGGGCGGTGTTCCAATCACATACATAAAGCCGGAGGAGTGTGGGGCGTTTTGTAAGCTAAATATGCATCCCTGCTAATAAACATTTCAGGAAAAATAAAACAAGTTGTAAGCTTTGTGTAAATGAGAGAAAAATGGCATTTGGGGTACTTAAAACCATAACTGGCACTGCTCGGGAAAGAGCAGTGGCTACATTTAGCTCCTGCTCTGATGCAGCAGCAGTGTAAGGATGAGACTCTGCTCCAATGCAAACAGGGGCTGCCGAACACAGTGAGAGCTGCTATCTGTTTCAACAGTCCCAAAGCCAGCAGACAATAAGAGCCAGCCGAGGAGGTAATAAGAAGTGCGTCTTACTGGCTCATCCATCACCTGCCCTCACACAAACACACACTTATTTCTTTACAGTCCCCGGGATTGTACATTTCACGCACCCTCTGCTTGCTGTTGAAATAATCTCCTCACACATGGACACACACGTGCCTGTGCAGAAAACACACAATTAAGAAGACTTATTTGACGCGCCTCAATGTGGTTCTGGAGACTATTTGAATTGGTTCTATTATTAACTGTGGAGGAGGCCACGGGAAAATGTGAGGCAAATTCATGCGTGCACAATTCAAAATGAAGAGACATGCAGAGTGTCACTTAGAGGAAATGGGAGCTGTATAAACACCTTAGAGCATAAAATATGTGATTAACCACCAGATTACATGTATAGGATGTCTACTAAATCAATAACATATCTACATGACATCCTCTGTAAATGTATTAACTCTTCTGCCCACTTGTTCTAGATGTAAATAGACATTTACCTTTGCAAGTTGTTCTTATTACAATTTATTTTGCTGTCGTTTCTCTCACTGGAAATCAGCATAATGTACCACAATGAGCTCAATGTTACATGAAATGTGATTTGGTCCTTCTCTTAAGGTCCATTGTTGGTAGAATTGACATATAATTACAATCTTTACTGCGTTTAATGAGGTTTTATATGTTGGAAAGACAGACCAGAGTACAGCTTGAGAACTAGAGCCAAGCTAAGACACAAGCGTACGAGCCAAAACCAACAGAATCAGAACAAATGGTCCAAAAGTAAAGTTTAGATTCCTCCAATTGGATCCTAAAGACCTCTATAATTTATTCATTTCAGTCAGTGCCAAGTACTGGAAGGCAGTTCCAGTTCATTGGGTATCAAGAGATAGCCAGGACTAGGATTGATGTAATGAGCTGAGATTTTTTGATTTAAGGCAGCTAGCTTTAGTGGAATGCATTTTCAAACAGTAGTAGGAGTGTGCAGTTCTCTTTTGGAGAGGTGAAATGAGGAGAATGGCAGGGAAGTACATGAAGTATTCTGACCCCATGAGAGCGAAATATACTGTTAAAAACAGATCAATTATTTTTCTCTTTAGTTTTTAATCACAGTTACTCCACAGGAGATTCAAAGTAATACTACCATGTAACCAAATTCTTAGATACTTAGAGCAGGGGTCCCAATCTTTTCAGCCCTCGACCCACACAAATAGGTACCAAAGACTCACGACCCCCACTGTCCCTCAAAGTGATTTAATGTGGCTTAATTTAGCTGATCTGTAGAAAATTAGCCTACTTACATGAGCATGTGGCTGTGTTTCCTGTGCTGTTATGAATGAATCTACTGCTACTGATGCTTTTGATAATGAACACTTCACTAACCCTAAACTTAGGAATCATCTAGCAAAAAGAAAGGCAGGAAACTCATTACACTTTCTATTTTCAAGGTTTTATTAAACGTTTAGCTCCTATTTTTGTCGATATTTTTTTTACTATAATGTGTAAATGAACTATTTTAGATCATTAAAAAAAAAAAAACATTCTGGAAGACTTCTCACGACCCCCCCATTTGTGTCTTACGTTCTACCAGGGGGTCTCAACCAACACTTGGGAACCCCTGACTTAGAGACTGACACACTTCAGTTTCAGCTGTGGTTTGAAAGTCAAGGGGTAAAATGTTGATAGAATATAGACTAGGTTTATTTTGTAAAAGAGATATCTACATTGAAGAAAGAAATGAATGTGAAGAGATGTTAAACAATAATAAGAAAATCACAAGACTTAATGGTGACCCTTTGGTAAACCGTTTGGTTGATGTGACGTCAGCTGGAACACATGGGGAAGTTCCTGATGTTCAAAATTCTCTTCAGAGTTTCTTGCATGCAAATGACCCCGTGTCAAATTGAGCTAAATACTACTTTTCAACCTTATTAAGGCCAAGATACTTCAGCATGAGCTTCAGCAGCTTCCCACGTGTCAACTGCTGGCAGGCATCATTCACATTATATAAAAGAAGCACATGAAATCTAATTTTGTGGCTTTATTTATAGTAAAAATACTTTAGATACATACAAGCTGTACATAAACTGTCTCAATAAAGTCAACATAGAAGTCTCCTTGTGGAAAAGAAAGCTGACAAAATGAAAAGATACAAGGCAAAAAGAAATCTTTAAATGTTTGCACTACTTTCAAAAAGTGTGCAACTACAAGGCATTTGTTTTCACAATGTTCAGAGTTTGAAGACTCTGGTCGCTCCATCAGAGTAGGAAGGAACAGATTTAAAATGAAATATTTTACCATCTTCTTTTATTTGCCGTGTTTCAAAAGCTCTCTTTTTAGACTCAGGTGGATCCTTTTTAATGAAAGGGTTGATGTTCACTGTATAATCTGTCCTGAACCACACTCATTGAAAAATCCTCTTTTTTAATATCAAATTAAGCAAACGGTTTCATTGGACAATAATCTTTTTAAGATGGCATCCACTAGACGGCTGAGTAAAGGTGTGTAAAATCACTCCATGGAAGAAAGCTTTAGCAGCCTCTGAACGTCCGTTGTGATGACAGTGAGCAGGTGTGTAAATAGTTACAGTGCCCACACAAGTTATCTTCAAAATCAGCACAAAGCCGATTTGACTTCCCTATTTACACAATGAAATCTGGAGGTGATGGTCACAATGGCACTATTAGGTGTGGTTTTTTGGTCATCTGTAAATGGTGAAAGTAAAACCTTAAGGTAGGTTTGACATTTGTTGAAATATGTTTGTGCATTACATTAGCTGCCTAATTCAATACTTGAGTACTTTTTGGGTGATTATTTGAGGCTGTCTGGCAAAATACAAGCTTTAGAGAGCATTGTATCCTTTGCCAAACAAATGCAGACGCACAGCCCTGCAAATGTAAGCCTTTCCCCCTACAAAGACTAATCTGTGACCAAACAGAGGCTTATAAAGTGAGTGAATCAATATCAAATGAAGAAGCTCATTTAAAGAGCTGTTAATGTGCTCAAATATAAAACTTTTTTTCTCTGTTGCATCCACACACTAGCCGTTTGGCTCACCATCAAACCCACTTTTGTATTATAAAATTATTTCAAATACAATCATTTTGCCCACCAATACGTCAATGAGTGCCCCTCTCCCTCCATTTCTGTGAGATACTTCTTTCTTGGTCCTGCCACTCAGAGTGTAGACACCTACTGTTTCAAACTGGCAGTGCTCCATGGTATCTCCCACCTTATCTGCTGATATTATCCTCCTCTTTGTAGCCTCCTGTCCAGCAGCTCAAATGTCTATGGAGGCACAAATCTTGACACTTTGCCCAGTTTCTCACTCCGGGTCGCTGACGGCTCCTCACTCGTTCAGGGATAATATGATGTCATCCTCAAGGTCAGAGTTGTCGGAGCTGTCTGTTTATGCGATAGACAAAGCAGATTTAGAGATGTGTTGCAGCAGAGGTCAGTGGGTCAGGAGTAAAAACTGCCAAAAAGGCAAAATACAGTGCAGGTTTGGCGAAATGTGAAAGAGCAGTATATCCGTTTTTTCTCTCAAATTCGTGCTTCCACGGTCTCGCAGCAGCTGGAATAAACCCACACAGCAGTTTTTTAATTCCACTGGGAAGGAAAATATTTCTACACTGTGACCAGACAGGCATAAAAAGACAGACACTGGACCAAACAGCAGCATTGTGGCATGATTTACCCTGAAGTGTTAAAATGTAGTTGAATTATCCAGGCTAAAATGCTCTTAACAGGCTAGAGGCTAACTGAATTCTCATCCTGACATCTTTTTTTATTTCTAGCACACATAAGGATGCATTGTTTTTAACAAATAAAGAGTTGATCATTAGCAATAGCAACCACAGTAAAAGTACATAGTCAGCATTTACACTATTGGCTGATCATGAGCTCTGACTTGAATCAGGGCTCCCAGCATGCACTGCGTCAGATGCAAAGACATGAGGTGTTACATTCTCCTGCACTGTAATTTTAAAACTGCTCATTTTCTTCGCTGTAGATTTAGCTATGCAACATGTTATTATAAGTACATGCTTTCAAACCATGAGGGATGTTTAACTACTTCTTTAAGTTGCAATATCACAAATCTATACCAATTTAAAAGCAATTATCTGATGAGATATCAGTATTACTCAAAGGTTTCACACAAACCGTGATGTATGAAACCAGATAAATTATTCACGATCACTTTTTATCCCACAAAAACAAACATTTTAATCTCAAATCAGTTTTCTGTCCAAGAAAATTAGTCATTTTGTCAGAAAACGATTTCACTAGTGGTATAAAGAAGTCACATTTTTGAAGGTTTTGACAGAGAGATTTGTTGCTCTGACAACAGGTAGATTTCTAGCCAGATTTGAAGGACTAAGAAAAACAAATCCCAAATTGTGTTAAGAGAAAAGGCCCTGGATATCTAAAATATAATAAAACTAATATTAACTAAGGGAGTAACAGAATGCAACATTGTAAGCATGCTGTATTTCTCTTTCAAGTTGTATTTTGGGCACTTTTCCATTATCAGATAGGACAGCTGAAGGGAGACGGATAATGTGGGGAGCAGAGAGAGGGTTGAGACATGCAGCAAAACTTCAAGGCTTGGAGTCAAACCAGGGACCGCTGCGATGAGGTCTATTGCCTCTGAACATGGAGCATGCGCATGAGCATGTTGTTTTTTAAATTTCAGATTTTATTGGTGTAGAGTATTTGTGTATTGTTATATTTTGCCACACGTTTATTTGCGTGTGTCTTCATATCTGTCATGTTTTCTTGATATACTGAATTCTTTATATCCATTAACAGTGTAAATGTAAAGACCAAGCTGGGGACAAGAGTTAAGAATGATAAACTAGACTGTATCGCCCCTTCTAGAAAAAACATAAATCCAGAAAATGTGAGACCTTTGAAAAAATAACAGCGCACAACAACTCTGTAAGAACTGATCAGAACTTGTTACAGTGTCACTCACCGTTGTCCCCGTCCAAATCTACATCATCATTATCAGAGTCATCCTCATCATTGTCCTCATCGTCGTCGTCCCCACCGTCTCCATCGTCTTCAAGAAGACGAGCGACCTCTTCATCAGACGGAGAGAATTCGTCATTTCCGTCATCCTCCTCTTCGTCGTCTTCATCCTCTCCACCGTTGTCATTCTCTAGCTCGGCAATGAGAGGATCCGTATCCACATCATCGTCTGAATCATCGTCGTCGTCGTCGTCTTCTTCCTGGTCATCATCCTCCTGGTACACAGATGAAAAAATAAAAAAAAGGTACAGTGAATTTTTGTCTCTGCAGAAAAAAGGGAAACAAGAAGCAATAATAAAAAAAAACAGACCTGATCCTCCTCGTCTTCCTCCTCTTCCTCTGCTAGTCTCTGACGGCCGACTTCATACAGCCTGCACACTGTGTCAGTGTTTACAGAATCTTGGTTCTATGTGACACAAGGAGGAAAAAGTTTACGTTCTGTCATATTTTTAATAAATTGAACATGTCATAACTCTTATTCTTAAAAAATCTTGTATTCTTCAGCCACAACATAACCAGAAGTTACCTCTATCACAGCTAGGTAGCAGTCTTTGGTATCAGTACAAAGATCAAATATGTTCCTCTTGACATCAATTGTTGCTGAGAAGAAAAGAGAAACCTTATTTATGATGAAAGGCAAACAAAGACGTGAATTAAAGGGAGGTGAAGGAAGGTAGTCTTACCGATTGGTTTATAGTCCGTAGCATTAAAGGTCCTGAACGATGAACCGAATGGACTTTTCATCTGCATCTCCATCATGTCATCTTCATCATCAGCCTGCAGCATTGCTTAAAAAAACACAGAACAAAAGGGTGAAGTAGAGAATCAATAAAAAACGCAAAGCAAGCTGGTCAGCTGTTTGGGCTCCAGAACATTCAAGTGGTCGCCTTTTTGGGCAGAGCCGTTGCGGCACGCCCATGGCTCGCCCTGTGAGGCGGCTTAAACCAGCTGGTTCTCTCTGTTGCCAGTCCAGCACTGAGGCTTTTGCCCATATGGCCCTCTGTGGTATCACACACACATACACACATACTCACACACCTCTACGAGCCCTGTTCACACCTCCCTGTCTCTAAATACACACATGCTTCATAATTACCAGCCTTCAAATCAGACACACCTTTCACACACTTGCTCTGACTGTGGAGCGAGTTGTAGGCTTGATGCCAAAACACTCTGCATTTACCTCCATAGATGACAGTGCCGTTGTTGTTGAAGACTATCCTGCACTGGTCTAGAGCTGGTACCGTGTGGAGGAGGTGGAAGGTCCTCAGATCCCACTGAAACTAAAACTAAGGGCCATGATATCCTTCATATTCCATTTGTAGCACATAAATCTGAAATATTTTATTACACAGCCTTTAAAACCATCTCCAAGGAGGTAAAAATCAATTTTTAGTGCGATAAATATTTAATGTTTAGCTGTGAAGTAAAAGCTCAATAATCATCCCATCACTGGAGCAGACACAAATCTCAACCTCTGATAGAATCAGGTACTTCTCAGGATAAGATTTATGACATGTTCCACTGTATAGTCATTACTATAGTCATAGTACATTTGCATCCATCAAAATTCAACCTATCATGAAGTTATTTTAGCAGCAAACTGAGTATTTTAGGGACTAAAACTATAAACTGTAATATAAACCATGTAGTCTCAGTGTCATCACACGTCAGTTTCTGTAGAAGGGTTATGAAGCTCAATGATGGCGGTCGGCATGGTGTAGCTGTTTACCAGGAGCCTCGAGCCTCAAGGTACAGTGAGCCTTTTTTTCACTCATATACACCTTTTCGACCGAGGCAGTTTCAGCGCCAGTTCAGAGCCAACACTCAATTGAGAACCATTTTTTCATGTTTCAACTGCGAGTGAACCGGTTCCCGGCCTGGAAAACCGGTTCCCGGCCTGGAAAACCGGTTCCCGAGCGGCTCCAAACCTTTGCTGGTCTAGAACCGAAAACTGCGAACCGCGAAACATGAAACCTCGAACCCTGAAACCTCGAACCGCGAAACCTCGAACTGCGAAACCTCGAACCGCGAATCGCTTACGTCAGGGGCGTGGTTGCTATGATCAAAAACAGAAACCAAACGTGTTTCCACTATTGTCCTGCAGCGAAAAAATAAAAAAGGCTAATGGATTCCAAGGCAAAGCAGTAGTTGGCTGAGGAGACAAGCTGCTTCCTTGCGGTTTGGTCCTTGCAGGAGATCCAGAAAGCTGGAGGGATCCACCAGGACCAAAGCCAATCTAGAAGACATCCGGCGAGAGATATAAACGGCGGGGTTCGACAAAAGCGTCGACCAAATAAGTAACAAGCTAAAAAAAAAGCTCAAAAAGGACTACCGGGACCAAAAAAAAGACGTAGAGCTGCTAGCATGGCTATAGACTCTGAAATAAAAGATAAGACTGTACTCTTCTGCACTTTCTTCAGCCCTGGTATTCAAGTTTCAAGGATACAATCTCCGTGTTTATGATGACCTCCAGGCCGTTAGGGTGGAAAACACCGCTGATGTTCATGTTGAATTTGTCAAACTTGTGGATTGCTTGAGCCGTGCGAACATCCCACAGCACGCCGTCGTTCAGCACCAGGTCATCTGTGGGGTTGAAGGTGGCACAGTTCCTCTTGTAGTTGTTCGCCAAGTCTGGGTTGTTTAGGGTCAGAGTGACCTGACCTGTCTGAATGTCGTAAATCTGAAAAAGCAGAGAGTTTGGACTTTAAGCATTCATGATTCATTCCTGGATTTATTATTTAATATCAAAACACTGAAAAGAAAAACATGCTTACACGTGCTACGTGTTCTTTCGTCCCGATCACATGGTCCTGTGAGAGCTTACTGAACTCCACATAATGGTCCCCTAGAAAGGAGTGCCTGAGGACAAGAGAAACGTTTTAACATTTAATCCTAAACATAGAGACAGCATGGGTATAAAAGCTCAGCTGATTCAAACGTATGATTATTTTAAGACATTGTAGGAAAAATCCAAATGAAGAGATTCTCAGTATTGCCTCAATTAAACTGCGGATGAATGAAGTGAAGTGCTTGTGTCCCATGAACTGAAGACTGAGGCCCTAAGGCTGTTAGCGTTCATAATTAAACAGCATCCTTTCTGCAGCTCCGTCTTCAACAGAATAAAGCTGCTGTGTTTCGACTGCTGATTGACAGTCTGCATTCAGACAGACGTTGTGTTGCACATGCTGTCAATTACGCACTCAAAGTGCTTCAATATTTCAGGTTCCTATTTGAAAGACTGAATGTTTTATGTGGTTAGTAAAATCAAAACGCCACCTACTTCATGATGAAGACTGATTTCATTCCCCACAGTGCAGACAGAGGGTAACTCCAAGAGGCTGAGGTTAGGAGCAGGGAGCCATCCTAAAGAAAAATTTTAAAGGTTAAGTTCAAGACATTCTGAAATCTTCTGCTTCAAACTGTGATCATTTGTTAAATATGATGTTTCTATTATGTCTACTCTTTCCACCTCACTTCAGAACATAATCAAGAATCTGTGATTATGTAAATAATGTTCATTATAAAAGGTTAACTGCTAAATTTAGGATGTGTCCTGTTTCACTGAGAAGTCAACACACAGCATATGTTCACTGAATGTTTCAAGAATCATATTGTCTTCCCAATAAGCTTTACACACATTTTCAATTCTAACATCCAAGTGAGCAGGACTTTAGATAACTTAAATCAGGGTGTAAAATTAACACCTGCCAAGCGCCAATGGCAGGTAAAAAAAATTGGTTTGGCGTGTAAACAAAAACACACAACCACCAGTGGCCGATGGAAAATTTTGTATCGCATGTGAGGTTTTGTTTTCATACTTTCGCCCATTTCTGCCGACTGTCAGGCTATTTTGACCCTCACGGCGCACTGTACTTGTGTTGTGATTTGGTACGTCGGGAACCGCGTGACGTCAGCTACTGGAATTCTATTCAGTCCCTTTGTAGTGGCAACTTTCAGAAAAAAAGCTTCTTTGCCACTTCTGCAGGACGTGATCTTTCTGACTTGTGCGTTGTAAAATAGGTTTACCAAAAAAGGAAATGAATGCCGTAAAAATTAAACAAACCGAGAATTTATTAAAAATATAGACAAACAAAATCACTTCTCTCGTCGCTATTAACCTACATTTCCACAAAAGCGACAAAACTATACAAACCAATCATAGCTACGGTTAGAAAAATATGGTGCTCCTTGTCCTGCTCAAATGAAAGCACACATTGCCTTGCACATGCTCAGTAGCTCCCATTTGGCAGCACCAATTACATGCAGCATGACAATTAAAAGGCACATACACTCAAATAACTCTATGGCTCTAACACCCTTTGCTTGAAGAAGCACGGCGGGAAGAGCGACACATTCCCGGCGTGAAGCCACCACAAACAAAAAGGTTAAACAAAGAGGCCTGAGACGACCAAGAAGAGGGACAGACAGCTAAACGGAGTAATGTTACTATACGATGTTTCAAAGAAAACTGGAAAATTGACGAGGCTGTTACTATTTTAAATCAAATAAGGCACGATTTTTTTATTTGGCTGGTGAAAAATATTTTTGAGGTCACAAGCCAATGGCAGATGAGGTCAAAAGTTAATTTTACGCCCTGACTTAAATGTAACAGGGACAGTGCAATCAAATTCAGCAAACACAGATAAACATGGCATTGAATGTTCTTGTACTAAAGGCGTTCTCTCTACACACCCGAGAAGGCTCCAGGTGAGTGATGGCTGAACTGTGACAGCTGTAGCTGGCTTCCTCCTGGCCTGTAAACACATTGTAGAGTTTGAGCTGCCCCGTGCATGTCCCGAGCATCAGGAAACGCTCGCGAGCTGAGAAGGCACAACACATGAATCCACTCTCGTCCTCGTCTGCCTCCCTAAACACCGAGATCGGACGGAACCTGGAAAATGGATGAAAAAGAGTGTACAGAAAGGGTTTTTGTGGGGGGGGGGGTTGTTTTTTGTGTTTAAGGAAGGATGCCTGACTCTAACAGAGCCTCCTACCTGCTGAAGATGAGATGTCTGTCAAAGCAGCCTCCATCCACTCCTCCATATTTAGGATAAATGACCCTTCGTGTGTGTCGGGATGTGAAGTTGATGGGTGCTTGGCGTCTCTGTTTGGGCTCTGGGCATTGATGGGGTGTGAAGAGAGAGAAGGGCGGGCATGTTGCCACAGGGTTTTTACAGCGTGCGTGCTGTTCCCTCAGGTACTCTGTGATGATGCTGTCCAATGCAGGGGGAGAGGGCAGGTGTCTGTCAAACTGCTTCTTCATTGCTGGACTCTGGCTGAAAGCCCCGTGGTCAGACTTCTGCCTCAGCACACGTGGTTTTTTACAGGCCACAGTACTGCACCCGGTTTGCCGTTCGCGAGAGAAAACAATTCGTCCGATCAGAGGTGAGCCGTTGCTACAGTGGGGCACAGATGTTGAAGGGAAAGCAGCAGCTGAAGAAGAAGAAGAGGAGGAACACACAGTGGGCTGAGCTGTACAGGGACGTGGTTGTGTATTGCTGGATCCTGGGGTGGATGAATGAGGGGGGTGGTTCACAAGTCTTGAGCCGACACCATTAGCCAGCCGTGGTGTGCGGGGGAGAGTAGTAACAGGGGACGCAGGTGGGGGAGGAGCGACAGGAGGGAACGCAGAAGTTGAATGTGAGGGATGGGACAGACAAGACATCGGAAGCTCTGCCTCTTTGGTGAGGGTGGTGGCGGTGTCGTGAAGGCCTTTTGCAACAAGGTGGTTTCTAATTAGCAGCAGCAGCTCTTTCTCCGGAAAGCTGATCCTGGACTGAGCGACCACACTGGCCCTCTGCAGCCACGCCAGAGACACATCCGTACCGATCAGCAGTGGCTTCCCAGAGATCCGTTCTATCAGCTCGGCCGCAAACTTACAGAACTTGACGTGCTCGCTGCGTTTGTCTTGGAGCACAGGCTCCTTCATGAGCTGCTGGATGTGTCCGCTGCTGAACAAAGGCAGCTTGCTGATGATCTGTCGGACGGTGCTGGAGCGAGACAGACCCACCAGAGCTTTACAGGCCAGAGCTCGGATCTGATCTGCATCAGTAATGGGCATCTTCACCGTCAGCAGAGACAGCAGCACCTATAAGACGGATGCAGAATGTAAGTTAAATAAGGCCTGACAGAGCTGAGGGCAGGTTGGACTGCTTTTAGTTTTTCTCTTCTGAGTGCACTGACTGGTAGAAGCCACGATAAGATGTAGAAAACTATTTGAATGATACTGAATGAAACTTCAGCGTTATCTTATTTAATTTATCAAAATCCAATCTTTCTCAATGATGCATAAGAAACTGCTTTCCACAAGACTTTGCTCTGGCAGCTCACATTAATGACATTCCTGACCAAAGGATCTCCTCTGTGTCGTCACAGAGAGTTTGTTTTGATAAAACAACTAATTTACAGCATCATCAAAGTATTTGATTACCTGTGTTTGCTTTATGTATAATGTTTGCCTCACCTCCTGACCTCTAGTCCAAGAGCAGTTAGCCTTTTAGCCAGGTGATTGTCTAGTAAATGAAGGTTCATTCACATAATTCTTGTGCATGATAAAAACATTGTCCTATTTTTCTGAGGATAACAACCTGTTATTTTTTTATGCCTGCGAATAAGCATGTTCTTATTTTCAATATTCTAGCACGTTTTCCTTCTGATCTCCTTCTGTGCAGGTCTGCACCTTGCATTGTAGCTCCACTGCTTTCAGTTTAGAGTCAGTGCACTGGAGGGTGAACATGAGGCTTTAAAAGTGTTAAAAATATGTTCCCAGAAAAAAAGGCACTTCAGAACCAGTCCATTTAAGATTGCAGCACTTAGCAAGAGCTGTCACAAAGTGGCAATGTGCCTTTCAGCCACTGTCACAACTTAAAACAGCCTGTCTTGCAGAACAACGAAAGAACCTCTGAGGCTTCTTATAAAGACGTCAGAAAAAAGACATGAGAATGTAAAAACTCGCAAAACAGGTGGTGAATGGTGAGAGTCAACTCTACCTTGATGCCGTTGTTGGATTGCACCACATTCCACATCTTAGTGAGCACGCTCTCGCTGGCTTTGGTCTGCTGAGGCAGGCGGCGGCGGGGGGTTCCTGCGATGAACTTGCCAATGCTGGACATGCGCTTGTCTGGAGCACAGACACAGTTGATGGCGACCTGCAGAGCAGACTTCTGAATCTCGGCATCATTCACAAACACCTCTCCCTCTGCCACCGCCAGGACAATACTCATTCCTGAGAGGGGGGAATATACAAAAAAAAAAAATGGAATGAAAAACCTTGCAGGGATATCATTCTTGAAGTGGTGCCAACCCCTCAGCAGGACTGGGCACAGGTTGCATGAAACAAAGAGAACTGAAACTACAAAGCTTCTGCCTGTTATTACTAACAGTGGATAGTAATACTATTACTGACCTTAATTTTCACTCTCTTTACTTCTGTTGCTATGCTGCTCTTATTTTTCTGTTCTTTTGGATGCCGGTTAGCAGTTTATCGTAACATAAATACAATTAGGACTCACTTTTGACATCTTATAATAGAAAATGTTTTGAGAGGTCCTGATAGCTGAGATGCTGCTGATGTTTTCATCAAATTACAGTGTCACACTCTGATAAGACCTACCAACAGTTGAAACACTGGATCCTCCCTCATCAAGGACAGCGACAGCCTCAGACAGCAACAGCTGGGTCTTTGGAACAACTGTGAGGATGCTCAGCATGTCAAGGGCATAACGCACTGTATCACTCCTGCAGGGACAGAAGCAACAATCACAGTTTCGAAACACAAGTAGTCAAAACTAGTCTTTGTTCCTCTTTATTCTGCATGTTATAAAAAAGAAATGGACAACAGCTGAAAGAGAGAGAAAGAAGACTTGGTGTCTGATTCCTACCTGCCGTAGTAGGTCCTCCAATCACAGGCGATGGAAATGAGCTGTAGGAGGAGCTGAACACAGGACAGCTTGTGAAAGACCTCTGCTGGTTCCCAGTACAGTCTGAGTGGACCATACTCAATAAGAAACTCCATCATTTCCACCACCTGTTCACGGCTGTAGCTGACCGCCTGGAGAAGAGACAAGAACATAAACTCCAGCACTTCAGCTACTAAACCGTGAACAAACTAATCGGAGGATTCGTTTAGACTATTCAGAGACATTTTGATTGTGCAGCAATGTCATCCTCACGCATCCTTTGCCCTTTACATACCTTGTAGTATGGTTGGGAATGGATGGGGGCGCCCCCCTCTGTGCGCTGCAGCGACTGCTTCACCTGCTCCACCTTGATTGCCAGATGGGCCTCAAAGTACCTGCGCAGGGCCATGCAGGTGTGCTTGGCTGTCTGCCTGCTGGAGAAAATCTCATCATCACTTAGCAGCGCTCCCTGGTCATCAGGGTTCAGGATCTCCAGCGTGCTAATCTGAGGACAGTCAGTTCATATTATTTGTCAGTACAAAATCAGCACAAGGTTGAGGTGTGTTATTGTTATTATATTGCATTTGCTGTATTTTATCCAGAGGGCATGTATACCAAGGTCATAGAAAGTATTGCATAAGGAGACTGCTGGTTTGTCTTACCAGATTGACGAGGCGTCTGAGCCCGTCCTGCTTGTCGAAGAGCTCCAAGACGGCACGAAACGAGAAGGAGATGGAGAAGAACATTGTGGCGTGGCAGCAGCCGGACGCGTGCGAGCACTCCAGCAGCCATAACGTGTAACCAACTACATCTGACAGGATGGAGTGGGGCAGCATGCACACCTTGAGAGAAGGAGAGGAGGCAACAATGAATACAAATGTGCACTGCTACAAAAGGTGTGTAATACTGATGAAACCTGGTGTCATAACACAACAGATACCTTAATATTATTGTCAAGATGATCCCCTGAATAAATATGGTGATTTTTACAAAGTTTCCATACAGAAATGCATCTTAAATGGGCAGAATGATGATAAAGTCTCATTGTGTATCTGCATGCGTGTCTATTTCGTACCCTCTCCATTGCATCCTGGTTATAGGCAAGGTAGTAGAGGCATAGCGACACTCCAGTAGCTGCCATTGATGGTCGTGGGATTTCCAGCAACTTCTGAACTCCTCCATGAGCGACAAACTCTGCCGCAAACTTCTTGTGCAGCAGCAGAGAAGCAAGGTACTGCAAAAGGAAAGGAAGAGAAAAGTAGTCAAAAGAGCTTCAATTTGTGTTTGTTTTGAAGCCTGGGCTGCAAGTATAGGTGCCAACCGAATTCCGTCTGTACTACCGAGTACCGATTCACGTAAAATCAAACGGTACCATGTTTCGGTACCTAAACGCATCCTTGTGAATGTGAGGGAGTGGAAGAGTAAGCGATTTGCCATACTTTCACCCTGTAATAAAGTTTGAGACTGATCGGGTGGACGCGAGGCAGAGCTGCAAGAGGATTAAGTTGAGACGGACTCTCTCGTTCCGACTACCTGCCCTGTTTATAACCGTTCCTGTGTGCGCGAATGCCCAACAAGTAAGTTGTGTGTCCTGCATTCTCGTGTGTTTATTGATAAACTCCCAAAAGAGCAATTAGACGCCACGAGCACGTGACAGCTAATATATCTAATCACCTATATAATCCTGTTTCTGTTAATTTCATGTTGAAGAAATTTATATATACAAACAGTTGGATGTTGTTTTGATATATTTGTTAAAGTTTATATATTGAGAAATAAATATGTGAACTTTAAACATTTTTAGATTTTATTATTAAACAAATCAACATTTATTACCACATAAACGCACACAAAAGTACCGAAAATTGGTACCATTGAGTACCGGTACAGATTCCCAGGTACCGGGCAACGGTACCGTATCGGTTCAAATGTGAAAGGTATCCATCCCTAGCTAAGAGTTAATATTTACCTTGAGAGCCTCAAAGGTGAGCTGCACATCATTGGTCTGTTTCAGATCCATGTAATGCATGAGCAGCTCCCGAGCTCCCATCTGCATGAATACTGCCAGCAGCTGCAAACAGAAGAAAGAATGGTCATCAAGAACACATAACTCATCTCAGTCTGCTTTATAGGAACCTGCTGATTGATAAGAGCCAAGAAAAAAAGCCTAATAACTCTTTCTAGTATAAGCTGAAAAGACATGAAGTATTTCTTTGAACCTTTTTTTTCAAAGCATCAGAACAAAACCAAATATGTGTTTATAAAAGTTGAAGAAGACTGACATCTACTGGTAAGTGTTTGACAGGACAAGGGAAGTGCCAGCTTAAAGTGATCCTCAACGTGCATCAAAAGTCAGTTACCTCTTGGTACTCTCCCAGAGGGGTAAGATACTGCAGGATGAGCCTCTGCTCGATCTCCGGGGTCAGAGGGTAAAGATGATAGTTGTTACCAATCACCCAGGGGCTCATCTCAGACCAGCTGCTGTTTGAAAGCTCACTGAAGTTCCTCTCTGGCTCTGGCAAAGAGAAATTCAGTTTTTGCTTTGAGATCCTGCCGCTGTCCCTCTCTGCCCTCCTTCTCAGGTAACTGCTGCCATCAGACATGCCTTGATGAATCAGAGAACTGGGGGCAGACATGGGCTTCATCATGGTTTTAACAGCTGAGTTGGCACGGCTGCTGGTCTTGTGAGGGGAGTTGAGACGGAACGAAAGCTCGTTTTCGGGTTCGATGGTCGAGAGGTGTATGTCGCTTTCCTCCTCTGTCCCTGTCCCCTCCCTTTCTGCTCCGTTTCTGCCCAGCGTGAAAGGCTTGTCTTCAAAGCCCCCGTCGATTGTCTCCTCGTCCAATGGCAGCAAAGGCTCACCCAGAAGTTTCCTTGGACTGGGTCTTTTGATTTCCCTTTTGTTCTCTGCATCTTTATCCTGAAGCTCACGCATCCGATGCAGCATTAAAGGCACCTGTCGAAGTAAAGTATGAAAACAAGTTGATGGGGAGCTGTGAAGTAACGCAAACGACTGAAGGTGAGCAAAGTGCACTGATCCTTTGCACACTTATTGTTGGTTGAAGGGTTCTGTGAATCACTGTGGACATGCACGTTTTAAAACAGACATTTGAGACCCCCAGATGACCCATACTGACCAAAACAGAGTTCTCTTCTCTGTAATTGGCTGCTATGTCCTGGTTCTCCATGGCTCCAGCCAACAAGCCTGTGGCGTAAATCCTGAGTGGCTGCTCTGCCTCCTGAGCCCACTTAAAAAGCCTTTCCACTATGCCCTCCTGGGACAGACAAACGGAGGAGAAAAGATTAGAAATAAGAATATGAAGTGTTAATCTGAAAATGTGTTTTATTGAGTCTTGCCCAATCAGTTAGCTTTTTCCACAAAAAGGAATGCATTAAAGCTTGCAACATAGTTTCTCAAGTTCTAACTTCAGTATTCAAGGCAGTAGTTCTTTTACGCCGAAAAAAGAGAATCATTCAAAACCCTTCTGAAGACTTTGTAACAATTAAAAAAAGGATTCAGGTGAAAGTTAACCCCTGCCCTAAAATCAGCCGTCATAGAGTGGTGATCAAAGTGTAACTAACTTGCAAGCTGGACTGTGACCAGACAAACACAGCTGACATTTTCAAATCACTCGTTTCTCAAGTGTTGTATCAATAGCACTGACCCACAGATAACTGTGCTTCCAAACCTTACTTAATCAGATGCTGATTTTTGTATTTTTCTGAGCATCCTGCTTTTACTTGTTTCCATTATCAAAGGCCCAGCAGTGTGCCTGAGAGAAAGCTGTGAGAGGCTCATAAAAACATAATACTTCTGTACCTCTAAGCATTAAATTCAGCATTCTGGCTGTAAAGCAGTAAAAGGAACATGAAAATATATTACTTTATGTCCCTAAAATCATCAAATTCAGCATGTTGTATATCTGTTAAAGTATAGGTAACAGTCAAGCTCCAAAAGAGTAACACAGAGTTCACACAAGATAAGAAAGAAATCTATCATCTTTATCATTCAGAAATGACCCACCTTCTCCTGAAAGACCACAGCTGTCTCCAGTCCAGGCATGATGTTCTGGAGAAGGCGACAAGCTGCTGCATTGAGGGAGAATTCCCTGCTAGTCATCACATAACTATTCACCAGCTACAAAGAGAAAAAGGTGTACAGTTATTTTCTGACCTACCTGCTTAAACTGCCCTTTATTTTGCATAAACTCAGTCTCCATTCAGTCAGTTCGCTCTTACTGTGTTCATAAAGTCATCATTCTTGAACAGGATCTTGAGCAGGTGCCCCAAAACACATTCTGGATCAGCTCTTCCTAGTGGCCAAAATGTAAATGTCAAAAAACATTCTTCTTATTTAAATATCTGATCATTTTAGCAGTCATGTATAGTTTTTCATACCAGGATGTCGGTCATCAAACGGGTCTGGATCTGCTTTGTGGTATTCCTCTGTCTCTTTCTCGACAAGCTCTGAGATCCTGAAAGATTCAGAACATAGACACATTGACTACCTTAAAATCACACATCACACACACACATCAACACAGCTTTAAAAGTGATGTACCATGAAGGGTTGAAACAGAAAAGAGGGGATGACAACTTACTTTGTGAGGATGTTCACCAGCTCTTGTGTGCTGCCTTGCTGTTCCCGCTCCCACTGTTCCAGCAGAGCAGTCAGCTCTGCTTTGGAGTCCACGCTGGCAGACGCCATAGCAAAGCCTGTCGATTATCAATGTATTTGTTACAACTTGTGTCATTATCGTCTGCCACTTCTGAATGATTTAACTGAGTATGCATTTTCAATTATCCAAAAGTTTCAGAACCCCAAAAAGTCCAAATACCCATGTTTTTTAATCTAACTTTTAACTCCATTACTAACCATTTAAATCAAGATTTTGTCCAGTGGTGTTCTTTAACTCTCACAGATCATGTTTCAATGAGGATAACTCACTCATTTTTCATTAAAATTCATGTTAAAACTTTTTTAATGTACATTGTAAATCCCTAAATATAAATAAAATAGTTTTACATGACATAGAATTTTGTTTATTTTATTTGAAAAAGTTTTATTAATTATTTTTATGAAGTTATGTTGATATATTAACACGACACCTCTTCTGTCACATGCTGCTCAGATTTTTATGCTGCATTTAGCTGGTTTGGAAGGCATAAGGCATGTATTGCCTAAAATAGACTTTAAAAACGGCCAATTTGACCCACAACATAACAGGAGGGTTAAAAACATTAATTTTAATGAAAAACAAGTAAGTTATCTTCATTGAACCATGATCTGTGAGAATTAAAGAACACCAATGGACCAAATCTTGATTTAAATGGTTAGTTATGGAGTTAAAAGTTAGATTCTAAAAAATGTGCATTGGGATTTTTTGGGGTTCTGACATTTTTGGATAATTGAATATGCCCGGGTCAAATTAACCCAGGAACATTATCGCTGTTCCAGAGAAACAAACACATTCATCGCTGTTTATTCTGCAGAACCCTGTCAGAAATACAAGCAGTCTCTAGTATTCAGGCAACTTTTTGTTAAAAAAATGAATTTTTAACAGTTCCACAATAAATATTTTTTTCATGCTCAGATTTTAATTTAGTGTAAATGCACTGCCTTATACAGACAGTTGTTTATGTAACTTAACAAGACATTTTTGCTGTTAATGGGTTGGAACATTTTAAATAAGGCATCACATTTCCACAGCACTACAAGCCATCATCTAAAATGGCCATCGAAGTGAATTTAATACAAATTATACAAAAAATGATAACTTGATTTTAAGCTTGTTGCAATGTACTTGAAGAGGGATTTGGGATCATAGGTATTTCAAGACTGTTTAATTAGACTGCACTAAGGTTAGGTAGGTGTTATATCTGACAACAACTGAGTTATGAGAAAACAGAAAAAGAGACATGCTTGGCTTTTTTTTTCTCTGTGGTGTTAAGCAAAGTAAGTGAGTGTGTGCAGGTGTTGCTTCTCTCTAGAGACATCAACTGTCAAACAGTCACTGTTTAAGTTAGATACAGGTTGCAAACCGTATGTTATTTCTAATTTAACTCTAACCTCAGCTCAGACGCTTCTCTTGTTAACTTATGTTATCTTACACTTCTTGTAACGAGAGGCAGCAATCTCCAGAATCTGCCTGTTGCGATATTTGACTAGCAAGACTGTGGCTAACCAAGGAAGCTATTCTGTTTGGCTTGCTAGCGTCTTTCTTAATGCATGCATTGCTTACATTCAGTGCTGTAGTTTGCATTAACCTCGAGCTGCCCAGACATGTAAAGCTATTTCTGCCAAATTCACAACATACTACAATCAAGGAAACCTGCCTGTACATGTAAGCTAGCACTGAGGTAGCAGCTAGCAGCAGCACAGGTGAGCCTGGCTGTTTAGCTAGCATGCTAACTTTACCTCGTTGTCCCGCTCAGTTCTTCTTCGTTTCCACCTCTTTTACCAAGACTTGCATCCACTGAAGCCAGTCCAAGCTCGAGTACTCAAAGGTGAATATTAATTTACTATCACCGTTTCACAGACAAAGCTAAATGAGCTTTATTGTAGCTTTGTGTTCGCCGTTTATTATCATTATGGCGAACACGTTCCTCACGTCACTGCGGGAGCGACAGTCCACCTTTAATGACGAAACTTGAAACAGCAAAACATTGCGACACACATTTATTCAGGTGGATGGATTCATGCAAAGCAAGTTATGCAGACACTTTTTTTTGGTGAGATCATGAAGTTAACAATGTTTATATTGATAAAAAAAAAATTGCAATGCGAGCAAATAGATAACATTAATATACATGTTACTCATATAAAAAGATCAATACTGCAACAATTATTAACTTTAAAAACTTGTAAGAATGTAAGAATAATACGCTGCAGTACACGAGCCAAAAGGTTCAATATGCAGGAGTAGTTTAGTGATTTATATCGTGTCAGAAAGTATTTTTCTTCTTTGATGCATGCACAAATAGCACATAGTGATGAAAAAAATATGTTAAACTGTAATATTGCAATAGTACAGAAGAGGATTAGGGGCACTGAAAAAAATTAAGGTCTAATATATTATTTATTTATGTTTTTGTTCTGAGAATAAAATTTTAGAATTGTGACATTTTTCTCAGAGTGAAAATAATAATAAAATATATTAGACCTTAATTATTTATTTTCTTCAGTGGATTAAGGTGAATTCTGAGATTAAAGTCAGAATTCAGAGGAAAAAAACGGAATTCTGAGATTAAAATCAGAATTCTTAGAATATAGTCAGATTTCTGAGAAATAAAGTCAGAATTCTGAGATTAAAGTCAGAATTCTGAGATTAAAGTCAGATTTCTGAGACAAAAATCAGAATTCTGAGAAAAAAGTCAGAATTCTGAGAAAGAAAGTCAGAATTCTGAGATTAAAGTCAGAATTCTTAGAAATAAAGTCAGAATTCCCACTTCCTTGGAATATTAAAAAATATAGAATTCATTTTTCAGCGGCCCTTATCCTCTTCCGTACAGTAGTGACTCAAAAGTATATTAACTTTCTGTGTAGCCTTGAAGATCCCTTTGAAAAAAGGTTTCATCAGCTCTTCTGCCAACTGGGGAGTTCAATGGTTAAATCCCTCTGTTCACCTCTACTGGACAGAAAGCTTTAACAAGGACACAAATGCCTTCATGTCAGGGAACTTCCCCTTTATCAGGAAAACTGAAGTAAAACTGATTTATTTTTGATACACAATGATCTCGGATAAAAATACCTTCATATGCAACCATTGCAATTACATTATAGTGCAGCAACAGGTAGCAGGATAATTGTCTGCGTTGACTTGGAACTCATTCCCATAAACAAAATAAAGGTGTGAATTCCCTTTCCATGAGTAGGTCACTTTGGTCACAGGGATCAGCTCTATGGTTTGACGCTGCAGACAAAGAAAGACAACATGAGCATATTACACAGAGGCAAAATTGGTTCACTCTGGTCCTGTTTATTATCAAGTCTATTAACAATGAAAAAGTGTAAATGTATACAAAACAGAAGGCTGTAAAAAGAATTGATATACTGTTACCTGTTGTAGAATGCGTGACGTCTGGGAGAACTTGGACTGGTGTTCATTTACAAGGCGCTGTGCAGCATTCACCACTGTTGCATCTGGGAAGCCCATCACTGGGTACACCTGCATAGAGTAATCACAATCATATAAAGGATGAACATTTTATTGGATTATAAATTGTGCCTGCAAACAACAGCTGTGCAGGAATAAAGGGTCAATATCAGGTCATTGCTGCATAGTGAAATGCATATAACAGCAGCAGCAGGTTCAGACCACCATGAGCGTCACACAGGATGTGTCAGCCACATTTTTTGCAGTGTTGAAAGCCCACTCTAGCTGTACAGGAACATGCAAAACCAAAGAAAGTCATACTACGGGCCAGATACACTGCCCTCAGTCGCAGATATCTTGTAAAGCATCTTGCAAGTCTTATGTGGGCTGTGTTCACCGTTTAAGTGATTACAACATGGCTGAGACACATCCTGTTGTGATACCCCGTAAGCCTGTTGATGAAGTAAATGTAAGAGATAAGGGATAAGAGATTCCTTAACTCATCCCACATGGGGAAATTCAAGTGTTACAGTAACAGAGTAGACAAAGTGCAAAAGAAATATATAAAGCATACAAGAGCCTATAAATGAACAATGATTAAAAAGTTATTAGCAATTAAAATTAAAATCAAAATTAAAGAGGTAAAATAAAGCATATCTTAAATCACTATCTCAAAATATCTATATATATATATATATATATATATAAATTATTGATTATAGAGTCTGACCACTGCAGGAAGAAAAGATGATGAGCATGATTGATTATCAGTCCAGTTATCAAATAATTGTTCTCAAAATCTAATTTATCTGCATGTTGTATGGATTAAAAACACAAGTCCTCTCTATGTATATCTTGTGCCCTCTACAAAAGTGAGAAAGGATATTTTACCATGTACTGAGAGTCCTTGAAAAGCTCCTTCCCAGTCACCTTACTCAGGTTGTCCAACCGCAGTCCACTTGACTGTTCCACAACATAGTTATCAGAACTGTTGGCCCTGTAAGCATGTTCATGAATAAAACAAGAAATCAGGTTGACATTTTCAACTTGTAAATGATTGTTAATAACATGCCACTAATGTTGAAGGTTAACATTATATTGCATCAGTTAAGTTAGACAGTCTGAAAAGATGTAAAGGAATCATCACCATTTCACAGTGAGCTTGATGTAGACAAGAAGCTGCTGTTTTCCATGACACGTTTCACATTGCTTTGCTCCTTGCCCGTGACAGCGGGTGCAACTGAAAACAAAGTTGTTTGTTAACTATCAGTATATTTTCTTATATAGCACATTTTCTCTTCATTATAAACCTAAGAGAGCAAGGAGGTACACTCACTTTTCCCTCCCTCTACCGCTGCAATGGTGGCATCGGTCATCTCCATGGCGAAAACCAGATCCATTGCAGACCCAACAGACTTTCTGACAGGGGTGAGACGAAGATAATATGATCAGACAATCTCACTCAATGTCTTTAAAGTAATCTGTTCGGTTAGGTTATGGAAAATACTTACATTTCCAGCACCGGCACAGTCTTTGCAAGGTGTCCTCCCCATTCCAACACAACTATGGCAGCTCTGTGAATCAAATGTTTCTTAGTTAGCAATGGCTTTCAAAAGTACTCACAGGAGCTGTTTTCCTTTCAGAAATGTCTTGTACAATTTACCTTCAGAGACGATGTGTTGGGGACCCTGATGATCTGTTTGTCGTCCATGAAAAAATTTGGGGACTTGGCAGGAATATCCCACGGCCCTGGAGGAGGTTGAGCAAAGGCATCCACTGGCTGGCCTGATCCAAATAAAAACAGCACAATGCTTAACAAGTGAGTATTAATTCTGAATATCTAACTGACTTCAGAAAAAAATGACGCTTAATGCAACAGCATAATAGTGTACCGCTGTATGGCTCATGACTCCACTCTGTAGATCTCGATTCAGTGAAGGTTTCCAGGCGGTACTACAACAAGACATTGGAGGAGAAAACAGGGGTCATTTACTTGCTCTATCTGTTTTTATAACAGTCACTAAAATCTTTATTGAGTTTTATGCTTTTCTAGCAGGCTTTTCAAAAACACACCTATTAATCAACCACTTCTTACCCTGTACGTATTAAATGCCTCCATGTTGGTTATCACACCATCCTTTGCTGGTGATGCGTTGTAGCAGCACTTGCTGGAGGCAAAGAGAACAAAGGCCTCCCTGGCTGTTTCCTCACTGATGGACGGGATACTGTAAGTAGCGTGAGAATGAGATATGTCATGAGCTTTCAAACATTGGGAGGAAGTGAGGAAGTGATTAGCTTGCAACTATAGGAAGATCTTTTGCAATACTTTTAACAGTTATTTCGGAATGAAGAGAAATGGTTTGAACCTTACTTCCAATGCGGTTGTTGAGGCCCAGGTTCAGGCTGAGGGACTGGGTGAGTAGGCATCGGAGGAGGAAGAAATCCACCTACAATAGATATTAAAGTATCATTGCTCTATCCTAGGAGCAATCCTTTTTTTGCTTATTCATTCAGCGGCCACTATCTGGCATACCCTTGAAATTGTATACAACAGCTTGGCCATAAACTCCAGAAACCAGATTAAAAATATAGAGGGGTGTTTGTGTTGTTTAGCCTGACAATTATATTAACATGTAAGGGGGTACACTATTAGAAACAGAATTAAAAACTCAGTAATATCATTATTTTAACTTTAAGACAGTAAAATGTGTTTGTGTATTTCTGTTTGTCTCAGTGGTTTAGCCATACCTGTATATCAAACACAGAGCAAATTTCACTCAGATCAGGCAGTTCATGTAGAGGTGGTAATGATGGCTAGAATTCTACCCCTGAGCACCCATGTCCATATCTTCAGCCCGTGTTAGAGGTTTTTGAAATGAAGAATGATACGCATGGTTTGAAATGTTAACCATTTCCCACTCTGCCCTAACATACAAAAATTCACTGTCCAACCTGAGAAAGCGTATTGAGCTACGTAACATTTGTTTCATTCTAGATGAACATTTAAAACTAAGTTATCTGTGCTTGGAGTAAATTAGTTTCTGTTTGTATTCCATGGTATAGTTTTTAGAGATTTCAAGTAATGTTTTCTAAATAAACATAATGTAACAGAATTTACTCCTATGTATTTTAAGATTTTTTAATCAGTACTTTGAATACCTAAGTATTTTTAATGGCAAATACTTCAGAACTTTAACTCAAGTAATAATCTGACAGAGCAACTTTCACTTGTATTGGAGCAATATTTGACCTGGAGGATCTATACCTTGACTTAAGTAATGAAGCTGTGTACTTTGTCCACCACTGCTGAGCAGGGAATAAGTACTTCATCATGTTACAGAGAATATCAGTGGAATGAATGAATAGTACCACATTGCATTATATATATATATATATATATATATATATATATATATATATATATATATATATATATATATATACTGTACAAAGTTTTACCTCCTCCTCCTGCCACTGTTCCTTCATAGCCAGGCACACTGTCAAACATGCTGGCCGGAGGAGCGCTGGGGCCCTGGGAGTCAGCTGCGGGTGGGGCGAACATTGCTGAAAGAAACCAGAAGAACCAGTTTCAGTCATGTGGATAGATCTAGCTTCTCAAAAGTTATATCTTCCTTACTTTCCATGCATAACACAAACCGAAAGTCTATAAAAACACATTCAGACTCAAGTGCTCATATGTATAGCCTATGTATTTACAAAATGAGACTGAATTCTTGAGTTCTCAAGTTTATAACTTATCTCTACATGAAAACACCAGAAGAAGACAGACTCGTGAATGAGTGACTTACCTTGCGCCTCCGTGTTGTTATACATCATGAGATGTTTTATAGCTACACTAAAGACTGACTAACAGGGTAGAGTTGTTTCCAAACACCCTAACTTCTGTAAAACAACGATAGAGCTCAAAACAGCAGCAGCGATCGCGATGAGAGACACCTCACTTAACCTGCACGTCGAAAATGACGTCACAGCCGTGTGCGCTATATTGTTAAACGGAAGAGTGCCAACCCAAAAGAAATCTCAGTGGGCTACTTTTTATTATAAGGTTAACTTCACAACTCAATAGATCTTACCAGGCGCCCCCTCTGCTGTCTGGACGTATCCCGGGTTGGCCACTCCATAAGTTCGGTTCTGATGGCTGCAAGAAGTAATAGGAAACGAAAGTTAACTCAGATCTGAAGAGAAAAAGAAAACTGTTACAACGCAACATGTTTCTCACCTCATTATAGGCTGATTCTCCATCAGATATGCACAGAAAATATCATAGGAAGAGAGCAGGCTGAGCCAACCACCCGTATACACATTCGTTCGTGCTTTAATGACGATCAAGCACTATAATAATCATGTGACAAAAAACAAATCATTTACCTTGTATCATACCCCACCCCCGAGGGAAACATTGTAGCGCCTCCTCTTCTTCAACAGGAACAAAATTTCCCTTTTCAGATGTCTAAGTTCTGCTTTAGTGCGTATGCTCTGTTAAATTGGTCTTACGTGGAAATGGTGAAAATGAACCCCTTCACTTTGTACAAGTACAGAATAGCCACCACCACTGACGCCCCCAGAAAAAATGTTCAGGAAGTGCGCACAATACCGTTAGTAAACATTGTTTAGGGTGGGCGTAAAAAATGTGCATTCAATTTGGAAGATTAAAATGTGACACCAGACACCTGACTCAATGATATGACAAACACAAAGGAATTATACGACTTTAATGTTAAAGAAAAACTTTTCACATTGCAGGGAGCGACCCAAAAGTGCGTTTTAGTATTGTACTAGGGATGTGACGTTCGCGAACGAGTCGGTCTTTTGAGCGGCTCTTTTAAGTGAACGATGAGAACCGATTCGCAGTTGCGAGCCGTTCATTTGGGAGCCGTTTTTATATGCAGATTGCCCACGCTGCCTTCATGTGACACCTGTGTGCCCCATGAGGCTTTTGTTCACACTTATTGTCTACACTTTGTTAATGTTTACATTGTTTTGATGTGGATTTGAGTCAAAGAGCTGAACTCCTGTTTGTAATTCAACTCAATTCAATTCAAATTCAATTCAAAAAACTTTATTTGTCCCTGGGGGGCAATTTAAGGCACGTATGAGCAGCATTGAATACAAAAAACAGACACTTAAATCATAAGGATTGTAAAAAAGAAAGAAAATAGTTTTACCAAAAACATTTTTGTACAGTATACCCCCCCCCCCCCCCCCACACACACACACACACAATCTACCAATGTGAAAAGAAGTTATAGTAAGGTAAATTGCAGAGCAGTGTGAAGTGAAAAATGGACGCAAATACTGGAGTGACAAGAATAAAAATGCAGAGGTTGTGTTGGGTACTAAAACGATAGATAACAAATAACAGTAGATGCCTTAGATACAAAATTTGAAGAGCAAGTCCTTAAATTGTGTATATGCAGGGGGGGGGGGGGTTAGGTCATTTATACAGTCTATGGTTAGGTTGCAGGAAGAGACAGAGAGAGAGAGGAGAGGGATGGTGAGTTAGGTGTTGGAGTTTAGGAGCAGGATTGCTTTGGGGACAAAGGTAGCTCTCCTCCTTTCAGTTCTGCATGCAGTGCAGCCGAGCCGCCGCCCAGAGGGGAGCCATTCAAGCTGGATGGAGGACATGTGAGGGGTCCCTGATGATTTGCCTGCTAACCGGAGTGCCTGTTGGTCATAAATATGTGTGAGAGTCCTGACAGGCATGGCAATGATCTTAAAGTAGTTCAGGTGTAGAAACACCAGGTGGGGTTGTACAATTTTGAATTCACATTTTTATAATGTCCTAATTTTTATTCTAGTTGTATTTATATATTTTTTGTATACATGTATATTTTTTCTTATTTATTATTATTTTTATTTTTTGTTTGACTCCCATCTCACTCTGGAACAGCACATCAAGCACATCACCAAAACAGCCTTCTTCCACCTTAAAAATATCGCCCGTCTCCGTCCATCTCTCTCCTTCTCAACCGCTGAAACCCTGATCCTTGACATTATCACTTCCAGACTCTACTATCATTTTTAATACGGCCTGTAATTACTGCTGTTTAATCTAAATTCCATTGTAACATTGTATATATCTAAATTGTATGCTAGCTTTATTTATCTATTTTTATTTTTACTTATCTTATTTTATTCTATTTTACTTATTGAAACTTCTTCTTGATTGTACTTATGTCTGGGTTGCTGTAACAACTGAATTTCCCCCCAGGGGGATCAATAAAGTAATATCTTATCTTATCTTATCTTATCTTATCTTATCTAATCTTATCTTATCTTACTGCAATAGCATCTTCTACGGCCTTCCTTCAAAACAACTCAATAAACTACAATATATCCAGAGCTCTGCCACCCGCCTGCTCACCCACTCCCGTGACCACATCATCCCTGTCCTCCAAAACCTCCACTGGCTCCCTTATCCCTCTGGAAATCTCTCCCCCCACACATCCGTGCTTCTGACTCACTTCATTCATTTAAGAAACAGTTAAAAACGTACCTTTTCAAACAGGCATTCCCCACACATTAATTATTCCACCTCTTCCCTTGTCGTCTGCTTGTCTTATATGTCTTTATTGTATTTATTTATTGTCTCTCTTGTAAAGCGTCTTTGAGTTATTGAAAAGCGCTATATAAAACTTAGGTATTATTATTATTATTATTATTATTATTATTATTATTATTATTATTATCATCAAACAATGCACACACTTTAAAATCCTCCTCCTCACCCACAAAGCCCTCCATAACCAGGGCCCCTCCTACCTCACTGACCTGCTCCACCACCATACCCCCTCCTGTGACCTCTGATCCTCCAACGCCCACCTCCTCTCCCTACCGCCTGACACCAAGCACCGAACCTGGTGGACAGAGCTTTCTCTGTCGCCCACCCCTACCCTCAGTAACGCCTTACCGCTAAACATTTGGAACTGCCCCAACCTATCCACCTTCAAATCACTCACCAAAACCCACCTATTTAGAACTGCCTTTGATGTATGATTGCTTTTAAATGTATTTTATTCATGTTTTTATTATTCTGTTGTTTTATATGATGTTTTATCCATTGTGCAGCGTCCTTGAGTTTTTAGAAAAGTGCTTTATAAATAAAATGTATTATTTTTATTATTATTATTATTATTATTATTATTATTATTATTATTGTTATTATTATTATTGTTATTATTATTATTGTTATTATTGTGTGGAAAATTTTACAGTAAAGTTGTTTTGCATGGAAGTTATCTGTAGCCTGCATAGTTTTTATAGTGCCACAAAGTTTTTCAGGTGAGGGAACATTCAAAATAGTGATCTCACTGTCAATGTTTACAATGCCAAATGAAATTATAATCAATATTTCAGAATAATTCCCACCAATAGAGTATATACGTTGGTGGGATGTGTAAGTTTGAATTATTCTGATCCAAATCTTATCTTATATCTGCTACCAGTGACTGCTCCTTGATAAAAACGAGTTACCCCTGGTCTAAAAAATAAATATAAATATAACAATGATTCAAAGAGCCAGTCTTTTGAACAGCTCTTTGAAAGGAACGGCTCCTCAAGATCCGGTTCCCTTTCAGAGAGCCATAAATCCCATCTCTAACTCAGAAAAATACACTACCCATAATCCTTTGCAACTCCTGCGGAAGTCCTTTTCTTTCCTTCCGCCATCGCCGAGGTCCCTTTTGGATTTACATCGGCGGGTGAGTTCACAGAATCTATGTTAATCCTCACTAATTGTGGGGCAATATGACAATTTTGACGTATATTATCACGCTAAAATGTTCAAACAATTCATAGATGACAAAATGTATCCTTATATTATGTTATATCGACCTTAATATGTCGTTCAAGGAGCGAAGTGCCGGCGCTAGCATTCCTTGAAATTGCTGCAAAGCCTGTTGAACAGATTGTGATTAAAAATAACATACAGCTGTGGCCAAAATGACTCAAATGTAATATATTTACTTCTGCTTAACCTTAGTGTCAAAGCTGGGATCATGAAAGGCAGAAGTATGGATTGCTAACTAGCTAAACATTTTAACTGTACCATGTAAGCTAGCTTGCTGATGTTGGTTACACGTTTACCTTGGTGCTCGCAACACAGAAGTTCACGTGTTGACTGAATGGTGTTATTAGTTACAGTTACAGCTATACTATTATAATTGAATCATCAAGTTGTTTTTTTGTTAATTGTTGGGATCTTAACCCTTGGTATATAGGCTATGCTAATGTTTCATGCGTGGTTTCCCTGCTGTTTGTAACTTTAGCATTGCGCACCTTGTAGGACACCACATGTAATGCACTGCTACTACACTGAAGTTGATATAATCATGTTTAATTGTGTGCAACCTTTCTGTCCTCAGTCACCATGGCAGCCCTCAGGCCCCTCACTAAGCCCAAGATTGTCAAAAAGAGAACCAAGAAGTTCATCCGTCATCAGTCTGACAGATATGTGAAGATTGCGGTAAGTGTCTGTAACATGAACTAAGACATGCTCACAAGGGGTACATCTCATTTTCATATGCCATGATCGAACTGTAATTAATAAATCTGTCAATTTTGTTTATATCCAACAGAAAAACTGGCGTAAGCCCAGAGGTATTGACAACAGGGTCCGCAGGCGGTTCAAGGGACAGATGCTGATGCCCAACATCGGTTATGGTAGCAACAAGAAGACCAAGTACATGCTGCCCTCCGGTTTCAAGAAGTTCCTGGTACACAATGTCAAGGAGCTTGAGGTTCTGATGATGAGCAACAAGTAAGTTGCTTGAATACGCCGTCCAAAAATGTGAATTGCTTAACCTTCACACCACAGTTTCAATCTTTCATAGGGTTTTGTCAATTTTTATTTATTTATTTAACTAGGAGAAAACCACATTGGGATTAAAAATCTCTTTTACAAGTGTGTCCTGTTCAAGATCAGCAGCAGCACATTCAAGCAAAGTTGCAGACAAACAGTTATAAAGCATTAGAACACATAACATATCATGGGTTTCAGAAAACAAAAGTCATCAGTCAAATCATGTACAACATTACATTTGCAGAGATTAGTTGGAATTGGAATTATTAGTGCAAGTGATTGGCTTTAGCTTTCCAAAAGAATTCCTAAAATAACTGACTGGCCAAACATATTGACTGATAGAGGCAATATGTGTTAAATTTGTTGGTCTTACTGGTTTTCCAAATGATTATTTTTGTGCATTGAGCACTGTGAAATCAATCAATCTTTATGTTAAGCACCAAATCACAACAAACGCTATCTCAAGTCAAGTTCTACAAACATAGCAGGTCTAGACTGTATTCCATGTTAAATTAACAACAAAAACTCAACATTAAGTCAGGATAAGACTCAGTCTTATCTTTAATTAATCCAAAATGAGCATGGCACCTTGCAGTCTTTAGCTAGTTACAGCGGAGAGGAAAAACTTCCTGTTAACAGGCAGAAACCTCAAGCAGAACCAGACTCATGTTAGACAGACATCTGCTTCAACCGAGTAAAATCCTTTCACAAATATTAAATCACAACCTGAAGGCTAATAAGGTAGCAACTGTTGTCGGAACAAGCTTTAAATATATATATTTTATATTATTTCACATTATTGGAAAGGCTTATTGACCCTAATGTGACAAATACCAGTGTTAGTTAAAACCACAAACTTTGTGCACAATGTCCAACATGTTTCATATGAAATATACTGACTGCATGACTGACAGACAACCTAGTCCAGATTAATTTCCTCATCCAGATTTGTCTCCTCACCTATTGAATCAGAAAAAGTAGCCACCAGTGTTTTAAGGAGGGTTGTTTATGATGTGCAATCAATAGAGTGGAAATTGCCAGCTGATGTTGCATTTGGTATAATATTTTGTCACATATTGTTACTTATAAGATAAGGTAAGATAGTCAAGATAACATTCCAAATGTGCCTGGTGTTATCAGGCATGCAACCAGTTACCAAGATCACTTCTTGGACATCAAAGTCCAGGAATCTCCCCAACTTAGTCACAATTAGTGATTTATATGTAAACTGCTGTAATCTGGATATTACATTTCTGAAGCGATAACTTGTAGTACATCCTTGTCAAAACTTTGTTTTGGAGATTTGAAATTCCTGTCAAGTAAGCCCAAAAAATAAACAAGTTATTAGAATCCCAAATGCTGCACTTACATCATACTATTATGTCAGTGAAGGAGAAGGTGAGATTCTCAGCATCTTGTCATGGCTATGATCTCCTGTTTTGCATCCTTTCTCTTTTGGAAAGGTTTAGTCAGTCTTTAATTGAGTCTCACAAGTGTAAACTAGGTAAAGTTACTATAGATAAAGCAGCAGTTTGATAATGTATGATTATTGACAACATCGATACTGAGCTTGGATGATGCTTAAGTTCAATTATTTATAGCAACAGTCTATAGTTTGGATTGTCTTGGTTTTTTTCTGGAAACTCTGATCCAGTGTGATTGTACTTCATCATAGTACACCTGATTATTAGTTTTCTTCATCCATGGTTTGTCATGATAAACAAAGCTTATTTGACTTTTGACCTGGCCAAACAAGTTATCTTGTGACATTACCTCAGACATGAAGTGGATAAACTAGAAAAGTATTTTCTGGTTGTCAGTTGCTTGCCTACATTATGTTAGAAGTTGATTTATGCAGCAAAACTATTCTTAATCTGCATTTAAAAATCAATTCCATTTTCCTAGTTGGACCACAGGAGATTCATAAATTATAAAAAATGGGCTACAAGAGACCAAAGCTGTTGTTTTTACAGTTAATTTAACAAAGTGACTCGGTGCATGTTAAATATGACAGATAAACATGGAGCAGCGCTTTAGCTCAGTTGGTAGAGCAGGTGTTGACCTCCCCACTGCAGCCTTTCTATGCATGACTACCTCACTTTCTTCTCCCCTCCGTTCCCGTCCCTCTCCAGCCGCCGATTCCAATAAAGCCAAAATACTAAAATATTTTCTAAATGTTCTGACTTCCTTGCAAGTGTGAATTCAGTCAATTATTCAAATACTCTTTGAATAGAAACCTCATTAAACGTCAGCTTAAAGTGTTATTAACGTTTTAGTGACATGTCATTAATCCTGCCTCTTCCCTCCTTCTCTGCAGGACTCACTGCGCTGAGATCGCCCACAACGTCTCCTCAAAAAACAGGAAGGTGATCGTGGAGAGAGCAGCTCAGTTGGCTATCAAGATCACCAATCCCAACGCCAGGCTCAGGAGTGAGGAGAACGAATAAACTGGTTCTAAATAAACACTTTATAATGGAATCTGACTTGAGTCCCTTTTCTTCACCTCGGTGCTTGTTGTGTTGTTGCAGAGGTTTAAAACATGAACTAGATATACACATCTGAAAATGGAGTTTAGAAACCATTATATTTTGAAGGTGGGAGGTTTGTTTTACCTCAAGTTGTGGTAGGAAATGTGGCAATTTGGTCAAACCTGAAATGTAGTAATTGGTTTGGCATGATAGGTTAAATGAAAATGTTATTAAATATTCTGACCTTCAGCTTAGACCACGTTAATTGGATAGGACATCCAATGAATTACTGACTATTGGAGAGTAGATGTGTCAGTTTCAAGAGAATGTTTGACATGTGGAACCTGCATCTTTATATGGATTGCTGCATTTCTTATTGAATTTAAAGAAATCTGATTTAAAAACAACTATAAACAGCATTTAATTTGTATTTCAATGCAACATCAAATAGGGCACTATTTCCAAATTGAGCATGCTCCTTGGGCCATCAAAGGTACTAGCTGCCTCAATCTTTAGACAAAAAAATTGATGGTTGCATCTTGATACACAAAATCATTTAGTAGCAGCCCTTATTTATAGAGTTGAAGTTTCAAACCGCTTCACAGAAATGTTTGTTTTCCAACATTAAACCATGTTTTATTTCTGTGACATTTCAGTCAGTATCTCCAGTGAGGGAAATCTTAATTTTCAGATGGTAATTGTTTATGTAAATGTATCAGCATGACCATGGAGTTATAAATGGGTAGTTCATTTTGGGCATGAGACTAAAGAGAATACAGCTATTTTCACTGGGTGCACAGGCTTCAAAGCAGTACAGAAGAGCTCTCGCACATGAGTTGGCGTCTCCACCGATGGCTACAGAGCTGAGTGTATTCTTGGTCGGGTAAATGGGGGTTTTTCCTCAGCACCTTCCAGATGACTTCATATCAGAACAGAGCAAAAAGGGCAGAGGCCCTGAAGAGGGGAAGGTTGTTGACTTGGGTTACAAATGAAGTAGACCACAGAATTTTGCATGAACACAGCTTAACTCCCATGTTTCATTTAGAGTTGCTTTTAAAACAGGACATGCTTTTACAGACGGCAAGAACTGTTGCTGTTAAAACATGTCTTACACTTTTTTTTTAACCCTCCTGTTATGTTGTGGGTCAAATTGACCCCTTTTAAAGTCTATTTTAGGCAATATGTCTTCTAAACCAGCTAAATGCAGCATAATAATCTGGGCAGCATGTGGCAGAAGAGGTGTCTCGTGTTAATTTATCAACATCACTTCATAATAAAAAAGATCAAAATGTAAAATAAAATAAACAAAAATCAATGTCATGTAAAACTATTGTGTTTATATTTAGGGCTTTCCCATGTACATTAAAAAAAAGTTTTAACATGAATTTAAATGAAAAAGGAGTGAGTTATCCTCATTGAACCATTATCTGTGAGAATTAAAGAACACCAATGGACCAAATCTTGATTTAAATGGTTAGTAATGGAGTTAAAAATTTGATTAAAAAAAATGTGCATTGGGATTTTTTGGTGTTCTGACACTTCAAATTGACCCAGGAACATTATTGCTGTTCCAGAGAAACGAACATAACAGGAGGGTTAAACTACAATTTCTTGAAGTTGCTTGAATGAGAAGCAGCGTTGTTTATTTTAACGTTTTGTAAGAGAAATGCATTTACGCCATAATTGTATTCTCATTTTTATGATTATATATGTATAATATAAAGGAATTTTATTTTGTAAACACTGTTAAAGACAAAAATAGAGTAAGCCTAAGAGGGTTCATAGAATTCTACTTAAATACCTTGAGCCTGTTTGGAGTCTTCAGCATGACAAATTCAACCATGTTTTAGGGCTAATGGCAAGGATACAGTTTGGCATTACTTATAAGTCATGTCTAGACAAGCCCCTGATGTAATATCAGCAGATGAAATCAAATATTATCGTATGTTGATCCCGACCAGCATGGATTGTATATTTTGTTTTGGACATTCAGAGTCGGCTCCCTGCAGAGAAAGTTTCCATTGCATTCTGGCAGACAAGCTGTGCCCCACAGCCCTGAGCCCTCTGCCATCTGTTCCTGAAAAACTGACATTACCAAAGATTCAAAAACATAACATTTATTTATCCAGTCAGCTTGTAGCTGGAAACTAAATGAAAACAGTCACAAGTGTTGGATCTTAATCTTTACTTTTCTTTTCTTTTTTTTAGAAACCTGCACCTGTTTGGGAAGTTGTTTGGATAGAGACTCACCTCAGAGGACTGGAAGTTCTCCAGAGTGGGAGGAGAACATACAAACAGCAGGACAGGCAGAGACAGCAACATCTCAGAGATACTGAGAGTCTCAGGAAGAGGAACAGCTTTCATTTTTTTCTAGTCACTAGTAAGAAAATGAACATGTCAGCCAGGGTTGTATTTGGAAAGGGGCGACTCGCTCCCAAGCAGGTTGCCTACGCTTTCCCTCAGACAGATTCCCTGAGGAAAGGCAGCCGGTCTGCAGGAGGGAAGAGGAGGATGTTCTCTTTTTCTATCAGATGTCGTCTGGGCATCATCAGGGGGAGAACCAAAGGTAAAACCAACAGGAAAGCTATGGCGCATTTTAAGAACTGTGAAAGTAATCATCTTATGCTTTTGGTGATGCAGACTTGGGACAAAGTGATTCATTTGATCATTTTTGCAGACAGAAAATAAGAGTTTTGTTGCAGACAAAATTGCTTTACTGGAACAAATAAATCTGAGTTTAATTACTCCATCTATCATCAAATTACATTAATACTCATAATTTTTAAAAACTAGGAGAAAAACTGGAGTGTGTTCCCATGCTGGCTGTCAAAAGTAGCTCTTTTGGTCTGAAATCTTACGTTTTTAATCAACCTTATATGTGAGCACTGATTTATGAGTATGTGTGACACATCCTTAACTTCTGGTTCTTTTTCATGTCAGATTTTGATCTGCGCTGGCTGACAACTTAATTCCCTATTTTTGCTTTCCAGTCACTAATGTGACAGTTGCAACTGAATGTAATCACCATGAGATGGCAGTGTGGTCAGTTTGATAGAGGGACAGGTTCAGATTTAGGGCATTCTGTTATAAAAGCTTATTATTCCATTCCATATGATTACAATGAAGGTCTTTTGAAGAAGAATATTGATGAAACATTGGAATAAATCCCAAAGCAGCATAATGCTTAGCACAGTCACAAATCAGTCTCTTTGAAATTCCATAATTCAGCAGTTTCTCCATCATTTGTGCAAGTTTGCACGCCAAGGTCACTGTGCAAAGTCTGCTGTCTTGATCTAATCATTACATTATCTCTGACTCTGCATCGAAAATCTTGATTTAGGAAGTGCAGAAGAGTCCATTTTTACTATACCCGACATCTTTTCCCAGTGTTTTTTATCAGTTCAATGCACCGCTCCGTCTCCCACGTCTCTTTATTCTGTCTGAAATTAATTAGTCTCGCTCTGAAAGACTATGCTCGCACACATTGTAAATAGGGTATTAAGGACAAAAGTCTCTGAGGAAATTATCTACCCTGAAGAGCATTGTGTCCGCTGAAGCAGCTGACTAATTAGGCTCCATGGAACAGCAGGTTGAAATATGAAAATGTCTGTTTGACACCACTGTATACACATGTCAAATAAGCAGTCAAAGGAACAGAGGCTGTAATTCCAAGTTGTGGGTTTCTGAATTCCCTGTCCGCTATTTCTCTGTTTATTTAGTCTGAGTGCTTCAATTTGTCCTCAGTGACCAAAACAAATGAGGCAGAAAAGGCTTAAAGGGGGCGTCAGTGAGGCTGGAGGAGGCCGTCTGTTGTTGTTGGTTGTGGTGCTGGTGGCAGGCAGTGGGGATCAGGAAGTGTCAGGGGTTAAAGTTTGAGTGCAAGACAAATGGTCAGACAGGTGTGTGGTGATGGGTCAGACATCACACCCTTTTAGAGCCTCTGTGTTTGGGTGCTTTCACATTCCTGAGGGAGACACATGAGATGACAGGCCTCGTTTTTCTGTCACGAGATTCAATTGTTAATTTTTGCTCCAGTGTGCTCACCTTGGTTTTTTTTTTTCACATGATTTCCGTGAGATGAGAGAAAGAATCTGTCATTATAATCTCGAGGCATGACTCTTTCTGTATATCAATATCAGCATGCTCTCAAACAGGCAGCTGTTCTGTACAGGAATTCAGCATATGCATTCTCCATTCTGTGCTCATGTGTGTGTGTGTGCCTGTGTGTGTGAGAGAGATACTAGCACTGTGTAGATATGAGCTGTGTAGAGCGGGTGCAGTCTCTTATGTGAGAAAAACGTGACACTGGTCAGGGCTCAGTCTGACAATGAAAGTGCAGGTGGTGTTAATTGTGCCGGGAGTTGAGTGTGTGCAGTTTTGTCGTGTCTAATTCCAGTGTGTGTCTGAGAGTGTGGGTGGGATTGAGGCTGTGCAGAAAAGGGGTGTTTGACTTGGTGAGAAATGGATAAAGAGTGTGTGCTTGCATGTGTGTGTGTGCTGGGGGAGGGAGCGACTCTCGTGTGTGCCTGCCTCACTGAACCCCTCTGGCAAAGGGAGAGAGAAAGGGAGAGAAGGAGAGGGAGGGAGGGAGGGAGGGAGGGAGGGAGGGAGGGAGAGAGAGAGAGAGAGAGAGAGAGAGAGAGAGAGAGAGAGAGAGAGGGAGGGAGGGAGAGCAGACACACTCACTCCAGCTCTGTAAGGGAGAGAGAAGGGTTATATGTGAGCTCATGTGAGCGTATAAACGGGGGATGATAAACCCCTCTGGAAAAGGACGAATGATTAGTAAGAATAGCTCAAAAATGGAACCACAGCAGGATGGCAAGAAAAGGACATGAATCTTAGCTCTCTCTGCTTTGGATTTGAAAGACACTCAGAGCTTTGTAGATTTTGATTTTTTTAGCATTGAGATTATGATTTGACATATTTTTGTCAACAAGTTCAAGTAGACAGTCGCCCTCTGGAGCCTTGATTCTCTTGGGCTTTTACAAACACGGGGCAAGGGTTAAGGAAATGTTTTGCAAAGGAAGGGAGAAAAGAAGATGGTGTTTTATCTGAGCAGCTGAGTCTCTAGGGTCGAGTACTCTCACCTCGGCGTGGTGGGAACCTCAGCTCTCTGCCCACTACTACAAATCAGCAAAGGTTACTTCCAGAGGGGGGCTGCACTGTGTAAACTACAGCCATGCTGTGTGGTCTGAGGAGAGATGCCAAGAACAGCATTGGTAAGAGCTTCACACTTTGATCTTTGCAGCTATGTGTGGTATTTATGTCAGAAGGGGGTTCAGTGATCACCAAGATCAATTAGTCGGCTGTAAAGAGTGGATTATGTCTTCAAATGTGTGGTTCATGTGAGGGGCAGCCTCTTCCACTGGAAAATATTCTATAATCTGCGATTCACACAGCGTAAATGCAGATTAAAATGCTTATGCTATGACTGTGTTTGAGATTGAAATGCTTCTGGAGCTCCACATACCGTCATGCCATGTGTAACTGGGGCAGATTTAGCAACATTAACTGGGTCTTGCAGGACCCAGTTTATAAATAAAGTTTCACATCTGAAAATAGCGTAATGATTTCATTGTCATTGTCAGTTCCATCCTCATATCTAACCTACATTCTGATTGGTTCTGAAGGGGATTGCATTCAGGGCCCTGAATTTAATAAGGAGTTAATTAACTCACCAAATATTCATGAAGAAGCACAGGACTTTATTTTAGTCAGTGCTCCAAGGTCCTTTAGATAAAGCTCATCTGCCAAACCTATTCCTTGATCCCTTAACTACCCTCCTCAGAGCATGGATTGTCTTTTCCCTACAACAGTTGTTACATCGTTGGGGCTGTTTATTAATCAGCTGCATCCTGACTTGAATTCTTGCCATTAGGGTGAATGACGGTTATTTTAAGCTAGAGGAGGATGACTTGAAGGTACAGTAGTGCTCAGTCACGTGCAGAGCATGGGGTCTGCGTTACCCAGAGCTAACGCTGCCTTTTGACTGCAATGACAGCTGCTGGACTGTCAAAGGCCCTCAGGGGCCCACGAAGTTATAAGGCTTTTGTCCAGATAAATGTGTTTGTGATGTGTCACTCACGTTGTGTTTGTGCCTTACAGCGCCAGGAGGGGATATTTGTGCAAGGATGTGTGTTAATTGGTGTGAAATGCCATATTATGCATAACTTATGTTTGCTATATACATTGCGGTTAAAGTACAAAGTTAAGATACTTCTGTACCGAAGGTCTGAATAATACAGCTCTGTCTGTGCACAAGGAGGCTGAATTGTATGTTCTCCTTGTGTTCGGGGCCCAATGGTTTCAGGTCAGAGGAGGTTCGACAAAGACTCTGTGCCTCTCAGCTGTCTAAAGGCTTCATCTTCAGTCATGCAGATGTGGAAATATGATGTGGACAGAGAGAAGGCAGTAGATTTGATGCCCTTAGAGCACTGGATTCCCCCAGTTCAGTCTTTACAAATTAGCACATTTTAAAGACAGATTGAACTGGGGGAATGGGGAATGTCATTATGTGTTAAATTGATAAACTACCAGGCCTGGGCTGATACCGCTTAAATGGTGACAGGTTTACTTTCTGAACTAAAAAACATGTGGAAGTGATCCCTACTTTAGTTGACAGAGGGTTATCTAAGTACAATAGTGCAACATGAATGACATTCATAGTAGACAGTAGATACATCTAATTATTCTCTGTGTTATTTTCCCTAGGTAGATATTATAAGCCCTTGTTTTTGGAGATGTACACAGAAGGTGTTCTAAAATGTTACCATGGAGTCAGTGTGTGTTTCTATTTCTGGTATATTAACATTATCAAAAAATCGAATCAACTAAAAGTAGTTTCAATTTACAATTAATCACTCCATGCACGTATCACCAAAGATGGATTTCTCTGGCACTGAAGAAAACATAAAAACATGAATCACCTCTGGCAAGTGGAGTTAATGAGCGTCTTTTTAAAATGCTGGATTAGGATTGATCAACATTAGGATAAAATCAAATACTGAATCAAAATTAAACAGTTTTAGAATATAGGTTGTTTGGAGAAACAAGGCTTTGATCAGACTCTGTACAGCGGTCACTAAAGACTTGAGTTCAAGATGCCAGCAAGGTGAGGCACAAACATGGCCCCCAGGTAATCAGGTAACATGGGATCAGAGTGCTATTTTCAAGGAAGCAAATAAATAAGAGGACTTTTCGTCTCTCAATCAGAAGGTCAGGTGTTCGATCCCAGGTCCTGTTGACCACATGCCTTGGACATGACACTTAAGCCAGAACTGCCCCTGATGGCTGTGCCATCCGTGTGTGACTGTGATTGGGTAATAGTTATGGGCTCTTTACACAGCTGCCTCTGTCATCAGTGTACAAATGTGGTGTGAATGGGTCAATGTGACGTGTAAGTAAAAGTGTTAGTTCAAAATTTTTAGCCAAGACTCCAGTGGGAAGAAGCTAGAAGATTCCACTCCAAGAGCTCAGCCAGGACTCAAACCCACAACCATCTTTGGGTAAGGCAGAAGTGCTAACCCTCTGACACGCCAACATGCAGTGCTTACATGTTTGGATTCATTTACTGTCCACTGAACTCTGGCAGTTCAAAATCTGTGGTCCACACTTCAGGAAAAGAAGCTCTAGAGTATGAAGCCCTGACTTTGACTTGAATCAAGAACTATATGACTGTGAGGGAGCAGTGCTAACCCCTAACTCAACACCAGCTTACTTACTTTAATGTTTAAAGCTAGGGTTGGTAGTCACAGAAAACTAGCATGAATTTGAATGTAGCATTTCCTCAGGACTCAGTCTAACCCCTCCCCCCTCTCCCCTCGGAGCTCCTCCAAAATGACGCCCCCGCCCGCTCACATGCACGAGCGCTGCTGATTCGCGAACATATGATCTTGACTGATTCAAAACTGCTCCTCAGCACATCGTTTGTGTTTTGCACTACGTCAACTCATGTCTCACTCAGTGGTAAGAAAACACCAAAAAATTATCATAGTGAAAGTTAAAAACACAAACAAACATGAAATGTACACGCAGGAGGCGGGCAGAACGGCAGGACGGGATTTGATTGGTTTCATAATTTGGTTCCTGGTGGCAGGGATTTGTTGGTGTTTTCCCAGGTTCACTCCTGCTGTAGATAGCGGCTTTTTTTCTCTCTTTTTTAAGAACACATTATGTATTGATTGCCATCAGGACATAAAGATCATATTACCCAGTTTAACACAAAGTGTATCTAAATCTGACTACCAACCCCAACTTTAAATGTCCACTCTACTAGTTGAACAACTGTGGTCGAAACCTGTGGATTTGATTAAAAACTAGAAATTGAACCATGGATCCTTTCGCTAACAGGTAGCAGTGTTAACCACAACACCATCAGCTGCCTTGCAGTGTTTGCTTGTAAGGGTTTTATTTACTTCCCACGTCAACCAGTACATCCAAATCTGTGCTTATCTCCACACTAACGCCCTGACATGTACTTTTGTCTTATTTAGATTTATTTACTGTCCAGTTCACTTTAGCACTCTGGCTGTTCAAAATTTGTGGTGGACACTCAGTGGGAAAAGCCTGAACACAAAAGCCTGAGCTGTGATTTGAACCCTGTACCTTGTTTGTAAGTAAGCAGTGCAAGCCACCACGCCAACACACACATTCAACATTACCTGGTTTACTGGTTTAGGTTTATAAAGTGTCTGCTTCACTCTGGAAGTTTTGCGATGCACACTTTGGTGAAAGAAAGCCAGAACACTGTTACTCCACACTATAAGGCTCCGGACAGGATTTGAACCCTGAGCCCTCCTGTTATGAGATTATATTGTTACCACCACACTGACCGCTGCTTTACAGTGTTAACTTGTTTGGATTTATTTACTGTTCACTTCACTCTTGGTCCACAACCAAGAGGCGCAAGCCAGAGCACTCTTACTTGAAATGAGATGGACACAGCTGAGATCTGAGCCCTGAGTACGCATGCAATGAGTCAGCTGTGCTAACCACCACACTAACAGCTGCCTCGCAGTGCCTACTTGTCAGGGTTTACATTCTACCCAGTTCACTCAAAATCATGATACACACTTAAAGAGAAAAAAAAAAACAAGAACACTCTCACTGCACCCTGAATTAGAATTCTGAACCCTCTTGTTAGGAGGCACACTAATGTGCTGCGTTGCAGTGTTCACATATTTAGGTTTATTCACTCCCGTTAGTGATGAAATCCTATGGCCAAGACTCTACCACCTTGACGTGCTTATTTGTAAGGGTTTGTTTATTGTTAGGTGTACTGTAGTGGTTCAATATCTGTGGTGCATACTCCAGTGGGAGAAAACTTCACACACTAGCTCCAAAATGGTAAGGGTGGTCTCAATTTTAACAATGTTAACCTTTGCACTACTTGTGAGTGCAACAGCAGTGATATCATTTGAATCTTGGGATTGCAATGAGTCTATTCATCAAAAAATGTACCCTAGCTCACAAGGGAAGGTGTGAAATACAGTCTCCAAGTTGACTGTATTTGCAATGAGGTAATATTCATAGAAAATACGTTATATTATAGTGAACCTATTATTCAAATGTATTTAAATGAAACATATATAAAAATTAATAGAATAAAAGCTGGATAACCTGCTAAATACCCCAAATCTATCATGCTGGTATTAGCTTAAACCATTCTTTAATCAATCAGTTAATCTTTATTGATATTGCGCCAAATCATGATACATTTTATCTGAAGACACTTTACAAAAGATCAAGTCTAGACCGTACGCTTTGTTGGTCTAGGCATTTATAAGTTATTCTAAACTAGTTTAAAAAAACAATTTATCCAGTCTGTCCTTTCTCTTCCTCCTTCTTTCTTTTCTCTTTGATATCCTCAATTTGCTTCTGTTTTTTTCTTTCGACTCTGACCCCTGAATTCTACCGCAGGACAGACTAAATCATTTTCTTAATGTAGAAGGGGGAGAGAGGCCTCACACTATATATTTTTTTTGCATAAATAGACAGTTTTGCCTTATTTTCAAAAGGTATAACCTAAAAGAAAAAAAATATTCACAAAAACGCAATTTTCATTTTAGGAGCACTGGGGCCCGATTTCTACATTGAGTCCCTGAGTGGTCAGTCAATCTTTCCCCCCACTGCAACACCCATGCCCAATGAACAGGATTAGAGAAGTGCCAAGTCAAGTTTCCTCATCACCTAGACTGCTGACATACAGTGGGGCAAAAAAGTATTTAGTAAGCCCCTGATTTTGCAAATTCTCCTACTTAGAAAGATGAGAGAGGTCTGTAATTTTCATCAGAGGTACACTTCAACTATGAGAGACAAAATGAGAAAAAATCATATTAATGGCACCTGTTTGAACTTGTTATCTGTATAAAAGACACCTGTCCACAGCCTCAAACAGTCAGACTCCAAACTCAACCATGGCCAAGACCAAAGAGCTGTCGAAGGACACCAGGAAGAAAATTGTGGACCTGCACCAGGCTGGGAAGAGTGAATCTACAACAGGCAAGCAGGTTGGTGTGAATAAATCAACTGTGGGAGCAATTGTAAGAAAATGGGAGACATACAAGACCATTGATAATCTCCCTCGATCTTGGGATCATGAGAATGGTGAGCAAAAATCCCAGAACTACACGGAGGGACCTGATGAATGACCTGCAGAGAGCTGGGACCAAAGTAACAAAGGCTACCATCAGTAACACGCTACGCCAAGAGGGACTCAAATCCTGCAGCGCCAGGCGTGTCACCCTGCTTAAGCCAGTACATGTCCAGGCCTGTCTGAAGTTTGCCAGAGAGCATATGGATGATCCAGAAGAGGATTGGGAGAATATCATGTGGTCAGATGAAACCGAAATAGAACTTTTTGGTAAAAACTCAACTTGTCGTGTTTGGAGGAAGAAGAATGCTGAGTTGCATCCCAAGAACACCATACCTACTGTGAAGCATGGGGGTGGAAACCTCATGCTTTGGGGCTGTTTTTCTGCAAAGGGGACAGGACGACTGATCCGTGTTAAGGGAAGAATGAACGGGGCCATGTATCGTGAGATTTTAAGCCAAAACCTCCTTCCATCAGTGAGAGCATTGAAGATGGAACGTGGCTGGGTCTTCCAGCATGACAACACACCGCTCGGGCAACGAAGGAGTGGCTCCATAAAAAGCATTTCAAGGTCCTGGAGTGGCCTAGCCAGTCTCCAGACCTCAACCCCATAGAAACTTTGTGGAGGGAGTTGAAAGTCCGTGTTGCCCAGTGACAGCCCCAAAACATCACTGCTCTAGAGGAGGTCTGCATGGAGGAATGGGCCAAAATACCAGCTACAGTGTGTGCAAACCTGGTGAAGACTTACAGGAAACGTTTGACCTCTGTCATTGCCAACAAAGGTTATGTTACAAAGTATTGAGTTGAACTTTTGTAATTGACCAAATACTTATTTTCCACCATAGTTTACAAATAGATTCTTTAAAAATCCTACAATGTGATTTCCTGGATTTTTTTTTCTCATTTTGTCTCTCATAGTTGAAGTGTACCTCTGATGAAAATTACAGACCTCTCATCTTTCTAAGCGGGAGAGCTTGCAAAATCAGTGGCTGACTAAATACTTCTTTGCCCCACTGTACTTCTGCGGCTGCATTCAGGTTCAGATGGCTGGTGTGCACTGGCCCTGATAATCTGAGGCTGGCTCTGTACTCTGTCAGACAAGAGTCCCACTTTAGGTAAAAAAGAAAAAGAAAAAAGACATCAGTCTCCCTCTGGAGCAGACAGAAAAAAATTCCCAGTTTTTTGTAGCAGCTGTTATAAATGACATGAAAATTTAAATTTTCTCTCAGTGCCCGGACAGTCCATTAACTGTATGCTGCTCTTTTTTGCAGAATTCCCATGCTTTAGTGGTTGCATATATTGAGCTCAACACAAATGTATTGTGTAAAGTAATGGTTTTCAAGGGGTCTCTGATGCAGACAGGGAGAAGCTATGTTAAACCCTCAACCCTTTTATAGGATTGCTGTGGAACAAAGTGAAGCGATTTTTTTTCAGGGTTCAGGATTTTCTGAAATATGCTATACTTCATTTGCATAGCAGAAATAAAATGTGTAAAAAATATTATACCAAGATGAAATTCGATAGTTTGCTAAATACAGTTTGTATGGCTGGGAACTGTCGTGTATACATACTTGATAAATAGGGTTGCAAACGGGTGGAAAATTTCAGGTAAATCTCCAGAAAGTTTCTGGTAAATTTTCATGTGAAGTTAAGCTGGGGACTTTTGGAAATATTCCAAATTAGAAACCGTCCAAGGGAATTATTTGAATTTATGGGAATTAACTGGGAATTGAGGGTAATTTAATGGAAATACATTTGTATAAATACATTTATATGTGATATTTGTAAGTTAAACATTAGTACCATACATCAAATTTGTTCAATATATTACCACATGATATTATTGAAACTTACTTCACTTTGTGTAGCCCCCAGGCTCAAATGTGTGGCTTCAATAGTCTTGTGCTCTGGGCTCAAAAGGGTAGTCCAGGATTCTAGAAATCATCTGTGCATGTGATGGAGGAATGCACAGTCCATGTAGGGGGTGTGGTCTCAATAGCCCTGCAGTAAGTAAGTGAGTAAGCAGTGTGCATGGGATTGAGGAATAGCATAGATATTCAACTAAACTTGCATGAAATCTGGTTGTTTTAGTCATGATTATGCTAAAATATATTTTCCCCAACTATATTTAAGTTCCCTATTAAGAGCCGACCTTCAATTTAGTAAATTCCTGGTTTATTCCCATGGAAAGTTTCCAACTTTTGCTGGAATTTTGCAACCCTATTAATAACCTATTAACTATCAACGGGCAGTTAGCTAGTTAGCTGGAAAGTGTCAGAAAGCTAATGCTACTGTTTGGTGATGTTACACATTGAATTAGACAGAAGACTTAGAGCCTACATAGCTAACATTAGATCAGGACATAATTAACTGTCTAGCTGTTGTAAGCTGGAAGTGCTTTTATGTTACCATTAGCTGCTGAAAGCAACAGTAGCTAATTAGGAACCAACAGAACAGAAGTTGGTTCCTCTGGATCTTGGTGAGTTGCTCTTTAGATTGGGATAAGGAAAAAACCTGACCCACTTTTTTGAACACAATTAAGTGACATAGTTGTCACCAAAATTGAAGTCTTAAGTCTTGAATTTTGAGTCCTCTGTGTTCACGTCTTAGTCTAGTCTGAGTCACCAGAGAAAAGTCAGAGTTGAGTCCTCATTACCTGAGTCCAAGCCCGCTGTGTCATTCAAAACTGTTTGCTATATTAACCTTGACTGACTGTGAGGGGCCTTGCGCTTATGTAAAAAACACATTACATTTGTAAACACTAGATCCTGACCAATCCTGCCGGCATGCCTAGAGATCTAAATGATCAATGAACTCACACTGTGTGATGCACTTCTTTGAATAGGGAGAGGCACTAATTCTGCCGTGCTGGGATCACTGCAGATGTCTCACAAACTCAAAAATAAACTGACCAAACATTTTAGACTCAGTGTTACGAGTCCTTTTCATTGCTAACATTGCGGTTAGCCCGCTTACAGTAATAAAATCAACAGTCCAAGTCATTTAAGCATTTTTTTTTTAAAGTTAGGATTTTGGGCATTTTTTTTTCCCTTTAATGATAGGACAGCTGAAGAGAGACAGGAAATGTGGGGAGTAGAGAGTGGGGGAGGACATGCAGCAAATGGTCAACCGGCGGGAGTTGAACCAGCGACCTCTGCAACGAGGACTTTAGCCTCTATACGTGGAGCGCTTAGACCACTAGGCCACCAGCGCCCTAATTTTGGCATTTTTGAAAGCAAAATGCACAATACATGGCGCCTCTTTCTGCATCCTGGAACTGTAGCTGAACAAGACAGCCCTTGCTTTAAATTAAATAAATCATGAGGACCTTATATACAAACCACTGTCAAAAACAGACCCTTAAAACCAGAACCTGAGTTGAGTTCAAATCCTCAACTTCAAAACTACAACTCTGTGTCACGGCATTGTATGTATGTATATCTTAAAAATAGCTTTTGGACTAAATGATAGTGATTGTCGGATATGCATGAGTTTTATAACTTGCCATCTGGAACACAGCACTATGACATTATAAAAGTATTTGAGTACTCTGAGCGTGATGTCAGAGGAAAATGGCTGCCGTATGGACATAATGAAATTGACAGCGTTGAAACCAAGTGAGTGCAGCTGTCATGATGTGCAATAGATGCTTGTGTTCATTTTGCCTTCTGCTGCAGAGTTGCTCCTCATGTCACCACAATGCTCCCTAACAGCACCTCCATGCCTCTGTGCTGTCTCCTCAGATGAAGGGCCGTACTCAAAGGGGAGTAAGGAATCCGGGACAACTGACCAATCGCATTCATCCCAGAGACGCAGCTTTTCAGGTACAATTCAGTCAAAGATGACTGTATTTCATTTTCTTCTTTCTTTTTTTTCATATCTGATTCATGCGACCGCACCCACATCACCTTAAACAGAGAAGTCGTTCCGTCTTTGACTGAAGATTTTTTTGTGTATTGTTTTTTGCTTAATGCTGCTCTGTTTAAAATGCTTAGATAAGGTGAAAAAAATGCTTGTGTGGCATACCTGTCATTTGCACTGAGCTGCACTTCTACCTCAGGAAGAACAATTTAACAGCACAGCACAATGTGGTCCGCAAGACAGAATGAGTCCTGTGATGACACTTTAAAACTACACATCCAACAGGGTCAAACTCATTTTCATTCACAATTAAGATCACAATTGGATTTCAATTTACAAACTGATGAGTGTGCTGTAATTTTCAATGAGTGTCTTTTACTGTGATAATGCATTGGATGTGTTTCCATTATGAGTATTAGTGTGGTGTTAATAAAACTGACTCCTTTTCCCTGCTCCTTTCCGAACCTGTCACAAAGATTCACTCAGATTGAGAGATTAAAAGGAACAAGGGAAAGACAGGGCAGCTAGAGAATAAAGTATGTGGTCGTGTGTCAAAGAGCATTTCTGTGAGACATTCCGGAAAGAAAGAGGAAAAAAAAGAAAGAAAAGAGTCTTTCGTTGCCTTTCGGACAGGGTGATTCTGTCAAGCAGACGCTAATGCTGACTGTGGATCTGTGCCTGTGTGTGTATCCGTCAGCAGACGAGTACAGAGGAGTGACCACAGTGGACCTGATGAAAAGGGAAGGCAGCAGCCTTGGCCTCACTATATCCGGAGGGTCTGATAAGGACGGCAAGCCCAGGGTGTCAAACCTCCGGCCAGGTGGGCTAGCTGCCAGGTGAGATCTTTGCTCTGTGATGTGGTTAAAACCTGGCAACCACAGCAAGATGTCCTGATGTGTTATCCTGCAATGTTACACCCAGACTGCCCTGACTGCAGGGCTGTAGGCGTGTTAGATCAGCTTAATGCCATCCCACAATTAGCAGTCCCCTTAAAAACCAAAGTCCCCAAGAAAGCATTTAACATGGGTCCATAAATTTAGATTCAGATGTTGATTTTTTTGTTGTTTCATGCTTAATTTACTGCAAGATGGTAATTATATAATACAAAATGTTTTTGAGCATGCTTTTTAAGTTCAGAGATAGCTTAATTAACATTCGATTAAACCAATTTCCCTCAACGTCAACAGCATTAAACTCATTTTCCCCAACATCAACCACATGAAAGTAAAATGTAGTGGATGACTCACATTTTGTGATGAATAAGCAGCGTGTGTGACACATACACACGCTCCCACACATATACGCAGATTTGTGGGAATGACGCAGCCCCCGTTGAAAATGCCTCAGCCAAACATTGCTTGTCAAGTCCAGGGAGGTTTAAAGACGGACACTGTGCTAATTCTTCCAAGCAGCTTGTCCTCCCACAACTGAGTTCATGCTTGTGTGGAAGTGCTGGCTAATTTACTGGGTGGAGAGACACTCATGCAGACAGGGGAGAGACTGGCAGTGACATTGTGTGATGAGACCGGACCTGATGACAGGCCACTCGGCTCTGCTGGTTAAGACGTCTCTCTCTGTCTGCTGTCAGCTCTGATTGGCAGTAGCCCAAAGGTGAGAGGGGTGAGCCGGGCAGAGCTTTTATTTGATTAATTTGCTCTTCAGTGAGCAGCATGTTGACTCAGAATGCCGTATGTAAAACCGTCATCCCATCTCGACCCTCTTTATGTTTGTCAACACACTGCAAAGAGAGTCATAGTTGAATTAGATTTACTGTCGAGGGCAAATTAATAACCACCATGACGACAATGGTAAATGTCCACATTACATGTAGTTTTCAGTTCTGCCTCTTTAACACAGTGGCACCACACAATGAAAAACTACCAGAACAGACCAAAAAAAGACATAAAATATGATGATGATGTCTACAAGTTTGACATCATAGTTTTAGCATGAGTTTGGATCCTAATGATCTGTTAGGTCACTATTTTTTAGTGTGGTTGTAACAGTAAAGAAGCTTACAATGACTTAACATCCTAGAACTAACTGTATGATCAGATCTGTTCTTTTTAGAGGTTCCTCTGCCTGTAATAAACTCCCCACGTACATGAGAATGATTTAAAAAGTCACTTAAACAAATGCTGATGGATTTCTCATAGACATTGTTATGTAGTCACTGTTTTAAAAGTTCTTTATTTTTTTTATTTTTTTGTAGTTTAATTCTACTCAGCGTTTATTTGCCCAGATACTTAGTTTATTTTTCATTTTCATTCTTGATTTTTATAATTGGCTGCTATTGCATCTTTGTTTTATGGATAATGTATGATTTTAAATAATTGTTTTTCTTGTTTTTGTTTTATTGTGTGGACCCCAGGAAGACTAGCAACCTCAATGTGGAAGCTAATGGGGATCCTAATAAATAAATATATAAATACAAATAAATAGATGAGAGTAGAGGATGTGAGCCATAAAACAGAAATAATGAGCTAAAAGGAGCTAAAACGATCCCTCAAGCTCCTGTATGAAGTTTTTGACTGGTTATTAAACCAGCTGAAATCGATACTGACGACTCTCTATGAACTATAAAAGCAAATGAGACCAAAGCGACTGGGCTGATTATGTTTCTCCAGTTTTTTTTTTTTAAGTGCCTGAAACTGCTGCCGCAGAACAGATGTCAGATAAACATGCTGTGAACAAGCGCTACGTTATATTTTCCACGACAAAAAATCTCAATAAGTGGTAGGTTTTACTTTTTAAAAGAAAGCAGGATGAGATTTTTTTTAAGAAAAACAATACATACACATGTACAGGACAAAATCAGTAACAAGAAAAGAAGCACTGCTTTGTCCACAGGAGGCGCCAAATTCGACACAAATCAAAAGTTTTTGACAGGAGCTTAAAAGCTCAAAAAGACTGCAGAGTTTTTGATAATTCTTTCTGGGTACATGACTGTGAACAACATGTATCACATCAAAGATATTTGTGGTTTTAATGTGTTCAAAAATTGCCTTTATTTAACCAAAAGTTAATTCCAAAAAATGAATAATCCCTGCATCTGTCCACGCTTTCCTCAGGAGTGACCAGCTGAATGTAGGAGACTACATCAAGTCAGTAAACGGCATTAACCTGTCAAAGCTTCGCCATGATGAGATTATCAGCCTGCTGAAGAACATCGGGGAGCGAGTGGTGCTGGAGGTGGAGTACGAGCTGCCTCCGTTCGGTGAGTGAACTTTTGCAAGAGGATTATTCTGCCTGATAGACAAAAAAAAATTAGCTCTGACATCTGAAGAAAGTGCTGCCATCAAAACAAAGTCAAAGTTGCATACCACTAAGAATCGTCATGACACTAAAATATGAGCGGCACACATGGGCAGTGCTATCTGCCAGTTAAATCAGAGCAAAGACATTTATAAATCCAGACAGCATCAGCACATCTCAATCAGCAGCTTCTTATCAGTTATAAGAATCAGTATGTGACAGTGGAACGTGAATCTCATCTCTGAGAGGAGTACCTTCAGCGTGTAGAGTGGAGTGGGCAGCTGTGACATACACCCAAGAGTAGAATAAGAGTAGGACACCATCAGGTATGTCTCAACCCATGTGGGGGTGAGAAATAAAAGGGAACACGTGTGTTTTCAATCTGTGCCCCCCATCAGCGTGGCCATTTTCGTCAATCTTGGTTGAAAATGTCAGTTCTGGACAAACAGCTGTGATTGACTCGACCTTAATCGGACTAGATGGTAATCTGTTTGAACTAGAGAGGGACCAGACACATCCGCCACTACAAATGAAACACAAGATTTCGGATTCATCAGAGCCAGGCTGCCAAACACATTTCCAATCTCAAACTTCCAATTGCCTCTGAAAAGTATGGAGATTCATATATACGCAACTTTCACTCATAACTTGTCTTTTTTCCTTGAATATTTTTTACAATGAAGATCTTATGCCATTTCTCTATATATGAATACTAATGAACCATTATTAGAAACCGAGCAATAGTTGAAAAATGCCAGGATAGATGGTTCAAAGTTTGAGACCTGAGTCATGTGCTGCAAAGCAAGAAGTACAGTACACGTTCAGGGTTCACCTCCTTCTCACCAGAATCAACACGTAACTCATTGAGTACAGCTCACCCGTACAGTTCACCTGCTTCAGACCAGGTAATGCTCAGTACAATAATAATAATAATAACTTTATTTATATAGCACCTTTAAAAACAAATGTTTACAAAGTGCTTTGACAAACAAAGCGTAGTTCAAATAGCAGAGTAAACAATTTGACAAGACAGGGAGGAGAAAATTTTAACAATGCAAAACAAAATGCAACGCAAGAGGTTAAAAGGAATACACGGCAATTAAACAGTATGGAGTGGTGTGACAATAGACCAGTAAATCATTGCTGAGAGGTTTTTCAGGGTAAATAAATAAATAGATTAATTAATCAATACAAATAAATAAAAATGGAGAAGTAAATAAAAGCATTAAAGGGACAATAAAAGAGGGTTTCAGAGTAAAAGGACAAGGGCAAGAGATTAAACCAAGCAAAGGCAACATAACCTGACCAATCAAAAGTGTTAGGAGACCAGCAAGACACTTCTACTTTGGTAAATGGTAAATGGACTGGTACTTATATAGCGCTTTTCTAGTCTGTCGGACCACTCAAAGCGCTTTTTACACTACTCATTGCATTCACCCATTCATACTCATTCACTCACTGATGGTAGAGGCTGCTATTCAGTGAGGGACCATCAGTGTTATCTAATCTCATTCGTACACATTCATACACCGCTGAACAACAGCGGGAGCAATTTGGGGTTCAGTGTCTTACTCAAGGACAGTTCGACATGTGGCATAGCTGGGACAGTTTGAAACACAAAAGTCTTGGTCTTGTTGCAGCTGTAAGATCTGAAAGTGAACCTACTCACAGCTTTGAATCATGTGTTCATACTTATGTTTGTCGTCATAGGTAGGGTTGCTAAAGTAAGGATGATACTATTCTATACAGCATAAGAATATTTCTGTGAGAGACATTAATTATATGGATTACAGAAATGTAATAACAGCCCAATCTACTCATGCTCTAAAGCAGGGGTTCCCAAACTTTTCATCCCACGACCCCCAAAATACAGATGCCAAAGACTCGCGACCCCCACTGTCCCTAAGTGTTTTAATGTGGCTTCATTTAGCTGGTCTGCAGAAAATTATCTTACCTTTATGAGAATGTCATATACGTAGGTATCCTTTTGCCAGATGGCAAAAAGAATGGCAGAAAACTCATCACATTTTCCATTTTCAAGCTTTTATTTCAAGATTAGCTACTATTTTTGTCGATATCTTTACTATAACTGATAAAATATACTATTTTCAGATAACTTGAAAAAAAAAAACATTCTGGAAGACATCTCACGACCCCCCCATTTGTTTCTCGCGGCCCCCCAGGGGGTCCGACCCCCACTTTGGGAACCCCTGCTCTAAAGATGGAGCAACGATATTAAAAGCCTTAATTTGCACATTAACACAGTCAGTGATTTTTGCCATCTGTCCCTCTTGCAGCTGTGTCACTTTTAGCCTGATTATGTGTGTAAAGTCATATTTTCTTTAGGTTTGTAAAATGTGCCGCTCTGCTCCCAGTAGTATTGTGCATATCTGTCCTCTTAGTGTGATTTCTTTTGTTGGGTTTGTAAAGCCAGAAAAACAAAGATATCCTGGCTATTTTGAAGCTGCCTCGTTGTACAGGCCTCAGGGCCACAAAGAGTCACGTTGAGGTCACTGCGGCTCCAGAAGGCTCAGCTTCAAATTTAAACATGTCTTCAGCCCTAGCGTCTATCAAAGATATAGCTGTTCTGCATATTTGTATTCTCATAGTTTGTTTTCAAGTGTTATTCAGGTGATTCAGTGCACTCCCACATCAAACAAGTAAACTCTGACGAGCACTGAATCAGTTATTAACAGGAAAACATAATTAATAAGAGTATGTTAAAATGAAGCTACATTAGAGGCATTTTCAAGACAAGCATTCAACAATAAATGTTTTTTAAACACAATCACACAAGAGTTGAGCAGGTCAGCTTGTAGTGAGGTCTTACAAATATCAGTAATTATCATTTATTTCCTGATTTACCTAGACAGACACCCTAACAGCTTTCATTGCATTGCATGACATCAGCCTGAGAGACAGAGTTGCTTTTCAGGCGCTGCATTCAGTCTGCTCACTGCTCCTAAATTGTTACCATAGTTCAGATACAGAGAATAAAATCCCCATTTGAGATTGATTAACCACTCTTCCTCATTTCTTTTACTATGACAAGTCAGCACTTACAGAGATGGCACTGTTTGAAATGAGAGCTCTATCTGTCCTGTTTTCTCTCCTCCAGTCCAAACCCCCTCAGGAGTCCTAACCAAAACCATAGAGGTGTGTTTACACAAGGAAGGAAACAGCTTTGGGTTCGTCATGAGAGGTAGATTATGGTCCTTGTGAGAATCCTTTCAGGAGAAATATTCAGATTGAGTTATTTGCATTGATTTATTCTCTGTGGGTTTTATCATGCTTTTTTTTTTTTTTTAAGGAGGCTTTCATGAGGATTGGCGCAGGTCTCGTCCTCTGGTGGTGACCTACGTGAGGCCCGGAGGTCCTGCTGACAGGTGAGAACAAGGATAGATGTTTTTGTGTTTACAAGTGCTTCTATTTTTGTCTCTTGTATGTCCTGATCGTGCATGAATGAGCCTATTCAAATGATTGTGTGTATGCATGCATGTGTGTCTATATTGTGCATATTTGCTGAAGATGTATGGCTTAATGGATGTCTTTTAATGATTGCCCTATCTTTGTGTGCTGTGTAAACATCAACCTTTAGCAAATTAGAATCTTTAGGATTTTGCTTTAAAATGACAGAAAATCCAAGTTTATGCGTTAAAATTCATGTGCATGTTATTTCTATTGCATCAGCCGACACTCAGCATGAAATTGTGACTGTGACACATTCTGTTGAGTGTATTTTATCTTCAAAGCAGAAAGGGCACTGCTCATCCTGAGGCTAATGCAACATTGCACTTTTCCTATAAAAAAAAACCTCAAAGCACCAAAACACTGAGGCAAACGTAATTCGCCATCAAAGACTTTTACAGCCGTTTATCTCGCTTATCCTCCATCTCACCTGGGAGCGAACATTCACGTGGAACTGTTTAATGATTTACTGTGACTGCAGCTTAAACGCTTTTATGAGCATCTTGTACAGGTCGCTTTATTCTTTCTCCCCTTCTGCGTTCTGTGTCTCTCCAGAGAGGGCACTCTGAAAGCTGGAGACCGGGTTTTGAATATAGACGGGATGCCTTTAAACAGAGAGAAGCACGCCGACGCCCTGACCATGTTGATGCAGAGCAGCCAGGAAGCTCTGTTCCTGATTGAGTATGACGTCTCTGTCATGGGTGAGCACACACACACAGGGAATATGTGGAAGCACGGTCGGGTAGCGTTGCTCTGAGGGTAAATAATGTGGCTGTTATGGCTGTGTGGATGTGACTGAGTGTGTGCTGGAGATGCCACTAGGGGAGTCACACTGGCCCATGAGCACAGTTCAGCCAGGAAAGGGTAGATGGGTAATAATCAGAGTATTGTTACAACATGAGGGTTTCTGAATGGCTGTGGTCATAGTGGGTTTAATTTCAATATATATATTTTTAAGTGATTATTTTCTGTACACAACTTGGCCCTGCAGAGATTAAGAATCACATCTCTATACAATCGTCAGAAACAAGATATCACAATCGTGCTGCAAAACCAATGTATCCTACATTTCCCACAAAGCAAGTAGCTGTTTTTGTCAGTAACTCACCTCAACTCACCTCCTCATCTGCCCGGTTAACTCTGTTGTCTCCTCAACACAACATTTCCAGTTTGTAGCGTAGACTATTGGATGCAAATGTGCAGTTCCCTAGGCCAACATATGAAATCACAATGACATCATCCGTTCCCCTAGAGGCACAGATATTATACAAAACAGCCAGAGTGTTCATCAGCTGGATCACTAAACTGAATATGTGGGGGGAAAGTCGGGGATTGTCCCTTTTAAGTGATTTATTTTATGGAATCTAAGCAACGCATTGTATAAATCGGTTGTATCTGACAAAGCTTTGGACAGATTTTTTGTATATTTTCACGCTTTTTGTTCCCCACCAGGAGTCTTAAGTTGTGCACAGAAAAAAATAGTAACACTAGGTCAGACTGATTTTTGTATTTAAATATTTTTATTACATTTTTTCAACACATAAGACACACAATATTAAAACATACTGAACACAATACATAATGGCCTTACACACACCTGATTAGCTTTAAATACATCACTGAGAGAAATTATAGTAATGGAGAGGGTAATAAGTATTTGGGTTAAATGGAAATCATACACAAATTTGAAATAAATAAGTGGAAGTCAATTGGCAGGGGTTCTTAATATATAGCGCAGAAATGGAAGCCATATCCTTGTAAACTTATTGAGTGAGAGGTCGGACTGATTTTTGGTGTACCAAGAGAATCAAATCTATTCGGAGTTATGGTTTGACTCAGTCTCAGTCTTTTGATGCACCACTCCTCCCACATTTCCTGTCTCTCTTCAGATGTCCTACAAATAAAGGCAAAAGCCAAAACAATCTTATTATAAGGTATCCTTGCCGCAAGAATGAATAAAAAATTGGCATGACATCACATCAGGTTACAACTGCATTTGGTCATGGTGAATAATCTCCTCGAATATCACAAACTCTGCCCCTCTCTGTGCAAAATGGAGCAGGTCACCCAGGACATTTTGACACAATTATCTCTCTGTATGTGGGAGTTCAGGGCTCAGGGCTTCTGCCAGCAACATGGGTTCATCATTTTCATAGAAATGTATTTTACCCGCTGAAATCTTGGGAAACAGTCGCTGAAATGTTTCTGTTTAATCTGCTTTCTCCACGGCATAGTTTCCATTCTCAAAGTGTTAAGAGCTACTGTATAATCACATCATTTAACGCAGAGTAGCAGAACACTTCAGCTGTCAGTCGAAAGCTGCATATACATGTCTCTTTGTCATATCTTAAGTCAAGATGGTGAAATGTGTAGACAACTGTGTCCAAATATCCCACTCCTAAAAATGCTTGTGTCTTTATATTTCTTGTTTCTTTCTCTGAATAGACTCATTTGATACAAACATTAGAGTGAGCTGGGTGTCCCCAATCGGCAGAGTTTCCTCAATGTTCCCCTAAAAATATAAAAAGAAAATTAGTAATGGAACATACAACAAATGTCTGAATACAACTTATGATGCAAAAAAGAGACCATTTAGAAGCAACTGAACACCTCTCTGGCCTTCCAAACATTTTTGACTGTCCTGTAGCTGCATTATTTATGTGATTTTTAGGAAGATATTTTGCAGCAGACTGCTCCTTTAACCCTCCTGTTATGTTGCGGCTCAAATTGACCCTTTTTAAAGTCTATTTTAGGTAATATATGCCTTCCAAACCAGCTCAATGCAGCATAACAATCTGGGCAGCATGTGACAGAAGAGGAGTCATGTTAATTTATCAACATCACTTCATAAAAAAAAAAATAAAATTAAAAAAAAAATTAAGATAAAATAAACAAAAATCTATGTCATGTAAAACTATTGTATTTATATTTAGGGCTTTCCAATGTACATTGAAAAAAGTTGTAACATTAATTTTAATGAAAAATGAGTGAGTTACCTTCATTGAACCATGATCTGTGAGAATTAAAGAACACCAATGGACCAAATCTTGATTTAAATGGTTAGTAATGGAGTTAAAAATTAGATTTTTAAAATGTGTACTGCGATTTTTTGGGGGGTTCTGACACTTTTGGATATGCCCAGGGTCAAATTGACCCAGGAACATTATTGCTGTTCCAGAGAAACGAACATAACAGGAGGGTTAAAGGCTGAAGTCTGCTGTCCTTTGTGTGATAAATGTTCAGGGGGTTGTACCTGTCAACAACATGAATAAACATGCAGTAAGATTAAAACTTCATGTTACCAACTATAACTAAAAACTAGTGTAATATTTGTGAGAATTTCACCTCAGCATACTGATAAACTGTATGTATGTTGGTAGAGCACAGCAGAAGCCTTTATAAATATCAGGGTAAAAAATGTCTCTTTATTGTGAGAATGAAAATATATATTTTATCGCTGTCTCTCGACACCTCCAGTGATCATGTCGGCCTCTGTCATATCTATGTGTTTTATCTGTTTCAGAGGCGGTGCAGCAAGCCTCAGGCCCTCTGCTGGTGGAGATAGTGAAAGGTCCCTCATCCAGCCTGGGGATCAGCCTCACCACAACACTATACAGGAGCAAACAAGTTATCATCATTGACAAGATAAAGCCAGCCAGTGTGGTGGAAAGGTACAAACATCCTTTGTGATACTTCACATCTTTTAGATTTTTGTTTTTCTGACATTATCTGCCTCTGTGTGTTGCCCTCTTAGATGTGGAGCACTGCATGTAGGAGACATCATTCTGTGTATAGACGGGACCAGCACGGAGCACTGCTCTCTGATGGAGGCCACGCAGCTGCTCGCTAACAGCTCGGACATTGTAAAACTAGAGATTCTCCCAGCCAGTCAGAGCAGACTTCCCGTCAGGCCACAAGACACAGGTACGTCCTACGGATTACACAAACGATGAGGTAGATCTCTGTGAGACAAAGAAAAGATTACACAGGTGAGAATCAGCAGAAAGAAGGAACTTTGGTAGAAAAAGTAAGTGAAAAGTGTTTCTATCGATTTTTATGGATTACTTTTGTTATTTATAAGGTAACTGAATGTAAAATATTGGAAAACAGTAGATTTAACTGTCACAAGTATATGTAGCTTAAGCGGATGTCTTTAAACCCTTTTTTTAACCTCTGTTGCTTTAAGATCGACAATTGATTTCGATTGATAGCCCATATTAGCTTTTCACATTTTACATTAAAATGTATGATCAGCCTTTGTTATACAATATAGAGGTTCCACTAACTAATTTCAAGTTTTTGCCCAGCTACCTCTTATCAATAGTGTGGTTTGGGCCCCATACTACTAAAATGTACACAGATTGGGATGCCAGTGTAGCTCAGTTTGTAGAGCAGGCACCCCATGTGCAGAGGCTACAGTCCTAGGATTGATTCCTGGTTACAACATGGTTTGGTGCATGTCTTAGTCTATACACATCTCCTGTATCTCTCTGTCAAGCTAACCTCTAAAAAGAATGATTTCAAATGTCCTTGAGGTGATAACAGTTCAAAGAAACATTTCTCGGATGCAGTTTCAGATCAAAGCAGGCAAATTGTCTAAGAATTTCCTTAAAATAAACTAAAACTCAAGCAGTCACAAAACATATTTGTAAAATTAGTTTTCTGTTCTGATGTTTATTGTTTAACACCTCGTAATATAACCTTAGAATTACAGTGAAACCACAGGAACAATATTTATAACTTCACCACATCAGATAATCCGGCTCCAACCGAAAAGTACTGCTGTAAATGGTGCAAAGTGTTTTGAATACCTATGTATGTTAAATGTGTATTATATATTTTTACAAAGGCACAGTATTTAGTTGTGCTTTGCATTTTAACATACAAATAAAATATATACATTCCATAGACTTTATGTTAAAAACTCCCAAAGAAATGTGCAAAATCAAGGGTGCCTCTGCAAATGCTAAGAATTATCATATGGTTACGAGCGAAGGAGAATAAGTTCTGCATGTTTATAGTGTAGAACTCGCAGTGCAATGGCCGGAGTTTCAGCATAGTGTCCTCAACATATGTAATCTGACAGCTCTGCTCTGAATTATTTTACCTACAGCTGTAAGACGCTTGGCTGCCTCCCAGCTGTCTTATTCTATACGCTGTGAATCAGCCTGTGTGTTTGTGCACACCCCAGCCCCAATCCCTCTGCCTTTGGACACACACAGCCCATCTTATGCCACTTTTGTGCATCACACACACACACACACACACACACACACACACACACACACACACACACACACACACACACACACACACACACACACACACACACACACACACACACAGATACATTTTCATCGTCCGAGATCATGTTCGTGCCATGTTCTGCAGACACTTTCTGGGTCAGCAGCTGCAGGGCGCCTTAACATGCGAGCACAGGACGAATCATACATCAAGACAAAGAAAATAAGAGGTATTTGTGTCCTCTTGGGTTACTGGATCCTCTTTTATACAATTGTTCTTTGTCCTTTGTCTGGTCCAGTGTGCAGCACTTTACTTTCATTCCCATACACTGATGTGTTTTTGATCATGCCCTAACAGTCATCTGATGAAAGCATACAAGTTAATACTTAAGAAGACATGCTTGAAATGCATGGGCTTCCATTGACCATTGAACTGTCTCCATTCAAACTGTAGCACAGGCGTCACTTCACTTTAAAATAACAGGCATGTGCTCTGTCCGCTGATATTTCTATTTAATAATAATTCATTTCATGAACAAGGCGCCATGACGTTATGATAAACTAAAACCATATTTTCACAGCTCCTTTTCCGCCAGGATAAGGCGTGATTAAAAGATGCAATTTGTCTAATCTCCTCTGGGGATTTAATAAGACTGATATGGCCACTGAGAGATTAGGAGTTAATGTTTCTTTCTACCCGCGTGGATCCCCAAAAACATCATTTCTTGGAGAGCTTCCCCTAGGTGAGCTTAGCATAAGCTGGCAGAGCTGAGTCTTTGCAGGTTTTTTGATTGAGCTCGATAGAAACTGGCTCTCTGAAAAGGGCCGTAGGGTCTCCTCTGTGTATTCTGATTACATACAGCTGGAATTAACCAGGTTTCGTGAATATGGCAAACCTCCCAGGCGCTACCGTAGTCAACCATGTTTCCAGCAAATCCTCCATCCATGTGAGCAAGTTGTTGGAGATTAGACCCCCGCAAATGAAGCAGCAAGGATTACTGTCACATGTAACACTCTGTGACAATTTCAGCAACATGAATCTGTGACGGAAAAGTTAATTACCGAGGTGTGTGTCATACAGGAGGTCAGTTTTCCATTCGAATGCATCAAAGATGTCCAAACGGACCTTGTCAAACAGCCTTTATAACAAGAGATAAAATACGTCAGTATCACCGGTTTGTGCTCACCATGTCTTTCAAAGATTGAATAGGTCTGCAAAGTTGTTAGAAATTCACATGACTTTACAAACCTGGATTAAAAGCATTCAGACCAATCAGATACAGGAACACACCCCTTTCATCGTCAGCAATCAAGCTTTCAGCTGCATCCAATCAGAGCAAAGCCACATGCCTCACTTCCTACTGAAAAAATCATGAGAAGATGAAAAGGAGCCATTTTTTACAGCTAGTTTTAACACCTTTAGGCTCATTTTAACATGAAATTATAAAAATGATCTTCAGGTTGCCCTCAGCTTGTTGGAAACTTGCTAGTAAAAGTAAGATCTTGTTTGTTTTTAAACCCTTCCCGACTTCAAATATAGCCGCTTCAGTTCTGTTTGTCTAACTGGTTCTTAGATGCTCATCAAAATACATTAAACCACAGGATTTAATCTTGTGTACCATGACGGAGAAACATTAAATATCAGTTACCCTGCTCTGAATTATCCCCCAGGCAGTGTGCAATATGGTACAAATTTAAGCATAGAAGTGAAAGGGTGATTTCATGGGTAGAATTTGGAAATGTACAAGAGGAGTGGATGTGGTTCACTCAATTGATTTGTGTGTCTCTATTTTGTTGCAGTTAAAGTGCAGAAGAGCAACCATCACCACTGGGACCAAAGCAGCAACTACTGCCATCCCCCACATGCCAGCCACGGCAAGACATGGAGCAGCCCGAGCCACCCACACAACCAGCAGGACCACTGCAAATGTAAGTTATCGCTTGTGACAGCACTGCTGCTGGCAAGACACCATAGAGCGAGCCTTTTCTTCTACACGTTTGTTAAATCTTTTCCAATAGCAGCACTGTAAACACTTTTCTTTCTTTTTGTAGCATGCTTCTTCTGAACGCACTCTGAGACTGCTGCTGTCGCTGAAAATAAATTGTCATGGTGGTAACTGCCTTTTGAAATGCGTAGTCACTATGTCTCCTTTCAGCTCTGGTGAGTGGTGGCTTCTCCCCTTCCTCCACAGCCACCTCAGGGTTCAGCAGCCAGGGGAGCAACACCCTGCCCTGCCCCATCCCAACCGTTGCCCCAAACAGTCCTCGCAGCTCCACTGGCAAGAGAAGGACCAGGAAGAAGGACCACAAGAGCTCATGTATGACAAACCCTCCTCTTGTTTTACAATCAAATGACAAAGAAATGTTAATGATCTTCTGTGTTGTGCAATCTAAGCAGTTTTTGTTTTATCACTGGCTAGATTACTTGTATAAGGATGCATGAATGGTGATTAAACTTAATATTTCACAGGTTTACTGAAGGTCACAATTTCTGGTGACGCTTTGTCAACGTGTGGGCTTTTTTTTTATTGTCAGGCGGATTATATATCAATAATGAAATGTCTCTCCTTTAAATATTACAGTTCAATAGAACTATAAAGTGAAACCATGAATGACAACTGAATCAAACTCTTCTAACCTACTTTACACAAATACTGTTTTTGTTGTAATTGGCCATGTCAGTCTTAGCTAGCTCTACCAAACTACCTACTGAGTTGTATCCGCTGACTTCTGCCTCCTAGTGTAATCTAGTGTTGAGCAATGTGATTTAGCACTGTGCATTGAATCTCTGTAAACCAAAAATGTGTTTATGTTTTGGCAGTTTGATTAATCCCTTTATTACGGTGGCCCTGAGAGCTCACAGCACTGCAACTTAAGAAAACACATGCAAAAAGACAAAACACAATCAAATTAAGAAAACATCTTCATCAATTTGACAACACATGCGCAGTATTTAGAAAACGCGCTGCAAAGACCTCAACACAACACATTAGAAAAATGCGCTGCAAAGACCACAACACAACGGAAGTGTTTCCAGAGGACACTTAAAAGTGATGCACACATCCAGCCACGCTTGTTGTTGACACAGATTTTGAGTCACAGCGCTATTAAGGTTCTCTTACCGTCAGTGGTGTAGCGCTGTGACTCAAAATCTGCGTCAACAACAAGCGTGTCCGGACGTGTCCATCACTTTTAAGTGTCCTCTGGAACCACTTCCGTTGTGTTTCGGTCTATTTGCAGCATGTTTTTCAAATGTGTTGTGTTGTGGTCTTTGCAGCGTATTTTCTAAATGCTGTGCATGTGTTGTCAAATTGATGAAGATGTTTCATTAATTTGCTTGTGTTTTGTCTTTCTGCATGTGTTTTCTTAAGCTGCAGTGCTGTGAGCTCTCAGGGCCACCGTACTTTATACCACCTCAGGTTTTTGGTTTCCCTATTTATCTATAAAGCTAAATAGGAAAGAGCTAACTGCTGTAAGAGGATAGATAGCCATAAAAATAGAACAAACTTGGCCCATTACTAGAACCTTGTCAAGTTTTTAATCCTTTCTACACTTGGGCAAATAAATAAAAAAATGCTAACATTTCTAACAACCTTCTGCTTCACCCTGTGTTTTAATATTAGCAAATGTTACTATGACATTCAAGATGGTCCTGCTGAACATAAACGTTTTAGCATGTCATTTTGAGCCGTGAGTTCTGAGTATATTATCTTGCTTGCGTAGGCATTAACTGTTTATAAGTGCAGGCTCAGAGCTCCCAGCATAGCTGTAGACTGTTATTCTTGTTAAGTGTAATTTTTTTTAATGCTCTTAGCATTATAAGGGAAATGCATATCAACGTCAATGGACTGGACTGGAGGCAGAAAACTTTGATAATGAAAACTGAAAGCTATCTAAGAGCTAAGGGCTTTTTGGTAATTTAGGTGAACTGACCTTTGTAAAATGTTCACAGTTTTGTTAAACCGACTCTCCTTCATGTGCCCCCTCAGTGTGTGAACAGATTTGACTGATCCCTAATGATAGCATGACTGACGTATACTCTGAAGAGTGACTCATTCCCTTTCCATTCCTGTGTCTTCTCTGTGGGTGCATGTCTCATCCCTTTACCCGTCTCCATATTTTGTCCACTACAATCCCTCTCTTGCTCCATTTATCCGCCACTCCACTAATATCTCTCTCACTATTGTGTCCCCTCCCTTTCTACCTCTGTCTCTGTCTCGCAGTGTCTCTGGCATCCAGCTCTGTTGGTCCTGGAGGGCAGATTTTCCATGTGGAAACAAGTGAGATCGTCCTGAGGGGGGATCCACTCACAGGTTTTGGGCTCCAGCTGCAGGGAGGTGTCTTTGCCACAGAGACCCTGTCTGCTCCCCCCGTCATCCGCTTTATTGAGCCCGACAGCCCTGCTGAGAGGTAACTCACTGAGACACCTACGAGTAAACAAATATCATATATGGAGTCACTTTCAACTAGACGCACAGGCAACAAGGCCCCTGTGCTAAACATTCAACCACATGCTAAAAAAACAGCTAATTTTAGCCCCTGTCTAAATGAGAATTTCAGCTGAAGGCATGTTCTCTGGGACAGCATTTGTCTAATTCTGTGGAGACAGAAATTATGAATGGTAGCGTTGGGGTCACAAGAGGTCACAAGGGGTTAAAAAACCATTAGAAGCAGACAAAATAAAAACATCTGTGAAGGACTCTTGCAAATAAAGTCCTCTCATTGTTACTCTATATTAGCATCAGCAGAGGCATGTTGGCTGTAGGTCAAGGCTGATCAATAACAATTAGATGAATACAAACAGTTATGTTCCCCAGGGCCCAGTTTTTCCCAAAGGTTACATTTTTGTCAAAAATAATATCCTCTTCCTTGTTGTCCTGGATGAGGTCATTTGTCTTACTTTTGTCCTGTTTTTTCAAAGTAATTGGATCAATTTTATCCAGATACAGATGTTGAATATAAGGGACTTTGTTCATTAAGGTTGCCAGAGTTCAAAGTTCACTTTTTTTGTTACAATTTGATTTTCTTTATTTTTTTTAAAGTTATGTTTTTTGGGCATTTAGGCCTTTAAATGGATAGGACAACTGAAGAGAGACAGGAAATGTGGGGAGCAGAGAGTGGTGGAGGACATGCAGTAAATTGTTGAGGCTGGAATCAAACCTGCAACCTCTGCAACAAGGGCTATAGCCTCTATACATGGGGCACACGCTTAGACCGCTAGGCCAACGGTGCCCCTACAATTCGATTTCCAATTGATGTACAATGAAACAGTAGCGATACACCAATTCAAGTGCAAAATATGCTAAATATATACTATGTTCTATTGTTTGATATAAATAAACACTCCCGCTGCTGGGAGAAAGATAATCACTTAAGAACTGGAGGTGTGATCAAGATAAAAAAACAAGATTATCTGATCCAGACCCACTTTGTTATACTTTTTTTTTGTAGATCAACCCGTTCTCCAGATTTGATCCAATCTGAAATCTTGAATCTAATCAGATTACTGTTGAACAGCTGGGTTGAGAGGTTGTTTCTTTAACCCTCCTGTTATGTTGCGGGTCAAATTGACCCTTTTTAAAAGTCTATTTTATATATATATATGACTAACCATTTAAATCAAGATTTAGTCCATTGGTGTACTTAAATTCTCACAGATCATGGTTCAATGAGGATAATCAATCATATATGCCTTCCAAACCAGCTAAATGCAGCATAAAAATCTGGGCAGCGTGTGACAGAAGAGGTGTCGTGTTAATTTATCAACATCACTTCATAAAAAATTAAATGGGCTTTCCAATGTACATTAAAAACAGTTTTAACATGAATTTAAATGAAAAACGATTGAGTTATCCTCATTGAACCATGATCTGTGAGAATTTAAGTACACCAATGGACTAAATCTTGATTTAATGGTTAGTAATTGAGTTAAAAATTATTGGGATTTTTTGGGGTTCTGACACCCAGGAACATTATTGCTGTTCCAGAGAAAGGAACATAACAGGAGGGTTAACGATTTATTTCTTCTTCTTCAAATAATCTAGGTGCTTTGCTAGCCTTTAACACATCTAAATGTTCTTTTTTCTTATTCATACCCCCTGAGGATGAACCCTAATAAATCATAAGATATCCATTGCCTCGGTTTAAGGCCGATACATTCACAAAGACATTCATTAGTTAGAACTGACATGGTTAGTGTTGACATGCTAACCTTTTGCCTTACAGAGATACTAGAACATATCTAGACTCTTGAAATGTAATTTATCTCCTTAATGAGGAAGGTCAGGCATGAAATGTCATGAGGTCAGGAAATGTTTTCTGCAAAGGAGAACTAATGCTGAGGAGAATGAAGACCTGCTCTGAATAAAGCTTTATAAGATAACTTTTGTTGTGTTGGAGTGCTTTAAAGATAAATATAGATTAACCTGTCCCCTCTATTGGTATGTAGCACTCTATTGATCGAGTTTACATGTTGCAGTCTAATTAACACCCAATCAGACCAGCATGCTGTATTTGTCCTTGTCTTGTGAGATTAATGACGGTGTCTGCAGGCAGTGCGGGGGTTGTCTCCTCTGGGTTTTGTACCATGATTAGTCCAGAAGCACTTAGGCAGGAGTGACTCAAGTACAGCTTCCGCCAGTGATGTTGGTGTCTCAGCCTCCATACAAGGTTAACAAGCAGCGGTGGTTAGTGAATTAATAACAGTTGACAGTGCTGCGGTGTTTGCCCTTGCAATTAGGGGTCTGATTAAATGTGTGATGTTTGTGTCATTTTGTATGTGTGTGTGAGTGAGCACGTTCACTGAAGTGACTTTAAACGTTCATGTAAGGTCAGTGCTTTGCGTGTCTATTTAAAGCCTGGTAGTCATATGTAATACTATAGATGGTATTTTAAACATTCAGCTTATGTGATAAATGGTGTCAGATGGCATGAATGTGTCACTTATTATTATCCTGAAAGAAGAAATCAAAATAAAGCCTATCTGATACTTGTGCGGACATAATGACATCACTGGTGGATTAATTTTGAAATAAATATCAATCAATCAATCAAGCTTTATTTATATAGCACCTTTCATACAAATCAAATGCAACCCAAAGTGCTTTACAGCGATTAAAAACAAGAAAGAAGCAGAAATTTAAAAATGGCAAGACATATTAAAAAACAGAAATGGATTTTAAAATAGAGACTAATGCACACCAACAACAATAAAATATGTGTAATTAAAATAAGTTAAAGTAAAATGTCAATAAAACTGAGTAAATAAATAAAAATAAAATAAGATAAACTGTTAAAATCAATAAAATAATAAAGCAGCATTTAAATCAATATAACAGTAAAAAGTAAGTAATAAAATTGTTAAACCCTGTATAAAAGACAGACTGAATAAATATGTTTTTAGTTTACGTTTAAAAGTCTCAATAGCTCCCCTCAGACCCTCTGAGGCTGTTCCATAGTTTAGGAGCGTAGTGGCTGAAAGCAGCGTCACTGAATGTTTATGTTCTCCTCTGAGGAACAGCTAAAAGAGAAGAGCCGGAGGATCTGAGAGGCCTTTCTGGTTCATACACTAAAAGCTGATATGTAGTCTGGTGTGAGGCCATGCAGCGCCTAAAAACTAGTAAAATAATTTTAAATTCAAGACGAAAAGAAACAGGCAGCCAATGTAAAGATTTTAAAACAGGCGTAATGTGTGCTCTCCTTCTGGTCTTCATTAAAACTTGTGCTGCTGCATTTTGTATTAATTGCAGTGCGTTAATTGTGTTCTTTGGAAGACCAGAAAGGAGAGCATTACAGTAGTCTAACCTGCTGGTAATAAAAGCGTGCATTAGTCTCTCTGTGTTGCTCAGAGAGAGAAACGGCCTCACTCTAGAAATGTTCTTTAAATAATGAAAAGGTGTTTTGGTAATAAAACGAACATGTGGTTTAAAATTAAAATCAGAGTCAAATAAAACACCTAAGTTTCTTGCTTCTTGGCTTGGGTTAAGTCCATGAATATTTAGTGTGGAGGCCAGTTTCTCTCTCTGAGCCTTTGAGCCAATGACAAATAGAGAATATAACGCCACATTATGTAAGTGGGTTCATCATTTCAGTTCTGTGCGAAGGGAAAAGTAGCTATCACTGACATCTGACTCAAGACCCTCAAATTTGGTTTGGATTTTGAGGAGCTGAGGCACTGAGGGACCTAGGGTTTAACTTCTTATTAAAAACAATTTAACTTGATATATATTAGATAACAGTAAAGGTATAACCTTATCCATGTGTATACATTTCTTTGATACCTGCTGGACTTTTTTTTACACTGTCAGGTGTTTCTTTTCCAAACCTAGCATCATTCACAGTTACTTTATAAGAATCCCCAAGGAGATAAAGTTGGAATTGAAGACATTTACCTTTATTTTTTTAGGAAATGTGACATCCATGTCACTTTTTTTCTCATATTTTCTAGACCTATTAAACAGATTAATAGCAAAAAAAATTATCATATCAACATATAGTAATATAATATGATTTGTACGATATTGTTACATTTACACCAATGAACTATGTTGAAATAAATAGTTTTCCCTCCTTTTTTTATTGTATAAACTGTTGCAACACAAATCAATTCACTAAGTCAGATTCCCAAATGGGGGTACGCGTACCCCTAGCATTTAATTTTTATTTCAATGCAACATCAAATGGAGCACTATTTCCCAATCCAGCATATTCATTCATAAAATATAGAATTTTCAAAACCGCTTGGACCAGACGGTCTCCTACTGTTGACGTCAATCGTTCAGCGGGTGATCACGTACATTTGCATGATAATAAAAGTGCGGCCAGGAGGATAACAATGGACAGGTGGTTGAAATGCTTCTTGTTTGACAGAAATAAATCGGTGTGCTCCTTGGGCCATCAGAAGGACTAGCTGCCACAATCTTTAATTATTTCTGAAAATATTGCACTACAAAAGTATAGAATTTGTGTCATCTTTCATTTCAATGTTACTATGACACTATTATTTCCTGAAAATTTTTCTCTGCCATGCAAGGGGGTACTTGGCTGAAATTGGTTTTGAAAAGGGGTACGCAAGTCAAAAAACTTTGAGAACCCCTGCACTAAGTAATTTCATTCAGATAAACTCATGTTTGAATTTTATATTGTAACCGCAAATACATTTCCTTGTTTGGCTCCCAGGCGTCGGCCTCATCACTCCCTGCAGATAGCTTTACATGGAGACATTGAGGAGTGATGAGCAAAACATAATGAACACCCCCCTGGAGCCCACAGGTGGATGCTGGGGTGGTGGTAGAAATAAAATTCATCTATAGGCATGCAGGCAGCAGAGGCGTTGACAGGCAGAGGGAGAGATGGGAGATTTTTCCAGTTTAAATAGCCCGCCAATTTGAGAGGCAGAGGGCAGGATTGGATGATGGTTATGAGAGTGGGACATGTGACATATATAGCAGTGCAGCTCGAGTTGTCTGCATGAACTAGCTCGCAGGCGTCGCTCCATTTACTTTCACTTATTAGTGTTTGTGTGTGTGTTTTTTTTCTTCTGTGTGTAGGTGTGGGCTGCTGCAGGTTGGAGACAGACTGTTGTCAATAAATGGGATCCCAGCTGAAGATGGCACCTTGGAAGAAGCCCATCAGCTGCTCAGAGACTCGGCTCTGGCAAATAAAGTCACAGTGGAGGTCGAGTTTGATGTTGCAGGTATCTCATTTGTCTCTCTGTTCTATGTATACGTATACTTGTTCTTTCTTACTCACATACACCTTTTGATTCCCAAAATAGAGTCAGTGGTCCCCAGCAGTGGCACTTTCCATGTCAAACTACCAAAGAGGAGAGGAGTGGAGCTTGGCATCACCATCAGTGGTGAGTTTGGAAACACTTGGACATACAGCAGGGGGCAGTGTTGCAACATATTACTCCATAGAGCCTGAAAATAGTAAATGTCCTTTGAATTGGTGTTCTGTGATCCATACAACTCAAGCTTGCAAAACAATGAGAGCACATACCTCATTACCTCTGAATAATACTGGCCTGTACCAGCATTCATTATTACCCTTTTTCGCTCTAACTAGCTCTAAAAATACACAAATGGGGAGCTGAGTGCGGCTAAAGGAATTATAGTGGTGTAAATGTTGAGACATGATACAGTTTTATCCACACTTTAAATCCTGAGATACAAAAAAAACACTCTTTTCTTCTTTTACCAGCAAGTAAGAAACCTGGCAAGCCCCTCATCATCTCTGACATTCGAAAAGGGAGCATAGCACACAGGTACGTCCCATCAAACATGGCTACAAATTATATAAAATAGTTGTTATATAACAGCCTAAGGGATTTATTTGAGGTTATGACAGAGACATTATATCTCAGTGCTTTACAGCTCAGGATGAACTTTGTTTTTGAGGCTTATGTGGGATTATTAAAGAACTAAATAAAATTGTTTGGTGAATCCACTGTGTAATATGAGCCTAATTGGATTGAGCTATCAAAACTGGATCAGTAGGACAGTGCAGACACATTTCAGAAGGGCTCAGTGTTGATTAGGTTGAAGGCGAGGTTAGGGTCACTCCAAAGGATCCCACTGCGACATGGGGCTAATAGGATTCTCATAGTGAGTCAGGAGGAAGCAGCACAGGCCCTGCATGGCCCCAGTTAATAGTTGTGGTTCTCTCTTCTCTTTGTTTCCGGCAGAACAGGCACTCTGGAGCCTGGAGACCGGCTGCTCGCCATAGACAGTGTGCGGCTGGAGAACTGCACCATGGAGGACGCCATGCACGTCCTGGATCAGTCCGAGGACATGGTCAAATTGAGAATCCAGAAAGATGAGGACAACATCGGTACATTAATCCCCTTAATACACCAAACGTACAACCTGTTATTGAAGCAGAAGTGAACAATAACAAAAGTACAATTAGTACCGCTTTTAAGTTTCAGTTTGATTCCATTATTTCTTGAAATACTCTAAAATTCACATTTATTTTACAGCTCAGGTCACTATTTAAACGTAGATTATGATTCTATACAACAAGTTGATCTTACAAACAAGTACATAAAAGAAAGGTGATCTGTGAAAGAAAGCACGCATGTGATTGGATGAGAGCGTAGAGAGATTAGTTCTTGCATATGGGACCCTATGGCCCACAGCAGCCTGTTACATTTGGACAGTAAAGCCAAAGCTTGAATATGACTGGTACCTTCACTCGTGTTGAATGTTACAATATCAGAAAAGCAGGACTGTTACTTGTAGTTGAATATTTGTATTTTAGTTTGAATATCCTCATAATGTGTGTGTATAATCATATGTGCCATCTCTGCTGTTCCCTCCATGTGCTGCAGATGAGTTGGAGATGTCGGGCTCTATAATCTACACAGTTGAGCTGAAGAGATATAACGGTCCCCTGGGCATCACGATTTCAGGCACAGAGGAGCCCTTTGACCCCATTGTCATTTCTGGCCTCACTAAGAAAGGCTTGGCAGAGAGGTGAGCAGGGGAGGAGGGGGTCATGATAGTTAATTGAGGAGATGATGTCACCTTCATACCTGAGGTCAAGAAGAGTAAGTCATAGCTGTAGTTCGCACTTATTAGCATTTTTTCCGTCTCCAACATAAACAACACACTAAACAATGGTTGTCTCGTCTTTGTCTGCAACAAGAAGCCTCTTTGTTTTGCGGTTCAGTCGGCGCACTGGCAGCCTGACAGTTTCCCCGGTCAGCGTGTCGGTACTGTCTGGTGTAATCTGGTGTCTCTGTCTCCTCTGCCCTCCTAACCCCACAGGACCGGGGCCATTCACATAGGGGACAGAGTCCTGGCAATCAATGGGGTCAGTCTGAAAGGAAAACCACTGAGCGAGGCCATCCACCTCCTGCAGATGGCCGGGGAATCGGTCACCCTAAAAATAAAAAAACAAGCTGACCGTACGTTGTTGTTGTTTTCCTCTATTCAAATTGTTTTGATTGTTTATAGCAGCATATAAAAAATTAACTGAACAATGCATTCACTCAAATAAGCAACATGAAAGAAGTGAAAAAACATCAGAGACATATGAGAATTCTCAGCAGTATTATTGTACACACAATCACTTTTTCTTTCATTTTCAACTGTCATGTTACATGGCATTCTTTCCCTTTAGACAAGATGTTTCGTTGCAGTTGTTATTTTGCACAAATCATTTTCATTACTTCCCTTTGTCTATTCTCTTGCATTCCCTCAATGCCAAATTTAAGCTAAAACAATATAAAAAGAGAATACATCAGAGTTTATCATGCCTAAAATTTATTGATTTCAGATTCAAAGGCATCCAGGCGTGTTTTATTTTTACATTTTAGAATAACTTGGAGGATGATGATGCCGTTTCCTTCTGTAACTTCTTGTTTATTCCCAGGATCTGATAGATGTCACTTCGTGGACAGAGAAGCTGCGTTTTTAAGCGACACAGAGGACGATCTGACAGACTTCCCAAAAAACAGTAAACACTCAGAGATTTATTCTGCCACTGTGCCCAGTATAGACTCCGCAATGAGCTCCTGGGATAGCTCAGGGTTTGACGCAGGCTACAGCAGCCAAGGTGAGTCACAACACGGCTCTCGCTGTCAAAAAAATCACAGATTTTAACTTCTCATACTAATGAGGTCAGTGGATTTTGGCTTTTTAGGAACATATCTTCACAAAGCGTCTGATATTCTGCTCAATCCGAGTGAGTGGCGTCGCACACAGCACAGGAGCCAAACTAGTTCTAGTTCTGCAGGCCTTCTTCACCACACCTCACTGTATGATGGAAGGTTTACTGAAGATGAGTGGGACAAGATACCTGGGTGAGTGCACAGACATGCAATCTACTGTCTGTCAACATGTTTCATTTCTGTGCAGCTTTAAATGTTTCTTTGTATTTCATAATATAGGGCTTTTATTGTTTATTAAATCATATATAGAGGTGGACAGTCAGTACTTTTTCAGAACTATTACTCAATGACTTTTTTGGATATTCCAATTTTACATCACTTTATACTTCTGCTCCACTGAGGTGAAAAGATAAGGAATGCACATGTAATACATTAAACAAATAGAGAACACTTTTTCAGATCAACCCAGTAGTTCTTAACCTTCTTTTAGAAAGTTGGTGTGATCCCTTGTCACTGTAAAAACTTATAAGTTATCTCAACTTAAAATGATAAGTGATTCTGTGTCCGGCGGGACAGTAAGACTCTGCAAGTTACAGACTTCAGAGCAGCGAAGGGGGCTGATTTATTTATAATAATCCCTCCTAATTTAAATAAATAACAATAAGATCCTATTTACTATGTACGTTAAGTTACACAAGTACACAGAGAGTAGATCAAACATAACTAGCCACATATAAAATTCAAATGTTTGAAGTGTTTACTGTATGTTTTTGTTGATTGTTACTGTTTTGGTTTTTGTTTCTAACTCTGTAAAGCACTTTGAATTCTTCTTTGTATGAATGGTGCTTTATAAATAAACCTCCCCTGCCTAAGTAGTAAAAAATATGAAGTTTTCTTGACAATAGGCAAATTTTTTTTGAGAAAACCTCAATTTTTTATTACAACTCCATCTTATATGTTAGGAATACTCTATATTAGTATGCAGGGCAATTTAGTTTTGTACCCTGAACTTATATCTTTATGTAAGCACAACTAAACAGCAAGAGTGGTTTGAACTCAAAATAATTCATGCAACTAGTTCACTTATCATTTTAAGTTGAGAGAACTAGTTCATTTGCAAAAACAGATACATTTATACACTTTCAAAAAACATATTTCTTTTTTGATATAGATTCCTAATAAAGTTACATTTTCAAGATACCTCTGATTTAGGAAGGTCATTTTGACTTAGTCAAAGCCACCAACCTCAGTTGATTGATAATACCAAAAACTAGTAATTGAAATTTTTTTTTTTTTTTTAAACATTTTCTAGTTTTTCAAAAGTGAGTTAATTGTTTTTGCAAATTAGCTCTTCACTTATACGTTTTTACTGTGATTTTCAGATTTCTGTATGTTTTCAGAGCCCCAAAAAGGTAACCTTGGTACATTGTAATTTTAAAATTTCTCACACATAATGTCAAGTCCAGAACATGAACTTTTTCAATTTTTTTTTGCTCTTTTCAACATCTCATGACCTCTCAGAGAAGTCTGTGTGACCTTTCAGAAGGGCCAAACCTCAAAGTTGGCTAGATACTAATTTAATTATTCGAGTTATACTTCCAAACTTCACCAGAGCACTTTGAATACAGGGCTCTATTTCTAAATGTAGTAGTTTGACTTGAGTAAATATGGGCATCATTTTTCCTTGATTTTCCACCTCTGCATATAAATAAGAGCTTTTGTGATTTCTTTTCCCCTCTTTGGGTTCATTGACAAATACAAACTGTACTGTCTGAGTTATTTCCTCTCCATTTGTGTTGTATGCTTTCCTGTTTTGTGCTTTTCCAAACTGTCCTTTTTTTCTTCTTTCTCAGGTATTCTCTCTCTCATCTGCTTTACTAACTGCCCACGAGCTCTTTGGTGTTTCACATAGATGCATCTTTTTGTGTCACCCCCTTGTCTACAACAAACAAAACCGTTTCTCCTGAAAGCATCTAAAGCGCCCAAGGATACATCAGCCTTATGTGTCTCTTCACACCTCTTCTTTTTTTTTCACCTGAACTCTGTGTCACATGATTTCAATACCCTGCTCTTTTTTTGCGTGACATTACTTTTGTACAATTGAACTCCTTTTAAAGGCTCTGTCTAAAATAGCGGACTCCTCAGCAATTGAGCCGCCTCAAGGGAATTTAAAAAATAAAGTCCTCAATGAGGCCCTGAGAGATTTTCCGAGGGGGGATTCTCCAGCGCACAAAACCCCAAAAAAACTGCTTTTCCCATGCTGCACCAGCGGCGGCGAGATCGCAGGGCTGCTCTCATGTTCTGGTTCCTGCGTTGTCATAGATTCGTCAGCCCTCCTCGTTGCCATGGCACCCTGAACCAGGAAGACAGCTTTTGGTCCCAGGCTCTGCAGGACCTCGAGACCTGCGGCCAGTCTGAAATTCTCAGGGAGCTTGAGGTAGGCCTCACCTGACAGCTCCACCCCTCCTCCTCCTCTTCCCCCTGCTGCTGTTTTTTCTCCTGCTCCATCTGTTTAGTCCTGCTGGTTTATTCATAGACCAGTGTCAGCCTAAATGAACATGCCAGATGAAGCATTATGATAATCACCAGAGTGTAATCTGTTATTTAATCTGACACGACAGGCCGGGCACCTGCTGCCATACTGACCCAGGAAGGCTTTTCCAGAATCAGGCTTTGCATACACTTATGATAGGTTATCCGTGTGTGTGTGTGTGTGTGTGTGTGTGTGTGTGCATGTGTGTGTATTTTACTTTCCCATAACCCTCTACTAATCCACTTTATTTTATGCTCTTTCAGGCATCCATGACAGGTAGCGCTCTCAGTCTGTACCTAGAGGAGACCAAAACCAACGATGACTCAATGTTTAAGTCTGACATTAGTCCTATTAAGAGGGAGGGAGTCCATGTAGAGTGTAAGACCAGAAGCAACCAGAACATGTCAACCGGAACCAGAGATGCAACATCTAGAGGCAAAGGGGACCCCACAGACATCCTGTCCCCTACCACTCTGGCATTGCACAAGGTAGCTCTTTTACCTGGCATCATAAGTTTTACATATAGGAAAACATTCTCGCCCCAAAAAACAACAAAAATCCATACCATAAATATTATTATAATATATGTAATATAACTTTTTGGATAGTACAAACCTTATGAATAAAGCAACACTTTTAGAATCAGTTGAAGAAATTGACTAAAACATGACTCAACTATTTCTAAACTGTTGCAGAATTTAGCCAGTAAGCCCTAATTAGCCCAAACCAATTAAACATTGTCGTAGGTTGGTAAAAGGAAAGTAGTGAAGGAGGAAAGGGGGCTTTTTTTTTGAGGCACTATCATGGCATCCCTGGATGTGACGGTCAGGAAATTGTCAGTTTATTTCCAAGAGGCTTTAACACCACTCTGAATGCAACAACCAGGCACCCAGTACGCTGCTAAGCTAGGTTGCTCGTGTCATTATTCAGTTTCATATGGCATGGCAACAAATTATTCTAATATTTTTTAAGGGAAAATAAATAAATAGAAATAATCCAAAACAAACAGACAAAAACAAAACAAAACAAAACAGAAAATTATGCTAATAATGATCATTTTAAAAAAGGGGAAAGTTAAAACATAAAAATAATCCCAAAACAAAACAAAAACAAACAAACAAACAAAAATAATTTAAAAAAGGGAAAGTAAATTATTGAAATATAATCCCAAAACAAACAGGCAAAAACAAAACAAAACAAATAAATTAAACTAATAATAATAATTTCAAAAAGGGAAAGTAAATAAATATAAATAATCGCAAAACAGACAAAAACAAAACTGAACAAAAATGTATAATAATTTAAAAAAAAGGGAAAGTAAATTAATATATATAATCCAAAAACGAACAGACAAACACATTACATTGACAGATTATTTACAGAAAGTCACAGTAAATAGTGCAGATTTTGACTTTACAACATTCTTGTCTGCCTCAATTGTTTTCTTTTTAATCTTGTGCCAGTTAGCAAACATTAGCATGCTGTCTGACTCAACTGAGATTCTGAAATCAGTCTGCCTATAAACACGATCAGGTTAAACTCTTATTGGAACAAACGTTGCTAAACTGAAATGAATGAACCAACAATTTTAAAATAAGTTGAAGAAATTGACTAAAACATGACTCAACTATTTCTAAAAACAACTGTTGCAGAATTTAGCCGGTAAGCTCTAAGTAGCCAAAACCAATAAAGCACTGTCTTAGGTTGGTAAAAGGAAAGTAGTGAAGGAGGACAGGGGGCCCTTTTTTTTCACCTGTGAGGCACTATCATGGCATCCCTGGATGTGACGGACAGGAAATTGTCAGTTTATTTCCAAGAGGCTTTATCACCAGGTGCAGTCCAGAATAGGGTTGCCAACTTTCAGACTACTAAATAAGGGACAGGTGCACAGTGCCATGGTGGTGTGAGTATGATGTGTGAATTCAGCATATATTCATATTCTGATTCAACTGGAAATGCAGAAAGTGTGTATATTCCCTTTAATCCTTACTGTATCATTATGTAACCTCATATGAATACACCTCAAAGAAACCTGAATTTTGCTCTTTACACCAAAAAACAGGCAAAAGAAAAATTAAATGCAAAAGAGGAGTATGACTCACCAAATGTACTTTTTCCATGGATACTTTTTGCTGCTCTTGACTGACTCAAGCAGTCCTTTGTCATTTTGAACAGCTAGAGAGAAGTCCTTACATGACAAGTCTTGGCACATTAGCGCTGTTTACAACTGATGCGCGTGAGGGGGCCTGTGATTGGATGACAGGCGGTGTGATTGGCTCATGATCTGCCACTGCCATTTTATCTGATCTAGGATCTGTTGAGTGCAGTCTGCTGTATTTACGAGAGTTAATAGTCAATATACGAGACAATTGAGGTCCCGTATGAAACAAACCGATTTAGCCCAATATACAGGATGTCCCAGCTAATACGGGACAGTTGGCAACCCTAGTCCAGAAGACCTCTGAATGCAACAACCAGGCAAACCAGTTAGCTGCTAAGCTAGGTAGCTAGTTTCATCATTCAGTTCTATATGGCATTGAGTTGAACAGAATGGTCATATGTTTGGTGTGACATGATTTTTCAGCGAACACTTCCCATTAATCAGGAACTTAAACTACCATCCAGTTAATTCAGTGGTGACATGATAGATTTAGAAAGTTTCACTTCAGTGACAGCCATCTTTGTTGTTTAGGAAATTGCCTCAACAGTGTTTAAACTCTCCCTATGTTAGACAAATGGTTGTGACTGAATCAGGTCGGATGCAAATCTGTTTGAATGGGAGGGGTATCAGATGCCTCTGCCAGAGCGAATAACACATGAGCTTGATGATCTGCTCTGATTTCCAAGCTATCCTGGAACTGAATTACACTTACAAATGGCACAAACAGGATTAACCCGAGCTAAATAGGGTACAGAAAATGCATGACACTGTTCTATCTGAAGAAAGTACATGGCAAAAAACTGTTAGGTTTTACCTGTTGTATCAGTGATGATCATTAGAATATAACTTACACTGGATTCTAGACTACATCACTATTCCTCCAGTGATTTGTAATTCTCCCTTTTTACCTGGTTGCTGTTACTTTACACAGCAACAGTTGTTTGTCTTCTCCTATTCTACTAAGCATGGCACCTTTGTACCATAAAATTCCACCATCATTTGCCAAATTTGTCAGAAAAAGTTGACATTGAGCTGCACTCACAGCTTGATAAACATTATACAAACAACAGCGTCCTGAGAGAGTCTGCCCATCATTAGGTTCCTACCTGCATGACTCCTCGACTCGACTCATCGTGTCTGTCAGTACGGTATAACTGGACCCAGTGGGTAACCTGGCCAGTCAGGACTTGCAGTGTGTGAATGACAAAAACACACAGCACTCATTAAATATTTCCGTAGCAGCTGCACATGCTGTGACTCCAGACTGTGCCTGTGTGCTCCCTGAGACGTCTTGTTAAGAGTCATCGGTGCATGTAGCTGCTCTGTATTTGTGTAGGGGACACAGCAAGTGCTTTCAACATTGAGTCAGTAGTGCTAGCTAAAATGAACTTTGGATTAGTTAGATTTAAAGAGCTATTTTTAAGAAGAGCAACTTTGGGAAGTATCTATTATCATTCCAACTGCTTTAAATGTTGATACTTCATATCAACAATCTTTATCTTATTTATGTAAATGGTGATTTTGATATGTTGAGACATTATTTCCACTTGTGGTAATCAAAACACTGTTCGGTTCTGTCCTTTAAGTCCACGTCAATGTCCTTCATTGTGGAAATATAAAGTGTTTGCAGTAGACACATCTTGTAATGATATCTTTGGAAGTCATCTGAAATCCCACATTAAAGCTGTTTCTTGTTTTGGTTAAACTTGCTGAGCTTGTTATCCAATGAGTTTAAATCCAAAAAGAAAAACATGACACAGAAGCATGTGGCCATGAAAACTTCACCTGTTTAGTGTACACAGAGGGTGGAGGCTGGATACCTGTGCACTTTTCTGAATGTGTTATAGTATCGTTGAGATAAGATTATTTGAGGTAATTTGGGCTCTACTGCTTTGTTTCCAGTCGTTAAATTAAAGCAATTATTTATTTTCCGTCTATTAGTGAAATGGAACATAGGATTCCAATTTCCAGTGTTTCCTCTGTATAAAACTGCAGCCAGTTGCTAGTTAGCTAAGCGCCTACTCATTACAAAAGAGAAAAAGCTGCAACATGAAGCAAGCTTAATCTTTTTGTTTCCAGTGGTGATAAGCTAAGCTAAAATGTATTTCTTTATTTCAATGTCCAAACTGGTAAAAGAGAAACATCACCTCAAAATCTATTGGCCTCAGTGAGAGAAATACTTACCCAAGCTAACAGTTGTTAGCTTGGGTAAGTCATGTCATGTAAAACTATTGTATTTATATTTAGGGCTTTACAATGTACATTAAAAACAGTTTTAACATTAATTTTTAATAAAAACTAGTGAGTTATCCTCATTGAACCCTGATCTGTGAGGTTTAAAGAACACCAATGCACTAAATCTTGATTTAAATGGTAAGTAATGGAGTTAAAAATTAGATATAAAATAATTGTATTGGGATCTTTTGGGGTTCTGACACTTTTGGATAATTGAATATGCCCTTGGTCAAATTGACCCAGGAATATTATTGCTGTTCCAGAGAAGCGAACACAACAGGAGAGTTAAGTTTGTATGAACTTTCATTAAAGTAAAGTATAACTAAAGTTAGTATATCTGTCTGCTGCATCAGTTTTTAACCATATTTCTATAGCCACTCCCCCAACTTTATAAAATTGCAAAGCTAAAATGCTTGAGTGCATTCTGTATGGTGCCAAACCCATCTATATTTATGTGTCTGAATGTGTAATGTGCTCTACATTCTTTGTAACTCTTCATTTCCATTTCATCTGTAGGTGACTATGAGGAAGGACATTGAGAGCCATGATTTTGGTTTTAGTGTGTCTGATGGTCTTCTGGAGAAAGGGGTTTATGTCAACATGATCCGCCCTGATGGCCCTGCTGATCTGGCAGGGTTGAAACCCTATGACCGCATTCTTCAGGTACTGTCAGTTTCAGTGCATTGAAAAAAAAAATACCACTCATACCACAGTTGGGCAATGGTTAAATTTGCTTAGGTTAGCATTACAACTGCCAGTAGAGACCATAGACTGTATAAAATATGGACGTAGTATCCATGACGTCACCCATCTGTTTCTGAAGCACTGTTTTGAGGCCGATGGTCGGCTGCAGCCATATTGCTGCTGTCGAGCGATCGTGACGTAAAGAGGTGGGCTTTGAGCCTCCTAGCCAACAGCTACAGTGTTCCCGCCTGTCAATCAAGTTATCTGTGCCTCTCATTGGAAGACTCGTTATCTCAATATCTTCGAAATTGGCGCGTTAGAAAAAAATTCACACCCCTGTACAGTGTGTGCCGATCGAGAAATGAGCTATCCAGACTACACTCGTCTTTTTTACCAGGCTGTAAACATGTTGGTTTCCGCTGTAAAGATTGGCTTTTTTGAATTGGTGTGTATGTGGTTTCCGGTACTTCCGGAGCCAGCCACAAGCAGATCCTCGATGAACTGCAGTTTTTAGCACTTCTGCATTGGACTCATATTTTTAGGCCAGAGGTTTCTGCTTGTTTACAACTGCCAGTAGAGACTCGAGAGAGGCACATGCCAATCAAAAGCTTTTTCATAACCCTTTTTTAATTTTTAACCTAAAAGAAGTTATTTTATGGAATGAGAATATTGTCTAAAATCGTTATTGTATTGAATGTTTTGCCTTCATGCTACTTTGTTATAGTTTCTGAACAGAGGCAGACCCATACAGTTATTTTTTCACTGCTATTCTACCATTTTACTCCTCTAAAATATTCTTAAAGTGGAAGTATGTTAAAAGTTGAATGATTTTATGGAGTCTGATCTTCCAGGTGAACCGTGTGCGGACCAGGGACTTGGACTGTTGTCTGACTGTGCCCCTAATTATAGAGGCAGGAGACAGCTTGGACTTGGTCATTAGCAGGAATCCACTGGCAGCCTCAGACAACGGGCTGCCCGACGACTGTGACGATCCCCTGAACTCACTGTTCTGCTTTCCAGAGCGCAGGACCAACACAATCGCCCTGTGACCACAAAGAAAGACTGACACTAGCTTTAAAACACTGCAGCGCTGGGACCCCACACCACAAACACACACACGCACGCACATCCTTCATGTACGGTTAAGTTTGTCACATTGTACCTCTCACACAGACCTTCACACTCACATCCAGCACGCGGAACATCCAGGAACAGCCGTTTGAAAGCATCGGCATGTGTTCACGATTGCCGGTTTTAGTCACTGTGTTCACATGATGCGTTTCAAAAGGAGGCTCTGGCTTCAGGGCAGCACCCACCCCTCACCCACCTCTTCCGACTCCAGAGGCAAAGCCACACGCAGGGTTATATAACAGCAGAGTCATAGCTTCAGACTGAGCCAGGATGTCAACACACATGCCTCAGCTCTGGAGAGACTGTAATGCTGCACGCACACACCATATACATATACTATCTTTTGCTTTAACAAGCTTCATGCTCCCTCTGGCAGAATGTTCCTTCAGTTGTTTTTCTTTATTTTATGCACACAAGATACACACATGCATTGCTACAGACATATGAAACACATACATACACTTTCACAGGGTTAAAGGGTGTAAGGTTTAAGCCACATTGTGCATATATAAGTTATTTCAGACAGGATTTGGCTCACAGCCCATCTTTCCAGCCTGTCCTCCTCCCTGCCTGCCCTGGAGTGGGGACAAGGCCTCCAAATAGTTTGAATCTGCTACTTGCCAAAAATAATTAGCTATATTTTCCCTTATATCTTAAATTATTGCATAAGAACACTTTTTGTTTGTTTTTTTCTTGCTGTTTCAGCCATATTTCACGAAGATGCACACAGTTCCACAACTTGCATGCATTTTTTTTTTCACCAACTCTACATTTGCACATCAAATGTTTACCTGTTATGATTTGTGATTTTCAAGTTAAAACCACCGTATAAATCAGGGTCTCCATATGTGGCATTGCACCAGAATGACTTATGATTTAGCTTGCAACCCCCCACACTTCCCTCAGCGAATCACATCCTTTCCTTAATCAAAGGATGAAATGCCTTTCAGTTTTCACTCATGATTAATTTTCTTGTTTTTACACCACATCTGAATGGATTGATTTCCAGTTGTGTTCATTTCTGCAGTAGCTATGAAAGTTCAAGCATGTTGAGCATGCATTCGGGTTGTCCTAAGCAAGTAGCTCTTACTTAAAATAATGCGTTAATGAAGCAATCTCTGTTTGCTCCCGCCGAGTCATTTTTATCATAAGACATTGTTTTTATAAAGCTTTTGTCTTACTGCCTCTGGAAATGACATCCATGTTTTGTTTTACGTATTGGCTGATGTGAAGATGTTGTGAGATAGTTGTACTGTTCTGTTTAGAGGAGCCTTAGAGACTGAGTATCCTTGGGACAAGACCTCTTTTTAAAAAATCTGTTTCAGACTCATGTCCAATGTTAAATGTCATGTTGTATACAGAGGCCTATTTTTAAGGTTTTATATTAATTTTGTGTATTGTACCTTACATTTTACTTTATAATGTATTATGGTATGCAGTGCTTTATTTTTACTTAACAGTATACGCACATACAGTATGGTGTTTTATGTGAGCTGTGATACTGAATGTGACTGCACAAATTTTGGTTTTATTTCCACATCTACCCTGAATATGTCAGGAATTGTTAAAAGGAACTTGAAAGATGTATTTAATATTATTTTATTTTTGTTATTTAATTTAACATAGAAATGTAATTCTTTTTATGAGAATAAAGTTACAAAACCATTTGGACTTCGCTCTTAATGATTTTCAATTTAGCTTTGTCCATTTGTTTGGCCATGTATGTTTCACACAAAGACTGGGTTTATTTACAATATAAGGAAAAATGACAAACTCAGAACAAGCTTCATTGAAAATACCAAGAAAATAGAGAAGCCAAACTACCTTAAACACTACATTAACCAAAAACACTACAATAACCGAAACAATATCTACTCTAAGGCCTCAAGAAAACACCTAACTTTCACAAAAGAAGTAATCACTAATCACAGTTAGGTATGCACATGCAGCCAAGGCTCACTGGCACTAGCAGCCTTCTTCCTCCTGCTTAAATGTTCCGCTCTTGATTGCCAATTCAGGTACAGGTACAGGTGAGCTCAATCACCTGCTGCTGCAGTGAGGCTGAGAGCTGCATGTGTGGAGTACAGAGAAGGGAGAGACAAAAGAAACAGAACAAGCGCCCCGGCACAAAACAAACACAAGATTGACACTCACTGGGTTTTGACCATTACCTGCACAGCTAGTAATCAGGAAATTTTAGCATGCTAACAAGTGAATGTAACAAATATAACACCTGCTAAAAATAAAGTGTTGAGGGGTTGACATTGTAAGATTTAAAGCTGCTGTTGGTAGGAATGGTGTAAAAAACATTTTCTGCTGGGTTTGGAGAAAAGGTCATAATGCCCATCGGTACTTATCAGTAAGTGGAGTAATTTCAGACTATTGCTAAATCTCTGCGTTTTCCAATGCCTTTGACGGCTCAATCATAGCTATCTCCAGCTTGATTGGTTAAGGGGTGGCTCCTACTACATCCTCCGATTGGTTATGAGTCCGGCACTATCATGACTGCACACACCTTGGGGTGCTAAGAGGAAATCTGGTTGGGAGGGATAGTGTTGACATTCAAAGTCCCTCTCTCTGAATAGATGTATACTCTGTGACTACCAACAGCAGCTTTAAATGAGTCTGTCATTAACGTTTAGCTAACTCACACAGCCTCACATTGCTGCAAGCAATACACATGACCTATGTCAAAAACATAGCTCAAATGTTTCATGCTAACACACCAAATTCAGCAAGTAAACATGCAAACATTGCACAAACTCAACATCCTTATAACAAGTGATGTTATTGTCAGATTGTTGGAATGCCAACAGAAGCACATAGCAAATATGGGCAATTAGCTAATTGAAGTCAGCTGAATGTCGTGCCCATGTTTAGCCCTACAAAGATGCTCTACTAAAGGAAGTGTTTTGCCAAAAAGGTGTCCATTAAGGGACTCACTTGAATTCACTGTAATGCATCTGCAAGCCACTGTTGATTGTCCAGGTAATGTGGATTAAAGTATTTGTAGTTTCAGTGCCTAAAAGGCTTTAGACAGACACAAGAGAAATGCCTAATTAAGCCAGTTAAATCTTTGAGGGTGAAATGTCAATGCAGTTACCACCTGCTAGGGGTGTTAGATTAATGTTGTGATGGACCCCTTAAAAATGTTAGGACAAGTGTCAATTACCTGCCACAGGGAGAGGTCAAAATGTTTTAGCAATGACCACTCAATGTAGGGCATTCAAACTCCTATGGATAGTTATTAAATGGACTAAAAAATAAGCTGTATTGTGGTTCCTTTAAGTAGCACTCAGTTGATTTTGTTTAAACCAGACACTTCAGGCTGTGCACACATTACCAAGTGCTTGTTAAGTCATCTTGAAAATTAAGAACTGCAATGATATCAAGCTGAAAGTCATTCCTGCATGGCCTGTAGGCATGTCCAGACTGATAAGATGATACTGTGGTATTTTTCTGCATATAAATCATTTGTGTGATTTAAAAACTGCTTTAAGCATATAACCCTTTTAATACCCAGTCATGATTATCATGGCAGGAATACAAAGTTATGGCAACACCATATTGAGTTTATGATTTACAGAGCAGTTTCATGTAATGGAATAAGAACCATTACAATTTTGCTTGACACTTCTTGTACTTAGATATTGAGGAACAAGGCAGCAATTGAGTTAACATTTTGATTGGGTAACAATATCATAATGCTACCAAAAAAAATTAAATCTTGAAATTAACCAGGGAAATTTCAAAGAATGCTTCAGAATTTTTGATAAACCTTTATGGAATTTTCGTGAAAACCTTCCAATTTTTTGGAATTGCTGGAGCTGTTCTGATAATTTTCAAGAATATTCCTGAAAAGTTTTGAGAATATTTTCCAGGTATGTCAAAAGATTTAGGGATTTTACTCATTATTTTCCCCAAATCTCAGAAATCTCAGAAATCTCAGAAATCTCAGTTGCCAGATTTTAAAGGGCTTTTCATGAAAAAGTTTGGATTTTTGGAAGTTTTCTGAAATTAAGGGAATCTTGTGTTTCCCAGTAGTTACAGGGGCACTTTTGATAATTTTACTGAAAATAGTATAACATTTTACTGGAAGCTTTAAAGATTTTTCCAGGGTATTCTCCAAGGAAATTTCTGGTATTTTTATTTGAACTTTAGAAACTTTCTCAAAAACTTTCAAGAATTCACTAAAAAAATTAAACTAATTTCATTATTTTTTTCTAGAGATTTACCAGGAACCTTCATGTAGTGCTAAAGAAAGTTCCGTAAACACTTCCAAGTGAATTTTCCTTCACTTGCAGAATTTTTTGGGGGGAAAACAAACTTTCTAAAGAGAATCCTGTAGAATTCCTGAATCAAAACTTCCATGACTTTCTGAAAACCTTCAGGGGATGTTACAAGAAAATTTTGCGACATTTTCCAGGAAAAAACAGTATACATTTTCCCCACTCCAAGGACATTTCCTGGAAACTCTTGGGAATTCATCGATATTTTCTGACATACTCACTCAAACTCTGTTGGTTCCCTAATTTCATGAATTTACCTGAAACTAAGAGTTTTTGGGGAAATTTGCAGGAAATTAAAACCATGACAGATTTTTCAGAAATATTCAAATACACTTTAAGTAATTTCCCGTATCTTTCTAGGGATTACTGAACTATTTGATGGGTTTTCCTGGACATACTCTGGAATGTTTCTAGGATATTTTCCCAGCATCTTTAAGACATTTTCATGAAACATTTGTAAAAGCCATTTTCATCTTTGCAGGGATAATGAGGAGTTAGTGCTTTCGAGATGGTTACGTTTGAAGAATAAAAGACACAGTAACAAATACATTTCCAAAGAAAAAGATGTTTATTTGTAGTCTATATAGAAATGATGCAATGTGCATCTCAAAGGGACAACTGTGAGACAAAATTACTTTGGTACACTTGAATTTCCAGGTAACACAAGTTTTTTACTGACAAAACAGCACAGTACAGTGGTGGATTCTGCAAATGCTTCAGGATAAAAACTCCTTACTTTATTGAACATTACGACCATTTTGAATTTGAAGGTGCATTTTGAGCGAGTATGGAGCACAATTGCTTCAATGAATATTGCACACTGAAAAATGTAACCCAGGCTCACATTACAGTCAATACTAAGAAAACAAATTGCTTGAATTTTCAGAAAAATTAATCAATCAGTGATGGTGTTTACAGGATGTACAGTATAAAATTGTTACAAAAAGGCATATGTGATTTACAAACAATTCAAATTCTACAACTAGAAATGCCTACACTGAACATTACAAACTAGAATCCAGTGGTAATGCTGTATAGCATATCTGCTTCTGAAATGTGCACGATGGAGAGAGCTGTATGAATGTCAATAAAAATGCATTGTTTTTGTTTAGTGATGTTCTCACAGATCCCGCTAAAATTGATCATGAATCAGAATGTTTGGTGTCAGATTACTAACTATTTTGCCCTTGTCTTAGCAAGGAGACAACTAGATACTGTATATCAAAGTTTAATATCAAAAAGGTTAGAAGCTAAAATATTTCCTCCTGAATGTGTTGCAAATGTGACTGCAATACCTTGCAACAAAAAATGAACACTACAATAAAGGTGAGACAACATATAAAGTGCAAAGAGAGGTTTCAATAAATGCACTGGGACTGACTATAGTAGTCACACAGGCAGTGTACAAATACTCTAAAAATGCCACTTCCCTTTTCTCCTTACTTTCTCTTAGCTGTTTATCCCTGTACTATTTTGTCTCAAATGGTTTTGAGGATGGATCTTCATATGAACGCATTTCTCACAGTATTTGGCCAAGGCCATGTTCAATCTTTAAAGTAGAGAATGTCAAGCAAGATTTAGCTCTATACACTGCATATTGCCACTGAACATGTTATGGATATGTTCTCTGAGAGATGTGGGTGGCTCATAGTACATTCATTTTCACTGTGGGGATCAACAACATCAACAAGGTATGACAGTAGAAGTTAGCTTTCGCTGTGACGACTTCCACAATCACTTGTTTGGACGGTTTCTAACTTTTACATGATTAATAACAAATTTAGTTAACTGAATCTTGTGAAACAAGAATTTTATCATTTATTTTAATTCACCCAAAAAAATAATTCCTCATCTCTCTGGAATCAATAGAAAGGTAGTAAACAATGAAAATGTTCTATCTCAAATACTGCCTAAACTGAGATCAGTGCCAACTACAGCAACAACAATTTTAACATCAACAATATTGATATAGTAAAAAATAAAAAATAAATCAAGAGAAAAAAAATACAACAATAATATAACTCTTCATAGAAATCAAACTAGAGTATCTCTAATGTGAATATACTGGACAATGTAAACCTACCATTATCATGTTAGCAAATATGATAATAACACAGAAAGCACATCAATCTTATTCCTCTCACAGAGAGCGCTCACATCATTGTTTCTACAATGGTGTGGGTGGGCTTCATCAAGCCATTGTTCCCATTTGGGTCCAGGGGCTGTGTCAGCTCGCTGCCCTTCACGTTGTACTCCTTCGGGCGAGAGCTCACGCCTGACTTCGCCGGGGCTGCCACAGCTTTTATCCTCTGGGGGGAAGAAGATGGGGGAATTAGGCTAATGATCATCAGAGAGTGAGGCAGTTTGAGGCCCAACATGATAGCTATCAAATCTAAAATGACAAACATTGCATCTCAACATGTAACCACATCTGTGGTTGTATGCCAGGCGTGTCTTATTAAATCACATTCACATTTTATTATGAAATATCAAGGGGGTTTCTTTGTTTAATGACTTGCTTTCTTGCTGGGACTCAGATGACAAGCTAAAGCCACGTCTGTAAATGCACAGCGAGTAGTACAGTACGCAAGTCTAGCATAAAGAGTGGAAGCAAGGGAAACAACAAGTATAGCCTAGAACATCATGGAGGTCAGTTTTATGTAAGGGATAGCATCAGGATAGCAGGCTGCACCCTTGGCAAGCTAATCTGATAGCATGTTTACAAATAACTGACCAACATTTACCGTGCAAGTTTAATAATTTTGTCAATTCTGACTTTGGGCTTCACTGTGTTCTTTTATATCCCTAGAGTCAGAACGAAACATGGTGAAGCAGCGTTTAGTCATTATGCACCACATATCTGGAACACACTCCCTGAAAGCTGTCGGTCCGCTCCAACTCTCACCTCTTTTAAATCAAAGACTAAGACTTTTTTATTTGCCACTGCCTTCCTATCTTAGTTTATTTTAACTCACTTTAAATGCACATTTTGAATTTACTTTTAATATATTTCTAATTTTCCTTTTCTTTTCTATGTTTTATTATATTTGTCATTTTAATTGGGCTCTTTTATGTTTGTCTGAATGTTTCCAATGCTTTTAATTTTTGTTTTGTTATTTTGTTTGTTTTTTTGGGGGGGTTTAAACCTTTACCTTTATTTATGGAGGAGAGGATAGTGGATAGAGTACGAAACTGGGAGAGAGTGGGGGCATGACATGCGGGAAAGAGGCCGCAGGCCAGTTTCGAACCGGGGCCACCTGCTACATGGGCACGCAACTTAACCATTAGGCTAAGTCTGCGCCCGGTTTTAATGTTTTAATATAAAGCACATTGAGTTACCCTCGTGTATGAAATGCGCTATACAAATAAAGTTGCCTTGCCTTGCATATGTCTGTATTTTGAAAAATAGTACAGTGGACATCCGCTGGAATTGATCATTGAAAATAATGTTTGTTTATTCAGAAAAATAGCATGTAGCTACACCGTCTTCAGTTTTTGACACTTTCTAAAACATGGCATGTTGGCTACAGCCAAAGTTGCATGTTCGCTAATACCAGGTAGAATTATAAAGCCACTATTAGCTAAGCTTAGCCCCTGCATGTTAACTGCTTTTAAGTCGGCTAACATAGACCTCTACAAGCCACCTTAAGCTAAGAGAATGGGAGGTAAAATGTTTTTGTTGTGAACAAAGCAGCTGGAATTTAATGTGAAAAGGAAAACTTCTACAGTTACCATTCTGGCTGATTGACACTGTTGTTGTTGTTATGAGACTTCATTTGTAAATGGTACAATGGATACACTTCAGTTGGAACTGATGATCAAAAACTGTTTGTTGCCTAATAACTACACTGACATCTGCTAAACCATTTTCATAGTATGACACTTTTCAAGACATTTAATGTTACATGTAGCTAATGTTAGCTAACATAAGCTACAAAAAGCTACTTGATGTTAAGTAATGCTAACATTAGCCCCATAGACTGTATAAAATATGGATGTAGTATCCGTGACGTCACCCATCTGTTTCTGAAGCACTGTTTTGAGGCCGATGGTCGGCTGCAGCCATATTGCTGCTGTCGAGCGATCGTGACGTAAAGAGGTGGTCTTTGAGCCTCCTAGCCAACAGCTACAGTGTTCCCGCCTGTCAATCAAGTCATCTGTGCCTCTAATTGGAAGACTCGTAATCTCAATATCTTCGAAATTGGCGCGTTAGAAAAAATTCACCCCCATACAGTGTGTGCCGATCGAGAAATGAGCTATCCAGACTACACTTGTCTTTTGTACCAGGCTGTAAACATGTTTATTTCTGCTGTAAAGATCGGCTTCTTTGAATTGGTGTGTATGTGGTTTTCTGTACTTCCAGAGCCAGCCTCAAGCGGATCCTCAGTGAACTGCAGTTTTTAGCACTTCCGCACTGGACTCATATCTTTAGACCAGAGGTTGCCGCTTGGAGGTGACAGAATAATAGCAGGCTAATTGACAACATTTTCACTTTCCACAGATGTTGTGCTTCCTCACCGTTTACATTCTCAGCCTGCACGGGTAGACAAGCTACTGAAAACTATGATTTTTGTACTTACTTTTTTTTTTTACAGATAAAACAAATGAGACATGATATGTAGGTTATATCTACAGGAAGATTGGGTTTGTATGACTTTGGTCAGAGTCAGGTTAGCTGTTTTACACTGTACATGAATATGAGAGTGTTGTCAATCCCCTTGTAAAACTTCTTAACCTTTTTTCCAAAAGCTTTGAACTATTTCTATAAAAAGTAAAAGGTTGAGTCAGCTCACCTCGAGCAGGGGTCCCTCAGACTGTAAGATCTTGATGACCATCACCATGGGGATGCAGATCATGGAGGACAAGGCCAAAACCCAGCCCAAACCAATAGCCCAGTCAGGGTACAGATAGACCTTGTTGTAGGTCAAAGGCTTGTACTTCACCAGGGAGAAGATAAAGCAGCCCTGAGAAACAAACACATGCCTCGGTTAGTACAGGTTGTGTGCTTCTCTCTGGCCATGAAATAAGAACATTTGTCACATGTCCCTGCTGATGAACTCATAAGCAATACAGTGACAAAAGCTGTGGCTTCAAAAATCTCTCACCATGCAAAGGACAGGAGTGATTATGGTCCAGCTCCATTTCATCCAAGCGTTTGGTCTGTAGCCGATCATATCCTCAACACCATCGTAGAAATTATCAACTCCTGTCACACAAGATAAGAAGAAGTGATAATTAAATTGAGAGCTGCTTTGTTTTTCACCAGTTGGTCAAAATAACAAGAACAGTACATCCATATCAGTCACAACTGTTGAAGTATTATGTCTTGTTATTAGAAGATGACCTTCATATCCACCTCTGGAATTTGGCAGCTCAGTGGCCTGTTATCTCTGTTGTCTGTCCTGAGCTTCCTCGTATATTTCCACTCGGTCATGAACCATTTACTGTTTGTAGTATAAACACTCACAGCTTCATAACTTCCCTACTAGGTCATCATTTACCTTTTTTTCTGTGCTAAATGGACCTTGATAGAGGCTGTTTTTTCCCCCTATGGTCATTAATAAATGTTAACTATTGTTGTTTTAATCTATCTTTTAGTTCTAGTTTAATACAAGGCAAAATAAGACAATGATAAGTAGCCTGGTTAGCTTTTTTGATTCTTCTTCTTAATGAAAATTGCAGATGACTTAAAGACAAATAAACTAGGCTCAATGATGTCAGGCCTGATGAAGGTACATTTAAGTTATGTTATTGGCTCCAACTGTCTTTTAAAGACCTAAAAGGTACAACTCTCCATTTTTTTTGACCAAATTACGCAACTATTTAAAGTCTGGAAGTCCCAGACTATGGTGTTGGACAAAACTCAAAACACAATTTGTAATTCTCTTTAAATTCTTGGTCAATTCAGAAACTATGGCACCTTTGTTGTTACATAACATTTGCTGCTGCTGCTGCTGCTGGGATTTGTATCTCTGACTGGCCTCTTCTCAGAGTGGCAGAGAGGCCAAGGATTTTTTATTATATAAATCTGTGCTACATGCCAAAACTATGCTCAAAGCTCAGTTTCTCAAAAACGAATGTACAAGTTTGTGGCCGTAACATTAAGCTGCAAGATTTTTAGATATTTGGCAAGATTTCTATGTTATGTTGCACCGCTGACATCACAGAGGGAAGAAATTGAAATGGGAATACAGAATGAGACCAACACTTGTTTAACTTTCCAACATCTGTTCATAGTCTCAGAGAATTATGAAGCTCCTTGTAAAGACAGCGCATACAGAAGACTAAAATTTGACAGGTTCATGGTGCAGTGAATACATCAAGCTCATCATCCCCAGTACTTCTACTATTTTTTGGCCGTATTCCTTTCGTTTTGCAGCAGCTAACTAGGGATGCACCAATCCGATCCTGGTATCGGATATCATCTAGATCGGACTCAAAGAGCTAGATCGGATATCGGTTACAAGGGGCCGATATATAGTGCCGAACCATATTTCAGATCTATTCATCTCAGTTCTATGCTTTTCTGTGTTTAAAACAGACATGTGCGTCTCCTACGTCATCAGTGCCGGCCGATCCGTGCATTTATGCCCAGTGGAGCATGATGGAAGATAAATACAGAAGCTCTGCAGTTTAGGTGCATTTAACGCTTCTTTTGCTAACAACTCCGCTGCAAACTTGCAACATGTTTCGACGGATGGCAGTTGCGCTGAAAAATATAATGGAAGCCCAAAGGAAGAAGTTTACGTGAGCTGTAGCTGACTGCAAAGAAGGAAGAAACCTTCTATTAATGGATTCAAAGTGTGAAAAAACAGACAGGTTATTGGATTTAATTGTTCCGGATCCTTGAAATTAAGGGATTCCAGCCTCTGGTTTATCACTTGGAACCCAGGTACAGTTCACCATCAAATCAGAAAAGCCTAAAGTTGCCAAAACATGATTCCAGCCTCACATTAAGGAATAGAGATTGTTAAATCAATACCAGGATCAGATCGGCTAGTATCGGTATCGGCAGATACCAAAGCCCAGTGATTGATATCGGTATCGGGACCTAAAAAGTAGGATAGGTGCATCCCTACAGCTAATGACTGGAATATCTTACAAAACACCCCTTAAACTTTCAACTTTGACTCCACTCACAACCTTCAAGCTTAAACTTCAACAGATTGTTGTTGACTGTTGCTCCTGCTGATCACTTTGGACTTTACTTACATGCATACTTATATATACAAACATGCTTTTCTTACACCTCACGTCGTACATTGCTTCTTACTTGTTCACTTTTGTTCTATTCTATGTTTATATGTCTATTTGTGACTGTAGTTTATATGTGTATGTGTTCCTGTTGGTGCCTCTTGGCCATATCTAGTTCTCAAACATGTTTTACCTTGTAAATTAAAGGTTAAATAAATCAATAAATAAATAGTTTAAGTAATTTAGAGAATCAGATAGCACTGCTGAAAAATGAACACCTGAAACAAGCTACTTTATTGATGTAAAACCCAAATGCTTTCATTGTTGTCCTGGTTTCCATCGCTAGGCTAAATGTTCATAGCCTAATGATAGATCTTTATCTGTAGGGAGTAACCCAAGATAGCCAATCAAAATCTAGCGCAGAACCAACACCTCCTCCCTCGGCCCCTCGCCCCTCACGCCCCTGTATCCAGTTAAACATATTTACTACTGATGCTGAAAGAACCACAAGGACACCTTTGTTTACCACCAAAGAGATCATTTGTGCTCTTCGGGATCATTACGTTGAAAAACGACACACACAGACTGCTACAGAAACCCATCTTATAGAGTCGTTTCCACTTACCATACACCCAGGCTACAGCGATGCATTCAAAGAATGCCACCCACAAAAGGCACACACCACTGGCTGCATAGTAGTCAAAGAGTTGAAACACATACATGCCACCCTGGAAAAAGAAAAGAAGGAGAGCAGCATTAATGATTTGACTGATTTATGTGGAAGGAAAGAAAGACGCAGAGGTAGAAGGAGGTATTAAATAAGAGAGGGCAGGGACAGGGTGGTGGTGGAGGGGTGCTGAAAGCAGTGTACAAGAATGCCTGGCACCCTACCAATTGAGGCTAAGTTCAACAGGTGCTGCAACGTTATTGAAGCGTGGTCAACGGCTAAACGGAAAACGGCATTCCGAATTGTTCCATTCAGACATACAGGAAGTGAGTGGAGGAGGTGATAGGGAGCCATATTTGGTTGTGACAATGAAGCAAGTGGAAAGTCTGTGGCGTTATCTGTGCTGTCGATCAGAATACACAGAGTGTCTTTTCCTTCTCTAAACACGACACAAGCAGCAGAGGTGAGAGTTCGGAGACGCCTTTGAGTGTTTGTCAGGTAAACTTACTTTTGTTACCATGGCGAGCCCCAGGAGATAGCTCATGAAACACATCACAGCTATGAAGATCTCTCGTCGGTAACCCTTCCTGAGGAGGTCCGGATAGAGATCCACAATGGAGGTGATCTGTCCTTCCACTTCAACAAACTGTGGGCACAAAAGCAACTATTAAGACCTCAGAGGAGAAAAAAAATCAATGTGTCTTTCTGTGTTTAGAGAATAAGAGCTGTCTTTGTTGGTCACTAATGTGAAGTTTAAACAGGGCTCCTCTCTGCAACACTGGTTTGTTGCTACCAAGACACCACAGAAACAAAACAACAGAGAATCACAGTCTCCCTTTCTTTGTCTGTTTCTCTTTCTTTTTCTCCCCAGCGTCTTCTCCTTGCCTCATAAAGTCATGAGAAAAATTATGAAGCTGTTTCTATTTATCAAAGCAAGCTGTCTTTGTGCAGTGAGAAACATGCCCCCCTTTGTTGCTTGAAAACCCAAACAAAAACCTCCTTACATAACAGTGGCATGTATGTGTGAGGGATGTTAACAATATATAGCATTCAGGGCTGTAAATCTGCATGAAATTTATGGTCAGTAAGTTCACCCACACACCAGACACACACACGCACTCACACACACACACACGCACGCACTGTCACCGGCACTATTTCTCTCATGGAAGCAGCCGTACTCGCAGAAGTATTTACATGTGCTCAAGTTTAGAGTGTCGGCCTGATCTCTGGGTTGGCTGAAATGAGTAGCTGGCCATGTGAAGGACTGAGTTAGCACAGATATAGAATTACACTTGGAGGCAGGAAATGTGATCTAGCCAGAGAATCCCCGGGGTGGACACTTATGTTTTGTCTACTTAGATTATCTTGTCTTAATCAAAGCTCTGGCTCCTGTCACAGCTAGATAGCTCGCAATGTAGCTGTTATAATGACGTCTTCTGAGAAAATATCTAGCTAACACCCATCAGCTCCTAAAAACTTAATTTGTGTGATTACAGGGCATTGAAAAGGGCTGTAATCCTCACACAGTGGTAGTAAAATACCTTTGTTGTGAGCAGGCTGCTTTTCTTGTCCGCCTGTTATCTGATCCCGTGCAGACGTTAAATGTGGATCAGAGAGACACTAAATGTGTTTTACACATTGTGGGCTGGCAGGAGCAAACTAAAACATGAGGAGCCTGAGAGGTGTTTGAATGGAATTAACGGGCAACACACCAACCGACTCCTCTGTTAAGAGCTCCACTGAGGGATTGGGAAAATGCTGACCTGGCTGTCGAGGCCCAGAAGCAGCAGCATGATGAAGAAGAGGATGGCCCACAGGGTTGGCAGCGGCATCATGGACACAGCTTTGGGGTAGGCGATGAAGGCCAGGCCGGGACCTGGAGGGAGAACAGAGTGGGGATGGGAGAAGGGGTAGAGGACGGGATTAGTACATCTATCTGAGTCCAGCTAGGACGACAAAATAATAGTAATATGTAGAATTTGTTTTCTAAATATTGTACAGACTGAGCTTCAGAGACTGAGCAGGGTCTGGCACTGGCAATAATTTGCGTTATCATAATCTAATGTGTCTAGTGTGTCTAACATTTAAAAGAAATGTGGTGCATTTAACTGGATTGAGTTTTTATTTCATGTGTCATGTGGCTGTAAAGAACTAAAATGCCAAGAGTGTAGAATATACATCCTGTCTCTTTAAAATGTGCACATAACTGCTCACTGTTTACATTATACATATCGCTATTATTCAAAAGCAAACACTACTTGTTGGGCTCTGTTCACATGGTCACACACTGACATGCCAGAGCTGCTTTACATTCACCTCATCCTAGTCATTCATCTCTATTTTGTCATGCAGCTCTGTGCTAATCTGCTAAACTGCAGCCCACTGCACTTGTACTTGGTGTGTGCAATTACGATAACATGGAATCTAATCTGATAAATACAAAGCAGATGAGGATTTTAGAAAATCCACAAACCACTTTGATAGGAAATGAAGTCAGAGCATGAGACACAAAATCAGCAATCTCATAAACTAGTGCCTCAACAGAACAGCAGAGAAAAAAGCATGTCATTTCATAATGAAAATGTGCTTTAAAACAGAGATTTTGGCACAGATTTGTTCTTATACTGTACACATTCATGTGCATTACACCTTTACTGTCATTGATGTACAGTGGTGGTTTGATTCCACATGATTATATCTGAGTTGCAGAGATAAAAGTAGTCACACTTGAATTTGAAGGGAAGAGAGCGAGCATGCTGAAAGAAGATGCATCTCCTATAGAGTCCACATAGAATAAAAAATTAAGAAGGCAGAAACAGAACCGTTGGGGGAAACAGAAACATCCACCTCAGGAGATCCAAAGGTTGTTACAACGACTGGGCTTACCACCTCAGGGTGCCAGTGCACATACAGAAAAAACCAGCTGTAAAGCCACTAAAAACATTAGCAAGTTGAATGTGGGACATATGAGGACACCCGGTGCTGTTGAACACCTGAAATAATAATGCTGATGGAGCCAATGCAGGAGCTCTTTAACGCCACAGCTGGTTGTGTCGCTGAAACACAACGGTTGACCAATGCAGCGCTCAGAAAAGGTGGAGCATGGTTAACGCTGAAGTCACAATTCTGTTTCTTTGAGGCTTTTAATCAAAGGGTGTGCAATTGCCGATACCTCTACATTTCAGCATCATCGTTTCCAAGAATTATAAAAACTTATTTTTCTCCTGTCAGTTATAATTTGCTGTTGTTTAGAGGAACTTTAATGAGTATCCAATTATTTATTTCTTTGTTTTTTTAAGGCAGCAGCGCCCACCATCACTGCTACCATCACCTTGGACCCTCGTACCTGACTCTGCCACATCGGCAATGTCCACCCCTTGTTCTTGTGCCATGAAGCCCAGGACGGAAAATATTGCGAAGCCAGACACAAAACTGGTACCGCTGTTGAGGCCTCCCAGCAGCAAACAGTCCCTATGTCACACATATGTCATGGAGGTTGTTAATGAACACAGGTGGAACCGAAGTTCCCATTTTTGTTGTCTTTTTCACGCAACCGTCTCTGACACGAGTTGCTGTCTCTACTACACTCCCACTCCCCCTCCCACCCCCAAAGAAACACTACTCACTTGTAGCAGTTGTATTTGTATTTGTTGTAGCTCCCCAGTGACGTCATTGCTCCCAGGCAGATGGCATAGGAGAAGAAAATCTGGGTTCCTGCATCAATCCAAACCTGGGGAGACAGAGGAAGAGGTGCACAGACTATTTTTTCCCCCTTTTTAATAGCAGTCAGAAAAATATCCATAATAGGAAAGCTACTTCAAGTTCTGACTAAATTAAATTTGCCCTTTAGTTATGACAATTTATCAGAGAACTCATAAACATCTTGTTCTCTGGATTGTTAAAGTGAAATCTAATTTATTTCAAACGCTCAGGGTTGGCGCAGATAGTTTAAGACCTGTCTTCAGTTGTTTTGACGTTAATCTGAACACTCCTGATATGATGTCATCAAGTTACATAAGAAGAAAACATTCCAAAAAAATAGATTTGGGCATGTAAAACTACAACTCAGTATAACACTGATGTATTAACTGTTGTTTTAAAAAGCAGACTGAAGGCTCTTGAGAAAGATGCTTCAGTTTGTAGATGCTTCAACTGATGATTTCTGTTCTGAAATTCATGATATGTTGTAATGTTTTAGGATTATGTGTTGTTTGTCTGTAACTTTTCTGGAATGTGCGCCTGCTGATTTTGGCCAGGAGACACTTAAAAAGGAGATTTTTTAATCTAAATGTGGTTTTCTTCTAGTTAAATAAAATAGAATAAAATAAATTAAATTAAAAACTGACACTTAAAAGAGTGTGATTTTTACTGAACAGACTTGAAAGAGGTGTCAATCTTCTAAAAATAACAAACTATTCCTTTAAGTGAAATTTATTTTCTTTATTTTTTTAACAGTACAAAATAGGTAGCTTTTATTTGAATGAACATGAATGTATACTTTTTTTTTCTTTTTCCTTCAATTTTCTAGCTTCAATTTTCTATCTCTTTGTCTATACACTGAACAATATTTACGCTCCACCCCTTGCTCCCAAGTCTTGTCCTGTTGTGGGTTATCACATGTTTATTTGTTTGTATATGTGTTTGTTTTTCTCTTTTAGTTTGTGTATCAGTGTGTGTTAGACCTTGTCCAGTCAGAGTTGTGTTGCTGTATTATAATTTTGTGTAATAATAAAAAAAAATAGGTAGCTTGATAAAGTGTCTGCATGGTATCAGGGGAAGTCTTCATTGTGAAACAACCTTTAAAATATGTCTGACGTGACTCAGAGAAAATCATGCAATCAGATGTTGAACTGCTATTCATGTCACCTTCTATGGGTTTGCACATTGAAGGAATCATTATGCTTCACAAACGTGCTCAAAACAATCAAACATTAAACATAGGTCTTGTTGCTTCAGACATTCTTATTAGACATTACACAGCTGAGTACAGTTATATAAAAAAGAAAAAAAAAGAAGAGCTTTTCATCCCTACCTCTGGATCTTGTAGGCGGGTCAGATTGGGGTAAAGGTAAAATTTGATCCCTTCAGATGCACCTGGCAGGGTCACCCCACGCACCAACAACACAATCAACATCACGAATGGGAAGGTTGCTGTTATGTACACCACCTGAAAAGGACAAAGACATTTTAGCCAAATCGCAGAACAACAGCTTAAGACACACCGTCCCTGGGGTGAATTGGAAAAAAGCTAACTTTCTTTTTATGTTCTCGTTTCTAACTTAGAAAGCTATCACTGCAACAAAACTGTTTGTGATCTGACGAAAGTTAGAAAAAGTACGGTGGGTCTGTGAACATAATGCAGACAGAAGTTAAAATATAAGTTAAATATCGAGCCCATGCCAAAAAGAACAAGAACAAAAACAACATTTTCTATTAAGTTAGAGGTTAATAAAGATCATTTCAAGGCCCCAAATAAGAACAATAAATATTGCATTAGATACAGAAATAAACCCATCAATAATTCCTAAAAGAGTTAATAATTTCCCTCCCAGAGTTCCTCCTGTTGGCTCTAGCCCAGTTTCTCTCACACTAACAGAAACAGAGAGAGCGCTGAGGAGAAGCAAGTCAACTGTCTACAGCCGACAGTGAGTCTAGCCAACAAGCAACTTTCAGGACAGTGTTGAGGAGTGTGTCTTTAAATCAAGCAAACAAACGGCCTTCCAGGCATGTGTGTTTTTTCTCCAGGCAACAGTGTTTTGTCAATGACTCGTCGGGGTAAAAAGTGAAGGCCAAACAGCATCCAGGCAACACAGTAAGTACAGGATGTCTCTCCGCCTCAGCACTCACTTTCCCTGTGGACTTGACTCCCTTCCAGATGCAGAAGAAGCAGATGACCCACACTGCCAGGAGACACAGGGCCAGGTCCCATTTCAGGGGCCCGATTTCCTCAATCCCAGAGGAGATGCTGAGGACGTTGCGCCTGCAAAAGACACAGAGGGATACAGAAGGTTAATGGGGGTTTGTGGCACTTAGGCACTTGTGGCACAAGCAGCAAAGGTTACACCTTGAGAAACAAACAAGGATGTAGAGTATAGGACAAATCTAGATTACAGTGATGAGAGACTAATTACGAGGTCAATAAAAGTGGAAATCAAACACATAACTTGGCCTCAGTCTGAATAAACTAAAGTGGTGAAGGAGGCTGTTTGGAAAGGCTGAAACATTGAAGGGTTTATTCAGTATCAACACTTCAGATTTGGTTCGGTTTGTTGTGATGAATTGTCAACAAAGTCAAACAAGCAACAAGGCAATCTGTAAACAGTCTGAGTTTGGTTAAAATTTCAGTTCAGTTTGAAAGTAAAAGTCAAACTCTGAGGAAGTGTAAAAATAAACGTTTAAAGTAAACTGCAGGAGAACTACGAATCAACTTTGTCTTTTGTAGGGGTGTGCCAATTTAAATTTACACAAGCAAGATAAACAGTGTTACTTAAGTGAATTCAAATGTGTGTGCATGTGTGTGTGTGTGTGTGTGTGTGTGTGTGTATGTTTCAGTTAGACTGGCTGTCAGTTGATACTCACTCCCAGAACTCGGTGACCGGAGAGGTAAAGTTGGTCATGTTGGCTGCGAGCCACAGGGTCTTGTTCTTGCGGACTGTGTCCTCTATACAGTATTCTGTGTTCCAGGGCTGATGGCATTTTGCCCAGGGGAGCTCCGGCTGAAAGCACTGGAACAGGTAGTAAAGTCCCCAGGCCAAGATCACGATGTAGTAAATGTTCAGTAGTGATACAATCACCACAGAGGCATAGCCAATTCCTGCAGGGGGGAAAGAAGAGAAGGCAGATTTGTATCACCAGCTTGAAGATACAATCTGTGTGTTGTTGTTTCTATTGTTTTTTAAAAGTCACTTACAGTAAAGTTTTATCTTGTGTGAAAAGTTTAAACATGCTGTTTTTTTGGTTAGGTAGGGGCAGCAGAGGACACATCAATAAAAATGTTAATTTAGTGAGCTTTTAGCAAACAATTGCTTGTGTAAACATCCAGCCAATGCAGAGGAACACTTTAATCTTTTGGACTTGTGTCTGTAATAAGTGATGTTGGTCCAAAATTCACTGTTGGCCCACCTCTGTTGTTGCTATCACTTTGAACAACCAGCAGCCAACTGTGCTTGTCTGCTGCTTTGCTGTGAGCAGGGTATGTGCAGGAGATTTTAAGAACTCTCTCTTCCAAGTAAGACTGGTTAAAGCCATAACAGCCTTACAGTGTAATTTTAGCACATATATATCAAGCTCTTTAGCTGCTACAAAATCAAAGTGTTGTCTGTGTGTTGTCTGGTTGTGATTAGCTAGTGCACATGCAGGGCTAATGCTCAAAATAACACTGTTGAGAGCACTTAGAGTAAAACAGGCATTAACCAAAACAATGAGCTAATACGCTCCATGGATAAGAGAGAGAGATGGTGTGTTTAGACTACCTATGCTAATAAATACAGTTTAGTTGTATTAACACACTTGTGTTTTAGGCGTTAATGCGACAAAGATGGCCTTGTTAACATACTTTGTTAGAGGCGTGTCCAGTAAAGGTCCTTGAATAAAATCACAAGTTGTGTAAAGGGTGGCACAACAAGGCCAATGGACATAACGTGCATCAACTACTAATGGGGTGTGTTCACTTTTGTATCAAACAAACATAGGTAACAAAGGAAGGGAGGTCTTAGATTAAAGTGTTCTGGGAAGAGAATAAAAAGACGATAGAAAAAAATGTTTTAAAAGATATTCCGATGGATTCCAGGCTTATTATTTTAGGACTTTACCCAAATAATCATAAGTTTACTAAAAATGACCAGATAATGATGGATTTGTGTCTTTTGCACAACAAAAAATCCATCGCAATATTTTGAGAAAATATAAACAGACCAAGTATATCACACTGGGTTAGACAAATGCTTGTAACACTTCCTTTGGAAAAAGTGACGTGTTTGAAAAAATATGGGGACCCTTTACTGCCTTCGTGAAAAGTATTGAGCTGTCAGAAGATGAGGAGAAGGAATGAGTTTTCTCTGATATAAACCTCAATATATTGACCGAATCTTGTGGAGATAATATGATATCTTTATTTTTTGATTGTGTACTACCCTTTCATGTTATTTTATTTTATATATATATCTGCATAAAAGATGGCTTTTGGTCTGAGAAGCAGTTTTGTTTTAATGTTTAATGTTGGTGGGTGCTTTGGTTTGTTGTTTTGCCACTAAAATGTGTTCTTGAAAAGAAAGAAAAAAAAAAAGAAAATCAAGTTTATCAAATCTAAACTAGAACTTTGGTTTAGAAGAATAAGATTTAAGCTTTCAGTGGTGGAAAGTGGAAATTCCAGAGTAGGACAAAGCTAGCTCAGTGATGGCATTGCCATGTAGCTTGTTGCGAAATACAAACCAAAATAGACAGAAGCATGAAAATAAAGCAGAGTCCAGTGTGACAGTTTGAATGTATTAGATGTTATTTGGCCTGACAGCCTTCCTTGAGGAAATGTAAAGACAATCATGAATCTCTGTGGGCTCATCATTAATTACTATCATTGTTTTAATAAAACTAATCTATTAAAGTTTCCTTCAGGGTGTGTCAGCACATCTTGAAATCAATGTCAAGTATGGTTTAGGATCCATCAGATATATTTAAGTTGTCTTGAGTTGAAAATGTATTTCAGCATGGCTAGTAAAACTGATTTTCTGCCTGATGTCAAATAACTCTTTAAACCTCCTGTAATGTTCGTTTCTTAGAGACAGCAATAATGTTCCTGGGTCAACTTGACCCGGGGCATTTTTAATGATCCAAAATTGGTGTTCTTTAATCCTCACAGATCATGGTCCATGAGGATAACTCACTAATTTTTCATGAAAATTAATTGTAAAACTTTTTGTAATGTACATTGAAAAGACCTAAATATAAATTCAATAGATTTACATGACATAGATTTTTGTTTATTTTATTTTACATTTTGAATGCTTTCTTTTTTATGAAGCGATTTTGATAAATTAACACGAGACACCTCTTCTGTCACATGCTGCACAGATTTTTATGCTGCATTAAGCTGGTTTGGAACGCATATATTACCTAAGATGGAAAGAACCTCGGAAGACCACTACTAGCCTTTCATCCACTGTGACATTAGACATTTTTTTAAAACTTTAAAATGGGTCAATTTGACCCGCAACATAACAGGAGGATTAAATAAGAGCTGTAGAGACATAATACAAGAGTTTGGGTGAGACTACTGCTGTTGAATAACTTCAAAGACCAAAAGAACAAACAAAGAACAAAACAGTTGATTCTTTCTAGAGGGAAACATTTCCAAAGCTTAACTTGCCTGTCTACTGTTATAATGTCCTTAGTGTTTTTACTCTATTATTAGATGACTTTGCCACGAACCTGGACACAGAAATCCCCGGTACTCTTCCACTGCGCCAGAGTATTTTTAAACTCATCATCTCTGTCACCCCCACCTCCTCGTTCCCACATACCAAATGCAAGCTGATAGACAGCCAAAGCTGTGACAGGTGTGTGTGTGTATGTGTGCGTACTCAATAGTGTACTGGTGTTCAGGAAGTAGTCATGAATTCTCCCGGTGATAAAAACACGTGAGTGCAGGAGAGGGGGGACAATAAAGAGATTTGTGATTGGCCGGCCCTACGGCCACTTGCGGACTTTCTCTGCTGTGCCAGATGGACAGACAGCAAACCTCAGCGCTCTGTGAATAGCAGAGAGACTGTGAGCAGCTGCTAGAGATCCAGCAGACGCACACTTTCCTCTCTTTCAGTGTCACATCCTACGTGTGAATATGAGTAAAGTCACAGCAGCTGCTGAGGGTGTGGTGCGGCAGCGCTTGTCTACAGCTGTCACTCAAAGGTAGACTGCATCAAAGATCAAAGAGGGGGGGCGGGAGTGTGTTAAAGTATCAGTAGCTGATGGTGATCTCAGGTCAAGAGATCCCTTAAAGAACCTGACCCTCACAACAACGTCACAGGAGACATGCAGTACCTTCAATCATCTATACGCAAAGACAAAATTAGTGCGGCCATAAAGCACAAATTATCCTAATATACAGACCTGCTTCGTGACACTGTACTTATTGCTAGGCAACTTGATGTCTTTTTTACTGGTAGTCTATTACCATGGCAACCAAAAAAGTCCTAATTCCGTCACATATCCAAATCCAAGGATGTCTTAATGTTGTGCAACATCCTCAAGCATTTGGTGTCTTTGTTTGTATTCAGGTTTACTTGCCAACAGTGGTGGACAGTAAGAGAGTAAATGTACTTGAGTACAGTACTTAAGTACATTTTTTGAGTATCTGTACTTTACTTGAGTATTATTTTTTGGGGGAACTTATTACTTTTTACTCCACTACATTTCTATAAATGCTTTAGTTACTCACTACTTTTGTTTTGAAGTCAGCTCATGAATTTCCTCCTCTTTTCTGAAATCTGATCCCTAAGACAGAACAATGTGTTTGTGTAGTTCTGTTTGTCTCAGTGGTTTAGTCGTACCTGTCTATCGTGCATCTCCACGGTTGAACGTGGAGCAAACACAGAGCAGATTTCTCTCAGATCAGGCAGTTCATGTCGAGGTGGTAATGATGGCTATAATTCTCCACCTGAGCACCCATGTCCATATCTTCAGCTCGTGTTAGAGGTTTTTGAAATGAAGAATGATACGTATGGTTTGAAATGTTCTCCCTGTTTCCCACTCTGCACAAACATACAAACATTCACTGTCCAACCGGAGAAAGCGTGTTGAGCTACGTTACATTTGTTTCATTCCAGATGAACATTTCAAACTAAGTTGTCTGTGCTTGGAGTAACTTAGTGTCTGTTTTTATTCCATGGTATAGTTTTTAGAGATTTCTAGTAATGGTTTCTAAATAAACATAATGTAACAGAATGTACTCCTGTGTATTCTTAACTGCACTCATGCTTTGTAGAAAATACAAAGTTTTGAGATATTTTAAATAGTACTTTGAATACTTAAGTATTTTTAAAAGCAAGTACTTCAGTACTTTAACTCAAGTAATAATCTGACTGAACAACTTTCACTTGTATTGGAGTAATATTTGACCTGGAGCATCTATACTTTGACTTAAGTAATGAAGCTGTGTACTTTGTCCATGACTGCTTGCCAAGCATTTGTGTAGGGCGGCACATGTGGATGTGTGTGTTCCTCCACTTAAACGTGACCCTGCATATAAAGTGTATAAAGTGTGATATTGAATACAGAGACCTCCAGGACTGCAGGTTTCAAGAGCTCTACATATTAAGATGTTGCTTTCTGTGCTGTTAAATTATGTTTACTTGACAAAAATGCAGCCTAATGAAGAAAAAGTGGTTCAATTACACAAGAAGGAGAAAAAAAGAAGAGGGAGGGAGGGGAGCTCAGCTGAATATTATGTTGAATAATGATTAAAATAATGAGGACTAGACTGAAACAGGAAGTAAATCAGGGCAGGATTCTTGTTTGGACAAATGAGCCTTTTACTTAGCATTAAATATAAATGATCCTGTCAGGGACGATTTGTGTTCTGGTGCAAAAAGCCCTTTGCGTGTGTCACAGTGTGTGCGGTGTGTATGTGCCTGGGCTAACCAGTAAAGATGGGGCAGAGCTTGGCCCAGCAGGTGATCCCTCCTTCAGATGTGTACTGCCCCAACGCCACCTCCAGGAAGAAGACAGGCAGGCCTCCCCCAAACAGGAAGATGAAGTAAGGGATGAGAAACGCACCTGAGATAGGGATTCATAAATCAAGTTAGAGTGAGACATCTTGCTCTCATTACCATTTGTTTCATTATTCTTTCATCAGTTGTGCGTCTTCTTCCTACCTCCACCGTTTTTATAACAAAGGTAAGGAAAGCGCCAGACGTTTCCTAATCCGACGAAGCCTCCAGCCACCGACAGGACAAAGTCGAGCTTACTGGCCCACTTCTCCCTCTGAGGAGCCTTCCCTTCGGCCTCGTCCTCGGGCCGTGTGCCTGGGCTCTTCCCTGGTGAAGGTTTGAGGGTATCTTTGTGGAAGTCCTTGAGGCATTGAAGCTTTTCTTTTTGTGCCATGCTGTGGACAGGGAGAAAACAGTAGAAAGGACATGAGACAAAAACAGAGAGTGGGAGACAGAGGTGAGCAGGATAAGACATGGATGAGGCGGAGCACTTGAGAGATAATACTGTCTCCCCTGATTGCGTTACAGCATGCTGTGTAACCACTGAGTACCTGATATACAGTACTATGTTGCTAATCTGGCTAATCTGAACAAATGATGCACGGAGGTCAAACAGACTACAGACACTTTTGTAGGGCTCCTAACAGGCTGCTCATGCAAAGTGGTGATAGAATACCAATTCTAATATTTAATACATCACAACTTTTATCTGCCTCCATTATGCAATCTATTTCCTGCATATATTGTAATCTAAACTTAATATTCATGCTGCACTGTGTACAGCTTTAAGTAGACCGAAAGTGAATGCCTGTGCACATTTACATCAGTGTTTCTGTTCTGTCTTTTCAACTTTCTGTGTCTCAGGGTGGGTTTGTGCAGCTCAGAGGGGGGCACATTGTCACCGATAGAACAGGAAGGGAACATTTGGACCCGCTTTTAAGTCCTCACCCGACCCTTCAAGAAAAGTTTTCCTCAAGCTTTTGCTCAGCGTATCAGCAACAAGTCAGAGTCCACTGTAATCCAAATTTAGAGAGGAAAACGTCCCTGTGCATTTCCAAAGCTGCGCCTGCTCCGAGGAAGATACAACAGCTTAAGTTCACTAGAGTGTTTACACTGTAAACGGCCTTTCCAAGAAAGACGGGATTTGTTATTAACACCGAGGTATCCTATTTCCAAGCATGAGCCGCAGAGGAGGAAAGAAGCCCTAATAGGACAGGAATAACTGCGTAAGACAAGTCCAGACTGAATTGTGATTTAAGCACATAGCTGGCAGAAGATGAAGAACAGTACAGAACAATGCTGAAGCTGTCTTTTTTTCTTGTAAAATTTGAGATTGAGGAAGGCTTTCTCTTGGTTCTGTCTTGTTTTCTGAGCTCAGATTAATTTTTAAAAAACCTGAAAAGATTTGTTAACCTGAGTTTTGTTCCCATTGACAAAAAGGGTGAAACTAAACTATGGCCTTAAAAAACAGATGGTGATGACCTGAATAACATGAGAAAAATAAGAACTGAGAAACAACAACTAGTGGTTACAACAACTTTGGTTTCTTCTCAGGAATGGCCCCATGCATTAAGAAGAAAGATCACCCTCACATTCCTACTGGGAACTGTGTGTTTCCTAACTTCTTCACTGCTTCAACAACAACCCCTCCATCCCTCTGAGTATCCACACCACGTCCCGTCATTTTCTAGGATTTCTCTCTTCCTGTTTTGCATGTCAAGTCAACTCGAACCGCTTTCCATTCTCAGACCTCCTTACATAACTGGATCAGTTCTTGCTCACCCGCTTTTCTCATCCTGTCCCCCCCCCCCCCCCCCTTTATCCAATTTCCCCTCTTCTCCTGCTTGCGTCTGCTCAGCGTATGCTTTCACCTGCTTGCATGGTCTGCTGGCCAGATAAGACTTAGGGAAAACTGTCCTTGGGATTTAAACCAGACACACATTCCTTAACCTTATAAGAAAACATTTCAGGACAATACTTTTGCTGCCTGAACCCTGAGATGTATCACTCTTTCTACACATAGCTCTAGTCAAAACGAATCAAAGAGACAATAATTAAACTAGTTTGCCTTTCATCTCAATTTTTTGAAGCTTTTATCATTCAAACAAATTATTTTCAGGACCGACTGAAGCCTTACACTTCTTCTGATAGAGACAAATAATGCAAGAAAAACTTCTCAACACACACAAAAGCAAATTCCTGAAAAATCAAGGATCCTTGTCGAGCAAGGCAGATGAGAAAACTTACATTTCCTTCATGGCTGCGGCTATGTATAGAGTTCCTCTCTCTCAGCTGTCACCATTCCTCTGTACTGAATGCCTTTATGCCGACACGGGTCAGGAGAAGTGGAGCTGACAGCAGGACCCGCCCCTTGGCTAAAGACAATTAAATCCAAAGTGGAGATTGGACGCAGCACGGCTGTGACCGACAACTCAGGTACCAACGTGGGAGACTGTAAATTTCCACTTCCCACTTCTCCCTGCCCACAAACGTACACACACACACACACACAAGAGTGGACACACACACATACATAAGAGTGGTGGTGGTGGTGGTTGTTGGGGGGGGGGGGTTAGTGTGTGTCACATACACACTTCTTATTCATGTTGGAGACACAGAGGACAAGTCAGAGGGAAAAAGACAGGCAGGGCTGCTCCAACACTGAGGCGCTGCTCTGAGTTATGATCTTGAACAAGTGGATGAACTGTATGAGCATTCAGCGTTTCAGGAGCCCCTCATAACATCCCCACGCCACTTCTGAGCATCTTTGTGAGAAAACTATTTTTGTTGGCTGTGATAATTCCTGGCATGCAGGACATTCAGAATCCCCGGCCCCCAATTCTTTCATGACATGTGGTTTGTTATCTGGGAAATGTAAACGCGTACAGTATCAAGCTTATAACATTTCCTAATAAGGTAATGTGCCTCCTCTGCTCTTCATCGGTCTGTTTAGATACCATTCACTTCTCCAAAGAGCTTGCAACGGCCGGACAAAGACTGGCATGCAAGAGTCAATTAAAAACTAAAACAGTCCTCTGCAGGAATTGGACACTTAAATGATGGACAAGGATCATCTGATGATACACACCTTTGACACCTCTTAGCTTTGCATGGCGCTATAATCCTTAATATTTTGGCCAGTGTCATGCTCTGAATACTATTTTGGTTGCATAACCCTTCACAGACATTGCTTAATCTATTGTGAGAGGCCACCGGATTTGTATTTTGAAGGTAGATGCAGAAAGAAAAAAGCCTGTTTCATGTAGGTCATCTGATAAAAGAGTTCCTCCCTTAATAAAGAGTAACCATTGCAGTGTTTGTATATCACTCAGTGTTTGTATATCTCCACAGAGATCCTGCGGGAGAAGTTATTGTTGGATGAAAGGAAACATCATATGGTCAAACTGGATTGGTGGCTTTCCTATCCCAGCTCGAAGGAAGTTTTTTTACATTGTATTCTTGAGATAGAATACGATCTGATGCAATATGATACATTATATAATGTCACATTACATTAAGTTATGATACAGCACATTGGGGGTACAATCAAGCGGCAACCTCTGGTCTAAAAATATGAGTCAAATGTGGAAGTGCTAAAAACTGCAGTTCATCGAGGATCCACTTGAGGCTGGCTCCAGAAGTACCGGAAACCACATACACACCAATTGAAAAAAAGACGATCTTTACAGCAGAAATAAACATGTTTACAGCCTGGTACAAAAGACGAGTGTAGTCTGGATAGCTCATTTCTCAATCGGCACACACTGTAGGGGGGTTTCATTTTTTTCCAACGCAGCAATTTTGAAGATATTGAGATTACGAGTCTTCCAATGAGAGGCATAGCTGACTTGATTGACAGGCGGGAACACTGTAGCTGTTGGCTAGGAGGCTCAAAGCCCGCCTCTTTACGCCACAATCGCTCAACAGCAGCAATTTGGCTGCTGCCGCCGATTGGCCTCAAAACAGCGCTTCAGAAACAGATGGGCGATGTCACGGCTACTACATCTATATTTTATACAGTCTAAGGTACGATACAGCACACTATACTGTATGATACGATATGATAGGAAACGATACAATACGTTACGTTACGTTACATTACGATAAGATATGATCTGATTCAATATGCTACGATATGAAAATGTTCATATGTTCCCAGGATGAGTGTAAAATTGTCTTTAACTCAAATGTTGAACATATTAAGTTGAGTCCATAGGGATGCAACTATTAGAGATTTTTGTGGTACGATTATAGTCTGAGAAAAATCACAGTTTCACAATTATCCTGATTATTTTGCATTCATTTATTTCACACATTTTTTGGGGGGTCCTCCTCCAGAAAAAAAAAAGTGTCCTAATAAAGGGGGGAATTATTTAATTTGAATAGCAAATGTCTACTTCTGGGATGAATATCAAATTGTATATTCTGGACGATTTAAAAGTATCACCATTCACATGTTAGTCTTTTGCTTTGTGAAGACAAAGGGGAGATAACTTTGAGTCCTAGCCAATATATGAAATAAACTGCAGTCTGAAGCCTCGTTTAGCATAAACAAACAGTGATAACTGTCTTGTATAAACGAGCCCTCCACAGGTTGAGCGTGCATTCAGAGATCAGCGTGTTACTTTTAATTTTTGGACACCGCTGTAAGTAGTCTCTATGCTTGTATCTCATAACAAGACGCAATGTATATTTTGAACCTTTCTTATTTCTTCTTTAGTAGTTCTGGCAGTGCTTGTCCCACTGCACTGACTGAAACAGAACAAAGCAGTCACTATCTGCAAGTGTTTAGTGTTTTAACTTATTTATATGATTCTTTAAATTATGTGAAAGCAGTGCAATTTGAACACCATGGTCCAGCTTCAACAATTGCTTCCAAACTATATTCTGAATCAACTCTTTTCACATTATATATTTCAAGATTTTTATTGATTTTTCACATTTTAACAAAAGGGCCAAGACAAAATAAGACAAAACAAAACAAGACAAAACAAAACAAAACAAACCAAGACAAAACAAAACAAAACAAAACAAAACAAACCAAAACAAAACAATAACTGCACTCTTTACAGTAGAAAGACCACCGGAAACAACCGGTGGTCAACCATTGGACCAAGACATAAAATATTCCACCATTCAAGCTAGGGCATCCTCAAAAACAGACAAGAGAACAAAAAGCAACATTGACAACAATTACCATATCAGTAACAGAATAATAATAGTAGTAACTAAGACTGTATATATGACAGCCAAATCCGCAATAGCTGCATAATTACCAAAAAACCCCCACTCTTTTCACATTAAAATATTTAAACATTAAAGCTAGGGTTGGTAGTCACCGAAAACTAGCATGAATCTGCTCCCCCCGAGCTCCTCCAAAACGACGCCCCCGCTCACATGCATGAGCGACGCTGATTCGCTTTCAGCTAAGCTTAGCCCCTGCATGTTAACTGCTTTTAAGATGGCTAACATGGACCTCCACAAGCCACCTTAAGCTAAGAGAATGAGAGTTCAAAAAATGTTGTTGTGAACAAAGCAGCTGGAATTTAATGAGAAAAGGAAAACTTCTACAGTCACCATTCTGGCTGATTGACACTGTTGTTGTTAAGAGACTTCATTTGCAAACGGTACAATGGACACACTTCAGTTAGAACTGATGATCAAAAACTGTTTGTTGCCTAAAAATTACACTGACATCTGCTAAACCCTTTTCATAGTATGACACTTTTCAAGACATTTAAAGCTAGAGTTGGTAGTCACAGAAAACTAGCATGAATTTGAATGTAGCATTTCCTCAAGACTCCGTCCAACCCCTCCCCCACTCCCCTCGGAGCTCCTCCAAAACCACGCCCCCGCTCACATGTACGAGCGCCACTGATTCGCAACCATATGATCGTGACTTATTCAAAACCAGTCCTAAGCACATCGTTTGTGTTTTGCACTACGTCGACTCATGTCTCACTCAGCGGTAAGAAAACACCAAAACATTATCATAGTGAAAGTTAAAAACACAAACAAACATGAAATGTATGCGCAGGAGGCGGGCAGAATGGCAGGACGGGATTTGATTGGTTTCATAATTTGGCTCTTGATGGCAGGGATCGGTTGGTGTTTTCCCAGGTTTACTCCGGCTGTAGATAGCAGCTTTTTTCACTCTTTCTTTAAGAACACATTATGTATTGATTACCATCGGGACAGAAAGATCATTTTAACCAGTATAACAAAAAGTGTATCTAAATCTGACTACTAACCCCAGCTTTAACTCTTCAAATTCTCTTTTTTCGCCATAAGTGCTTTGACTATCAGAGGACCCTCGATTAGCAGGGGACCCTCAGGAAGCCCCTCACAGACCCCCCTGAAAGACTCCAGAACCCCTACTTTGGGGACTCTTTCAGCCCCCGCAGCCAATAACAATACAGTGACCCAGGGGGGTTCATCCTGCTGAGAGGGTATTGGGGTAGAAAAATATAAGTAGGTTAAATATGAGTCACTAAGCATGAGCTCATAACCGTCATGGTTCCCCGGATTTAATCTGCAGGCTATTCTTTGTTGAGCATATTTCATTCTTTCACTCACTCATTCATTCATGTGTTCATTCAGTGGATGACTTTTGGATGTGGAGGGTAAAGGTGCACCTGGAGCTTGCAGAAGACAATAGACAGACCCTTCCACAAAGACACACACATACATCACTTGTCACAGCGCAGGCTCCGGGGTGCGCCTGAACGCATCACAGCAGATCTCCAAAAAGGATCAGGGAGAGACGAGTAACAGTAACAGGGCTTTATCGGATATAAATACAGGAAGCTGAGTTTCACGGCCGCAGCTGTGTTTTTATCACCCAGAAAAATGTGCGCTAAAGTTAATAGTTGTTGTTTTTTTTAACTTTGAAAAAGGATAAAAACAAACGCTTCTTTTACAGCGGTAGCATCATGAAAATACTTGGGACAAAGCATCATGTCAAAAATATATATGCAAACGTTCTGCATATGAGAGATTCAAATTAACCAGCTTGCCTTCTGTCCAAAACCATAATGACGAATAACATTTCTGACATACCATTCTTAACAATGTTCATTAATATTGAAATTTCGGTTTGAAAGCTGTCATCTTCAAAAGAGTTATATTGTATTTAAATAGAAACATAATTATCATACACTGGCTTTATATGTGAAGAAGATGCCGGGTTACCTGTTCTCGTTTTATTAAGCAGTCTGTTGTTCCTTGTGTTGAAGTCTACGTTTAACGCTGAGTGACACAATTTGATGTATTTTTCTGTGAGACCATTGTTTCTACGAGCTAGTGCGCGTTTAATATCAGTTTGAGTGGAAAATCACCAGCTTCTCCATGCAACTACTTCTTAAAGCGACAGCTTCCCTCCGATCTCGCTTCACCTGATTTTGTCACCACTTGCCAACAGGCAGTGGCGACAACATCAGCTCATTATTTGATGCCATTTTACCAACTGATTTGTGTCTCTTGCAAAATTTTATTATGACCTAGACGCCTAGACCATGGAGATTTTGGTTTGCTTATGTACTCATATCACAATGTTCATTGTCTAACATGTTGGTAAATTATTTCAAAACACAATTCAAAAAACACTCAATGCAACTATTAACATCCCTTTGTACGGAAAAGGATTAGGGCCACTGAAAAAAAAAAATTAAGGTACATTTTTTTTAAATATTATTATTATTATTGTTATGAGAAAAAAGACATAATTCTGAGATTAAAGTCATAATTCTGAGAAAAAAAGTCATAATTCTGAGATTAAAGAAAGAATTCTGTCTACCTTAGTCTGAACTGTAATTAGTCAGTGGAAACAGATTTTTTTTTAAAGAATCTCACTTTGAAAATATCAAAAATTATCACTAATATGCTTCATTTCCAATGGCTTTTATTTTGAAATTCCAAATCAGCTGTAATAATAATGATAATGATAATAATACATTTTATTTCTAAAGGCGCTTTAAAAGTTTCTCTAAGACACTTTACAAAAATATTAATTATAAAATAGATAAGCAAAGGAAAGCAAAACAAAAACAAAAAAGCGAAAAAAAAATTGTAGCTGTAATTGGCAGCATCACATGTTGAGGTTTTCTCCTTTCAGTCTGAATCAAAGCATATCATTGGAAACTGATATTCATTGTAATGCCAAATATATAATCATCAGGCACATTTTTATATTTTCAGATGGCTTTTATTTTGAAAATCCACCAGAATTCTGACTTTAATCTTAGAATTTTGACTTTAATCTCAGAATTCTGACTTTTCTTCTCAGAATTATAATAATAAAAAAAATAATTTGAACTTTTTTTTTAATGCAGTGGCCCCAATCCTCCTCCGTACCTTTCTAATCAAGATATTGGGAAATAATGACTTACTTAGTCAAGTCAAGTCAAGTCCCATTTATTTACAGAGAACATTTAAATGCAGCAGCTAACCCAAGTGCAGTACAATGCATAAAAAACCCAATGTATTAATGATAAGTAAATGGTAATGGTAAGAAAATATTGGCTATTATAATGCCATTCAATAAAACAAAGTAGTGGGTTGCCAAGTTGTGAAAAATCAAACTGGAAAGGTGCTTTATTGTATTAATGTCTTGAAACATTAGTGATTCATTAACAAAAGGCTAAAGTCTTCTGTTACATCTGTCATACATGTGTTTTCAACTCTTCTTAGCTACAATAGCAAGCACTAAAAGGCTAAACCACTGACTGTTTATTATTTCATTTATACAATCTATGTTCTGGACTAATTTAGTGAAATTGATTAAGTGACTCAATGTTAGCTTCATAGACACTTAGCACTAATAATGTGAGCATGCTGATGTTGGCATTTGGATTAGCTCCTCATGTTTAAAAAAAAGAGGGGGAAATGTTAAAGTAGGTTATTTACATAATACGCTGTATATGTAACACATCAATGTAAAATATTTTGTATCTCATCTAGTGCAGCCAAACAAATGAAAGGATATACTTTATGTCTAGAAGACTTGTGCATGAAGTTTACTGTAGTCAAAGGTGCTTTAGTGTAATTGCCTTATCCAGGAGCATGAGCCATGCCAAACAGATGGCACGGGCATGTGTTCAGAGCATCACTGTACTGCAAAGTGTTTCTCCCAGAGTATAAAGCCACTCTATAAAAGTGCTGTGTCATAAACTAAAGAGGAAGACATGTTGACTAATCTGAAGTTCAACAGTTTTTATGTTCATACTCTAATCCACAAATGAAACAAACTTTTCAATTTTGAATCACATCTCTCTGCAAAAAATACTCTCAACTCAAATTAAAGGGAATAGTAGATTGTTTTTGTTCCGTATTTTCATGCAGTGTGATCTTGTACCTCCCCTTTCCTGTTTAGGTAAAACAGTATCATCTAATGCCGTTCTTGTAAAGCAAAGTGTGCTTTAAAGCCAACAGGCCAGCCCCCTTGAGTTTCAGCATTTGTTTCTGACTGCAGAGAACAAAAGTTCTGTTCAGCAGGACGACTGCTTTCTGATGCCTTAGGGCCAAATGGCCAGGAAACAGGAAAGAAACGGGGGGAAAAAGACGCAAGTTTGGGTGCTTGTTGTTTGTAACTCAGACAAAAACCAACCTTGAATCTAAAGTAGTTGAACACACTTCTTGAATTTCCCCCTCAGGATCAATGAAGTACTTGTGATTGTGGTTCTGATTCTAGTCAGGAGAGAGGAACTTCATCTTATTTGTATCAAGTAAAAATAACAGGCACACCAAAAGAGAGATCACTGTAAGTCATAAACCAATATAACAACATTGTGATGAAACATTAATTCTCTGTTTAAACTCTCATAAGGCCATAGACAGGATGGGACAATGTCTTGTAAGCACTAAATTAAGTATCAACACTTTGATTGGGTTTATTTTCCCTTGGCTTCATTATGGCCTTAAGTCAAGAGAAAGCTCAACAGAGTCTTTCTCTACTTGGTTGTTCCTTCCTCAATGCACCAATAAGTGCCCTAAATGTACCTAATGGACCAATCAGGCTCCAACTTTGTGTCACCTGACTGCTGTGTGACTGAGATTCAGTGAGGAGTAGGAAAGCATGTCTCCCAATCTAAACCAATGATTAAAAGTTGATTGTTTTAATGAGTCATTGTATGAGACACTCATGTGAACACAACAATGTAGAGCATTTCATGTAATCCAGTTCAAATCTGTTTGGTTTAAATACAGCAACATGGCCTAGTGTTAATCACATAGGCCATGCTGCTGTATTCAACAAGGAGAAAATTACAATGATTAGGTAAAGGTTAATGTTGCTTTGTGAAATTACATCAATGACAGCAAAATGTATAAATAAATGAATTAATATCAGAAACTTGTACCTTTCAGTGAAGCTGAATTCTGTTGTGGACCTTAAACTGTGAATACCAGGGTCAAGATTTGTCATCATCACTGCCAGTGTGATGTATCAACTCTCAGAAGTCTACCTGATTGTTTACATTTGAGGAGTTCAGGGCAGAGGTTGTTGTCCTAGATGGATTTAGCCTGTCTTTTGTTAGAGGTCTGTCTAAGGACAGACCTGTCACATGGTAACAGTGTAATCCTGTCTCACATGCAGACGCTGCTTGGATCTATCTGCAGAGCTGGCCGTGTTCTCCACTGACAACCTTGTGACTCACCTCAGCCGCAGAATTACATTGCACTATAAACAAGATGGACACATGATGAAGGATAAAATTAACACCCAGGCATGTAATGGAACAATGAAAGCAGAAAACACGACTCGCGAGGTAGCAGGGGATGTAAGCCTTTTTTTCTGATTTGCGTACATATTGGCAAGAAACTCAGTTTTCTCAAGAGCCTACTGGTTTCCTCAAGCTGACGAATAAGACCACTGCTCGCTTGCTTGATTGAGTCCTGGCTGCTAAGACTTCAGGGCAGCACGTAAAGCTTAATCCCATATTACCGTGGCTATGTTAAGTGTAAGCATCTGACTGTCACACACTTCCAAGAGGAGCCTCCACGCCGAACAGGGAGATAAACAGAATTCCTGCTTGATAAGCTTGAGCTGCAATCAGTGTTTATGAAACTTCAGAGGCATCTTCCAGCCTGCTATGTGTGCACGACATGATGGTGGAACTGGGGGGGAAAGCAAATGGCTGCAGGGAGGCTCTCATTTCGAGACAATCCGATAAAGGGATCTTCTTGGCGGGAACCTATCGTTTAATTTAGTGCATGTGTTGCCTTCACTGTGCCATTGCTTACATAATGCCTGGCTGGGACAACACAACACTGGCCTAAGTCCTAGGTCAGCGTCATGACATGTAAATGCAGGCAGTCTATGGCACACAAATAGGGCTGAAACTACAGAATCATAAGTAGCATACAATATTGTTTTTTAATTCATACAATTTTACCCAATCCATGTAAAATTAGGGCGTAAAATGGATTGAGGGAGTCGGGGGAGAGAGAAAGCTCTTCAGGTCAGTCTCTGGCTAAGTACAGGCTTACCACTCTCTCCCTCTCTTGGGTGGTAATCCCTAGGTAATAGCAAATTAGGATATTGGCAGTGACAGCAGCAGTGAGTTATGTCTTCTGTCGCCTGGGAGGACATATCAATAGGCAGAGACAAGATCGCTAAAGTGCAGGTTTGTCTATCACAGAACACGAACAACAAAAATGTTGTTGTTAAACTTGACTCTAGAGGGAATAAATCAAGGCAGAAATGTATTAAATAATCTTGCAAGAATAAGAGATTTATCCTGATTCTTTTTTTCTTCTTTTCTTTTTCTTTTTAGGGAGCCTTTTTAACATCTGGCAAGGGACTATGTTTGTAAACTAGCCTTTTGGCTAATTCTGGCATATTTACAGAAGTGTTAATTAATATGCATGGTCTTTTTAAATGAAAAATAGATTAAATAAATAAAAAGTTTTTGAGTCTTTGCTCACTGATTGAACCACATTGTGAGAAACAGCTGCTAAACTTCAGATTTTAAATTTAAAGTATATGATCAAAGATGATAAATTACAGTGTAAGGCTACAAGCTGAGTGAACCAGGCCACAATATCAAGTAGTTCAGATTAGGTTAACCCTCAACAGCTATAACATTGAGAACCTGCCAAAGCTCCATTTCACTATATAATTAAAATGATGAATTGTTTAACAATCATACATCAACTCCTGGGCATTATTTTGGCATATTAAGTTCTTATATTTGGATGCTCTAAGTATGCACTTTGATTTGAGATTATAATTTAGGTACTAAACATGTTTTATTCTGTTGTATTAGAAACATACTAAATTGTGTAATGTAGGGGTTAATTACAATACGTTAATAAAAGCAACCAAAGAGGAAGGATGAATCAATGAGAAGGAAATACTTGAGAAACAAGAACAAGTATCCAACAAATTGAGTATATCTTACTCCAGCTGAGCTGAGATCTGCATCATCTTTAGGTTTAATCACCTGCAGCCCTTTCCATCTGTTCAAAATGTGATGAATCCTGCGTGTGAGCCATGTATAGAAGAACATCAAGGTTCCTGGAAAGAGAAGAAGACAGATGGTATGAATGACACAGCCCTGCATGTTGTGTACACGTCATCTGTACACGTCATCTGTGCAGCACCTGAAGTTAAAACTGATAATGACAGAGCAAAAGCTTAACTAGCAAAAAAACAAGACAGAAGTCAGCCGGTGTGGATGACCATAGAGATTTTTGGATCAGGAAGGAAAAGTTTTTCTGATATGAAACTGCAGTAATATAATCAGGTGTACACAAAATGTTCTTTTTTGCAAAATAATAAACAGAAAAAAAAGAGTCAGGTGTTTTTATTGCACTGCACATACACAAACCATCACCAAGCCAGTATATTAACCTTAATTGTAAGGAAGTAAACAGCAAAACAGAGAAAAGCTCTTTCTTTGATTGTTTGAAAGATTTCTGCCCTTGCAGATTTTCAGTATGAGGACACAGAAGTCACAGTGATGTCTCAATGAGTCATGCACTGGCATGACTCAAGAGCCAAGAGAATTTACCCTTTACTATCCTACCCAAGATGTTTTTTCTTCCAAACAGATGGAAATCATCAAGCAAAAAAAATGCTTTTTCGGGCAGTAGCAGACACATGACTGAAATATGAGTCATAACTTGGACAGAGGAAAAGATCAAATGTAAGTCCTCTGTCTTCCTCTGTAAACGGGATGGACATGCAATAAAAACATCTGAAACCAATATGATGATGAATGAACTTTGTGCCATAATAAATCAAAAGATAAAAAAATCCTGCTAACAGTGAATCACAATATAATTTAAAAAACAAACAGACGGTCAATTTGAAAAAAAGTTGGGATGAACAACCGGAGGCTTAAGCAACGCTCACCACAATGTGAAGCTACAGCAGTCACGGTAGTGCTTCGGGTAGTTTGTTAACACATTGTTGTTTAGTGTACTAGTTTTGCTAATTAGTGCCCAACACAAACAACAGCTGAGGATGATTGGATTTGCATGTGTTTGGGACTGAACAACATTATTGAACAATATGTTTATGTTTCACAGGATAACTGATCATTTATGGTGGCATAAGAGGGTACTCAGGGGATCATCAAAGACACCATGAATATCAACACCAAAATCCATAGAGATATAACAGAAATATTTCTGTTTTCAACCCTGTGGTGGTGCTAGAATTAAACTTGCTCCTTGAGGATCTCAGAATTAGGTAAGTGTTATCCTCTGTGTGCTATGCATTTACAATACTTGTTCCCATTTTCTTCAGTAGTAGTTGATATGTGGTCTCACAAAGTGATAACCAGAGCTACATTGCCATGTCTTATATTAATGTTGCTCAACTCTAACTGACCCTTAAAGTCAAATCTAGCTGGCTGTGCTTCCTACTAATCCAGTGCTCCCAGTTTTACTCTGTCCTGTTCTGAATACAGGCCAGTCGAGGTGTGGAAATGTTGAAAATGGAAACTTACAGGGGCCCCGTGGTGCTATCATAGAGTGGCTGGTTTCACTTGTAACACAGTCTCCATGGGAATTAGACAAAGTATTGAGAAAAATAAGTCCCCCCTGTACAGAGAATAATTAGACTATCCATTCACTCAGGCCACACATTTTGATGTCATTCCAAAAAAAATGGACTTTCCCTCCCAAGACTGACACTACACAGTCTTCCTTAGCAACAAATACAAAACATTTGTAAATGAAGCTTTCTGGGGTAATAACTAATTGTGCTGTTTACCCTTGCCTTTATCAACATGTAGCCTTTGGGGCGCTAGGCTTGAAGCCAAATGTTTTGTTGTCTAAAGGATGGCCTCAGTGTTTCAATTGAACCACGCTTTAATGTGTGCTAACAGCAGCTCTGCTGCACAATATACCCCCTGTTGAGATTTCAGCTCAATGTTCCAAACCTAAAGGAATTCACATTAAGGTGACATACAGCATCTCCTTTTTTCTTTCCTCTTTGAAATTAGAGTAATGTAGCCCATGGGGATGCCTGTTAGAAACACAAATTTAAATCAGTAACATGTACCAACAGTACCCCACTAAAGAGTCCACTGATACAACAGTGATTTGAGAAATGGACAAATGTCAAACAGCACTCCTCTCAGGGTCATGTATTCATGTCTTCAGAGACCTTGAAGAATGATTAATATATTTTAATTCAATCAAAGCTTGAACATTTGTATTTCAGTCCAAGAAACCGCAATTTGGTGAAAGAAAACTATAGGAACAAGCTATGAAGAAAACTCACCACTACCCTGGTGACGATAAGCTTAGAAATGGCGCCATCTTTAGGTGTCCATCGTAACATGTTCTTAAAATGTTAATTCATGGTTTGTTCATCTTATTCATTTACCTGCAGAATTGTATTCAGGGGGTGGAAAATAAAGCTAAAAGGGAAAAAAAAGTCTACAGCCACACTGGCAGTGGCTGTTGCGTGCTTCCATAGTTTCTTGAGCTCTGGTCATGAGCCATCTTTAGGCAAGCCAACATTATTATTCCTACTTTTTACAAAGACATATCATCCATGTTTTAAATATATGATATAATGATATATGGTTCAATGTAGCCAATTGCGAATCTGCTGTATTAGCAACTACAGTACATACATTGATGCTATTAAATATAGTCAAAGTTCAAAACTATCCTCAGAAAATTGTACATTCATAACTTATTTTAAAAGTCTTTATGTTTGCCTGTAGTGATGTGTGTGCATTTCACTGTTTATACTGGTGTGTAAATGTAAAAATAAATGGAGTTCATACAGTGCCACAGTAAAACTACTGTACAGCATAGTTCACAGTAAGGGTCAATATTTATAGCCTACCACTTGGTGGCGCTAAATTAAAGTCAATTGAACCTCACTGGCAAATTGAACATACAAGAAATATGTTGAAAAAGAAGACTGTTCCTTAGATTACAATTTAATTAAAAAAAACAAGACAAATTGGTTTTATTTTAAAACAAAAAGTGGATTTCATGACTGATCAAAATAAAACAAATATCTTTTAATTGTGTTGGTAGAACTGGATATTTCACGCAAACAGTTTTGAAAACGCTTTATTTTCTTGTGCACACACTAAGCAAAATAGACTTGCTTTCATACAGAGCAGCAGAGTATTTTTTTCCACAAAAGGTAGAGACATTTTAAAGAGGGATTTGAATTATGATTAGTGGTTGAGGAATGTTACATGTCAAACATTGAAATCAAGTTCTGGTATCATAGCTCATCATGTCCCTAATCAAAAGTTACTGGCTTTCTCGGCATGAAATATATCATAAAATCATACTCATGTAATTTCAAACAAAGGTTTGAATGCAATTTTTTTAAAATCTTTTTTAGACTTTTGAAGTAAACATCCAGTGTTTGTCTTTCAACTCTTAGTTGTAGAGTTTGTGTTAGTGCTTTCCATAGACTTATCAGTTTTTTTTTCAATCAGAACATGAAACTGCATGGAGTTTAATGTGATTGATAGTCATAAAATTGGTTGGGGTACATTTTTAAAAATAGCTGGTTCGACTGTATCGCAGGAAATAAAACTAAAAAAACACCTAAAACAGTTTAATGCATGTGGCCTTCTAAAGTATTCTGTTAAAAATCACAAACACCCTCATTTGCTCAAAACCAATATTTTGTCTCACAGTTAAGTCTCACTCAGAGACCCTTTTCACAGCCAACATAAAGATTTCTTTTTTTAAATATGCCCCATTAACATCTGAAGACCCTTTGAAAATATATATACTGTACAATATACTTCAAATAAAACAAAACCTAAAAACATACTAAGGCATATATTTATGTCACCTTCTTGAGCATCCATCTCAAGAACATTTAAACTCTGAGGCAACCACAAACCAGAACCTGCCAACTCCTTAGCAGTCAATATTAATGCTGCAGAGAAGCTCTTCCAAGGCCTCCAGTTTCTGATTGGCCTCCTCAATTTCGCTGTATGTCAGCACGTTGCTGGCAATGTGGTAGCGGATCTCATCTACAAGGGGCACAGAGTCAGTCTCGTGTCGCTCCTCCAGGGATGCAGCATCTTCTTGGACCATCTCAGCAAACTCGACCTGCTCCACCAGCTGTGATAGACAGGTTAGACAGGTACACAGGTGTGAAGTTAGTTAAATGTAGTTGACCAAAGTATCCCATACAGCCACTTCAGTTTCATCTTGCTTGAATAATGTGCACATACACCAAAAAATGAAAACAACTAGGTGCAGCTGCTCCAAGTCTGTATGATTAGCTAGGCATGCAGTGAGTTATGTCAGTGTTCTTATCCAGATCTCAGTGATATATTCAATAAATACATTTCTAAAAGCTGAATTATTGTTCTACGAAGGTGTCTGGAATCAGTTAATGCATCCAATGTATATTACGAACAGTATAAACACCAATACATCTATATATACAGTCGGGAAAGCCTAACTTTGGAATCTTGTGTGCACTTTAGCCCCCCTGCTGTCACATCCCATTCATTCACTTGTAATCGAGCCAAATCAAAGCCCCCTCTAGTGAGAACAGACTCAGAAACATACCTTATCAATTATCTTGGCCATGAACTGTGTGCATTGATCCTCCAGCCGAGAGAGACGGAAAAGCTTGGCCATCTTCCACATGTATAGAACGTTCTCCTCACATATGGTCTTAGCCAGAGTCTTCCCACAAATACGCTTCAGTCCAGGCAACAGATACATGTCGGCCACACACAGCACATCAAACACGTTCTCTGCTGATAGCTGCATGACATAAAACATATCCACTCAGTGACTTTAAAATACTCCAAGGAAACACACAGATGAACTGTTAACATAATAATAAAATAAAAGAAAGAACCCAGGTTTGATTATTATTCATTATTCTTAGATTATTAGTCATTTAGGGGATCCTGTGGGTGAGCTGGGCCTCATTGAGGTACCAGACAGAGGACAGTCATGCAAGTTTCACTAGAGCAGGAGAGATTCCATGATACCTGGTGGTATAGGTGTTTGAACTGTGAGCCCATGCCCACACACTTGGTAACAGCAGTATTTCAGGACCTTTCTTAACCACACAACAACAGCTCTTTTTTGGGACTCTCACTGACACAACCCTCGGTCTGAAAGATATGTTAACTTTATTCTTATACTATTATATTCTTATATGTATTAGCTCTTGAAGGGGACAACTGAGCGGAAATGCCATACTCTACAGCCATTACTGTGTCAGCCGAATATCGTTTAGCATTTGATGCTTAGAATTGTGTCAAAACTAAAATTCACAATATATCTGCCTACAGGGCAAAACTCCAGTTTACTCGAAAATCATGGATGCTAACACCCAATCCATGTGCTGCAGGTGAAGGAACAGGTATGTGTTGCGTCTGAAAAGGCGAAAAGGTGAAAAATGCTTCTCATTATAGGACACAATTACACAGACTTTTAAGTGTGGGGCAGACTTTCTTGTTGCATGTTGCAAAATTGGCCCTGTCTGTCATCTTTGATAGCCTAGCCTCTGGGCTGGCTCTCCGCCTGGTTTCTCAACAAAAGAGCTGAGCTGTCCAGCATGGCCTGGGGGTTCTTCACGTATTTACAACCCCAGTTAAAAAAAAACAAAAAACAACTCACACTTTGAGGCTAACAAAAGAACAGGAGTGCACATACTCACTCACCAATGCGTTATCAACTGTCTTTTCTTCCTTTCTGACTGTATTACAAGTGTTTTTGAATTCACAATCTTGTGTTAAATTTCAAACATCCTAAAAAATGTGCTAATTCATAATATAGTTCACATATTTTGTACAGTATGTCATACTTGTCGAGGATACAAACATGTTGTGGATTTAGAACTTTTTCAGTTGCCTCAAAAACCAAAACAATGAGGTAAATAAAGTCTCTGTGAGCTGGTTAAAAACTTCTGATTTAAACAATGCAGCTTTATCATCATTAACATGAACCACTGCGCTCACATAAGTGATGTCTTATGATCCACAGATGTATTATCAGATTACTGCTAAGAGAAAAAATGCTGTAACTGCTTTGAGTTTCAAGGTATAAATGATAATATTTTGTGTGGAATCCAACAGAGAAGGGGCTTAGGAAAGTTTGTATTATTCCAGCACATCCCAGTACCTAGAAATACTTGCTTTTGTTCATGTCTTTAGGCAGGAAACCAGTTTGTCCCTCTTAAATAAGCCTGTAAAGGCATATCTTCAAGTTTTTATTCCCTTTTTCTGGTATAGCTGGTAGACTGACAAGCAGCTGTTCTCGCTGAATGTAAACTACACAACCCAGTACAGAAAAGAAAATCACAAAAAAATCAAAGCCATAAGTCTCTCACTTACCTCTGCGTTATCTGTGTAGATGTAATACATGACATGGATAAATATTTCATGGGTAATGTTGTGCAAAGTTATCACTGGGGTGCTGGGATGAGACTGCAGCTGCTCTCCTTCACTGAAATGGTCCTCCAGTAAGGCTTTAAAGTAATCACTACGTCCGCAGAAAAACGCCTGCAGACACACAGTCATATGAAGATGAATAAAATGGGATTGGACAACTGTAGTGAGATCATTTGTGCAGACTGTAGGGGTCTTTTTAGGGATTAAAGAATGCTGTGTTACTTGTTTGTACCTTATGACACAAGAAATTGAAGTCATTGACTTTGAAGCATATATCAGGGTAAGTTGGGAAGCGGTCAACTCTGTTAAAGGGAAGTTCCCCAAATCCCACCTGTGTAGATTAAAAAGAACCATTCAGTGTAAATCATAAACTCATCATAGAAGCAGTTATGGTGTATTTGCATCCATGGCCTCACTCTCAGCTCAGTGGGAAGTGCACAATCTGCTAACTGAGCCATCTCCTCCTGAAGTTGACAGCTATGACAGTCCAGACTCAGGACCTTCACACAGACTCCTGGCTTGTTCGACACTTCAGTATGGGGGAGGACAGGGAATAAGAGACAAGACAGAAACATTAATCAGTCAAGTTTGAAAAACGTAATCCAAGCTTAGAAAAGTTTAATGAGGAAAGCATGAACTCAGAGCACTGTCTTACCAAATTCATAAACCTGTTTGCATTTATTCTCCAGCTCTTCTATGAGGTCTGTCATTTTGCACTGCTTGGCGAGTCGTCGGGAGTCCTCCACAAGGCCTATGTCAATATCCATCCGTCCTGTAACAATACAAAACATGGATAAGAAGTGAGGATCTCACAACCACTTATTTTACATCATATCAATACGCTCCATAACCTTACTGCATTTACAAAGGACGAGTGTTAGCATGTTGTTTAGTACACTATGAAAACACAGGATTACATTTAATGCATTCATTAAACTGGACTAAAATACCAGCTTCTCTTTCTGCACACACGATGTAGCATTCTACTTTCAAGGAATGGTTGAATATTTATCCTAATGTGCATCATCAAGCAATATTTTCCTTAAGTGTCTGCTTGCTGAAATAATCATGTGTTCATACTAGCTGTGAGGAGTTCACTCCTAACATGCTTCCAATGCAAGTTGATGGGCACAAAATCCAAAGTCCTTGCTTCATGCAAAACATGCACAGTTTCAGTAGAGGGACTGTAACACTAACTCTGTTTTGCACTGAAGCTATTGCAATTTATTTTTTATTTTATTTAACCTTTATCTAGGCAGATGAGAACCCAATGAGATCAAGGCCTCTTTTACAAGGGCGACCTGGCCAAGAGGTCAGCAGCACACGTCAAAATAAAGGGTTAGGATTAGATACGTTTTAACTTCTTCCTACTCCTTTTCGCACATGTAAAGTGAAATGTTTCAGTGTTTGCTAATGGAACTGATTGATTTTGTTTCTTTTGTATAACTATTTCTTCTTTTCTACTTGTTTTTTTCTATCTTACTTTTACATGATTGAAATAAAGACATAAAATCAAATCAAATCAAAAAATAAATAGTAAAGTCAAATAGAATGGAGCATATATACAGACAGTGTGTAGAAACAATCAATAATTTAAAAGTGCAACTAATTTGCAAAGAAAGTGCCATTCGTGAAAATATAACAGCATTTTTTAAAAACACAGGCACTGTTCTGTGGTCTGTCTGTTTTTTAAGATGGAGCCAAAGGCTTCAAGTAATAAACTTAATTTATCTAACTCACGTGATTGAACCAGCACGTTAGCTTTAGGTAATCCTGGAATGAGTTCTGCACATGGTGACGACTACCTTTTCTCCTTCATCCTGCTCACTGAAGCATGTTATTAAGGGGAGAACAGGCAAGTGCAAGCAGGAGGAGTGATTACTGGGTACCTTCATGTTGGATCCTTACTGCTTTGAGACAGGTAACATAAACCGAATACCATTTCTGTAAGGTACCCTAAAGTCAAAGTTAAGGTAAGAGGTAAATGTATTTAACAAATCATTTGCAGGCCTTTTTTCGTGGTCTGTTATTTTTCCAGCTTTTTTTTTTTTTTTTTTAAGTTATGTTCTTGGGCCTTTTTGCCTTTAATGATAGGACAGCTGAAGAGAGACAGGAAATGTGGAGTAGAGAGCGGGGGAGGACATGTAACAAATGGTCGACCGACCAGAAGTCGAACCAGCGACCTCTGCGACGCTAGGCCACCAGCGCCCCACAGGTATTCCATTTAATTATTTTTAAATTGTTCATGGATTCACTTATAAAAAGTGGTAAGGTTTGTTTATCCCATGAATATGAATTATTTTTGTTGGGGTTTCAAATGAATGCAGAACATTATCTTTGTTATGCGTACATTTTAAATTAATAATAAAGACAGAACTTCCAGATTAATCTTGCAACTGTTCAACTAGTGCAGTAGCCTAAATTTCCAAGCAGCCCTTACACACTCACCTGTATAGAAATATTGCAAGATGGCTCCAAAAGCTGCAGGGTTGATCTGTAATCAAAACTGCTTTATCAATGCATATATGAAAATAAAAAAAACATGCTTGTATAGTTTTAAATTAAATACTAATATGTAATAACAAATGCTGAACACACATGACAACAGAGAATTAAGAACATATTCATCTACCAAAGGGTGTTTGAGGGTGATCAAGGTCTTCCCTTTCCACTTGGTCTCAAACATTTCGGTGAAGTACTCCGAGCGTGCGCTGAGGATACATCGGTGGGCCGTAAATATTTGGCCATGGACCAGGAACTTGACGTCGCTGTACTGACCCTGCTCCAGTAACCTAAAGCAAAAACGCATTAAGGTTCAGATTACATGATGTGTTCCAGTTTACAAATTGTATGCTGTGTTTTTGCACTCTATCCTTCTCATTTTTCTATTCTTTTAATTTCAAACTACTAAAACACCAGGGGAGAAATAAACCTTACAAGTGCAGGAAGTAGTTGTAATCTCCTCTTTGCATGGCACGGACACTGACACACTTATAGTCTTTGATCAGGCGTCGGACAGAGTCATTCAGAGAGCCGTACATACATCGCTCACCATCAAAAGTGTTGGCTTCACACTTGGCACCTTAAAGTAAAGAAAAATGTTCATAATGCTGCACATGCCATTCTACATTTTGAACATAATTTGGATCAAATTACTTAAAATTATTAATATACAATAGAAGTAAACAGTGAAATTGCAGCCTTACCACTAGCCAACAGGTACTGGACCAGTTCCTCATGGCCACATAGACAGGCATAATACCTGAACAGAGAGTTCAGATTGTAAGGTATTAGGAATAAGATGCGGTTAGCCTGAGAGTTCAGACATCTTCACCAAACTGTACTTACAATGGGGTGCTGTCCCATTTATCTCTTACATTGAGGTCCACATCCCTCTGTTCCACAAGGTACCTGAAAGATAAAATGAAATACAAGACAGGTTACAGCGATACAATGGAGTCAAGACAAGAGTACCTTTAGGCATCTTTTTAATTTATTATGTGTGACTGCTTTGAGGCAGGTGACAAGGACATGGAGACAACAAAGTCCACCTAAAATTAATTTATGGTAAGAAACATTTGAAACATTAGAAATGGAAAAGCATAATTTATACTATTAGAGATGATGTGGAAAAAATCCATAAAATCTACCCTAATATCAGACTTGGCAGAATGTAAAAAATTCATAAACTTACATCAAGAATAGAAAAGCACTAGACCACCCCCCACCCCTTTCTCTTTTTCTTTGTAATTTCTATTTATTATTATTATTTATTTATCTTTGTTCCCTTTTTCTTGGACCGTGTAATTATTATTTTTTTGGTTGTTTTGAGTTTTTTTTTTTTCTATTGTTATGTGATTTTTAATTTAATCTATGTGACAATATGAAAAAAAATGCAAAGTACTTGAAAGTATAGTGATCTAGAAAGTTGAAATTGTTTTCCATGCAATGAATTCATAAAAAAATTGTGCCTTTAAAGCCCATAATAACTACAGTGTGTAGAAAATGTCACCAGTAGGTGCATCAAATTAATTGTCACACAGCTTCATGCATACAAACTTTAAGAATAACTAAGAATAACAATTTGGGAACTATAATATGCCTATTCCATCTTTCATCAGCACCATGAAAACACCGTAATGGTGTACACAGAGTATGTTTACATCTTTAAAAATAGATGTTTCAAATTTTAAGTTGGTCTGTATTGTATTACCTTAGCTTGAACAATAGCAGCTTTTACCACGGTGGCCCTGAAGGTAAAAAAAAAATGTACAAAAGATGAAACACTTTTACAAAGTTGGAGACAAATTTACATTTTGGAAAACATTTTTACATTTTATAAAACAAAATTACATCGGCAAAACACTTTTACCAAGGACAAAACAAATTTACATTTAAGGAAACAAATTTACAAAATAAAAAAAAACACATTTACAAGCGATGAGACAATTTTATTAACGACTTAACACTTTTACCATTTCTGAAACTAACTTACATTATTTTTTAACGGAAAGGGAATGTACTAAATACTGGAAGTGATCCGGTACCAAACGTCACTCCGTTTGGTTTCTCTCCATCCAAACAAACTAAATGACCCCTCACTCGATCACTCCCAGATCACTCCCGGTATTTTGCACATTCCCTTTCTTTAAAAATGAAATGTAAATTAGTTTCAGAAATGGTAAAAGAGTTCCGTCGTTCGTAAAATTGTCTCTAACTTTGTAAAAATGTTTCATCTTTTGTAAGTTTGTTTCCTTAAATGTAAATTTGTTTCCTTAAATGTAAATTTGTTTTGGCCTTGGTGAAAGTGTTTTGATTTTGTAATATTGTTTTCTTAAATGTAAAAATGTTTTCCAAAATGTAAATTTGTCTCCAACTTTGTATAAGTGTTTCATCTTTTGTCAGTTTGTTTTGTCCTTCAGGGCCACCGTAGTATTACCTTAGCTTTAACAATACCAGCTTTTACTCTGTCAGTAAGATATAGCTGTCTGTCCCTTTAAGCAGATGGCATGTTGAATATCAGTCTAAATGTAGAAGGGTGACATGCACAGGTAAATTAATCACCTACAAACATGTCAGGCTTGTGAAGTTAAGAGTCAGCATGATTACAGAACCTACTTTAAATTTGGAAAGTAAACAGCTGACCTACTAAATGTTAGCTGTAGTTACTGTCTGGGACATCCAAGCTAGTGTTAGCAACTCTGCTCCAAACATTACAGTTAGCTTGAGTCTGCAACATAAGTTCAGCCATGAATTCTATAAGGCAGGGAATTACTCCACAATGATAGGTAAGTTGAATTCTCTTTCAGCCTGCACACAGTCAACCGAGACATGTCAACATCAGCGGAGACGTCTGCTACCTGACTCTGCAAATGTCGCCCTTTCTGCAGCTAATAAACAAATCGTGCACATCCATGATCTCCGCGGTGTTTTCGGTCCTCTGTGATGCATTGAGACGGCCTGTCTATCGGACAGGTGGGCGATGGTTTAGTGAAGCTTCAGAGTTTGCACAATCGACGGTTAGGAGAGTTGGCTGCTGACACACCTTCCTGCAGTTGTTTACAAGCTGCTCGGCTGCTGCTCAGTGTTTTGGTCGACTGGTTCCAGTGATCACGTGACGAGTGTCTACTTCGCTTACGGCAGGGAATATCGCCAACTGCCGATTCTCCAAAAACAACACCCGACGTAAGGTTTTCTGCTGCAATAAAAAAAAATGTATGCAAAAAAAATGTATGCACCAATTTACTGTTACATCTCATGAGAATCATCCTCAAAGTGTAAGAAGAAACTATTGTCTTCGCATTTTTAACTGCAGCCATGAAACCTTTGTGCACTTTGTGAATATCTGCTCGCTGTAAAGTTCTAAAAGTCGGAGCTAACGTGAATGCTGCACACGTCAGCTTCTGTTTGGGTGTCAAACTAATTTCAGGTCAGGGACCACATACAGCCCAAGTTGATCTGAAGTGGGCCGGATCACCTTCATAGATCAGTGGCGGAACCAGACAGTTTTGACTTAGGTGGCCAAACTGGGGCACTGACTGTTAAAGGTGACATATTACGCTCTTTTTCATCATAATATATTGGTCTAAGAGGTCCCCAAAACATGTCTTTAAAGTTAATGCTCAAAAAAACACTTTGAAATCAGATTTTGGCAAGCCTGAAAACCCTTCTTCTTCAGCCCTGAGGGGTATACTATGGAGCGAGTTCAGCATATCCTAGATATCTTCTGATCCGGCTTCACTGAACCGGACAAAGGAGATCGCGCTAATCTGTCACGCGAAACTGGTTATCAACATGTTGAGTCAATCCAGAATTACCCTGAGCGCGCTCTCATGAACGGGGTGGAGAAGGCAACATGTGACCAATCACAGACGGACAGTCTGCCGTCAGTATATCCCCATGTTTTTCAAACACTGCACTGATATTAGAAAAATATGAAGAAATTAAACACATAATCCAAATTAACTTCAAGACAGCTGTGTTTGAAACACGAAGAAAGAACTGAGGGATCAGACAAAAACTGTTTGAATGCGCAAATTAAGTCTTATTTCTCATCTTAGTGCAGATATATCTGGCTATAATAACTCTTTTCATTCCCTGACAGTGATCTCTCTCTCTGATTGAATCTTGTGTGTGTGTGACAGTTTTAGACGTATTATTTCAGCTGCTGCCCTGACGGTATCAAACTCGGCGCTGTGGTTAAAGGACTAATACAAATGAGAACACGATTCAAAGAGATAAGCACGCGCAGTTTTATATTTAATGCAGTAAAACGATTTAATCTGAATAATCTGACTCCAGACTCTGTTTAAGTATGATGTCAGGAAAGATAATCAATAACTGTCATCAGTATTTTAAATATAAAATCATACAGGTAGACAAAGTGTCCTGCCCGTCTCTTCTCCACTGCTGGCTTGACCGCAGTTCTCCCCCTCCCCTCGCGATCAGCTCACAGAGCTCTGTGATGAGCGAGCTGATTGGTCAGTGGGCGGAGTTTACTACAAACTGATCTCTGATCCTGAGCATTACAGGTTAGGAGCATAGGTTAGGAGTTCAGCATGAGTAACCATGGTGATATACCCTGGTAAACAGTGAACCACCTTAGTACTGAAAATCCAGAGTTAACCTTGAAGTTACCTCGATAACCACAAATCCTGCTTCGTAGCAGAAGCCGGATTTGCGGTTATCGAGGTAACTTCAGGGCTTCAGGACTTTACTGGGACAGACCAGTAAAATAATAACAATAATCCATAAATAATGAAAACTCCAATCTCTGTGCTTTAGCGCAAGTACATTCTGTAAATGTTCACATTTAATAAACTATCTGTCTACAAAAACAGCTGTTGTATTTTTCGCTATGATGAGTCTCATAATGGGGCCAGATATTATATTCTTTAAGCCTTGAAACCTGCTGCGAACACACCAAGCACACAGGTTTCCAGTTCACCTGACAGAGTGAAATGAAAAACAGATAGATTATAATAATGAAGGAGGTAAAGTTGACTATTTGGACCCCTCAGTTCCAGCATGAACAGTTTGCTTGCTGGACAGTGTTGTGTGCAGGGGTGTAGTGCTAGTAGTGACGGTGCGCACCAGTGATGCATGCACATGTATGGTAAGCAGGCGCAAGATATGGGGCTCTTTTTAAAATTGGGGATCCACCACTCCTGCTGTGACAAGTTTACATACACGTACATTTTTGTGCTAATTGGATCAAGAAGTGCTCTAAAAATTCTTTAGGAATTTCAACCGGATTATGCAAACCCCCAGAGGACAGATTTTTAAAAAAGTAGATACTTTTATTGAAAAATTGCAGGTAATGCAATTTTTTCACTTTGCAGTGTCATCCTGTGGGCCTGATTGGAGCCTCTGGCAGGCCGGTTTTGGCTCCTGGGCCGTATGTGTGACACCCCTGTGTTAGTGGCTTGAAGATGTTGAAGATGTTATACCAGGGGTTCTCAAACTTTTTGGAGCCAGGGACCCCTTAAAGGTGAGAAAATTGTCCAAGGACCCCCTCATAATTGTAACACAGATTAAGCACATTAGTGATGTGTCATGATCAAAAGCTGCGGCTCTGAGAGCCGATGCTTTATAGTGAATCAGAAGAGCCAGCTCGCATCGAGAGAGAGCCGGCTCCCAGTTTTTTCCTTTTGCTGCCTAGCTCTCAGTGCTGAGCCCCAGCTATGCTCACAGCAGAACTTTGTTTTGA